>NC_047165.1:22790331-23390331 GCF_009819705.1 Hippoglossus hippoglossus | reverse complement strand
AGCACAAATAGCTGAAGGCCTTAATGGTGGCTGTGATAGAAGGTGCAGCTTGCTGTTTATGGGGCTGCATCCCATATCAGTGTCCGTGTTGACCCCTGTCCACCACCGAAAGTGCTTCAATGGCCATGTGAGTGTCAGTGAACTGTTTTTCTTTTACATTACATCTGGGTGAATGTGCATCATTTGCCATGGGAAGTGATGACAACACGATGCACTATGGGAGGAAGTCAGGCCAGTGGGCAATGTTCTGACCGAAAACCTTCAATCAGCCTAAAAGGGCCCTTGTCACGCTGCTGCTCATCAACCTCCACTGGCAACCTCCTGGCTGCCAGAATGAAATAAAGTCGCTAACACTTACAGAAAAGCTTCCGGGTCTACATCCATCAATATGAACTCAGTAATATGGGTTTACTCCTTCCTGACAGTGCGATCCCTGCATGAGCTGCCAAATGCTGTCAGAGCCTGGGCGTCACTCTCTATCCTGAAGAACCATTTGAAGACTCATCTCCTCTAAGAATACCTCCTCTCCCAACAACTCTAACAGCCTAACATCCCTAACTAGGACTTATTTGCTGCACTCCTTTACCTGATCTCCTGCACTTTGTCTTATTGGATAGATTTAGCCTGTAGAACTCACTTGTTCTCCCACTGCCCAGTTGTAAGTCACTTTGGGAGAACGCATCTGCCAAATGGGTAAATGTAAATCTAAACGAACCTTTGGCTCCTGGCATTCATGTGGATGTTAACAGGTAACACTTACCTAAACATCGCTGCAGAGCACCACTTGGTTGAAGTTCGCTGATGGCAGTGGCCACTTTCAGCAGAATAATTAGCCCTGTCACACTGCAAACCTTGTTCAGGTATGTATAGAGGAACATGACAGAGTTCAAGGTGCTGCCTTGGACTCCAAAATGATCAAGCATCTGTGGGATGTGCTGGACAAACAAGTCCTAATCATGGAGGCCCCAGATCCAGCTTACAAGACTTGAAGGATCTGATGCTAATGCCATGGGACACGTTCGGAGGTCTTGGGGAGTCCATGCCTGGACAGGTTAGAAGTGTTTTGGTATTATGAGGTAGACCTATATTAGGCAGGTAGTGGTTGGGCAAATGTCCTCTTGTCACTTTTTGCAGTGAACAGTCAGTCAAAGTGAACTTATCAGAGAATTCAAGAGACATTTACCTGGGAACAGGCAGGTTCAGGACTGTTGTCTCCATCTTGACTAGATGGTTTTGTAATTGTCCTGCGACAAGAAATATTGATTCACACACTTATTACCTCCATCATGGAGTTTATGCTTTTGTCTGTCTGTCCATTAGTGAGCAGGATTTCACAAAAACTACTTGACAGATTACCACTACAATTGGTGGAAGAATGTGGTATGGGTCAGGAGAGAGCCCATTAAGTGTTGGTGCAGATCTGGATCAAGGGGTGGATCCAGGACTTTGTTCTCTTTCTTTAACACTGTGAGATAGAACATTATTCAACATTTTCATTGATTTATCAGAGCATAATTCATGGATCTTGATTTAAAAAAAAAATCAGGTGACTGATATTTGAGCGTGAGCAATTTGGTGCAGATCTGAATAAATATCTGATAGTGAATTTAAATGTGGTTTCATAAGGGGGCTGTTGGGCCCTGGTGGAGGAATGAGCTCTCAAGTGCCATTTGAGTTCTCTTTGTTTTGCAAGATTGAAACTTTCAGACAGGCCCTGGCAATGTTGGCGCCCTAGGCGAAATTTCAGATTGGCGCCCCCCCCCCCCCCCCATCAACAATATCTAATTTTAGGGGGAGCATCGTGGTCCTGCTGCCAGAAGTGCACACATCATACCAAGAGGAAGAGTCTAGAGTCAGCCATCTTGTGTACTTACACATTTACCATGGAAGATGGACGACTTCCTTTGAGCTCGATGTCCTGAAAGCATTCAGTGCTGATTCGCAGTTTTTTGTGAACATGCTTATAATAGCAACCTAGTTCAGCATTTACGTTTGTACGCTCTGCAGCGATGTGGAAGAACTAAAAGTTAACCTGATAAAAATGACAACCGCCACGGGAAGCCATTTTGTGTAGTTACAAAAATTGCCATGAAAGATGGTCTATTTCCTCTATAAAAAAAAACAGACGACCTGCAATTGTTCACTGGCCATAAATCAATCTCCCACAGCTAATTGTGAAACATATTAATGCAAAGCTGGAAGGCTATGACTGCTTTGAGAATGCCTTAGGCAGGCATCTTAGGCTATTTTTACAGGAATGGTAAGAGGTTATTCTTTTGATATACATGGTATTCAACTTCCTGAATTCATAAACCCGATATGTGTAGTAATAATATAATGTTGTATTATTTGTTTTAGATGTGATTACAACACAGGACACTACATTTCAGGTGCCCAGCCGTGTACTGCTCCACCGTCATCCACTTCACCATGAGTGAGTTCTGGCTCCGAAGCAAACACTTCAGTTCTGAGCAGACAAATGGTCGTGGATGTGGACGCAGCTGATGACATGGTCGTAGTTGTGGAGACATCATCGGACGTGGAACAGTGACCACAGTGTCACCTGGAGCACCTGCCACTGTTTCTGCAGACTCCCATGACTCTTGTGCATGTTGACATGGCTGTGTTTTACTAGAAGTAGCTCTAATCTTTCTGACTTAGAAACAAGACATACGCCTTGGGGCTGCAGTTTCTCCATTGGATCTCTGTTGGACCTTGTGCAGATTAATGCCTCACTTAATCTTATATCTTATGTATATCTGTTTATTGTTGTGACCCAGAGTATTTCATAATAATATTGTTTCTGTTTTTTGTTTGGGGCACAGAGATAAAATTATGAAGAAAATACACACATGCACATGTTATCAATTAATTGTCGAATTAAATGTTTTATACCAATTTTATTATAATTTTTTACTTCATTTTTATTGTTTGCAGTATGGAATGGTAATTATTCTTTAGGTGTCCTACAGAACAATGGACATTGCTTCAAATCTTGCCACCTCTAATTCCTCCATCCGTTCTCTTGTCTGTCTCTTCTCTGTCTCTCTCTACTCTCTGAGGTAATCGTTAGAACATCCACGGGTTTTGTATTTTTTTCCAGACCACGGTCTGTGCTCCCTCCTCGCTCGCTGTAGTTTTATAGTGTGAGTAAACAAAAGGGACCGGCACACGTCTCCCCTCCAGTGGAATATTGATTCTTTGGTGTGGCGTGGTGGTGAAGAGCACAGACTGTGACCGCTTCACTCACCTCACTCCACAAAGTAGGTTTGTGTCAGGGCCACTGGGAGAGGAGCTGCTGTCAGATCAGGAAGTCGAATTGGAAAGCTCTTAGCTGTCTGTAGTGAGACGGTTCCTCTCTTGATGAGGGAGATGTGAGATTATAAAAAACTGTTGCTCTATGTCTGATGAATTCATAACACATTTAATCTCAATCCTGAAAACATTTGAACTACTAATAAATAGGGTAGACTCGGCCTCTCTGGATGGTGCATGTTTCTGATGAATAACATATTACATGGATCAGTATCACGCACACTGTACTTTGATCACACTCCAGCCTGCACTGATGTTATTTTAAAATAAAAACCTTGGATCCTCAAGCTGTGAACTTGGCCTGGTGTTTTATAATTCTGAAGTTTTAAAACAAGAGAAGAGAAATCTCAGTCAGTTTCAACTACAGAGAATAGAGATCTGTTCTGCTTCATGACATTAATAAAACTGTGTTTTCAGCAGAGATAACATTCCGAGCAAAAATACTTTTGGAAAATGAAAAAAAAACAAATGTAAAAGACTTTGTACATTATAATTAGGAACTACATATCCCATAAACCAACAGGTCAGGTCATGGAGAGTGGTGTCAGCTAGCCCTCACTAACACTTTTTTGCTCATCTCTAAAAAATTGCAGCATGTTAGAAAGGGAAATCATGGTTGCTCTGTTGTAAACATAACGTAACGCTGAATGATCTTATCAGAGCTGACATGCTTTTCACAACTGGGGTAAACATTGCCATGGTAACAGCGAGCTCCACCAATCACAGATGTTGCTACTATACCTCAGGATTGTGTGTAGTGTAGGTTACATCGCAGATAAAACGTGTTTTTCTTAAAACACAGTTGATATCATATGGACTTCTTTAGATCACCGTAGCTTGTGGTAAATCTACCTTGGATGTTTAAAATATTATGCTACAATAAAAACCTCTATTCAGAAAATGACTGTGATTTTGACGCTGTTGATCTCTGAGATGTTTAGCTGACGTTCAGCTGTTGTCGCCTTTACCTCCAGGTAAAATGTACACATTAATTAACAAGGCTGGCTAAACCATTCAATTTCTAAAAGTTAATCTGCACCTTCCAACCAATCAGAATCCATATTTTCAGTGGCCATAGTATAAACTGTATTTGTAGCAGCAGATGTCTTGGTCACTTAGATCAATTGCCTGTTCAGTGCTGCCATACTGAATCAATGTCTTCTGTATCCTACTTGGTAAATGCGCAGGTTTTGTTACCTTTGAAGAAACCTACAATAAAAAGGTTTAAAAAAAAATATTAGGCTGGTTTAAGTATTTTTAGACCAATTATTCTTCCAATAGGATTTGTATTCCCAAACCACTGCAGTGTGGGGAGGACTTCCATGTTGCGAAATAAAACAGTAACTCTCTAGTTTATGAGTCTGTAATTTAATAAGCATAAATCCTCAAAAAGTCTCCATGAAGAGAATTTTGCAATTATGCACTAATTTGAAAAAAAAATAGAGACAATGTTATTAGATTGTGATTTTCTTGGTTTTAAGGCAGAATGTTTTGTCTTTTTAATCTGTTTGATTTCCACATTTGTTACTGAAAACAAATCAGTTTTTTATTCTACTGTGCCCTTTTCACTATGACACCTGACAGAATAAACTGAAGTTCCTCTTACTTTCCACAAACTAACTCTATTCACGGAGAGACTGTGAAATGTGAACTCTACCTGAAAGCTCTTGGGCAAAAACTGTCAAGTAGACCCTGAGTTTAGAATATTATGCTTAAGTATTCAATTTGTATAGTTCATCAGTCAGATTGTGTAGGTGGAAGCACCAAATTACTTTTTAATGTGTTATTTTAGAAATGTTTATATGACCCTGCAGTTTAATTTGAAGATTGTTAGTTTATGTTGATTTCCAGTTAAAAAATGAATAGTCAAATTCCATTTTTGGTTCATTTAGTTTTCGTATCACAATATGAATATTCCTTTTTATATACATTTTGGAAATACTTGTTCAATTGTTTAGTTTTCTGTGTGTTGTCATTTATTTACTGTGACAGCAGTTTAATATCAAAGGTTAAAACAAATTTCATGAGCAGGAGCTATACTTGTATAAGCAGTAGCTTCTGTAATAGAGCTTGGGTGGTAGAATTTGCAGCAGAATCTCAGTGATGAGTGGTCTAAATGTGGAGACCTTTAGTTTCCACCATCATGAAAGGATTTTTAGGGGGAAACTTTGTGATTAAAAATGTAAAATTTACCAGGAAACCAGTTTAACACACACACACACACACACACACACACACACACACACACACACACACACACACACACACACACACACACACTTACACACACCAACACACAGTGGAAATGTCAGAGCAATAAACAGTTGCAGGGGCTGATGGGGATTGATGGGCTGCTAACCCCTCATTTGTGGCTCCGATGGGACACCTCACTCCTTGAGGCCCTTATGTAATCCTGGTGCTGCTTCAGCCTCGGCCTCTGTGAATTCCTGCTGCGTTACTGGATACCCTGCAGTTACCACTCGGAGTGTAGGTCAAACATATCAGTGAGCGGCTAATTGGGAACATCTATATCTCCTCCCATCGCTCTCCCGCCAACCTACTACTCTTGTTCACCGTTGCGTAAGAGTTGCCATGGAAGTGAGACGGGGTTTCCATGGCGCTGGACTCGTTGTTGTGAGAACATCATGTTTTAGCCCGCCTCACATGGATGGGCTATAGATCAGAGATATGGAAGGACATGAAGTGTTTGGTTCAATGTAAAAGTCCATTTGTAGTTCATAAAAACGGATCTTTTAATTGGTTCTTTAATGAGACAAAGCAGGCTACACCAGGAAAAAAAGCTTGATTTTTTTTCTTATAACAACTGCACTCTTACATACATTTTTTACAGTCATGGACTCCCTTTGTACAGTATAACACCACACAAATCTATATACTCAATGGCTTTTTAGAGTTTTACTTGAAAAATCTTGCTGATATTCTGGTGTGTGAGTGTAAATTGGGGGGTTTTGTGTTAAACCGCTTGAGGGTGTGTTCACTTTCCAGTAATGCCCTCCTCTCACCCACTCAAGCTGACCTTTGACCTACGACCTTCCAAGGGGTGAGGAATTCACAACAAAGTTTTTAGCTCCTGACGGATGTACTCATAGTACATCGACTTAGGGCCCTTGCTTTTGAAGAACATGCTTTTTCTCATCTTTAAAGTACTACATTTTTCATATATTTTTTTTTGTCACATACAAAACAGAAAAAGTCCAATATATACATCCTCCAAGTCTCCTGCATTGGAACCACAGGTCCCTTTTCCTGCGACAGTAGCAAAAATCACATTTGATGTTCTTGGGCCAAGATGTTGACCACCAGTCCAGGTGAAGCATCCATGTTTTATTTACCCTTGGTTTCTACGTTTACTCTAATCATGCAGTTCAAAAGAAGGAAAAAAATGATAATGGATAATAATCTTTAGAAATCCTTTGAAGCAGTTGGTCAGTTCAGTGTCAGTCTCACACATGGGATATAATTCCTGTGAGGAGTGGTGGTCCATCTGAGTAAGTCCATTTGACGATTGTCCTCACCACCAAAATCTGATCTGCCAGTCTGCAGCACATCTTGTAGCTTAGAGATGGAGTTGAAGAGTTGTGAAGTTGGGTAACAGTGGTCTTACAGCTGTTCGGCTGGGTCAGGGGTCATGTCGGAGCTACTTCTTCATACCGGCCGGTCCACTGCGTATTGGCAGGGGCTCAGGTTGGACACAGGGTTCTGCACTGCCGGATACGCAAAGTTGGTGTGCTGTTTGGCCTTGAGTCGCAGGCTGGCCAGGCTGGAGTTGCAGGTGTCTCTGTACATGTAGGGACTGGCTGTGGTGGCGTAGGGGCAAGTGGCTGCCGTCACTGCTACTGAGTTGAGCGCTGCAGGGCTGTTGAGGTTGTTGAGGTTGCCCAGGTTGTTGAGCCCGGTGGTGGGAACTCCTGAGACCGCTGAGGGCACCATGCTAGAGGCCATGTTCATGGAGGGGATGGAGCTGGGAGAGGAGAACATGGGCTGGGATGACAGGGGGCTTACATTCATTGAGTTGAAGAAGGGAAAGCTCTTGGCAGAGAGCGGGCTGTTTGCGAGGCTCTTTGTGGCCCAGTTATTATAGGAGTAGCCTGTGTACATGTCATCGTATGGCTGCATGAGTCCATTGAACTGGGCACCAAAGCCATTTTTGCATAATTCTGCCTGCTGGTTCCTCTCCCGCTTTCTCCACTTGGCACGTCGGTTCTTGAACCAGACCTGTGGAAGACAAAAGAAGACAAATACTTTGAGTGGAAAGTGTAACTCCTCTTATAGCCGGAAAAAACTGTTTTTCTCCATAACGTGAAATATGCATGACTACATAAGCAACAGTCAGGTAAATTATTCTGAAAAAAAAGAAAGAGCAAAAAAAATGGAAATATAGATATTGCTGATTTGGAACAACATCTGTAGCTGATTATTTTGTGTTCATGCAGGATCCCATCGCTAATAAGTAGGACGATTTAGTTGGTTTTTATGACAACTGAAGGCTACCACAGGTTCTCTTTCATGTTTGGAAGGAGAGGGTGAGGTGAGGGGTATTCAGCTGCAACATGCACCTTCACCACTAGATGTCACTAAATTCTACACACTGAACCTTCAAGTCTCTTTTAACTTTAAAAATACTTAAATAAAGCTAATATCTGTGTTGTGTGTAATATGTATTTGCAATAATGAAAGCAGCAGTGTATATATCAGGTGTTAGACTGCTGTTGTGGAGACAGACTTAGTGTGCACACATCATCCCAAACTGCTGGAAACCCATAGATGAAGAAGTTAAATTGGTTTGAAAATGGCAATGTGAAATGATGTCTGTTTGCACACAGCCAATCAGTAAAGCACAAATGTGGGTGGGGTGAATAATTCTGCCCACTTTCAAAGCTTCACTTATACTTTGGATTAATAATATTATCGCACACAAAGCAAAAAAATAGAGACTAAAAAGTTATTTTCAAATGACTTTTTCTTTAAGAAACCAGGAAGATTCAGGAGTCGATAAAGTTTAATTCTAAAACCCATCCAGTCAGAGTATCCTGACTCCTCTCAGTAATATTTGTGTGAGTTTTTGACATAATGATCCCATGAAAGTCAATTGAAGTGTATCATCAAACAGTCATATTAAGCAAGGCTTATTAAAACTAATCATTGACTTATTTGAATAGTGAGATCCCAATGAAAGAAATGTCAGGGGAGGGCAATCTTCACATTTGTCTTTTTATGGTCCTATATTTGGAGGATATGAAACGGATTAAAGCTTTAGTGGAAAATCTAAATTGAGGGTTTTTAGAAATGAAAACTGCCTCTGTGGGTAAAACTCTGGACAAACTTTTGCTCTAAATCAGACAGAAATCTTTCATTTGTGGAAACAAATCCAGAAGCCTCCTGGTCATTTGTTCACACTTGTGTGTTAGTTTTTATATTAAAATAATTTGGTGTCAAATGTCATTAATCCTCATTAAACTTTTACAGGCATTTCAGCCGTCTCTCCACCCCCTTGGCACACATGCTGTGTATCATCTAATCCTCTGTTATTATAGCAACAGAATACTGTTGATCATTAATATGACTGTAAAGTGCATGACTCTGACTTTTCCATCCAACTCGGTGACGGCAGGGGAAGCCCCACGCTGACCGACAGCAGCGAACCAATTGTTTCAGCGTGAGTCAGAGTCAATGCTGTCTGAAGGTTTGTGGAAAAGGCCGAAGCTCAAGGTCATACAGTGGCTCATCTGCAGCCACATTTACATGACCTCTGTGGTTGCAAGAGGGGGAGAAAGTTAGGCCTACAATTATGATTTTAGAAAAAAAGATATCTTCATTAATTATGCATAAGAAAATACAATATGGAAAGTTTAAAAGGAAGATTGGTTTTTAATTATGGATACATTTTTGTTGGAGGTGCATTGATAAATAGTTTCTGGAATGAGGGGAACATTCAGCTGACTGAGGCTGCTGCTTTATAAGAGCTCTGAGCTGTCTCATACTGAAGACCTATATGGTTTGCAGCCACAGTCCTTACCACTGATTGGTTTTTTACGTCTTTTGATTTTCAACTTTAATATTGACTGTTCAGGTTCACATCATCTACTTTGTTAATTTACTAAATATTAAATAAATAAATAAAGACTAAATAAATAACATAATCATTAAATACTGAATAAATACAATAAAAAATTTGGTGTCTGAGTTACCCGAAGGAAGACGTGGGAGAAAACAGGTTGATAGAGAAGGGCTCTTTTTTAAGATTACATTTTTTTCTCTTTACCATTAATAAATCTAAATCAAGCAATTAAAGGTCAATCAATGACTTATGATTGGGAGAATGTTACATGCATACATACATATAACAGTGTGGCCAGTAGGGATATATGGTATGCTACACAACATCAACTTGAACATGTGCAAAAATACATTTACTTGGCCCTTGATATCAATCCAGTCCCCCAACAGTTTAAATGCAGTATGTGAACAGTTAGCTTTCAGGCCGAAGAGCCAGTCGATCGTTTCTTCATAAGATACCTGGTTAGGAAAATGCTGAACTCACACATATGGTGTGCAAGGTGCTCAAATAACAGTCGCCTGTCCTGCAGCAAAGTAGATATGAGTTTGCATGAATGTGAAGCTAATTTTTCAAGAGAATCAGTCACATACAAAGTCAAAAATGCAAGTAGCTGCAAATTTGCAGTGCACATTTACCCTAAATACAGACAATATACTGTATATTCGCTGAAATCACACACATTTAAAGAAAATGACACCCCCCTCTCCCGAGACCCTCGTCAGAGTCAGGCTGCAGCTGTGATGATTAACAACAGCTCTGTGACAAATCACATGAATCAGGTTGACAGGTGAAGTATTTGGGGCATGTAAGAATTTGCCTACATGCAGGGGTTACACCGGCCACTGATGGACATTAGGAACGAGACAATGCATAGTCTGTTGTCCTTTCAAAATAACAACCAGGAGTGTGCGCTATGTGACCTTTCATCCAGCCAACATTAATTTGATCCATTACTTGTCAGGCAGGCCAGCAACTGTATTGTCATCCATCAGAATGTGTGTCCTCCTGCTCCATATAGCTACACTGACCAAACCACTGGGCGTGGGCACATTGTCCTGCACTTCTGACATTTAGCTTTAGTGTGTGATAGAAGGTTATAAAACATCTTACTGAGCACATTAAAAGATATTTTCATCCGTGTATTGTTTTTAACCATGTAGGAATTATATTGACATAACTATGGGACAACAGAATGTTTTGGAAATGATCATAGCATATTTCAGTGCCGACTTGCTACCCTTGGTAAGATCACTGCTCCCAACATACAGCAATAACGCTGCTTTCAATTCTTAACTCTGAAGCTTTTATCTTTGTCTTTTTATTGTTTTTCTTTTGTCTGTTTGTTTAGATGGTTTTCTTGTTTTAACAGATTTGTAATTTTTTATCGTTTATCCCTTTCATACTCGCCTTGCTCAATAACACTTTGTCTGTGTCTTTTACTATTATAAAATTTACAACTAAATAAAGTTTTGTAATTATTTCAATACGTTTATAGAACTAATGGCCGCTGGAAAGGTATAGTGACAATAATATTATAATGGTTTCTATTTGGTGTGGCTATAGCATTACATTTTCTTTATATTGTATTTTCTTCAAATTTTACATATTCTATAAGGTAATTCACAGATTAGGAGATTTTTTGAGATTCCGATTTGTGGTCGTCATCATCTTTAATCCAACATAATGAAAAAATCCCCAGATATAGATAGAGATATAAGAGATTTTTTTCTTGCCACATGGATATGCTGCCAATTTGTGAGCAAATTGTTGCTTATTTACACGTCCAACAGATAGTGTATAAACAAACAAAATATGGTCTTACTATAATGAGTGACATTATAGCTCACGACATATGAAACACTTTGACATGCTTTGAGAGAGAGAACAGTTTGTGTTAGATCAGTGCACGGGGCTGCGCTGCTGTGGGCGGGTGGGGGTGTTGTGTGCCACTGAGACAATGAAACTTGATTCTGGAAGTCCAGTTGGAGTGACAGATTAATGCGATTAAAGGCTTATCAGAGCCAGAACACTGGTTTGTAATAATCCCAGATAGGATTTTACAGCTCTGGAAAGTTATGACAGTGACAACTATTTTATCTTCCATCACAACGATCGTCAGGTAAACAGCAGAGGAGCAGCTTTTATGTGACAGCGTTTGCTTTGGCACCCTGCTGCACACATGGGGCCGACTCCATTTAAATGAATGACAGTGCTGCATTTAAAAAAATCCAGGTTTATAATCAGAGTGAGCACTGCTTTACCAGTAGTAGGCCTCAAAAGTTTGAGGGTAAACTCTTTTGGGAACTTGAATGTGCTTTGTCCTATGAAAATGTGTTACCTTTGCACTGGAGGAAAGCTCAATGTGTCTTAAATGGGAAGATTTCATCCATGTGCACCTCTCAATATCTTGCCAATTTCTGCACTGCATTTTTGATATGCTCTGGATGAAGTGGAAGATTTGTCCGAACTAAAATGCTCACCTGGAGGGCACCACAAATATCTGTTCTGAACATCATCGAAGTCTGGCCAACATTAAGTGTTAGGCTGACAAAATGTACACCTTTATTATTCATATTTTATTAATATTAAATCATTATTATTCTGCAAGCTTTCATTCTAACCAAATATTACATCTCCCTGATTAGCACACCTCCAGAGAGGAGAACCTCATTACTGACATCAGCCGCTGTACAAAAACATGATCAGGGTCGTATGCTCCCGAGGGAGGGACCATGGGAGAGTGCATGTACCCACCCTGACCCGTGCCTCGGTGAGGTTGGTCCACACTGCGATCTCCTCCCTGGTGCTCATGTCGGGGTAGCGGTTCCTCTGGAAGGTGGCCTCCAGCTCCTGGAGCTGCTGGCTGGTGAAGTGAGTCCGCTGCCGCCGCTGCTTCTTCTTCAGAGAACTGTCCTCGGCGCTGGACTCATCCAGCTGGTTGTGGTTAGACTTCTCTGTGTCTGCAGACACACAGAGAGGACAATTATTTCATGAGGACATCAGGAGGGGCTACTTAGGTAGAAACATGCTGTATATAAGAGTAGACAGTATAACAATATATATCCATGAGAACATAAGAAAATTGTGATTTGTGAATATGAGCAAAACAAATCAAATTTGATTGATGATTGAAAAGAGCTGAGCATGAAAGTTCCTTTTTGACTTTAAACAAAATAAACAAAAAATAAATGCTATGACCACAGTTTCCATGCTTAGGTGACAAGTGATCTACCAGTAGGAGAAAAGTTATAGTTAGATTTATTAATCCTAGCACAGTTGTGATTTAAAATATTTGACAGTAGTAAAGTGTGCTAGGTTATATTAAAATAATGAATTATTTATCAAGTTCTATTAACATTTTTAAACGTAATACTCAAAGGGGGAAGTAATCTTTTGTATTTTTACCACACATGTATTTTAGTAACAACACAGGTTGTGCTAAACAAACTGCTCTAAGACAGAAAATGTGGCATTTGCACAATAATATAATCGATCTTATTTGAAAACAACATGGTCATTAGATATAGATAGATAGGTTAAAATAAACAAAATGCTTTATTTGAGTAAAATTACCACAATATAAAAAGGTTTAAGTTCTGCATTCTCATTCTAGCAAAGCAGT
This sequence comes from Hippoglossus hippoglossus, assembly GCF_009819705.1. Taxonomy (NCBI): domain Eukaryota; kingdom Metazoa; phylum Chordata; class Actinopteri; order Pleuronectiformes; family Pleuronectidae; genus Hippoglossus; species Hippoglossus hippoglossus. The sequence goes on along the minus strand of NC_047165.1, from coordinate 23,377,315 downwards.
ATTAAATGTAACTACAAGTAAAAGTACTCACTTTCACATTGTCATATTATTTTATATATTAAACCGAATATTTTGAAGCAACTTTCATTGTTGAGGTGAAGCCAGTTTGGTTTAATCGATGAGACAATAATTATATCTTTGAGTTAATCATAAACAACAGTGTGTTTAGTATGTAAACTCTTAATCGGCCTAACTATTGTTGACAATGTTTCACTCTGAAAAGTGCTGGAGTAGGAATACGAATTAACATCATAGGAAACTATAAAGTTCACTTAACTATGCTTTATATGGTAAATGGTCTGTGATAATATAACTATGGTGAATATATGTTTAAATATCCCAGTTGCTTCTATCCAGTGGATATTGCTGAACTGCTGAGTGAGTGTTGATTTCCAATTGTCCTGTTGAGTTGTTTTCCTTTCATGTTACTTTATTTCTAATATTGAACTAAAAATGATTTTGCACAACCATTTGGAACTTGTAGCTTTGCATGTAAATTTACATTTAAATATGACTTGTTTTGGAATAAAATAAATATTGACTATTTTACCCATAGTAAATACCAGCAGAAACATATCACAGAGCCCTTTGTGTCAATTGTCAGTGTAGGTTGGACATTTATGTAATCATGTCTGGATCTGTCCACAACAGGTTCATCTCAACCTCCTCCCGCTCTTAGAACACAGTCTCTCCTCCAAGTTTGGATGGAAGTCCAGTTTGACGTCATCAGTCTGGTATAGCAGACTGGATTCACACCTGGGGACTGTGGAGGTCACTGATGTTCACTGTTGTGTTCATGTTTGAGACTTTTACTTTGTGACATGGAGCATTATCCTGCTGTTAGACATTAGAGGACGTAAAGTGTGACTATAAAGACATGAAAATGATCAGAAACAATACTCAGATCTGTATCAGTATCTGTTTAACAGCACACCACTCTGACACCTTTCACCCTGGACCAACACTGTCCAATCCCTGCTGAGAGTGACTAGATCAAACATCATCTGAAATCCCTCTATACCATAGACTGGAAAACGACAAGCAGGGTGTTGCCAGGAGAGTATGAATCCAAACACTGCGTTCCGTTCAGAGATGTGCAGGAGCAGCAGGTGATTGCATTTGGCCCCCAGCGCAGTGCTTTTTAAAGGACTATGTTATGTCTGCCAGGGCTCTTCGCTGCCACATCTGACTCCCACAGTTTGAGGACCTCACAGAGAGAAGTGAAATTAGTTTGCCAGCTAATCCTTTGGATCAAGCTTTTGTGACTGGGGCAGGTTGGGCTCTGTTTGGCGAGGGCTTAGCTCTCTGGGAGCAGTTCAAAATGATCAGCGGGATTTAAAAAGAGGCTCCGCAGGGCCACCAGTAAAACCAATAAGGGCCAGGCCGAGGCTGTTATATGGCAGTAAACTGACACTGGGTAAGCTGTCACTTAAGGCCAAAGTCTATAACACAATACAGAGGAAAGGGCAGCCCTTTTTAAAGCCACGCACTGACCAACAATAGGAGCAATCTGACTGATAATGCGTCGACATGACAGAGTTGTTCCAGGTCAGCTTCTCAGAGGGTTTTAATCTGGAAGACGACAACAAGAGGCAAAGTCCAGATCAAAGTGCACTGATGAAAATAATGACTGCGGGAGCATCAAATACACATTATGTTGTGTTCAGGTCAGAGCTTTCATGAGTAAATAACTCAAGTTTTCATAGGAGCTGCACTTTTTTTCCCAGAGAGAGAACACAAACTCAGGTCATTCAGTCATGGGTGTGAGATAGCTCACTTGTCCGTGCCTGTGGCAGGGGCGGCGACCTGGTGTGGTTAGGTGCGGCATCCATATTACAGCTACGGCAGTATAACTGAATCCAGATTTAAGCTTTGTGCTCATTCTTAAGGAGAACAAAAGCCAACAATAAATGAAAACACTATCTATTTATGTTTATTTAAAAAAAAAAAAGAGTCTCATCTTTCAGGACTAGTTTTCACTCAGCATGTTTTAGAAAAATTTAGTGGAGAAGACATTTTCATATTGTCCTTCATCAATAAAAGTCCTTCTGCAACATTTTCTTAAGGGGATGGGACTATTTGCTGCTTTTTTTCAGGACTGAAATTAGTCAAATTAAAACTAATAAAAATAAGAATTAAATGAGATTAGAAAAAAAACACAATGTGTTTTTAATTTTAAAGTATTTAATCATATTATTAACACTTTAATACAGCTTTATTGAATGGTACACAAATAAGTATTTGGGGCTTTTCTTAGATTTAATTTATCTCCAAATTAATTGGCTTTAGATTTACTGTAAATCTAATTTCCCAATTTAAAATAATTATACATATTCACTTAATTTTCCTTACAGGGTAACATATCCCTCCCACCCCCTTATGGTTATTACCTTCAAAAAATAAGATTTATATAATGCAAAAGCTAATGCAACATGGATGTGCCAGTATTTACATTATAACTATATGTGTTTCATTTTCTCTCTCTGCTAACCGACACCACCTTGATGTGCTTTAATAAAATCAATTTGACAGTTAGGCCCATTAGAGGAACAGTTTACAGGCAGTAAATAAATCTCTCATTAGAATCAAACCCTTCAAGATGAAATGAAGTCCTCCTTAATGAAGAATGGTGCAGCTGAAGACGTGTGAAAACATTTTCACACCACATTTCTTTCTAGAATAGTTTGCGTTCGTCAGTTTGTTAGGACTGGATTTCTATCCACATCAATTAGACTGGGTTACACACACACACACACACATACACACACACACCACTTCAGAGATATGAATAGACAGATAGACGAGGGTTCAGATGTTGCATGAAGAAGTTGTTAGAGAGTGAGAGATGAGAAAATCCACCCAGTTGAATATGTGTCATATACAGTGACACGGGGTCACATTACATATGTGTAAGTAAGCTCAGATGGTCACTTTAGGAAAGAGTTACCAGAAGCAGAGGGGCAGAGTGAATCTCACCCCTCCGTCTGATTCTCCTCTGGAGTTATCACTGACAATCCACCAATCAGCATTTACTGAACGTGATTCAAATGTTGGTGTCAACTTGCACTACATGAGCCAACTTTGTGACAGATCAGCACAATCCACTCGGCCCTGATGTGAATGAATGTCCCTGAAGAAACTCGTTTCATACAGTAAAGTCCAGTTGGAAAATGTCAAAGCATTTTGCATTACATTGACTTTTTGTCATTATGAAACACAAATAATGTTATTATTCGTATATACAGAGCAACCCGGGAGCCTATAAACTATAGAATAAGATTAAGTCTGATTAAGCCTTTTCCTTGATTCTCTGTGGGCTTGATTTTCTCCAGAGAGCGTCACACGCCCCCTTCTGCTCTTTTGCAGTAGATTTTCATTTGGAGTCAAGTGAGTGGTGTGTGATCAGAGGCCGGGGGAGAGGCTGGCACACAGCAGCCAGTGAATTAAACAGGCTTTGGTGTCTGGATCAGTGTCTCTGTGTGTGCATTTAATTCCTCTTCAAGTCGTTTACAAGCAGAGACAGTGAGGCTCGTTAATAGACTGCTGTCTTTGATTAGAGGAGCTCCTGCTCGGCCACCTGATGTTAAAGCGGGAGATAATGACAATGTGTTTGCGCTGCGTCCATCATTTATTACAGTTACTCGATGGAGCTGTTTTCATTATTGTAGTGGAGGCCTCGGTGCTTTAGCATTTCGTTTCCTCCGCCTGCTCGTTTTCTCTCGTTCTCTACATCAGTTGTGTTGATCCAGTGGTGCGCAACACACGCATCTATCACCGCGCATCGGCCGGACCACGGTACCCTCCCTGCAGACACACACACACACACACACACACACACACACACACACACACACACACACACACACACACACACACACACACACACACACACTGACAGAGTGTGGACTCACCGCTGTTGTCCTGTCCCTTACATCCCTGGTCGTGCTGCGGGGTCCCGGAGTCGGAGAGCGACAGCGCCGGGCTGCGGGCTTCACTGTCCGTCAGCAGGTTAAAATCCATAACCAGGCTCTGCACAAACAAACAAACACACACACACACACATACACACAAACACACGGGTCAGGCTTCATCATCACAATGACATAGTGAAGAGCAGGCCTCTTATAACATAGACATCATCGTTTAATACTCTGCATGCTGCCGATGTCGTCAATTGAATGCATTTAATTACACCCACAACATTAAAATAATAATACTATTGCAATACAAATTTATATATTTTGTGTTTTGTATTATTTTATTTTATTCAATTTCAATAATGATGTTTTTTATCATATATATATATAACATTTATGAAATGTCATATACCAAGTGCTTATTTTTTATATTTTTTATTTCCTATACCCTAGGACAATACTCAGGTCTAAAAACATTTTTTTTGTTTTTCCACTATGTACATGTTATGTTACAAAAAAGATTTTATATCCTCCCGACTTGAAAAAGATAAGGCATAAAAGTAAATTACTCCTAAATATGCAATTACAACAGGATCGATCATAAAGTCTGAATCAATAACACACATTAAGTGTGACTTAAAGTTCAGGTACAGTGCATGAATAACACATACTCTTCACAGTATTTTACCAATTAAATTAGTATCGCATGATTGTTGTAATATATTTGTGTCTTTCTGAAGAACACCAGACCTCACTGACTCCCTCTCAAATATACATCTTGTTCTTTCCTCTATGTTTGGTTTGCTATTGTGAGGATTTTTTAAAAATCATTTTCATTTCAAAAACTGTACAGACTCCATGCAATACGGGTTTGTGTGCATTCATCCAATCTGTTGGTGTACTCTGTTGCTATTTTCTCCTCGATCTTTCCATTCACCCCTGGATGTGGTCGTAATCCTGATCCCTTTATAGGAGCCTGACATAAGCAGCTATAACTAGACCTGTGCCTGAACAGACTATTTTGGGCTACAAGGAGAGACCAACGGAGTTATGGCTGTAAAAAAAATATTTCCAGGCCAAATTCTAGCTGGTATGTTGAGTACAGGAGTGGAGACCTATGTGTATTTATCTGAGAGCAGTTAACATCATTAGAACTTTGGTGGACAAATATATTCTGTCCGAGCTGGGAGAGAGAGATCTTATTGGATGATTTTTACAAAACGCTGTTCTTTTTTTTTTTTTACAAAGTATGTCAAAAGTAGCATAATATTCAATTAATAATACACATTGTTATTGTTTTCAATTGATGGCACCAGCAGGGAATGAACAAAGATTAAAGGTCAGAGGTTTTGCTCCAAAGAGCAACCACAGCCTTGAGATGCACTCATGTGCCTCAACTGTGATGATATCAAATCCCATGAACACATTCTTTTTATTAAATTTTTAGACATAAGAGTTAATAAAAGCGAAAACACACACATTTAAAAAAAAAAAAACATAATGTCAAAGGTATTTACAAAGAGGAATAAAAAGGATAAAGCAGGTATAAAGTGAAGGCTCGGCCGACCTACACTCAGCGTGGTGTCACTGTTTACCCTGGTCCTCTGTTTACTTTACATTTCCCACAACAGCACTGAGTAAGTTTACAGCTTCAGTGGAAAGTCTTAAGGCTGCAGCCGACGGCGATGGATCCGATCCATGTCATCAAAGATTTAAAAAGGCTTGATAATACCTCAACCTTGAAAATCAAACGCTGAGTTTGAGCAGGAGGGGGTTTAGTGTGTGTGTGTGCGTGCGTGCGTGCGTGCGTGCGTGCGTGCGTGCGTGCGTGCGTGCGTGTGTGTGTGTGTGTGTGTGTGTGTGTGTGTGTGTGTGTGTGTGTGTGTGTGTGTGTATAGTCAGCACTGTGGTTTGAGCTTTATACTTAGAGGCTGCGTGTTTGTCACCCCCCCCTCCCTCCCATCCCTCCCTCTCTCCCACCCCCCCTGGAGAATGAGCTCCCTTGTTGTGTTTCCCTGTGGTCTTTTGGCCGTCATGCCAGTGCTTTGTGTGCCAGTCACATGTGACTTGCTGCATGGGGTTAGGTCTGAAGCCTCGGTGGTGGGGAGAGTGGCTGTGGGTGGAGTGGGTGCAGTTCAGGGTATGGCATGGCGTCAGACAAATCCCGGAGCAGCACCAGCACCACACCATCAACAACAACAACAACAAAACATTGTACAACTTTGTTGAACTCTTGAACCGGAGTCACTGTGACCATATGAGTTATTTACACTCTGAGGGTCAGTAAACGCTTCCCTGTCAGCCACTCAACCTCTAAAAGTCTTTCCAATACAGCAACAATAGGACACTCCATTGTTATCATGGAAAAAAATGTTTTTATCCCCTGATATAGAATTATTATATTTATATACAATCCAGGATGGATACATACCTTCTTTATTCATTCTTAATAGTTTCTAATTTAATTTACTTTAGATAATCAGAAACACCCTTCAAAATCCACCACGTGTGTTGATTTGTTTACAGCTGTAGAATATGAACTCTGCTCTGTTCAAGGCCTGACACGATACACATGGTAGAAAAAAGACTGTATGTTTATTTTTTAGATATTGTTACATCAGAGGTGTGTCGTGTTTCCATCTACATGTGAGGGAATCAGTGAAAAAGTGCACTGACCAAACAGATTCAAAACCTGGTGGAGGTTGAGTGGATGGATGAATGTGAGCAGGTCCAGTTTTAGAGGGTTAGAAAAGCCGAAACCAACTTAAACACTTACAGTGATTGCCTAGAATAGTATTATCCACTCAAAATGGGTTTTAAAATTCATAAAGGAGACTATAAACTTAACCAGTTCCCACATAGATTAATCTCTCGGGGGGGTTCATTGACAGTGATTACAATTTGGCCTCAGCAGCACACAAAAATGGATAGTGTCATCACTGTAAGTCATCAGCATCCTCCGAACCTCACTTAACATTGTGTCAGTCACTCTGACAAAGCAACATAATGCTGCACCGAAGCCGACCTGCATATTCTGATTAAAGGTTTAGCACCTTATTAGCACAGAATATCTGTGACATCTGAGAGGCGAATCAACACTTTTCTCCCATCGAACACATCTGCCGTCTTATTTTTGGCCGTGACACACAACGCCTCAGCTCTCAGAAGTGAAAGCACATTTAATCATTTCACTGCCACAAGGGGACATTTGCTGGAGACTCTAAAGAACCACTTGCATCTGCTCCTTGTTTAGCCTCCGTGAGAATGATGGGAGCATTTCACCAAAGATTAGAAGACATGAAATCGCCAGACTGCAGAACATCCCTTGGAAAAAAGGATGAGGTCAAGTCTCCCAGCAGAGAGATTACCTTGGTAAGCACACTGCCTCTGTGTTGTTTGGATTAATAAACCTCTGATATGGATTTTTGGGTTAAAGTTGACTCATGGGTCAGAAATGTTCTCTTTGTTCATAACCACACAAATATTGTCCTAGGTTTTTTCCCCTTTTTTTTTTTAGCAGAATGACTCAGTAACAAACGATGAATGTCTGTGTTTGGATTTCAAAAGTGGTGCCAACAGAATTTGACCTATACCATTTCGATTACAGCTGATTTGTTGGCTTTCCTGCGAGCTCTGAGTTTTGCATGTTTGAACGGCAACACTTGGCGTCACATTTGTCTCATTGTGTGTTTGAATCTTTCTGATCTGACATTTCAGCGAGCCTCGTCTGATAGAGCTGAAGCACCATGTTCATATCCTGCCACGATGAAATGTTACGGGCAAATGATTATACAGGCAAACACGAGCAACCATCATGCTATCACCTTTGCTGCAGGATTTCCCTTTTAAATAAAGGTTAGACTGTCATGTTCTTTTGAGCGACGATTCCCACTGAGGGACAAATGTAGAGCAAAAAGAGGAGACGAGTTCAACACACAAGCAACTTACATGTTACGTTTAGCTCGATAAAATGAAAAGTCCATTTTTTACATTTCTTTTTAAACAGCGTTACCTTTGATGTAGATGACTGCCGAGCCGTGTCAAAATCAAAGACACTCCACAAATGGTTCGCAGTGGCTGCTCAGGGTGGCTGCTCGACAGAGCAACAGCTGTCCCTTTTGTGAGAGCAGAGCCCTGGTATAGTATCTGCAAGGTCCAGTATTTTGGTCAGAAATATGAATGTGAGCCAGGACCTGGGCAGCTATATTCGCCAGTGGCAGTGATGGATGGACAGACGGCGGCGGTGTCAATGTGGTGCTGAGAGGTTGGCTGGCCTGACAGCGAGGGGAGTGCGGGCGATGCAAGCCAGTCATTTTTTGCCCAGAACAAGGTGTCAGTGCCCCCCTCGCCCCCACCCCAAGCCCCCGCCCCTGCCTTCCAGCTCCAGCACAGCAGCATGATTATATTTCATTAAAAAATATATATATATCAAGGAACAGTCCCCCCTTCTCCCCTCCTGAGCTCAATATGGTCAGCAGGCGATCACTGAGATAACAAGTGGCTGACAGACTGATCCCTGAGCCCCTCCGCTGCGCACACGCTGCATGTGTTGATGCTGATTTCCCTCCGCGCTCACGCGTCCCAGTGCGAGGTAACCCCTGGAAATCAAAGATTAACCTGAGCCATCTTAGCGCAGTGGATACCAGAGGGCCGTGGTTATTTCGTGGAGCCCCAAAGCCCAGAACGCATTGCCGGGATGGGGGACTCCCGTGTTTACGCCTCCTGTTCATAAATGGACGCAAATGAAGAGTCTCCGGTTTGCATAAACCAGCCCGCTTTGCATAGGCAGCCGCCCGGTGGCAGCGATCTCATTAAAATATATATTTGGTAATAATAATAGACAATAATAATAATGGCTGCAAAGATCCTCTCATTTTTCGGGAATTGGTGGGTCCATCTGGCGGAGGCTCGCCACAGACTGCTTGCATTTCCACGGGCCGCAGCCATTATCCCGGGAATTATTCATAAACGCTTGGAGAATTAATTCCCGGGATTAAGAGTTGATTAAGATGTGTGTCACTTTGCTGTCTGAGAACTTATTAAGGACCTCCTCGAGCAGGCGGCAGATGGAATTTCAGTCCAATGTTTGTACATGTTAATTTCTGTCCTGCTATAACACACATTTGCATATGATTGAGGGCGCGCGGCTGAGGCCGGCGCGGGGCGCTGCCGCCGCACGGCCGCCGCACAGATGATGATTGGCTTCGGCGCTGATGAACACGCACGATGTGCACATCAACAATTTATTACACTTCATCAAAAATATATTTCACTCATCTCTTACTCCATTTCATGCGTGCGAAAAACACGGGTCGGATTCACGGCAAATGGTTTCAGCAGGAGAAATGAATCCAGGGAAATCCGACAGAGGCTGATAAAAAAAAAAAATACAATGAAGTAGATGATATGGTGAATATGGATCTTATTTTAACTGATACATCGTCGATATATTATGGAACGTGGATTCAAGTTCGTTTGGAGTCGTTTTCTCTTGTGTGGTTATTTATTTTAAATGGAATTAAATCCGTGTGAATTGAATTTGAACGCATATTTAAGTCTGCACATCCCGGAACGATGTTTTCCTTTTTAATCATCTTATAAGGGTGTACTATAATATATTGTATGTAAATGTTCAATTCTACTTTTGTCAGTTAAAAGTAAATAGATGAAATCAATGTATATTTGAAAGACAGAATCAGTATTTCAGCATGTTTTTGTGTTTGAACGCTGCTGTGACAGGGGCTGCAGGCCGGGGCCTCTATTACCTCTGTGAAAAACGTGAAAAAAAAGAGTTTATATTTCACTGTGCGTCAACTTCGATTAAACAAATATCATTTTCATATGTTCCGACCTGGGAACCCATGCAAAAGAGCAAGTGAAGGACCTGCTGCAGGAAACCTCCAAGGTGAATCTCCAGTGATTCATTTGTATTTATTTATCATTCATTTTATTAAATAAAATTAAGGAAAATCAATAAAAGGAACAATATAAAGCCTTACATTAAAATATAAAATTAGATCCGTATATGTGTCAACAAATATAGGCTATATATACAATTATGTAAACCAAACACAGCCCATCTGGGTTACAGCTCGTGCATCGTAGCGCTTCTGTTAAATCCTTTTTAAATTCCAAACTTACAGCATTTTTTATTTGTGTATTTATTTTTAATTCAATAAAACAGAAACAGATGCAGGTTCACAACGGGCCTTGAGCCATACCTTTTTTGTTTGATAGTTAGATCAAATATTTAGGCAATAAAAATAGCTACACAGTGAGATGCGCATTAATATAATAATAATAATGATAATTATTATTGTTGTTGTTGATGTTGTTTTTGATAGTTTTATTATTATTGACACTAGTAGTAGTATTGCTGTTTTGTTATCGATATTATTGTTGTTATCAAACTATTAATTGAGATAAAGTCAAACATTAAAACGTATAGAAGTCATAACATATATATTATACACAAAAACGATTATTGTGTGCGTGTGCGTGTGTGTGTGTGTGTGTGTGTGTGTGTGTGTGTGTGTGTGTGTGTGTGTGTGTGTGTGTGTGTGTTTGTGTGTGTGTGTGTGTGTGTGTAGAGGTCGCACAGTTTTGTTTTTTCCCCCCGTGGTCTCCTGTGGCCGCAGCACAACCACCTGCCACCTATCAATTTTCTCAACATCCCCAAATATTTCTCACAACGTCCGTTTCTGCCAAGTTTTTTTTTGGGGGGGGAGGCAAGCCAAACCGTAAACATCATAATTCACTGTAATGCTACAGAATATTTTTTTGTATTATGGGCGTGGAAGGTCCACGCAGTTCGTAAAAGGTCTCTACTGTTTTCTACCAACAGGCCTCACACGCGGATAAATGCGTAAAATCTGGAGCAAACTTGAGCCTTTACGCAGCCTTTCCCCTCCGAGTGGAAAGTGTTTCACAGCAGCACGGTGATTTTTGTGTGTGAATGTAAGATTAAATATTCTTTTAAAAATCTGGCCACTTATTTAGTGTGATGTGTCGCCTCTCATCAGCATCATTATCTGCTCATTGAGAGACACGCTCTCCCTAAAGTAAACTCCTGCTGTTCGCTTTGGCTTTTCCTCTTTCTTTCTTTTTCCAGACCATAAACTCTACAGTCTCCGTGCCTTCACTTGGACAGAACGAGTCGAGCTCTGCTGCTGTTGTGAATAGCTGCACATGTTACCTCAAAGGAACCAGGAGCCTTATTTACATCGCGGCGGGGTTTTATCAACTTTTACGCACAAATAAAGAAGAACGAAAGAAAACTTGCTGGATTGATTCCAGATGCGCAAATACAAACTGAGAGATAGGACAGAGGGAAGCGGGCGGAGGAGGAACGAGTGGGGTTATTTGCACTTACGTCGTGTCCCGCTCTGGTTAAATTAATCCGTGGAAAACGCAGAGAGCGCTGCTGCAGTCTGATGGCTGTCCTGGCCTCAGGTTTGCTAGTGACATGGACAAAAAGTTCCACGGTGCGTCAGAGAGTCAGAAAAAAAGGCGTCAGTCAGTCAGATCCCCTCTTCTTCCTTTTCTTCTTCCCTCTGTGTTGTCAGACATGAAGGCTGTGGAAGAGTGAGGCTTGATCCCCACGCAGGGTATAGCGAGGGAGGGAGGGAGAGAGGGAGAGAGGGAGAGAGGGAGGAGGAGAGGGTTGACTTCATGCTAAATATTGTGCGTGCAGGTCCACTGTTGAAAGGACGGCCCCCTACTCACTCTCTGTCTCTCTTTCTGTGTGTCTCTCTTTCTTTCTGTGTGTTTGCACAGCGGTCGACCTCCACCCAGAAAGTCGGCGTTGCGATCCCAGTCCGCGCCATCTGCACGCCGAAGTGTCTTTGAGCAAGATACTGAACCCCAAACTGCTGCCCATAGATGTACTGTATAATTGGCAATAACCTGTACTGTGAAGCGCTATAAAGACAGACCATTTACACACACACACACACACACACACACACACACACACACACACACACACACACACACACACACACACACACACACACACACACATCTTTCCCTCTGCAGCCTCCACAGTGAAGCTCTTTATTATGTTACCTGCGCTGCTGTCACTTAGGGTTGCACAGATGTTTGATATATTGCAGCTTGCATGTAAACATTGTATAAGTCTGCTAAATTCTTTTTACTCTTATGATTCATTTTAAACAAATTTATAAAACACTAATGACCATTGCTCTGACCCTTTATGTCATATGTTAAAAGTGAATTAGAAAAGTCTGAATCTTTAGAACAAACAGTACAATTTGTACCTGCTGCTGCAGTTCCTTTAAATTGCTAGTAGAGGTTGGCTACATCACATAGGCACTTTGCTAATTTATGAATATTAATGGGGTTGGAAATAATAGCACAAACAAAGGGGTAGGGTGTATTTTATTGATCGTTTGTTGTGTTTCTATTAATTCAGGCTTTGCTGATAGCTCCCTCTCAGCTGCCACGGATGCAGGCCTGTCCCCTGACTGAAACACACCTTCATTCGGCAGCTTTGGTTGTTTTATCGTGTGATCGCTCATAAAGTGATTAACTGAGGGATGGATGACACAGGTTTGTGCAATATTGACCTTGGAAAGTCACTTACATGAGCTGCAGTGGGGTTTCCTCTCCAGCATGCCCGGGCCAAAAGGATCCTCATGGCCTGAACACCACTGGAAGGTTTCAGGAGGCGCTAAGCACTAGATTAGGAAGGGGAGGGTGTATTCAAAGTCAAAAAGTCAAGATGACAGACTTCAGTAGTTATAAATAATGTGAGGCTGTCAGCCTATGTTGAACTGTGTTAATGGGGCGCTGTATATTTAATCTGTTTGTAGCCTATACGTGTGATGGTGAGATGACGATTAGGAGGGAAGGAGTTAATGGGACATCAAAACGCAGCCCAAGATTTAAGAGTGTCTGGAGCGCTTTAGCTGAGCAGGATCTTGCAAGCAAACTGGACACCATAGTTTTGTGCCTCATGTGTATGTCCTGGATCCCACATCCTTGATATACACTGCTTTATTTTGTTTATTCATTTTATTTTTCTTCTTCCTGCTGCCAGGTCACCATCATGTTTTCTAGTGCACATGTGTGGAGAGAGATACCCATCTGATTGTATGCACAGAAGCATGTGCACATCTGTGTCTGTCCTGGAGTAGGGCTTGATGGTGAGTCCACACAGAGGGCTTTTCAGTTGTCACATCTCACCTCTGATAACTTTAACCAGTCCAGCTGTTTACACACATTTGTGCTGTACACCTGTAACTGTACCACCAAAGAGTAGTTTTACAATCCAAGTCTATTTTTCTGCCTTTTAGATGTGTAACTGCATACATTTTGTATTGGGAATTGATGGTTTTACTATGTTGATTTTGTCTTTTGGCTACCAGGTAGTATTTGTGAGACTATATCATATTTATTCTTTTGTCTGAAAACAAAGTCAGAGAAATATGCTCAGATGGGAACAGCTGCTCTTGGAATTTGGCTTCTTTGAAGCACAGTATAGGTGTCCACAGACAGCGCTCCACTGAACTGTGATCAAATGGACTGATGTCAATGGCTGTCGAGTCACAACCTACGTTCGTACTAAAACATTTTAGTTTTTAATGTATAATCTCTGCTATGTTTATTCTTCATGTCCAATCTACTCCAGGGATTTCAGGAACCTAAACACAGGCTTTTTTATAAACACTGCTGGTCCCGTTTAAGTTTGAAAACTGTGTTTTAGTTTAGACGAGCAGAAATGAAAATGACAATGAGGACGACCACTCATTTCCTGTCCGGGTCTTATCAGTCACAGTGTATCCTACCATTTGAAGGATTTACTTAGCTGTTTTTGTATTTTTGTATTTGCCAAATTGGAAGGGATTCTGTGAATGTGGTTGCCATGCTAGAGATCTGCAAGCAAGCGAGGAAAGCAACTGAGGAACAAGGTGCTTTCAGACGGCGAGTCACCAGACATCGCCAGACCAACTGTGTGGTGTGCGAATGGCTGTGGAGCTTTCCATTTTCCAAGGGGTCGAAGATAAGACCTACAACCAATCAGAGTGAGACAGAAACGTAAACAGTGTGAAGCAGTTGTTTTTTCTTATTTTTGAGAAAATAAACTGTCCAGTTTGTTGATATCCATAATGGATTCGCAGGACTCTCCACATCATTGGCAGCCATCTTGGTTCTCCTTCATTTTTTTGGTCACTTATACTTTTAGAATAAATTCTTTATTGTTTTATTCACTATATTTTATTCTTTTTTATATTGTGCAGTTACTGTAATGTTAGAGCAAGCTGGCACGTACACTTCCTTCAGGATTAATTAAGTCTTATCTTATCTTATCTTATCTTATCTTAACTAAATACCCCAGCCACAATCCAGTCAGTAATCACTTTAAACCTGCCCCTGTGTAAATAAATGGTTGTGATTGGCCAAGCCAGGTTCAGGATTGAGAGAGTGAATGAGCTCGCTGATCGGTCTGGTTTCCTGGCTAGCGGCTTGTGAATGCTCCTCAGAGTTCAGGATGGTTCTGCTTTTTCAACAGGGCTAGGTGTGGGACCATGGTAACCATGACTACCACGCCAAAGGAAACAACACAGGAGTTATTTGACAGGTATTTTATAGGTATCTGACACATTGTCAACATGGTGAAAAGGTGTCGCACTAGTGATTTTAAAGTAGAATAGTGGAATCTCACTAATGAAGAGTGTAGAGACTTTTGTTGGAGTTGGTTCTTTGTTATAGATCATTATAGTTTAATCAGTCAAACATCTCTGTTCCTTAAATGAATTTAATTAATAGAACTTCTTTGCCTTTGGCTAAAAACAAACAGAACTCTATTCAATGAACAGGATTTTCATGTCACTGCCTGAGGGAGAAGTCAGTTTGAGAGATAATACTGGAATTATCTGGTCTGAGATAAAAAATTATAATTTAATGATTTGCTGCTGGGGCATCCAGTGGCCAAAAGGTCAAAGCCACATAGCACATAACCACAATGTTATGTCTCATGAACCGCACAAAAATCTAATCTTTGTGGTTGCTCTAACTGCACATGGCTGCTGTGTGTGGAGAACAGTGCATTAGAACAAACTGTCCGGACATCCTTGTGATGTCACAACAAAACAGTCATCGGCCTCAGCCACACCTCTAGCACTGCGAACCTGGACCCCCCCCCCCCACGCAACCTTGCAGGATTTGGTGTGCGGTGTGGAGTGTTTACCCGAAACCTGCTGTATTTTTATTCAAACTCTATACAGGACTCTAGATGTTTTGTTTGGCCTCTCATCAAAAACATCAACATGTTTTTTTAGTTGCACATGGATGGAAATAAAACAAACAGCTATTGTTATGCCCGTGTGTGTGGACCACAAACTCGCATTCTCACAGTTATGGGAATGATTAATGATATTAACAATTTTCTTATTTATTGCGTTTTAAACTCAGGTGCATAGAAAACTTGCATCATGCATTTTTTTCCAAAATATTTCTTGCTTAAAATACTGAGTGCGGCAGGTTGTTAGGTTTACTCATCTGTAAGGACTGATTGCTTGTATCAGCAGGACCTCGTACTTGCGGATCCGTCCCTGATTGCTACCACACAGGCTCTGGCTCTGAGTGATGTCAAAAAGAGGGCAGCATCTGTATCCAGGATATTCTAGCTTTTGGTCTAATGGGACTAATTGGAGACGCAATGTCCTTCAGTATCTACAGTCTGTGGAGGGGAAGTCGAAATGTATTTTGACTAATTAAGATGAAGTTTCACAGGATATGGTGTTGAACATCTTTCATGCCACAGGAGTGCAGGACACACTCACATAGGCTTATATGCCAGTATCAAGTGAAAATCAAATGATACGATAACTCATGGCACATATTAAGGGTTAGCATCGTCTGTGTTGACATGCTGACGTAAAGGTCACAGCCCCAATGTGTACAGCCTCAATGAGGTATTAGCACTGGCTGTAGACTTTTCAGTGAAGTAAAGATATTGTTGTAAGACTGCCATTAATCGGTAAAGTACTTATTGAAATGCTAAACATAAAAAAATCATTATTTATTATTATACCAAAAGGAAACTCTGGAATTTTATTGTAAAGGGCTTTGATTCAAATGTAGGTAGAGAGTAATTGTCTTACTGTTACACTGATTCAAAGAACACGTTCTTAACACAGCTGTGGGCTGTGAGATATGATGTTGGTGTACATAACGCCCACATTCGTCATCTTTCAGTGACCTTTGCTGGTGATGCTGGAACTCAGAAGGTTGCGTAATCAACCACCAGAGCACACTATGTATGAAAATGAGGTAAAAACTCAAATGCAGGTGTATTAGTTTTCCTACAACACCTGGTGTGTGAACTGTAGCTCTCCAGCATTGATAAACTTATTCTCAGCCATCGCAGATCAGATGATATAGATCGATACAGATGAGGGCAGAGACGGTGTGTGGAACAGGACAAGCCTTTACATGTTGGTCAGTCCAACCACCACCATCTGCCACCATTTAAAAACTGTATGCTGCATGTCTTAGATAAAATTTACTTAGACAAGTGCTATACAAATAAAGTTATTATTATAAAGTTATTATTAAACCTCTGTCAAAAACACTGTTTGTTTCACAGTATATTGATCTTATTGCTATTATTATTATATGAATATATTTAATCCAAGTTGAAGTTTTTGTTGAGAACCATTCAGGGATGTTACTACCCTTTATTTTTTAATTTGACAATAATAATAATAGTCATTATTATTATTAATCGTCCAAAATGAAAAGTATGCCTTATCTTTCAAGCGTTTCTTCTGTTGAGAGGAATTAAATACTGGAACTATATCCTGTTGAACAACAGTCAGGGGCTTTTACTCGGAGATCCAGTCATTAGCCATTAAAGCAAGAGAGACAATGAAAACAAATAGAATGGGCAAAGTTGTCAAATTGATATTCAAGGTGAACTGATTGAGTCACAATATCACATCAACTCATGCATTGAGTAACATGCAAGAAATCATTCCACCTTAAAAGTTCCTCATAGCTGTTGGGAGAATTTTAGCTGCACGGTGAATTCAATTATTTTATAATTTATTATCTCACGTTAATAGTAAGGATGAAGTGCCACGGAAAGATCCTTTCATTCATCATTCACTCTGCAGATGTTTTCATTTGCAAAGAAACATGTTAAACTTGTTAAGCTTGTGCTACTTTCACAATGGTAAATGTCATTATGTCGAGGTTTTCCAGTCTTGATGACCACACAAAGTGCTTTACAGTACAGTTTTGCCATCTACCCATTCACACACACATTCATACAGTGAATCTCTGTGCAGCGCTTTCTCTGTAACACATCAGTCACACACTGGCACAGCTGTCAGGGCCAATTTGGGGTTTAGTATCCTGCTCGGCACGCAGAATGGGGAAGACCGCCGACCTCCTGGTTAGTGGACGACCCGTTCTATCTCCCGAGCCACAGCTGCCCCACAAATGGCTGCATTTTCATATTCTAGCCTTTTACATGAGCTTGACCTCTGCCTGCACTGCTACCTCTCCTCAGAATGGATGTTTCCAATGTGTTTCCATTAAATCAAAACGCAAATCACGTGTGCTTATTCACCTATGTTGCTTATGTCACACAACTAACAACCAACAATATCCATGCTCTCAGATGATTGAAAGTTGTAGTTGGCCCATGTATGTGGTTATGTAACCTTCATAACGAACCACAATTTAGTTGTGTGTGTCCATGATAATAACCTGTCTCCCCTTACAGCTTATAAATGTTGAATTTGATCAAGACGTATATGGTGTGTGGGACTAACTAGGCTACATCTGTGTTATTTCAATGTGTCAAACACACAGGTTAAATAGTCTTCATTAAAATGACATAAATATCGGGATATCCTGTCCCTAGTTAAGTAGCTAACTTCTAATATAAAGATGTAACTATTGATCGTATCTGGCAACCTCAGCTGCAGCCCGAGATGATACATCTTAACATTGCTATTTATTTACAGATTAAATAAGCATTTTGTACAAGTTAAGGTGGATTTATTTTTTAAACTGGACAGAGCAAACCTGTTTCCCCAACTTTCAATTCTGTGTGGTAAGCTAGGCTAATTGGTTGCAGGTAAGTGAATAAATCGATGATATAAGATAAAGAAATAAATAAAAGTGACTGTAATAATACATATTAGAAGAGGCTGAATTAGGGGACTTGTAGACTCGACCTTGTAAAACTCTTTCACTTGAATGATCACTACAAAAGAACAACTGTGTTAGAAAGTATCTGTTTTCTTTCATAAAAAGTCAATGGATGCTACTTGAACTAGTGGAGAAAAGTTAATATGTTTTAAAGGCTGCATTTTGCCAAGAAACATCCAATCACAGAGACTACAATTTCTTTCAATGACCTGCTACAAGTGCATGGTAGCGATTTCACAGATACAAAGTTAAATAATTATAAATGAGGACCACAACATAACCCTGCAGAAAGATCACATCATACAATGGATTCCTGTGTTTTAATGTTCAGTAATGTACAGGATTAAAAAACATAGATGCTAATGCTAAATGGGAAAAAAGACAATAAACAGGACTGATGGCCCCTCCCACTTTGAAACTGCACAGGGAAATGATTGTTATTATTATCTCATGTCCTGCACACATTTACATGGCCATGACTTTGCATTAAGCACTGCTTAAAATTATCTCTGGAATGTTAGAGCAACTTGTTATAAACAAGAATCAATTTATCACCTCTGCATCTTTCAAACAAGAGCATACTCACAAATATGACGTAAGTATTCCACAACACAAAGTAGGCTCTACATTGCATTGTCTGGGTTTTGTTTGCATGTTCTTTCAAAGCCAAAATGCTGAAATCTTTGCACCGGACATCTACACCACAAGGCAAAGCAGTAACACAATATGACAGAGGCATCACTCACCGAAGCCTGACACAGCGGTATGTAACTCTACTGTTTTGATCTAAACATTTTGGATACATGAGATGGCAAAAATTAAAGTAATCGCACTGGTCTTATTATCATGTCTGTAATTAATGATGAACAAACTCTTGTCCAAGACACTAGCTTACATAAATATTTTCATTTTGGATGAAGGAAATGTAATCAACAAGAATCCAACTATTTTGTATGTAGCCAGATGGGGACAGGACAGGGATGCAGTGGATGTGTAACACAAAGTCATGGTTATTAGCAATGGTTTCTTAGACAGTTGCTGTTAAGACTATGAGTAAAGCCCATGGGATCCCATATTCGTTTCCCACATGACAGTATTCATATCATTGCATTGCAAATGTATATGCAAGATCATGACAAATGTATAAGAAAAGTGTTGTTGTGGCCTCATAGCGCAGAAAACGGTGGTGCCGTGGAAAATGTTGTGCATGCATTTGCAGCTGAAACGTTGCAATTGCAAATCCCACAGGTGATCAAACACTTTGCACAGAGCAAACACAGGCCTGACAAAAGTAGATTCAACATGCTTTAAACACAGAGCACTACAATGAGCGTAGGTGTTGAACATATGGCCGCTTCTGATTGCACACAGAGATTAGAGCCTGTAGGATTGTAGCTGTGCAATCTCTGCACTGACACCTCCACCCAATATAAAGCAAACAGGTGTACATGCATTGTTTTGTGACTGATTGTTGGGTCAGTGGAGTCAATCGGTACATGCAATTAAATCCTTTGACACACGGTGAACATGAAACGTTTTCACCCACTTGAGTTTTTAAAAACATAGATGGATGGATGCAAATCCAAAATCTCACTTCGTGTACCATGAAGTGAGATTTTAGTTGACTTTGGGTTTAAACTTTGTGTTTTCTGGTGTCATGACGTTTGCTCATTTTAATAAAGGTAGATCACTATGTTTAATGATGCACAGCGAACCTGCACCAGACCAGATAAACATGAGATGATCAGATCAAAACCTATCAACAGGCCAACTGCCCAATCAGATGACTGCAAAGACATTTCCACATGACTGAAATCTAAGTAGTAGTCAAAAGAAATGTAGAGTTGTAGATATATTTATAGATCACTACGTCATTTTGCTGTTCCAGGTTTTTCGTTTGTCCACTGTGGCTTTAAAACAGGGCTTCTAACAAATATAGTGGCATTTTAACTGGGTTAGGATCCTTAAAGGGATAGTTCACCCAAAACACTTTTAGAGTTTCAGGGGTGAACTTGGATGACACCACAGGAGCAGTATGGAGGCATTTTCGTTTCTTTTCTGTTGTTTTTTTTAACGTTTGAAGAATCGGTCCCCATTTACTTCAAATGTATGGGATTTGGCTGCAACACTGTTTACCCCTGAAACGCTAAAAGGGTTTTGTCGACTCAAACACTTCACCCACCCCTCCATCGGCATAGGGATGAGTAGATAATGAGGGAATTTTCATTTTTTGGTGAACTATCCCATAAACAGTTTAAAACTTCTTTTACACTCTTATTTCATCACTGCAGCTCAGAATAAGAGGAGGCAACTTTGTAAACACAACTGCAAATAAAAGCATACCCTTTGCTCATTTATAAGGACAAAATAACCCACATACTGTTGATTACTACCCTTGATTATAAATACAACACTTTGTTCATTAATGTGGCAGACATTACTATTAACTTTATAATGTGCATCACATAAGACTTCATAATACAGTCTACAATGCAGTACAATGGAGCAATAACTGGACATTTTAGGAAAGGATCAATAAATAAGTGTTTGTAAATACAAATACTTACAGGAAACATTTTTAAAAATCTTGTTTATGTTGTGTAACTAAAGAGTAGAAAGGGGAGAACACATTACACCCATCATTTCTTACTCTGTAATGTAAAATAGTTGTCGAGGTTTCACTTATTAACCAACATTACTGCAGTGTGTGGGATACACACAACACAATATAAAAGAGGGGTGCTCAGATTTTAAAGATGTGCCATCTGCAGACAAGTTACACCCCCAATCAAGATTTATTAATATATCTTGTCCACTTCAGTGACTTTTCATTCTATTTTTCTCTAACATCATTCCAAACTTTGGTTTTGTTTGTTTCTTAATCCAGTCCTAATCCAAAACCCCACCTTTGTCACATTAACATACTTGTAGCTGGATTGAAAAACTCAGCCATTTAACATAACCAGCTTCATAATAGCAGTTATCCAGGATCAGGCTCAGTGAAGACAGCTAAGAGCCAGATGAAGCAGGACACACTTTACAAGTCCCAGATGAACACCAACGTACAGTATATGTTTCAAATTCATTCACTCCTTTCATTCATTCATGCTGATGGTTGAAAGTTCATTCTTGACCTTGGAAATAGCAGTTTGGTGAAATAATCTGAATTTATGGTCCATTTAGTAGTTTTGTCCAGAGCTTTCAACCACAGCTGAGTATGTAACAGCTGTGGTGAACACTACATCAGTGAGGCAGAAAGAACCCTGTTAACAAGAGACTGCACGAACATGACAACATCAGCTGTCTGTGAACACCAGGCCAGAACCTCTCACAGTGTACACTGAGGAGAGGTCAAAGGTCATTAACCAGGAGTCAGCGGGTGGCAGGAAAAGAATCAGGGAGGATGTTCACACAACATGATGAGCATGAGATATGTTTGACAGCTATAAAAGAAGTTACAACTTGCAATATTTTTGTATCTCTTACACATGCTTGAGATGAGTGGCAATACAATTGAATCAGGCACTCAGACAATATTGAAGTCTTCATATATCTACTTGTATAAACTGGATACATTTTGTGAAATACTAGAATGTTTTTTTGGTCATTTACTGTCCAGAAGCCAGATTACACTCATCAAGCACTTTATTAGGAACACCTCATCATCTGCTTATTCATGCATTTACGAATCAGCCTATCATGTGGCAGCATAACTATTGGTTTCAGACTGGCTGGTTTGAGTATATCTGACAGTTTATCTCCTGAGATTTTCACACACAACAGTCTGTGGCGTTTTTATCTAAGTCTTACATTTTAAATTGCTAGTTTTATTTGACCGACAGTTCAGAACCCAAGTATGTTCATCTTACTTGAGTATGTGTATGAGACAAAGAGAGGCAGCAATAAAAACCAAAACATGTTTAAGCGACAAATTCTCCATCCCCTTGCTGCACTTGTTGGCCTAATCCCTGTGTGTCAAGAATAAACATTCATGCTCAAAAATCAAACTTGGTACATTCGTGTAACCAAATCGTCAAATCCTGATTTTCAAGAGTAGCCTGTAGACACAATATATACTGACAATATGACTTGATTCATAGCATACATATCATTAACAATATGCCCCAAACGTAGATACAGTTTTTTATGAGCTTTCAAGCTGTCACCATCTTTCACTTTACTGCAGCCCACATCGATCAATAATTTTGCTTTGTATATATATGTGTATATAGAGAACATGGGGAGGCAAAACACAGCAGGATATTTGGGATTAACATCGGAAATAACTCTGCTTCCAGCATGTGTATCTAGTTGTTTTTGTTGTCCGGTTCTGTTTGGCAAATTTGGCTATTTTTTTCAAATTGCAGCATTTTCCCAAAATGTTGTGAACATGTTGCCTTATTGGCTCCTTATTAGATGTGTTTTCTTACATGACAGCATGTTGTGCTCTCAGGGCCACTGGATGTAAACCAACTGAACCCTTTGGTAACAGCATTTGACCAAATGAAGACAGTCAGTCTCATCCATAAAGAAGTCTCTCACAGAGATCCAGAGCCTGGCAGGTGAAAGTATGTAGTCCATTACACTGTCATGTTGTCAGTGTGGGACTGTTCCCTCCAATGGAGACGCAAACTGTGCTTTCGTCATCAACCCTGTCGCAACCAACCAGTACTCCACTATCCTACCTTTGTCCCGCCTCCTTTTTCAAACTTATATTGTTATCTAATAATTCAAGTAATTTAATAGGATTTAAACGATACTGTCAATATGAATGGAGCTTTAACTATAATTCTTTGGTATCTACGTTCATTGTCGAGCTGCGCATGACGCTTAAAGGCATCACTTTGTGGCCTGTCAATCAAACCCATGTCATCACGCTAGGTTGAGAGCGCAGAGTTTTTCCACGTCAGTGTGTTTACCAGACTGACAGCCGCAGGAAGCCGCTGCATTTATTCACCTATGGGCCTTTTTCTCTGAAGAGTGAGCAAAGAAGCGGTGTTTGGAAGTATTGTGTTGTCAAGCAGTGGAATGACGGAAGTTTCCATTCTGTCTGTTTGTCGTAGTGAACTGAACTTTGCTCATCTTCATTCACTGTTGGCCGACTAGCCTGCGAGCTGGCCGAGCTAGGCTAGCATTAGCCACAGCAGGACTCCGTCTTTGAAATAGCAGCCACACACAGGTAATATACTTGTTTTTTGTAAATCGTGATAAGCTTGTTGGTGCGTGTGTTAGTAGGCGTGTTGCTTATGAAATGAAACAAATACATCACTGCTGTCACGAAGAGCAAACGCTGGAGACACATCTTGTTACCCGTAGCAAGTGGACATGCTAGCTAGTTGAGCTAAGCTAAGTGGTTGACTGTCAGGTCTCTGTGGAGGTAAGTGGTCTTGTTAATGCAACAGCTTTGTAAACACTGTGACACAGTACGTTGATAGATGAATCAAATAGTATTGACGTGTCGTCATCTCGTGTTTGTTGTTTGTCTGTCATCATTCTCTAGACATCTCACTGTGCCGGGGAGTTAGCTTCTTAGCTTTATCTTAGAGTGGACGCTCCTGGCTCCAACTCATCAGCTAGCTAGCACCTCCGTAGCTCAACTGACAGCCAGGTAGCTTGCTCGTCTCCCTGGTGGGTGTATGGCTGTATGAATTAGGTTGCAGTTTCATAACACGTATTAGGGATGCCATTATGGCGGTGGAGGAGCTATGTTTGAAACTGAAGGCTGGAGCTGTGGTGTAAGCTGTATTTCTGTGAGAAGTAGCTGTGGTATAGTGACATTCAGCTGTTTGTTATCTTGAACCAACATGAAGGGCTAGCTGTCACTGATATCCAAGTATGAGGGGGGGGAAGTGTGGAATGCACACAACATGCAGTGATTCATTGGGAAGCTTCGACCAGGGCAGGTGTAAAAGAAAACATCAGTATTTAAAGTAAACTAATGAACACTGATGAATCCTCTAAATAGTGATGAACCATTTTTGCCCCTGAGCTTTAAGGTAAATGTAGTTTTAGATAGTGACCTGGTGGGGAGACGTAACATGCAGGATTCTTAATTACTTTGCCTACTGTTTGAGTGGACAGAGAGTGTTAATAGAATTACTTCAGAAGTCAGAATGAGAACGTCTGAATAGTTAATTAGGCATTAATTGTAAAATCCCTCTGAGACCCTATGAGATAAGATTTTGAGGCTAAATGATTAAATTGGACATGACTAGTTTAGGTGGATTACTAGTTTTAATGCTGCTGGACAAACCTTATGGTAAATTGAAATGATTTGCTTCTTACCACAGTTATGAGAACTAGAGGTCGATGGTTTTCTGAATTTGTGTTGGAACAAATAATTGCACACCATGCCAAAAGAGCTGTTGAAAATCAGATGAATCCTCCTGACTACTACTTAGATTTCAGTCATGTGGAAATGTCTTTGCAGTCATCTGATTGGGCAGTTGGCCTGTTGATAGGTTTTGATCTGATCATCTCATGTTTATCTGGTCTGGAGCAGGTTCGCTGTGCATCATTAAACATAGTGATCTACACTGCTTCAGAGCTGTTGACTTGGCCTTTTTTTATGGCCCTTTCACACTTCTCCTCCGAGTGTGTTAAGGTGGAATCGTCTGTGTGCACTGTAAATTGTGTTGTAGAATATAATATCAGATCAGGGCTCAACATCGATTCAGATTGGAATTGGTGGTTTAAAAAATGTAATCTGTACATCCCTAGTGAAGTCTCATTTATCTGACCATCTTAACAGCTATAAGCCTGTCACTCTGTCCTTACTTCGAGCCTTCTACCTATCACACTTTCATCCTCTTGTTAATCTGGACAGGCTGCTTGCCAAGAATTGGAAAGAATGTGGCCTCACTCACCTAGTCGCTATGCTCACAAGTCTTCTTGTATAATGAGTGTTATTTGGTATGCCATTCATGACACAAGGAAAAGGTTAATCCAACCATTTTGAAGAATACTGCTTGTCAAATATGAACAGCATGTCATTTTGATTCTGTTTGGTTATCTGTATTGGTTTAAAGCATTGTAGAAATGGAAATTAGCCTTTTTGCTCTTTCTATATTCATTTGAAGGTAGTTGTTTTTAGTTTGACTTTAAGCTTAACCACTTGATTTTCATATACTTTTTGCAGTGTTTTTATATTTGATCTATTATATCTAAAATATTTTGTATCCATCACTTATAATGAATTCCAGTGTGCACACATCAATTGTTGAAGGTGATTAATGTTTACCATGTTCTAATACCCCTTATGTTATTATCATATCGTCACCCTCTTAAACTAATGGCCCGAGTAATCTTACCAAATACCAAATATTGAATTTATGATATTTATTAATAATTTCACTCAAAAATGTTATGACAATAGATGACTATTGACATACTAATAACAATGTCTGTCAATTATGTAACATAAGAGGAATAAATGACTTAGGCACATTTTTGAACATACCTTTGTGACTTAAGCAATTTTAAACCTTCAACTCTGTCAACAATAAAGCATAACTAACAAACTAACTAAACATAATTCTGAGGAGGCATGTGCATCTCCTCAGTTCTCCCTCCAGCTCTTCTTTACTGGGTTCTTGACTGATGCCTATTAATGTGGCAAATTGTCAAAGAAGTGATGACACTCAACGGGCATGATGTGTTTCATTGACTGGAGGTCCTGGAACTTTCTCTCCTTGATTGGCAGAGCACATGGAAACATTCTTATCCATGCTATCGGCTCATTTGGCACCTGTACCCTTTGTGGCAGTGCTTCCCACGCAGAGTCCTCCGAGAAGGACAGCTTGAAATGGACCTCGCATTCACTGCTAAACTGAAGAGCCCGCAAGTGATGCACAGTCGGATCTCCAGCTTTTTTGCTGATGCTAATGAAGTAAGATCCATTCACAGGGTTCCTGCTGGGTCTTAAAAAGTCTAACATTTTATAATCATAATTTTAGGCCTTAAAAAGTCTTAAATTTGATTTTGCTAGGTCTTAAAAATGTATTGGATTAGGAAGTTACTTCGCGATAACTTGTGTTGCAGGCATGGCCAGCCCCTTTTTAAGGAAAGTGGCCAGTGTGTGACGTAGTGCACCTGGGTGTTGTGGGGAAAAGGTGCTAAAATGTGTGGATAACGTAAAGTGAATGACCACCGAGAGCGTGATGGGAGTGTTGCTCCTGCAGTACAGCGAGAAAATAAAGTGGCCGCGTTAAGATTCCCAAAGTGGAGTGCATGCACCCCTAGGGGTGCACAAGCTGTTGTAAAGAGGATCCTTTGTAATTTTTTAGTTATACACATAATTTCTAGCTGTTAGATTACAATACGGTATTCAAATCTTTCTTAATTAGATCATGTAATGTGGAAAAAATTTGACAAACTGTAGATGAAATATTGTTTGAAAAGACAGAAAAGAGTTAACAGAAAGCCTATCACTTGTAACAGCCACAGATTCTGGAGCCTTTCCACTCTTTGCTAAATGCTAGCTTCATGGACCTAGCTATTTTGCTGACTAAAATGCTGACTAAAAAGACTGAATAAAAAGACTAAATAACTATGCAATATTTATAGCCTAGCCTATATTATAGTAAACCTCATCACTTACCAATAGGGGACGAGCCCTGAATCATGGAAATAACTTCAGCAGCTAGGTAGATTTCCGTTCTTCTTGATGCAGCCGCCATCTTGAAAAGCTTGTAAAATTGCCTAAGTCACATTGTCTTTTGACTTCGGCAAAATAAAACGGCCTAATTCACACTCTTGACATAGGCCATTATTCTACAGGGGTAGAATCGCATGATCTGTTCAACTGAGGATGTAGGTGATTTTACCAGAGGCGGCCAGCATCATGAGGAGAGGATTTTTGTCAAAAAATGACTTAGGCCGTTATTTTAGGAAGGTGATGATATGCAACTTCAATGTAGTCTTTAATACTGGTAAAGTCAAGTGAAAATTTTACTTATTTCAAAATACAAGTTATTTTGTTGTAACTGTTGTCATCACTCTTAATGCTGTTATTTTTACATGGAAGATACTGTTAAAGTACATATGGAGGTGTAAAGGAGCTTTAAAATGATATTGAGAACCATTTCCCTGTGACACACACAGTAGGTTTTGGTTTCATGGGTTTCTCATATGACCAAATCAACATGCCAAACTTCATGAAGATCTGTGATGGTGTGGACCAATAGTGTGATGGTTTGACATGGAATGACCCGAAGAGACATTGTGTCTACAAGAGGGTTTTAGTGATACATATTTTGCACACTAACCTGAGCCCAAGCATGTATTATATTATATAAGCTGAGGGTTGCATCTATGTTTTAGAATACAGGGTTTTCTCAACCATTATAAGACAGCACTTAAACTGAACAGAGGTCTCTGCTGCTCTGGAGAGAAAGGAAACTTCGGAGACAATATTTAGTCAAACTTATCCGAACTAAACAACATGCTCATTCATTACGACATATTTTCTTTTTGAATGGAGCGAGCACCAGTGTAACTATGGCCTTTAACAGAGTGTTGCATTATTGGTTGTGTATAGCCTTTATGTTTCTAGGCTAGCAAATGTTTTCACACCCATCTATAGTGAGTCCTCCAGAGCTGATCAGCCTAAACAATGATAGTAAAGTTTAACAAGCTGTAGTTTCTGAAGGCTGCTGCAACATGTTCAAAATAATTTCATTATGAGTAGAAATTAGTTCTTGGCATCTCCGGAAGTCTTTATTGTAGAAATGAACCAGGGAGAAATCTGTCACACAGCCATAAATTATTGATCATTAGTAAGTATAATAATTGTTTCACTTGTTTTATTGCAAGTTTCCAGTTCTGCTAGAGTTATCCTCTGCTCTACACACATATACCTAAAATAAGAAATTGCTGAAGAAAAAATATATTTTTGGTTTACAATTTTATAAGCAGGAAATAATTACGCCAATAATGTGCGCTCAACGTACTATAGTCAAGGAAATAAGAATGTGGGCATTTCTGGTTTCAAGAGATGGGAGAGTGACAGACATAAGCTATTTGGTGTGAACTGCCCTAAAGAACAAATTCATGAATTTTGAAATATGTATCTTAGGTGTATCTTGAGCTCTGAACCATTTGGGAAATATAACAAATAGTTATATAAATGGACTATAAGTGATAATATTGAATTACTGCACAGCCCTGGCTTGAATTGCTGCCAAAACTGACCATATCCACTTCTCTTTTTCTCTCAGAAAAGCAGCATGGTGGACAAGAATATCTACATCGTCCAGGGAGAAATTGGCACTGTTGTTGGAGCTATCAAGAGGAACTCCAGATGGAATACTCATACTCCCCTGGTAAGTTAAATCAAGCAATTCATGTTTAGGGGTCAGTATTGCTGATGAAAGTTATGTTTTTCCTTTTTTTCATGTTTGCAGACATCAATATTTTAATAAATGCCCAACGTTACAGAACAGCAATATACCAAAACAGTTATTGGCACCCTTCGTTAGTATTTGGTTGTAGAAACTTTGGTATCAGTGACTGCCTCTAAATGTTTCTTGCAGCCATATAGAAGCTTGTTTGCTTGTATCATCGCTATTCCTTCATTGCCTGCTTTTTAGTGGCAGTTTTCAGCTCTGGAAAGGTTTTTACTGGAATTTAGGTCAGGACTCATTTGGGTCAGAACTCACTGGCCAGGTGAAAACAGTCCATCCTTTCTTTTTCAACCATTCTTTTTAGCTGCAGAAAGTGTGATTTGGGGGTTTGCCACATACCTAGTTTTCCGACACTATGTTACACATGTTGCTCTACAATTATTCCTTTGACACATTCAATGCCCCCAACAGAGACAGCAAAGCGGCCCTGCAGCATGACAGAACCTCCACCATGTTTCACTGTAGGCAGTGATTTTTTTCTTATGGGCTTAATTTTGTTGCCCATAAACAAACTGATGCACTATATTCCAAAAGAGCTCTACTTTGGTTTCATCTATCCACAGAACATTTTCCCAGTAAGACTGTGGCGTATTTAGAGATTTTTTGCAAGCATTAGTCTTGCCTTTTTGTGCCTTTCTTTCAATAGTGGTGTCCTACTTGGCCTTCGCCCATGGAGCCCTTCGTTTAGTGTGTGGTGTATGGTGCTGACTGAAACCACCTCTCCAGATGGCTCCAGGTCAACCTGAAGCTCTTTAGATCTCTTGTGAGGTGTTTTTTCCACAAGATGCACCAAGCTTTACAGACTTCTGAGTTTCCTCTCAGCACAACATCTTTGAAGCGTTAAACAGTTTTATGACTAACAAATTCTTACATTACAAAGTGTTGAAATAGATTTTATTGGTTAATACAAGTTGTGTGAAAACTGAAAATTTAGCACAGGTGAGCCTAATATGTCTTCAATTTCAACTCAAATTCATCAAAAGGGTGCCAATAATAATGTCAAAGGTATAAAAAGTTTTTTTCTTTTTTATATTATTTCCCTATGTCACCTTGGACATTGATTGGATATTCTGGTTGTATAAATTGGTTAATTTGCATTTATTTCTCAACATCTTGAAAATCATGGGTGCCAATGCCTTTGACCAGGACGGTATTAAGTCTAATGACTTAATAAACTATCTTCTTAGATATTGTTGTTGGGTTACACTTTCGCAGCTGTCTACGCAAACTTTTGGAATATAAGAACGGCAACCCATTCTCACATAGTTCTTCTACCAATCACTGAGAGTGAACTTGACAGGCAATTTACCAAAATAAAATAATTTTCAATCGCAGGGTGACTCTCCAGGCAACAAAGAGAGTGAGGGAACAGCAAACGCAGCTTTAGAAAGATTTACAAAAGACGTGTCTGTCAGAGACTGGGCAGCAGGGCAGCAGAGTCTGTGGCTGTGACCGGGGCCCATTTGGATATTTTAAAGAGGCTGAGGGTGGACCTGATGCGTGGACCAGTCAGGAAGGGGAAACTGTACAGTAAACGATAGCACAGAGGAGAGAGAGACTGAGAAAACAAGACAAAACACACATACGCTCATAGGTTGAGCAGAGTAAAGAGGCCAGAGTGGAACAGGTATAGTGAAAATAACTCACGTAGACGACAACTGATCTTTACTCTTTAAGTGCAATAGATATAAAAGGCCAATAAATACAAGCCAAGAAGCTGCAGGGAAAAAGACAAACAACACAAATTGACAACCACAGGAGTGCATACAATAGTAGCACCTCTTTCTCCTATTACTATTTTTACATTCAACTTAAAATCTTGATCCTAAATTCTGCCTTATTAAATTAGAGAATAGAATTGTAATTGGGAGCTTAACGTTTTGAAGATTTACTCTTGTATCCTCCCAGTACTAATCAGTTTCTCAAGGAGCTGTAGGGTCTGTCATCTATGGCCAAAGGTAACTCAATGGAACTGAACCCAAAAGATCCCTGCGCAGCTTCATGGACAGTAAACAAGACAAAAGGATCACGGACTCAAGACAGTGTTTGCAAAGGATGGCCTTGAGGGTTTGGTGAAACCTCAAGTGCTCCCTTTGACTAAGGATGATGAGTACTAGACATCTTGTGGTCAAATACTGTGGCCTTAAACTCTTGAGATTTGAAATGTCTCTGGTGAGTTTGCACAGTTCTGGGCAGACTTAAAGTAGAAAGAACTTTGTTATGGCTTTAACAATTAGCCTAGCAATGATTGTGAGAATGCGAATATTGTCAGGAAACCTGTTGGAGGCACAAGTCATAGTTTATAGAACTGGTGCTCTAATTTTCTCAACTGTCCATCACAGTCGAAAACCATGGGTTTAAATGGTTCAGCTTTAGCGGGGACACAATGGAGAGGAACACAGGAAATGACCTGAATTGACAAATGTGTCAGGTACATCAGTAAAAAGCAACATCAGATTTCAGTCCATACCAGAAATAACATGTTTAAATGCTGTTAATGTTTTAATGACACTAAATATGATTGATTTAGATGGGTAGATGGATAGATAGATCGATTTTAAATTCAAATATCATAATTAAAAGGGAAAAACACGTCACTTTTTCAGTGAGAAATTTGGACCTGTTTCAGTAAGAGTCAAATTAAATATAGGTTTGCGAAAGCAGCCGTGTGATATATCATATTTAAAATGATGTTTCACACATCCTTTGTCTTCTTTACTGCAACCTACATCTCCATGACTTATGATTATTTGATAACCATGTTTAATAGATCTTTGACTACATGTTTGCAACCCTGATTATTTATTCATGCGTATACTGTCCCTGTATAATATGAAATACAATGGGACAATTCACAAGCTAATTTGGTTTTCCACTTTGCATCAACATGGTCTACTGACGAGGGAGCTACTTGGCAATAACTGATGGCAGAAAAGAGAAAACATGTTGGATATTGTATAGGTTGATGCATGCTTACCCCAACAACCCTGTCAGGTCGATGCAAAGATTCTTTTAAGCACTGCCATTGTAGTTCTTGGTTACATCCTCAGACTTTGGGTTCAAATCAGTTTTTTCTGACACCTCAGACACAGGGACCACTTCATCCATTGCACATGATGAAATCTACTTTCATCAAACCTACTTATGAGTTTGTAGCCCACATGGACCCTCTACTAGGCTTTTAGCTCTTTATCAAGTCTGAAACTAAAAATGCTGCTTCCCATTTAAAGTTACAGGCTCAGAATGTAGGATTTAGTAGCATTTAGAAATAAAGTTGCATATTGCAACCAACTGAATATCCTTCCCCTCACACTGTCCAAAGCAATAGGAGTATGAGGAGCTACAAAAAGGCCCTCTCTACAACCAGTGTTTAGTTGATCCATTTTGGGCTACTGTAGAATCATGGTGGACTCTTTGGAGAAGGACCTGCTCTTGATGTAGATGTATCAGGCTCATACTAAGATAGCAAATTCATTTGTTTCTGGCAAGGTAAAGGATAAGCTCACCAAGAGTTTTCTTTGCCATAAATATTTCACTTTTACCCCTTGCAATCTTTGATGTTATTTTGATTTCCAAACTTCCCTGAAGTGACCCGCAGAATTGTTTCCTTCATTTTTTATAGCAAAGAGAGTGAGATCTTCTTTCTTTTCCACTTTCTTTACATTGGATAACAGTCCCACTTACTTTACTTAATTTTTCTTGCACTCTAGTAACAATGCAAATACGTTCAAAGGCAATAAAATAGTCTGTAACTCATGAGAGGAACTGTCTGTGTCTGACTCTGCTGTTGTAGAATCTCTAGTTGGGGCTTTTACACTGTCACAAAGTTTTGAAAAAATGTCTGTGTCTGTTAACTTACTGTTATTGATATAAATGGGGTGGAAAAAATAATTGACACACCTCTCTGTAAAATGCAATGCAGTTCAACGGTGTTACCCGTATAACAATAAAATGTAACAATATGTCTGTACCAGGTGACCAAAGGTAAGCATATACATCGGCAAAATATAGGTCCTAAAATTGAGCTCCAGCGCTCACCACGTGTTATAAGGACTTAAGAAGGAGACAATTAATTCGGCTGCAAGGCTAAATGAAATACACCAACCCACAGCTCAAGTCTGTACTATCAAGTATCAAGATGCCACAACCCACTGTGTCAAAAGCTGTAGCTAAGTCTAGTCAATTGAGAATGGACCAGTCTCTAACATCTGCATCCTTTTAAAGATCATTTGTGGTCCTGAGAAATACGTTCATGTATGTGCTTTGATTATCTTTTTGCTATTTGAAAACACCACTGTCTGACATCGCTTCCAGAAGTGCATGACATTTGTTTTTATTAAGATTTGGGCTGCTGAAGAAGCTGGGCATGGGCAGTCACGAAATAGGAACACAGCTATTAGAAAAAGAAATGTGCATGAGATTAAACAGACAGAGGACAACTACATCACTCAAGATCCCTCAAAAGAAGAGTGGTGGATAACACAAACTAGTCTAAATTCAAAGGTTAAATGGCTGAAAATGGATTGATGGGGCAGGAAATGTCTGCGAAGGAAGCAGGAGTGGAAATCGTGGACTGATACCTTTTGTCATTAAAAAGCCTAAATACATTATGACATTGTACAATGCAAGATATATCCTTTCTTCTCAGCTCTCTTTGAAGAAGTAGAAAGATTAAGACGGTACAAAACAGTACTTGACATTCCATTGCTATCAATAAATTTTACATGTGCGACAGTGACATTTATGCTTTGCAACATTGTGTTGGGACAAATTTCTTTTAAAAGAGATGTCATGTGTGTTAAGTGGAAAGGCATTTTTAGGTTTAAATCAGCAGACTGTAAGCCTGGCATGTGTGAGTTGAGAGTGTAATATCCTAGACAAAAAACTGTTCTTGTAATATTAAGTTGATCAGTTTATCGCTACAATTAATTTAGCTTATTTTTAACGTTTGGTAAAAACTTGTTCCTCATTTGTAACATCCAGATCAGGCCTATTTTCACACAGTTTGAAATCTCTTTGTGATTTAGACTGTCGCAGCCAATTGTATTTCAGCTATCTCATCAGGGTCTATATTATAAATATTATCACCCTGCTAACAGCATGATAAAAACAGTTTAAGTCTTATGGTTTGAGCTGGGGCCAAGAACTGCTGACCCTCAATGTGAAACTCTTAATACAACAAGGAGCTGTCTGTACACAGTCAATAACTTGGGTATTTCTTTGGAGGCAAAAACATCATAATTAGTCTAACCAATGTATTTTTGAGTGAGCCATATGTGTTATGCAGAATATACTTAATAAAGTTTACTCTATAATTGGCCCACTACTTATTTCTAGAAAAGGTTGTTTTTAACTCTATATGGCAACTATGACTTCTTGCTTCTCATCATTTTCCTCTCACGTTTCTCTGCCCAGGATGAAGAACAGGACCCGTTACTCAACAGCTTTGGACACCTCAAAGAAATCCTCAACAGCATTACAGGTATGTGGGAACAGGATGAAATAGGTTGGGTGGAGGGTAATGGGATCTTTACCAGTTTGGTTTGTGCGGGCCAAACTTTCTGACTGACAGCTTTCTCACCACCGTAAATGAAACAAACCGTTCAGTATTTTTTTAAAATTGAAATGCAAAATTTCTGTCAGATATGGAGCACTCTAAATTCTTATAAAACACTTAGTATGTTAGTTTAGTATTATTAGTTTAGTTAAGGTCAATACTCTGATTCTGTGGCTATTCATCAAAGATAGCTGTATTTTGTCTTTCATTTTTCAATGTTTTATCACATTACATGACTAATCTTCAGGTAGGTAGCACTGTGAGTTCCTTCTACCCTTTGTCTGAATTGAAAAGGGATATTTAATCAGGTGAGCTCAGTAGATTTCCTCTGAGAAAACAGAGAAATGTCTTGGCCTTTCAAACTTGTCAACATTATCTTGCAACATTGGATCTTTTCTCCAGATTTTCATTGGAACATTTTAAGAAGTCCCGTTTTTTTCTTTGAAAAAAATTAGATGTACTTATTTGAGACGACGATAAAGAGTGTTATTTGGTGGTAGAATTCAAGTTTATTTACAAAAACAAGGGGAAAGTCAGTCACGGTGAATGAGGTGCAGCAATATCCACCAGGGATACAGTAAGAAGTATTACTTTTAACATCTGTTGTTTTCTGGTAGTTCCATTCAATGGAAAATATGTCCTGTAAGAGAATTCCCAGGATTTAGAATATATACAGTTTATATTAAATGAGGACACTTTCTTTACTTCTTGTATTTGGAGACATGTCAGTTTTGTGCATAGGAAATGTACCATTCCTTTATTTTCTGCAGTGTCTAGTTACAGCCCAGGTAAATAGGGTACAAGTAGAAAATGTGTCCTGCCTCTGTCAATATATTTTTTCAAATCACTGTCGGTAGAGATGAGACTTGCCCCTGTTATACTTAAAACTCTAACAACCTAAAACTGTATCAAAAATATTAGTGATTATTGTCATTCTCATCTCAAAGATGTGATGATTAGATGATAGTGTAGGGCTGTTTGATTTACCAATTTGTGCTGATTTCGAAAAATCTTGAAAAAACTTAGTTTGCTGATGGATTTTTCTTATTAAACTGCACCGGATACATTTAATTTATGACCTTTACCTCGTTACACTATAGTCCTGTTGCACATTGTTGTGTCCCAATTACAGGGGTTATTCTATGTCATATCAGCGAGAATCCAGGAAAATCTTTAGAGCAGCTTTGCTGATTTAGCTCAAAGTTTGTCTTTATAATGTTTAGGTCCCAAAACAAAGACCTGTAACAGGGCTTCAGAGTGCAACCATTTTTGTCACACTTGTGACTAAAACTCTGTGAAGTGTGACTAAAAAATGTCCTTGGTCACACCGGTGCGCCAAACATTTAGCTGGTCTGTCTCTGTATTTTAGCGAGTTGCGTCGCTTCCTCATCTCCTCTCCTCGGCCGAGTTTACATTCAGGCCCCGGGCTGGCCCCGCCCCTACTCACTCACACACTGATACACGGACAGTAAAGCAGAGAAGGAGAGGCGTTGAACAAGGAAGTGAACGAGGCAGTAAATGTCAAACAGTGGCGACTAAAACTTTTAATACAGGGTTTCCATGACGGATGATTAGCGCTGCTGATTCAGGATCAGAGCAGAAGGAGTGGTTGGTTTGTACCGTGTCAGAGTCTCCTGTCTGGGTGTGATCAGGAAGGAAGACATAACTTGTGTTTTGAGAGGTCACAGTGACCTTGACCTTTGACCTATCAAATTCTAATCTGGTCATCCATGAGTCTTAGTGAATTGTGCCAGATGTAATGAAATCCCCTTTGGGAATTCCTTTTATAGTGTTCACAGCTATGTAAGGTCACATGACCTTGACCTATTGACCTTCAGCCACCAAAATCAAATCAGTTCATCTTTAAGTTCATGTCCACCGTAAGTGGCTAAGCTAGCGGATTTAGCTACAAGATGGTGTGTCCAAGGGTCTTCGCAGGAAGATATCTGGGGACATTTAGGCTTAAAACATGGTGTAAATGACGCAGTTTCGAGTCAAATATGAATGTCGGGGCTTGCGGACACTTGGATGACACCACACGAGCAATAAGGCGTGTGGTGAAATCCAACACACTCTTTTCTTGTCAAATGTCTAGTTTATTCAGTATCACTGGTGACTCATGAGTTGATTACCTGGCGTGAAAATTACCACACTGTGGCATCCCTAATATCACAATAAAGCTTCTAGTGCTTTGGTGAGGTGTCTGAGGTCACATGCTAGTTATGATGTGGATGCTACTCACTGATGATTTTCCAGGTTTGCTTCTGTCAGTCCTGAATGAACCTTGAGTGTATGTCTCTGTTGAAAAGAATTGCTCACAGCAGCAGTTTGTCCCAAACAGGGATAAAGTTCAGTGCATGTCCCCTCAGAATGGAAAAATTCTTCGGACGTAAAACACTTTATAGAACTTTAGAAAGGTTGTTGTACCAAGCTCTGAGCTCATTGTTGCTTTGCAGCTCAGTGTTTTTGTGTTGTAGGTTGTCAGGCACATCAGCTGGTTTCACATTAAACAGCATAGCAAATATGTTCACTTCCTTTTGTTTACTTTTCATATCCTGAGACCTCTTGCCAAATGCCTGAGGGAATTTGCAAACTCAAAACTATATTCAGATCACAACAGGCTCTCGTTGAGTAGGAGAGTGCAGTGTTTGCACTCAATGCACAATTTTACTTTTGCAGTTCTAGCCGCTCTAAAGTGACAACAAGGCTTCTTCACAAATTCCCCCTTCGAACGAGGTTTCAGCTTCTTAGCTATTTGTTCACTTATTGTAAAACTTGTATGCATAACATTGTGTCATTGAAAATGCATTATTGTAGAGATCTGTCGATTTACATTTTTTATAAATTTCTTG
The DNA here is from genome assembly GCF_009819705.1 of Hippoglossus hippoglossus. NCBI lineage: Eukaryota > Metazoa > Chordata > Actinopteri > Pleuronectiformes > Pleuronectidae > Hippoglossus > Hippoglossus hippoglossus. The sequence continues at coordinate 23,340,399 of NC_047165.1, read as the reverse complement.
TTTTTTTGGTAAGTTACTACTAAAACTGATTTGCTTTTCAGAAAAAAGAAGCTAGCCCCATATATAACCAGATTGGTGGACTAGGTCAGAGATATGTTTTAAAACAGAAATACTTTTTGTGAGCTTGTGGTTAATAAATAAACCTTGATCAGTGCATCACTACGAGAGACACAATTTCCTTCTCAGATGCCCTTTATTCCAGTGAATATCCTGAAAACATGTTTGTCCTTCATGTCTTACAATTCCTATGACAGTGAACTTCAATTATCGAGATACTGAGAGAAGAAAATCTAATCCTGAAATGGACATTTTTCTGGCCTTGCTAAAATATCACTCAAATGTGTATCGGTCTTTGCATGGAGGAAAAATAGAAAACTCTTTTGGTAGAGACCTCAAATATTGGCACAAAAGTAATTAATGATTTGCAGCAAAAGATAACAATTAATACCATATTAGTGTATTTTTGGAATCCTTTTTATTTCTAAAAAGTAAAATGGCCTGCAGTCCCTGCTTTTAATGACATTGACATACAGAAAACATTTTTTCTTCCATCCTGCAGAGTTTGTTGAGGGTAGAAACAACACTTGTCAGCTGGCCCGGATCTAGAAGTGGGCAGGGCAGTGCCCACCCAAATTTCTACTCTGCCCACCCAATTGGTCAACTTTATTCTGTGCCATTTGAATCTGCCAATCACGTTTATTTCATTCGCCCCGTCAGAATTTCCTGATTTCTGAATTGCTGGTTGGTCAAAGGGCTGGGCTTCAAAAAAAACTATTCTCTTATTAAAATTGAATTTCATTTGAATGGTCCAATATTGATTCATAAAAAGGACGGATCGATCACACTCAGGTCCCAGGGGGGAAATAAGTTTTGTTTTTGGTGCTGCCTTCAGGTGCTGTCAAAAAAACTAAAAACTACACAGAGAACAACCAAGACAAAGTCTCCAGTTGTTCAGTTTGTTCATCTATAAAGCAAACCGGGCTGTTGAACTTAACATATTTTAAATGAATTACACTTGTATTATTAAAATTAGTCTTCACTGTTCACCTGCCTCTGTTCTTCCGCGCAGTTGTAAAAAAGTTTGGTGACGCTAGTCTGTGCGTAGCAGGTGTAAAAAATAATAATTATTATTATACCACGGGTTGGTTGAATTTTCCTATTGTGACGAGTTCTTTAAAAACTTGGAAAAACTCCACTGTGTGAAAAGGGGCTCATCCCAAATTTCTAATCCCCCCCAGCTAGTTTCCCTCTGAAAAATATAGTGAAGTGGAAGTACAAGAGAAACATAAAATAAAAATACTCAAACCCTTAAAAGTGAACTAAAGTAAATGTATTTAGTTATTGGTTAAGAATTGTAAAAATAATCCTGACTCATCATCTTCGGTGGACATTGCGTCATCTGATTGAGCTTGAGCCTACAACATACAAAAATCCCACAATATCTGCCTTTCCCAAAGAATGGCTCACATGTGTTTTGCACTGGTGCTTTTCTGACACCCCCCACTCTCCTGAGAGGCCCAAGCTGGCTCTGAAGACAATCCTGTATGTTGTCATGCCTTTGCAATGACAGTCCAGGCAGCTCCCACAGTCCTACTCTACAGTTGTGTAAGTTGTAAGCAATGGGAAAGATGCAACACATGGAGCTGCACAGTCTGAGCCCCCACCTCTGCTGTCTTCCTCCAGGGAATGCCTCTGCCACTAAGACGGACAGGCGCTGCTGGCTGAGGAGGAATCCACCCTTTTCCTCTCCCAGTAACCCTTTCCCTTCTGGCCTCAAATCACCAAAAGCTTGTGTTCCTCCGTGACCATCTCTTGAAATGAATCCATTACAGCCATTGTATTTGAGCAGAATTCAAATATGAAATTGAAATATTTTTACAGTTTTCTTTTTGGAGCATTTGCATGAAGTAATGAGTCCATGTCAAGGACGTTTGAAGGCTTGGTTGCATCCTTAAGCCCTAATCCCCTCTACACCGAGCGTCTCAGATGTTACTTCTATGCCCTGACGAGATACAAAATGGAGCTCAAATAACCACAGTAGAGCTGAATTCTGTGCTTGACGGACTGATCAATTTGCTTTGTTTTTCAGCAGCATAACAATCTAATAGATCTATAGCTGTGTCTCAGAAACAGCATTCTTTTGGAAGGAAATCTTGTGGGTGGGCTGTGTTGTGCTGCTGCTTTGAGGCTTTGCAGCAGCCCAGCTGTCTGCTTACTGAAAGCACAGTAATTTCATTCACTCTGGCGTGCATCTCTGTTCCCTCTAACAACAAAAGCCATCCAGTTAAGGAAATATGAATTAGCCCCCACAAGGTTTCTCAGCCTTTCTCTCTCTCTCTCTCTCTCTCTCTCTCTCTCTCTCTCTCTCTCTCGTCGCTCTCCCTGTTTGGCCGAGGGTTTCTCTGCCCAGGCGGTCTTGCTCTGTTGTAACTAAGCTGATTGACAGGACCATGTGCCATAGAGCTCGAGAGTAGTGCAGCTGGAAGTATATCATCTGCAATTTTAGTTGGGTAAATATAGCAGGCAGTCTTGTCAAGCAGAGAGATAGATTGTTCTGGGAAAGGAAGTGTTGGTTCTCTTTTCTGAAAGCAGGGAAAAAAAGTTTCCTTTAACCCCTTGAAAATGTAAGGTCCTCTCTCGACTCCCAAACAATGAGAGCACAGTTGAAGAAGGGCAACGATGCACCATGTGTCGTGATGCCTCAGCTCCATCTCGCTCAGTCAGCTAGGCAAATCAGTCCCAGGAAGCAGGAGCCTGTCCTCTGATTCAAATGGGGCAGTTTGGATTGAGCCTGATATCTAATGCTCCATCCCTAACCTCATTCGACCCATGTAATTGACTGCTCTCCACACTTTACTGGCCAGCATCTGGCTTTAAATGTGCATGAGCTAGCGAAGAATTGTGGTGAGTTTCTTAAACTTGTAGGACACATGGCATATACATTGTGCTTTTAATGAATAGAATAAAAAATGAATAGAACTGCACAGAAAGCTTTCAAGGTAAGGTCTCATTTTTCAGATAGCCACATTTAGAGCAAGGAGATGTCCATTTGTACAACGTAAAAAAATCTGGTTATGTGGCAAATCAGACAAAATCTTTCGGAATTAAAACAGGGAGTTGCGTTTGGTATGTTCCGATGACCGAAGGGGGAGGAGAATAGGTCCTGTTATAATGATGGATCATTGATCAAGGATTTCCTATTAGTTTGATTATTATTTTCATGACGTTTTCAACCTTTTTCGAACATCCCTTTTTTATCATTTTGTGGTATGACAATGACTATTAACAGTGTTGTAGCTCTTGCACTGACATGAATACCCCTGTGGTTTGTGTTAAGTCTAATCCAGACAGTACACTGGAATTTAACACAAGACACTGATATTGATATATTGGCTCTAAGATTTAAATTGTTGCTGCCATTGTAAGAATCCACAGAGAATCTATTTTTGTTAGTGTCTGAACGTCTGTAGCATTGTTTTGAGCTGCTTATTGAGTCTTTGTCTCCTACTTGACATTGACAGGGGTTCTCTCCTGTGTAGGATTGTCATCAATCAGACTCAGTCTCTCGATGAATAATTCTGTGGATTTATTTCATTGCTGGACTATACCTCAGACGGGAAGAGAAGGCAGAGAAGAGCCCTTGATTCTGACATACATTTTATTTCCTCTCCAGCTCACTTTTTCTTCGCATTTATGCCTTTTTTATGCAGAAGTCACTGAGCCTCAGCTTCTCAAATCTTCAATTCTCTCCTTCGACCCTCCTCTCTCAACAACCCCCTCTGCTGCAGCGAAGGGCAGATTTTTTTTTTCTTTTGACAAGTCTGCTCCTAAATCCCTTCATTTTTATTCATACAAATACAGGTTTAGAGCCCCTCGCAGCCCCTCGGATACAAAGCCAGAGTGGCCCTTTGACTGACAGCTTTCTCCTTTTCATCCAAACACTAACGAAATTCACAAGCACACCTCTAATTGACCTGAATCACCAGCACAGCACCAGAGGTAGATATCAGGGGGCATGGCAGTGGATTTGTAGCACGAACATTGTAGAGGATGATTTGATTACTCTCCAGCTGACCTTTTAAAATAATTATCCTGGTTTCCCCAAAGCAAAACAGAGCTAATTTGGCATAGAATAATGGAATTATGACAAAAAGTATATATCTTTAATTACCTCATTTTCAGACCCCGAAATTGCACCAATCCATTTATTTTATCTGATAAAATAAAAGATAAAGGTGGTGAGTGGCTCCAGTACAATGTCATCTGTGTTTTTTCTTTTTGCCTTCGTGCCTTCTCATGGCTAATCCATGTGCTACTGGCAACTTCACTAATTCACCATATTTTACAATCATGTCAGTCATCGAGACCAAATTCCCATATGCTGTGTCCCTCTTAGTCTCTATTCAAGGTCAAGCACGCGTGTGTTGTGTCAGTCCCTAGTCGTTGTCAGGCAGGCGCTGGCCGGCCTCCAGGGGTTGCACCTTGAGCGCTTGGGAACTTGTTGTGACCTTTTACCCTCCTTCCTTCTCTCACCAATCCCTTCCTCTTCCCCGCCACCTGATCTTCTCTCATATATCACTCCCCAATTGAAGCAGCAGTAGGCAGCTGGCAGCTGCAGAGGAAGTGGAACCATAATTCATATCGCTCAGCCACTTATGCAAATATGTTTACTCATGAAGGCATTCTGAGCAAGGAGAATCTGCCTCAGGGCAATTCTTAACATGTCTGCCACGTGTGCCCGGTGTCCCGTAGCTTTAAGTATGAGATCACGGGTCAGTTTCTCAGCCCTCCCGTCAGTGTTATTTTTATGACACGCTCAAAAGACGATAAACTAGGTGGGTGGAGTTGTCACTTACATAAATTTTTGTCAAGTTTGACATTGGGTTACTTTACATGGAAAAATAAATCCCATAATATTTTTGGGTAATTAATCACATAGGAAGAGATTTTACTTATGCATTTGTTAATATTTTATAAATATATCTTCTTCACACTTTGTCAGACAAGTTTTTTGTCTTCTAACGAAACTCTAAAATATCCCATTTTTAATCATAAAAGGAAGTTGGGCAGCTATTCTTCATATTTGAGAAGCTGGAGGGTCTTTTTTATATTATCATCTGAAAGAGAATGTGAATAATTGATTTATTTTTTAGAATTGCTGTTTATCGGTCAGGTGACTACTTGGATAATTGAACTATGGTTTAAGGTAATGTCACGGTACCAACAATGTATACAATTATACATTTTAACAATAGAAAATACTGAAAAATATGTTTCAATCTTTACAATTTTACAGATTTATTTAACCAAGTGTGAAGGAGTTGGCAGTCTGCATACTTTACTGCATAAATCTCATCATATGTTTTACCTACAATGTTGCCAATTCTGCTGTAACTTCAAAACATGTCACATTTTTTATTTATTTTTTTTTGCAGGGAAGTTAATCACAAACACATTTGGATCTGAAGTCACAAACAAATGAGACTAAGAGTCTCAAGATTAAAATCTTGTTCTATTGCTGTTGAAGAAAAGTTATTGTCATAATTCATATTATTTTTACCCTAACTGTAGTCATGTTAGATCCATGTGCAGTAGGTTATGCTTCATCCAAGTGTCTGAGGGATTGTCCTATCCTATCCATTTATTCATTTATTTGACAGGGACCATACAAATATACATTGTTACATTCTTATTCATTGTTTTTGGCTACATAATTTTGCCTCTGACATGAAATATTCTTCCACTAATGATTAACATGACTAGTGATTTTATGATTTATTATTTGAGCTTTAAAATGTCAGAAAGGTATTAAAAAATAGAAAAGAATGCTGTCTCAAGTTCACGGAGACCCAGGTGACAAATTGTTTGCTTGACTGACTAGCGCCATGGATTATACAGATGTTATACAGTGTCAAGCCTTTGGCCTACCAGTTCAAAAACTCCCCATCAAGAGTACTACGATTAATCGTTGTGGCTCACCGTCCCAGACAGGCTGCCACCTAGTGCTGGTTAGTAGCTGTAAATCTGGCCAGTTAACGGTGCCCTAACGGGGAACTGACAGGGAGGCTTAGGCCCAGTGTGAAGAGGGGATGCAACTGTTGTCCTGTCTCAGAGCCTCTCAACAATGTGCTGAGTGGATGGAGAGTCCCAGCAGAGAGCTATTAATCATGCCGCCAGGGGTGTCTGTTGGGTGGGTGGGTGTTGGTGGTGTGGGGGGTCAGCCATAGAGGGAGCTAAGGGTTGAGGATGCCGCAGAGAATCTGGATGTGCTGACAGGAACAGTGGGAAAGATGTGAGCAAAACAAACTAGCCCCCCATAAGTCCCAAAAGAGAGGAGGAGGAGAGGCGTCTGGACTAGTGGAACAAGAAATGTGCTTTGCATTCACACAAAAGGCTCCGTGAGCACGGGCGGATTTTGAACAAATTTAACTCAATAAACTTATTCCGAAGAGAAAAGAAAGGTCAACAGTAACATTTTCGCACAGTTTCCAGATTCAGTGTCATCTTCAACTTTAACCTTGCATACTTAGTTGTTGTCTGAACTCAGTTTCCCTGTGAATTGAGGGGTTACTAGAGCGATATGGTGCATTCCAAAATAAGGATTTGTACAATATTTTACGTAAAAATGATTTTATTTGTGATTTGGACCTCCATTTGTAGTTAATTGTGATACTTGGTGTCTCCTGACATGAGAGCAAAATTCAGCTGTCACTACTGTTCGATAGTGGAAAATAGACTTTGGGTTAAGACTATTATGTCAGCCTCTGATCAATTTCTTTGAAGTGACATTTGTTCTGCATCTCAGTTCACGTACTTCCAGGCTCCATCTTTGTTCAAACTTTCTATTTTCAGTGGACAATTTCACTCGCATTAATAAGTATGGCGACTTAAAGTGCACTATAATTACCCAGATGGTGCACTCAAAATAATCAAAAAGTTGAGTGTGAAACGCTGAAAAATGGTAGGCATCTTGGCTACGTAGCAGAAAGGGAGGGACTACCATTTCTAATGGTGGCTGGGGTAGGGAGATGCGTTGTTGGCATTGGTGGCGCAATAATTTCCATGTTGCATAAAATTGTGGGTACATACAAGATAGTAAAATATTCATTTTTAAGAGTTTTTAAAGTGAGAAAATGGAGCCAGCAGATATTGTGGGCGACAATCATGGTAACATGTTTTAATTGTCATTTCCAGTAAGTGCACAATGACAAAGACAGTGCACTCCTGTCGGAATTCATGAGCAATTCCAGTGAGTATACTCTGTACACTATACTAAATGTGAGCACACTGTTTACAAAGCATTTTACTGTTAGTAGACAGTGTATTATATGTGTGTACTTGTAGTTAGAAAACTTAGTTAGTGCTAAGCATGCCAATGCCATAGAACTGTAGTTTTCATGGCTACTTAATGGCTTCGCCACTATTCTGATTTTCTGCTGTGTTGCTATATCGGTGGTTGTAAAAGGTGTTTGTGAGAACACTGACTATGAAGGGCCTTCAAATCTGCAGCAACTTTTACAGAGCCCTCTAACTCCCTATTGACAGTTATATAGGGTAAAGTGATCCCAGTAATAGTGTGAAGCCTAGTTTACAGTGTGAAGCCTAGTTTACAGTGTGAAACCTAGTAAACTAGGCTTCACATTGCCCTGTTGATCATTATCATACAATTTTCTACAGGTTGAATCATAGTAGCATGTTAGCAGTATAGAACTGAGGCTGTTGTTGATAATCTCCCCAGTAGGACAGTAAAGCTGGTCAAATCAAATTAGACCCCAGCAGTAACAGTGAAGGCAGTGCTGGTATAGAGGTGTTGGCTTTCAGAGTGGGGGAGGAGTGCGGAGGTTGTGGGAGGGTTGTTGTGGTAGAAAATAAGGGCCCATATTAGTATTTCGGAGAGACACTGTCTTGCTGTCTTGCTTGTGTGGCGCTCACATCCTTAAGCCTTTGGTGTCTCAGTGTGAATCCCACAATGCCTTGATGGACTGGGTTAATAAACCTCTCAGCAGCTATCCCTCCCACACACACAAAAACGCACACGCAGACAAACTGAGCACACACACACATAAAGTCTCTTGACACACACAGCTGCTTGTTATTTCATGCCCCATAAGGGTGCTGTGACCACGGATTGTAATACACATATCCAATTAGCTAAGCATAGCATCGCACATTGGTCTCAAGCAGGGACTCTCACAGATACATACATGCTCACTTCTACTGAAAATATAATTTATTTTCTTGTTAGGCTTGGGTCAGTAAGCACTGCTTTTTATCTTAAGCAGGATTTCACTCATATAGAACAATAATTAGAGTCATTCATCTTTGCAGATTGCACGATTTACTGTCTTCCATGAGATCTGGTCACTATCTGGTGTCAAAGTGGATCATATTATTGTTCTGCTGTGCTGTTAAGGCTGATAATATATATGTAGACTGCAGCAGGTTTGTTAATGTGATAAAACACATCACAATCCACCAGTAAGAACTAAAATTCAAAGGTTAAAAAATGATAACTGTATTTTTAGTCTAAGCTCTTTTAGGAAATTGTTTTAAGAGTAGAAATTAGAAGCCATATGAAATGAAAAACTCAGTTTTAACCCTGTGTTAACTGTTGATTTATCAATCAATCAACCAATCAGTCAAATTTTATTTGTATAGCCCAGATTCACAAATCATTTGTCTCATAGGGCTTTAACAAGGTGCGGCATCCTCTGCTCTTAATCCTCAACAAGAGTCAGGAAAAACTACACCCCAAAAAACCCAACAGGGGAAAAATCACATTTAAACTCAGTGAGAGACACATGTGAAGGATCCCTCTCCCAGGAAGGACAGAAGCAATAGATGCTGCTTGTACCTGAACACATCAACACAATAACATTGATTAGAAGAAACAGTTTTTAGCGTAATGGAAAGGTGTGTTAATGTTTATAAGTATTTATACATAATAAATAAATAACAAAATGTCAAAATGATTGACAATTGAAATGAAGGTGTTATATTTAAAAAAAACAATATTAGTGTATTTTTACATCACAATATCACCATCATCTCATATCAGCATCATTTTCTTCCTGTACACAGGTTTCAACTCTTTGACTTATCAAATTTTTGCTTCCAATGGTAATGCTATATGGAATTTGTAATTCCCTCCCCATGACTATCAATTCTGCCTGTTAGCGACCAGCGCACATGGACCTATGCTGTCCAATTTATCAGTTAAATCAACAGGCATAGGCGAGGGTGGTGGTGAAAAGTCCTTGACAACTGAGAGCAAGCTGTCGTCAGGACTTTCCATCTTGAGCTGTTGGTTACTGTCAACTCACACTGAGGAACTTGATTTTATGTGGTCTTAATGTTTTGGCAAAAATTAGTATTTATTTTAAGTCATTTGATAATTGTTGTGTTGATACTTCATGTGTTATTTTCAGTACAAATTATTTTTGTCTGTAAACCTCTGAAGGAGTTATGCAAGTAGGTTTGTTTCTGCAGGGGTCTGCTGGTCATTAAATATCTGACTTTGCATTTAAACGCTAATTAGTTTGCTTGTCTTTCAGCTTATTTACGTTTCATTCATTGGCTGGAATTGTCAAACATACTGCCAAAGCTTTTTTTGGTAAAAAAGTTCTTGTGTACTTTTCATTATGAGAAAAGCTCATCAGAATTTGTTGACAGAATGAACGCAGTATTCAAGCTTAATCAGTGAATAAGAGTGAAACTCGATTTTCACTCTGATTTTCTTTCAGTGAAATCTCACGACAATATCCGTATGGTTGTCATCCCTGTCTTGTTGGCCGAGAGCCTCTTGCCTCTGAGTGGACACCCAGAATTAGAAAAAGCTGTCCTATTTCTGGGCTGCAGCTGGGAGCTTGGAAGGAGTGTGTGCTGTAAAGGTGACATGGGTCAAAAATTTCTTCTCGATGGAAGGTGGGAGGGTTACTGGTTGGAAGAGGAGGACAGGCGGCCTGGTAGGCATGTTCAGGGGGGGTGATTAAACAACTGGTCACATTTCATAGCGCAAATATTGAGTCAAAAAGAGGTGACACATGCAGCAGGAGTGCTTTAAACTTGTTGACGCACCCCTTCTTAAATAGAGTGGGATCATTGCTGCGGATAACAAATTTTGACAAAAGCCACCCTGCTGACAGGGGACAGAGCTGAGCGGGCCGATGTTGCCCAGTGCAGCTGACGACAAGACATGCTAACAACCTGGGACAACAAGAAGGTGTTGACTACTCTAAAAGCAAAATAGACCTGCCAATATGTACAACCATGTTCCCTCCCTGTTCTCTAGTACACTGCTCACGGTCTTGGACTGCATGGCTGTAAAGAACTTGGGTTAAAAGATTTCTGATTGAAAATAATTATAAATGTTGTTTCTTATGTGGGAAGAAGATTAGAGGACTCTTATTATTTGTAGGGCATTAATTATGCCACTACAAAATTGCATGTACCAAAACAAATTTACCAGCCAAAATTAAGAATCGTGATCGAGCTTTAAGTTCAGTGTGAACTGGAATCACCATTATACAACCCACCTTTTCTGCCCTTATCCTACCCAGTAAGCTGGGCCTGCAGAGGATGTCTGCAGTTAATGATTTTCATTTGCAAATCTAAAAAAAAAACCTATAATGCCAAATTATCGTCCCTATGTTCATTCATTATGTATTGATCTTCTTTCACAGCACCACAATGTAAATCACTGATAGTATACTTAACCACAATTTACACTACTGAACAGAAACTTAATGCATGACAGCACTCTGACAGTAAATGGAAGGAAATGAATGTATTATTATTAGTGGTTAAGTAAAGCAAAATGTCCAGGTAATATTTTTAAAATCTAACACATTGCATAGATTTAGTGATGTGTGTGCATGTTGATCAACTTACACTCTGTACTAAAATCCTATGGACGTATTCTGAGGACTATACTCATAGTGTTGTGTAGTTTCTACTTTAAGATAGATGCTTGTGCAGGCTGTTTTTGTCTCTACACAGTTTAAATATACCGCTATGGTTTCCCTGCAGGTGGTAATAAAGTAGTAAATAGCAGTTGGAGCTATCTCCCTGGATTTGTCCATTGTACTTCATAATCCCTTGTGAGAGGAGCAACACTCTGTAGTCTAGCTCTACCCAGTCTGACCAGCGCTTGTGTGCACAAGGCAGCTCGCAGCCATCCCAGCTATGCAGATATGTCTATCTTAGTTTTAAACTATAAAAATTCCTGCTAAACGGACAGGAGCTGAGCAGGTTATGAGTGGTGAAATGTTGCTAAATTTATGATCTGGAAGGACTTGGTGGGTGGTGAGAGGTCACAGGGGGCATCTTCTGGGTTGGGTGACAGAGTAGACTTGAGGTGTGCTGTGGGGTAGTAGGGGGGCTCAGACACAGAGGTCAAGGGAGAATGAACTTGTGAACTAGTGGACATCAATGTTGCTGTTCAAGTCAAGTATAGGTCAAACTAATCCGGGACTCAAAGTACAGATTCCTCTGAACTCAACACCACAGATGTATTGGTCTGAGTCTTATGCTGCATGAGCTCTGAGAAAACAAGGTACCCAAGTGTAATATTTGTACTTTTTCTTACAGGGGCTGTAGCGTTTTGAGAAAAGGATACCAGCCTGTCGAATCATTGAATCTGTCTACATGACTAGTTAGAACAGCTTGCTAATTGATTGTCACATATTAAGGACTTAACATATTTCGTTTATACTAACATACATGGTTTCTTTTTACACTACTGCTAATATATGAATTTTCCATTGAAACCCAGTATTGTTGCAGAACACTGTGGCTCTCTGTGGAGCAATCTGCAATCCTAGATTGCAGTTTGAGAAAAGAAACAAGGCAACATAGAAAAGTGAGTTGTGATCATCACTGTTAGAAGAATGAATCTTTCTGTTTCTAATGAGTCTAGTTTTGAAATAGGAATGCCTCAACTAATATTTGATGGATTGTCATAAAATGTTGTATTAGCGTCCCTGCTTCCCAAAGAATGAATCTGTCTGGCATTGATTACTTTTCATCAAGTGCTGTCATCAGTTTGGAAGTTTTGGTTTAGAGTGAAATTCTCAACCATTATTGAATGGTTTTATAATTTGCTACATTTATTTTCTTCACAACATGAATTGTGATAAACTGTTTAATTCATGGATGAACTGCATAGCCTGTAGCCTGTTCCAATATCGCAGCCCATTAGTCCTATTGAAAGTTGCTTGTTTGAAACTGACATGACCCGATCCATCAGACAAAGATATATCGCTCACTGCACTTTTGTGCATGGTTGTGTCACAAAGTCGATGTTCATACCTCACGAATGATCTTTGTTGAGCACAGATACTGAGAGCTAACACAGCCAGTCTGTGACCACAATGCTGAAACTGCCTCTCTGCTCCAGAGCTTTTCTTTCGGTCTTGTGGTGATCTTTTCATCCTCTGTCTAGATTCTCTGTAAACCTGCAAAACTACAATAATTACCTTTCTACTAGTCTAACCTGTACTCTCTATTTATGTTTGTGTTTCTTTACAGAAAGTATAGCAACCGTACACAGTGGTAATATAAATTATTTGTAAGGTTTGTTCGGCTACAAAGTAGTGTGTTTATTTGACACCGCTGTATAACCTATGAACCCCTGATGTACAATTGTAGAAAAACAACTCCAGTCCACAAGGCTATTACTGAATAGATTTATATGACCAATGCAGGACAGACTGAAAGGGAAACCCATTAGATATCTTTTATTGTAGTATAAGTGAGTGAGAAGAAGTGTTTTGGTTTTTTCCCTGTCCTTTCTGAAGAATCCAGTGGATTAAGTAAATATATAATTATATGTATATGATTAATCCATATGCTGCAGCTCTCAACTGTTGTTTACAGGGAAGTTGCATTCAGCCATTCAGACAGTTTCTGTCACTTAACACCCACAGACCCATGCTATCTTCTTTAAAGGTGACAAAAGGGATAACCAATTGTTTTTCTGTTTATCAGAGGTGACATGACCAGTGGCGCAAGGGGGCGAGGAGGCCCTGTGTTGCCATAGCTAAATATACATCCCTGACAGCTCCATAATAGGTTCCAGGAAGTTCAGTCGAAAATAAAAACAAAGCAACATTTCTAGCTGATTGGCTTTGAAAGGCCGTTTTTCCTTGCTGAATGGGAAAAATGTGGACTTCAGCATTCCATGGCCGTGATGCCAGTCGGATTGGATAGGCGCAGCCTTGCGTGTGCAGAACGAGCTTGGTGAGTGGGAGACACATTACACTGCAGAAATCAACTTTATGGGAAAGAATTTGTCTACATGTTTGAAAGAGCATACAGCATACAAAAATAAGGGGACTATTTTAAGCGGTGTACATCTTTCAGCCTTTTTTTCTACATTATTTTGCAAGTTAGTGTTGGCATTTCTGTGATTTTAACCCAACACAAACATTATTTTTATATTAACACTGGCACCTTTTAACTTTTTAGTATTGAACATAAAAGAGCATGAGGCCTACCATTTTGTGGTTTGGGGCCAGAATAACTGGTAACCATATACGCCAAGTTTTCATGTGGATTATGTTAGGTATCTTTTCACGGAAACGCTCCTTTTTTTTGATGCAATACAATTTTTCTGTCCCAGATGTTTTATCGTGTAATTGCTAATTCTGAAAGGGCGGTGCGTGCGGGGATGATGATGCCAAGCTTCTCTTTTCACTCGAGCGACAATACAGGCAGAAGTTGATCGGGACAAACAGAGGCCCTTTAAAGCCTGCTGCACACTGTATTTGGTCTTCAACATTCTTTTGTAAAAGCACACCACTAGACAATGTGTTTACAAACACCTTCGCCTCTGTCACTTTCAGCACAAAATTTAGTCATGAATTCATAAAGATAATGCACTCCCTGGATCCCATCCCATTCGCTCAGCTGTCTGACATTACCCCACAGTATCTTTTTAGGAGCCACTTACTGCAGCATGGTTTAGAATTACTGCACTCCTGGCAAACAGCCTCAGTATTAGACTCCAACACGCCTTTAGTAAATTATGTTTGTATTCCATTTTTTTTCTCATTCTGACTCTCAAGTTTGGTTAAATTATGTGCTGAGAGATGTTTTATGACAAACAGCAAGCCCTAGGGAAGTGCACTTTATACATCAGTGGAAGCGAGCTGCCATGTGAACAGCAGTGAAGTGGCTCCTTTTTTTTTTTTCTCCTTCTCAACCACTCAGCCCCCTTCTCCAGTTGACAAGCTAAGAAAAATGAAGAAACTTGTATGTCATGGAAGTAGACGAGAAGGTTGCAGTGTTGGAGAACTTGTTCTGAAGTGACTTTTATTAGAAGCATAAACATTGAGGATATGTATTCATTTTTTCATAAATCCGCACGAACAAAAATAAGAAAAGCCCCAAAACTCCCCTCTTCTTGTTGACTTCCTCTTTATTTACAGTGTAGGTGAAGAGTTATTGCAACAGTGAGAATATTGGGGGGTGATCCCCTGGCTCTATGCTCTCTTGAATCCCGCACTGTTGCCCCCAAGTTTCCCTAAAGCTGTTTCTTGTGTGGCAGACATGCAAACCCACAGGGGAGTAATTTATGACAGTTGTCGCCTTGGTCTGCTAAGCCAGCACGGGACATCTCCAGCCACTCTGAGCGGGGCAATTCAGTGCCCCATTGGGGATAAACCCGATCGGCTTTAATGTTTCCCCGCTGTGGAGCCTGTGTGGCATCAGCGGTCAGAAATGTCCCCCCACAAGCCTCTGTTGTGTGAAAGTCACTGTGTTGCCATGGAGAGGGCAACCTGTTGCATATGGAGAGCTTCTATGACACCAAAGCTTGCAATTGCTCCTTTTGTGGATAATGCTGTTACAAAATGCAAGTGACATCAGATAACATCCAGTGCATTGACTGTAACGTCATTTTGAGAATCATGCCTCATATGTGAACACGTATTTGTTTTCTCCTTAAGGGCTCAGTGGGCTTCTCTGATCAGGTAAAACAAACTGGTAAAAATGGTCACATAGTTCAGTCAGTCTCTCCCTGCTTTTTATTATGATGAAGAGATTGATGCACTCCATTTAGCATGTTCGAAAGATGAAGCGAATCCTGCTGAAAATCAAAATAAGGAGAGATAGAAGGAGGTTAGTGGAAATGGAGAAACATATAGTAATGGGAGTGCAGGTGCAGACATCTTCTGTATAGAAAGAGAGAGTACTATTTTCAACCTCAATGGCTTGCGCAGTACCAATGGTTGCAGTTTGAGGTAAACACTATGCTGTGTGTGTATCTTAGGCAATGTGGCCTGTCAATTACATGCAAGTCAAACTTGACACCAGATGAACACAATTTAATCTTAAAACTGAATTTGCACAAGAAGCGCACACAGAATAAGAAATAAAAGACCTGCAAGGTCCAATACATCACACTTAGCCCCACTTTTTAGCAGTTCGGTGAGAGTAATGACCCAACAGAGAAGTATAAAATGGTCATCAAGTTCAACACTGCCTATAATATAGTGAAAGAGGATGTTCCGTTTACTTAAATAAAGTTATGACCAAATAATGTGTGCTACCAGTGGAAGCGAAAGTCTGGAGAATCCAACAACCATGCCCACTTCATGCCGTTACTGAGTTGTTAAAGAAAGCCATGTCATATCAATAATTCAGGTAGATCAGTGTAATAATTTTTAACCTGGACCCTCCATCCTGGGTATTTAGTATTTTAATTATGTGAAAAATTAGATGTACCAAATTTAGAAACCTACAACCTCTTGTTCCATTGTGCAAAGACATTCCTACAATGGTTTGTCTTAGACTGTTATAATTGTAATGCTGTTTATACATTTTTGATGTTAACCAGTTCCAATGATCCCTTTAACCCTTAAACTGTTACTGTAGGGTTCTGCTCTACCTTATTAAGAATTCTGCATCGTGCCTTGTGGAGTAATCTTGGCTGAACATGTACTTGTGGGGACACCGTTTGTCGAACAGTGCCTGATGGATAGCTAAAATCGTTGAGATTTCTTTGTACCCATTTCTGCTTTATGCAAATCAACTACTCTTGATCGTAGGTCCCGTGAGATCTCTGTTTTGCGAGGCATGGTCGATATCATTGGATGCTTCTTGTGAATAGCAAGCTCAAAATGTTTGAGTAGTTTTTTTTTGTATTAAAAGTAGCTCAAAGCCACAATAACTCACTTGTTTCATTGATGGACTCCAGGTTTGCTAACCACTAACTCCAATTAGCTTTTGCTGAAGTTATTAGGCTTTGGGTTCACATACGTTTTCCAACTCTACACTGTGAATGTTTGAATTATGTACTCAATATGGACAAGAACAAGGCAATGATTCGTAACACAAGTTTATCAATACTAGTAATTCTAAATGTTTCACATACTTTTTCTTACAACTGTATATCCAGTGTCCACTGGTAGGTGTAAAGAATATAGTAAAAAGCTGGGAGTTTCTTCTATCTTTGAGGTATTATTTGGTTACCAATATCAAATTAACTGTATTGTTTAGCACAGTTATTCTCATTATTTATTTGCCTTGATTAGCTAGGTTATAATAAAGTAACTTAAATGATGGGACAAAACGGATATTGCTTATCTGACTTTAAAGTACTTTTGGTAAAATGAGGCTAACTTTGCTGTTCAGAAAGAAGCTGACTAGTTTTTGACCAGGGAATAAGGCACTGCTCATTTATCCCTTTGGACCACCCACCCCTTCAGCTCAGTGTAAACTGAAACAGCCAAGATTAGTATTAATCCCTCTTAATGTAGTGTCTCATAATTAGGTGACTTGCAAGTAAGCGGTCCCACCTAACTGCTGTGATTTATCAAACACACACAGAGGATTTGCTGTCAATGCTTGGAGGGTATAAAGTGAGCATCCTGTCTGAATACAGTGGTATCAGCCTATTAATACTGATGAGCCTGATGAGCTGTGCGGTGAATGATGTCAGTGGTTACATCTAAATGAGGAATCCTCACACTGACACAGGAATAAAAGGAGAAGACCGGCTTCTCCACTGAATCCTGCTTTCCTGCATTTTGTCGTAATCCCCAGCATATCTTGCAAACACCTCTCTTATATGTCAATAACATAGACCTGTGTAAAATAAATTGCATATCAAATTCAGTTACACACCAATCCACAGTTAAGTGCTTTTAAAAAGTGTAGTGAAACAATATTTTCATGTTGGATCTTCACTAAATGGAAATTTTAATTTGAAATACCATTGAACACATTTTCTGGACTTGGATTGTCTCTCACTTCATACCACACAGGGGCTATTTTAACGTAAGGGCTTATGTGTTGATTTACTGCTTTGTTGTCATCCGCACAACCAGCCGCAAGTGCAGCTAAAAAGCCAGCAGTGACGGTACAGCTGGCTATGGCTGTAATGTTATGAAAATTGACCATGGCCCTGAGACTTAGTTCAGCAGTAGTACTGGAGGGATTTCGGGCTGGAGGAGTGCCAGAGTAATGG
Organism: Hippoglossus hippoglossus; assembly: GCF_009819705.1. NCBI lineage: Eukaryota > Metazoa > Chordata > Actinopteri > Pleuronectiformes > Pleuronectidae > Hippoglossus > Hippoglossus hippoglossus. Next base: position 23,322,929 of record NC_047165.1, on the reverse strand, counting down.
AATTCTAGATCGGATCTGCAGCGTCTTCCTCGTGCTATGAGGATGGTGGTGGTTGTGTATTGTGTGGACTTTCTGCCTTCTGCTTAAAGGTGATGAATTTGCAGCAACATAATAAGTTGTTAGCATAGTTAGTGTGTTAGCTTCGAGGGCTAATATGGTTAGGTGCTTTTGCTAAAAGAATGTCCAACCAAACCCTGTTGCAAAATCTGGCAGTTTATAAAGAATTGCTTTATGAAGAATGAAGAACTCATCAAACATTAGAATTGAGGAACTTGACATCCGTTAGCTCACATCTGGAACTAATGGCCATTTTAATTTATCAAACTGAAGTTCTGGCCTTTTACTTTTATCTAAGCATCTAAATATTTGTATGGCCACCATTAGCATCAATGCATGTTCAGAGTGAGTCATGATCTCTCATCTCGCTCTTTCTGATCTTTAGTCACACTGTAACTACATGTCTTGATCATAAAAAGTCCAGTTAATATAAATAACGTTTTGTGGTTGTGTTGTGCTTGATGTGAAGAGACCATATTCCATTCAACTGCAGTTTTTCAAACACCAAATCAGTGTGCTAACAGTGGCTGTGTGTGATTCCCAGTAGAGTGCAGTTGGGTTTTGAGCCTCTGTGGCAGTGGTGTATTGTGTCTTGTGTGAACACACACTAGAGTTGGTCTGTGTAGCGCGTGGTATCTGGAATCTCTCCTACCCCAGGGGAATGCCATTAGTGGGGAGCTGAAGGAGTGCAGCAGGTGAAACAAATAAGGACGATAACTCCACACACACACACACACACACACACACACACACACACACACACACACACACACACACACACACACACACACACACACACACAGAGCTTTGTTTCTGTGTTAGCTGCCTTGCCTCAGTCTTTTTTCTCTCTTTCCATATCTCACTTATTTTTGCCTTCTTTCTCGCATCAACTCCCAGCGTATAGTCAATTTTCAACACAAACAATGTTCATTGACATCCTTTACATTAGAGTTTTTTAAGTATTTGTAACCAAGATAAATGTTTATTAAGACATTTGACTCTTTCGTGCACTTTATTGGACAAATTCTTCTTCTAAACAGGACGTTATTTTCTCCAGAGAAGGGTGTATTTCATAAATATTTTTTCTTTTTTCAGTTCAAGGCCCTCAATAGCTCTGTTTGTATCTGAGGTAGAGCCCGACCAACTGGCAAGTTTTATCAGTCCAAGTTAATTGTAATAAAGTTGGTATCTGCATTATTAACAGTTGATGAATAACAACAAATTTAACTAATTGAAAGCTAAAAATAGGTGCCTTGTCATTTTCTCCCTCGTCAGTAAAGCCTTGACTGCTGATATACAACATGCTTACTAAATTAGTTCACCGCAATGCGAACAAATGCCACTGCTCATCAGTGAAGGACAGCTAATTAGCCCTTATTGTTTAGCGTTGCACAGATTCTGCCTCATTGGTACAAATATCTCTGACTCATATGTCAGCACAGCTACAGGCGTTGAATTGGAAGTACTATTTTTGTGTTTTTGTCGTATTACTTATTTCCAGCTATAAAATAATACCTTTTAACTGGTAATACAACCACCAGCAGTGTCTTGAGATGTTCTGGAGATTGGTAAGGTGAGTTGGATGACCTGAAATGAAGCAGCTATGCATATTTTTTTTTTTCATTGATTGGATATGGTGACACAGCAACTTTGTGGGCTCGGCCAATAAACTAGACAAGCTAACTCGTTACTGAGTTGCTAGGAAATCATTATTGTCAAGTAAGTTTCATGGTTCTTGAATGTGTGAATATACCAACAATGGAAGGTGCACAATGTTCTGCTGTTGTGTTCAAACACAACAGCAGAGTTTATTGTCCTGATGCGCAGGCCAAACTATCTGCCAAGGGAGTTCACTACCTGCCCCCTGCCAAAAGCTAATGTGATGGAGCTGTACTGTAGCATCAGCAAACTAACGGATTTTTCATCATCACTTTCTTCTTCAGTTATGCATATTACCACCAGCATGTCAACATTTTTAGAAGAGGAGAAAACACACCAGACTTGTTTATATCTAAGTTCTTGGTGCATATGCTGACCCATAAGTGGTTGTACATGTTAAGTTTTAGTTTACATTGGTATTAGCCTTAAAATTTGCGTGTTGGTAATCTGGTGGTCATGTCAGCCAAAATCATCATACTCCCTGCACTTCTGTGAATTATTGTCTCTGCAAGTTCAACCTTGCAGTTACTTTACTACCTCACCAAACTGGTCCTCCATTCTTTCCCTGCAATTGTGAATGGTGTTATTCACCAGTGAATGGTGTGAAATCCAGCCCACAAACTCCATTACCCCACCTGTATCCCCCCAACCTCTCTACTCTACCCCCTCTGATCCTGTCCTAATTAACCTTCTTGCTCATTAAAGAATGGGATCGAAATGATTTTGCTTTCTACTGTTTGTTTGTCTGTAAATACAGGTGATAATATCACTTAATATGATGTGCACTTAACTGTGTCACAAGTAAACATCAAATCAAAATGAATCGGAATGATTCTGCATCATCTGAAGAAATGAAAAAGAAACAGTTTATGCTTTGTCAGCTCTAGTAAAAGATATAGATATTCACCATGAAGAATACATTTATGTTAGGAATGTTACACAGAATATATCCTGATGAATTACTTTTGCATTGAAGTCGCAGTCCCACAAAATATCCCCCTACTATATATATATATACACCACATTCATACACAAATGTTCAAGTGCACTCTTTACAGGTTTAAATTGAGCATGATAAAACATCCATAATTCATAAATAGACTGAGCGTAAAGTATGTTCATCCATCACAGAGCAGGCTGTTAATGTGAAACATAAAGTGGACATTGGGGCCTGTCCCCAGTGCAAAATATGCAGCATAGAAAATACATTTTATGTACAGGATAACAGGTGCAAAGCTGGCAGGCTCCAGCCAAGGCAAGGTTTGGCAATGAAGTCATGCTGTTTGAGGGCACCTGCTTTATTTTTACTGGCTCTGCTTTTTTTTTTTGTTGAAACACAATTTCCTAAAAGGAATTGTCTTTCAACCGAACAAAGTATTTAGGTAGAATCATTGTTTTTGTTGGATATTTTGTAGATCTGGGCACTGCAAGTTGTTTTAGAGGCTTTCTGTCCTGACAGGAACATATTTCAGGGAGGGAGCTGAATATTAGTATTTCATACCAGTACTCTATACCAGTATTGGTGGGCCATGCCAAAGCAATTTGTTTTTTCAAACTTTCTTCTTAAATACAACAAGTTCCCAAACTTTATGGTAATGAAAAACTATTTATTTGGCATACTCCTTTAAGTAGAATACGGACGTCCACTTTATTCATCAGTTTCAGTAGAGACAGGCCAGAAACTTAAAGGGATAGTTCACAGAAACTCTAACCAACAGGAAGAAATGTGAATTGGAAGGTCTAATTTCAGGCAGCATTTTTGGAGTATGTCATTTTCTATTAAAACATAGGTGACTAGAAGTTTAGATACCTCAGAAACTTGAATGAACCTGAAATTCCCCTGAGCGAGTCATCTGTGCAGAACGAATCTGCTTTTAAAAATGAATATATAAAAATGTAAGTATGGAAGTTAACGGTTATAAATTACACATTTTCATTTTGCAGGTATGTTTTGGCTGAATTTGCTACAGCCCTATTCTTCTCCACAGTAACTGCTGATAATGTTCATGGGTATTAAAGAATTTACACCGATCTGCTTTACAAAACTAGCAGGAAAACTACAATTTCTCCTAATCAGACTTGGAATAAGAAAAACTGGTGGTCATAACATAAACCTACAGTGTTATGGCATCTGGACGTCTTTCCTGTGTTTCTTTACTGAGGATCATTGAGGATATTTATAAATGGAAGCTGCTTTGATCCCCCATAAAGTAAATAACAAAGCAGTATTATTTCTCCTGTGTTTGACATGATAATGCATTTCCCATTTCAGAGTTGGGTTCAATGTAGGCTCTATAACCTGGATGCTGTTGTCAGAAATTTGAAAATTGTATGGTTAACAGTAAAAGATCTAAAGAATCATTTTTTCACTGTAGTCAGATTAAACCGTTACACGTGTTATTTCTCTCAAGAAGGCATGTGAAGACATCTTTTGATTGACTTGGTAATTGATAAGGCTTCAGGAGCTTGTAAGTGCCAGTAAGGCTATTGGTTCTCTGCTTCCTCATCTCTGTGAAAAATCCAGTTAGAGTGTTCTTGTAAATACAAATGCAAACTATATTCCATGTAGCCCTTTAGGAAATGTTCTTTTGCAGTAGCCATTACAGCCATCCTCCCAAGCATTTGGAAAAGTTTTAATTTCTCTAGGGCTTTCAAATTGCCTGTTTAGTTTGCGCAGTAGCATTGTTCCAAGCATCTATAAAATACCACTGTGGCCTATTGAAATGACCATATGGAGCTCCATAGCATTGTTCAATCCTAATTGCCCCCTTCTACAAGTGTCAATTTCATTCAGGAGAATATAGGGACTGAGGGCAAAATAGAAAAATGAATGAAAGAAGGGTGGGGGCCGACAGCTACTCAGGCTGACATTCATCAAACTTCTCCCGACAGATGGATAAGAACACTGTCGTGCAGGACTTTGTTCAGCAGATGAACAGTAGAATTCTCCCTGGATTTCATTTAGCCTTGCTGGTCTTGTTAAAGCGTTGTCTCTCTCCTCAGCAGGAGGAGCCTTGGCATTGCAACCAAGGACCCTGACTCTTAATTTTAGTAGCTGAAGAAGCCCAGATCAATAACCATCAGTGTTTGGTTGTGGGCCGCTGCGTCGATCAAAGGGGAGGGGAGGGATCACCCACCCCTCATCTGCTGCTCCCCCTCTCCCTGCCTCTCTTACAGAAGATGTCATTTCATTTGGTCCGTTTTCACTGAGAGCTTGTGAAGTATGTGTCAGTGTACTCCACTGATGTCTCAGATGTTTTTCTTTGTGGATTTCCTCTGTTGATGTCTACATACAGACACATTGATTTTATACATGTTCATCTAGGACAGAACCCCTATTAATATATTTAGCAGTCACAGAGCCATGGATCTACAATGCCATTTTACTGTCATTTACAAAGTTATTCATGCTTTCTCTACCCTCCCTTGTTCGCAATATCATAAATAAAGGAAGTCCAAAATACCTCGACAAAATATTTTGATGATGTGATTATAAATTATACTGGTCAACAAGAATGTCTTTTAATTGTAGTCAATTTCTTCTTCACAATAACTGTGGCAAGTGTAAACTCAATTATTGGACAGTTTTGTGAGTTACATGGAACCATGTGGGGACATCAGAAACTTGAAGTTGAAGGTAGAAAAATGTCCTGTACTGTTGGATAAAACAACACAATTCTTTTTAAGTCCTTTTAACTTGCTAATCTATGATGGAAAAACTTTGTACAAACACTGCGGTGCATATTAGGGCTGCATGATATATCATCGCGATATCAACATGCGTGATATACAGTACATATTGCAAAAGACTGCTTGAACTGTGATAAATGGTGTTCCATGTGCCAATGCATTTGCGCTCTGCATGTCAATATATTTGGCCAATCAGATGGAGATAATAAATTTAATATATTCAAATCGTTGACAGGTTTTTCCCTCAATTACTCAATGTCCAAAGAAGAGAAAAGAGAGAGAACAGAGAAGCGAGGCGGCTCCGTCAAATTTCTTGCCACCCCCTCCCCACTAAATTCTACTGTGGAAACGTCTAGTGATCACGTTTGTCCCGGGTCAAATTCATCATTATGGGCGGTTGATTATATAAAATAATTGCGTAGCTTATTTATGACAGTCCCAGAACCTGAAGGGAAAGGAACGCAGACACACACACTGACTCCACCTCTTTCTCTCTCTTAGACTCAGCTGACGTCTCTGACCCGCTACAGTTTATATGTTTATTTAATATAAACACTGATCATCACATAATGGTCGATACTTTTCTTGAATTCGTTAAACCCTGATTCAGAGCAGTGCATTGATCAGCCTTCCCGCTCGCTCTTTTCTTCTCTCTCTTTCTCTCTGTCTCTCTCTCTCTCTGTCTCTCTCTCTGTCTTTTTTCAGTGTCTGCATAGACTACTATGTGGTCAGTATGGGGTCTATGTTAGTAGTGAAACCAAAGCAGAAAGACTGTTTATTTATTGCAAGTCATATTTTCATCGCAATATTCAACAACATTATTGCATATCGCAGGTTTACCTAATATCCCGCAGCCCTAGTGCATATATATTTGACCATATGTAGATAGTTTCTAAAGATAACTCATAACCTTGATTTCTTAACAGCACCTAAGCCACAGATGTATATTATAGTAGTCTAACTTTAGAATGTTATATGTAAGTTTCAGTTCTTGGCACTTATACATGTTAAGTACTATTTAGATAAAATCTGTGTTTTTATCTGTTGCACATGCTTTTTGTAAGACTAGAAAGTTCCTCAGTTGCAATTGCAACACTACAAGAATATAAGCCTTCTCTTCTGTGATGTGTTGGCCATTAAGAAAACTCAATATTTTCTTGCTTCTTCGTGCTCAGCTCCGCAACACTGTGATCCTGTGGAAGACAGGCCTGTTTGTATAACTCTTGACTTTACTTAGAAAGTGCAGGGTCTTAGCAGAGACGCCACGTTGAAATATTTGTACAAATTGAGATGGTGTGGTTGGTTGGGGTGGATATTTTTTGTGTGAGTCTCATTTCTTGATGTTATTTGTGCGTGTTTCCCCTGTGTTGTGTGGACAATAATGTGCGTCTGCAGCTCAGATACATCTCCTGTTGTTGCTCCCAGTGTCCTAAGCCTTTTCTGCTCCACTGCCAATAGATGTGCATGTGTTAAAGATGGCCTCTGTTTTGTGGTTAGCCTGCCTCATCTTGAGGCGTTCTCCTGGGGCAAAGGTTCGCCCCCGCCTTCCCGCTCTCTCTCGGACTCTTTGGTGGGGTCATTTGGAGAGGTAATCCACACATGGCTGGGTACTCGCTCTACAGCTCCAAGCAGAAAGACGGGGCTCTAGCCTGGTGAAGGTAGATAGGATTTGGCTCATGGTGAATGGCAATGGGCTCATTTGACACACCTTTTTTAACCAGTTATAGTAAACTTGAGTTGGACTTGTACACACTCTTGAATCAGGACTGCTACCCAACAAGCCCAGCCCTCAGATGGCAACATGCACAGCTGGGTGAGCTGCTTTAATCCTGCATTTTTTCTTTTTTGGTCAATGTCAGCCAGAGGTCAACCTGGTTATAGAATGATTGCCTCACCATGGCCGCAGCCATCGTTATTTATTTCATTTCACTCCCCAAGCCCTGGAGATTGAGTTGAAGTACAGAGCCTGTATTTAGACTTTATTTAAGAAGATTGGTTGTGGCCACCGACAGACTTCTCCAGTCAGCCCTGTGTTCACCGATGGCCAGCCGGATCAATACAACACAATTGAGTTTTCCAATCTGTGGACTTTGGGAATGCAGCCACAGCACTTACAGGGTGATCGCTTGTGATGAAGTCTTCATCAGGATCTATTGACAGATTCATTTGAGCGCCCTCATTCCACCCTTACTACATGTTTTTTTTCACACTGTAAAGTAATGGGACACTAAAACCCTATTTAAAAAGTTTTCTGGCAGCTGATGGACAGATTGAAGCAGCAGAGCTGTTTCACTCTCTGAAGTTAACGCTGATTCTTATTTTTATTTTGGTTAAATCCTAAATTTATGGTTTTTTAGGGGGGGGGGGGGGCAGTCGTTGCTAAATTTAGACTTGGTGTCATCCTTCATCCAAAACTGCTCCACACTCTCAGATGTAACACTTATTAAAATATAACACCACATGAGGAAATATTCCAACAAGCAGCAAGCAAGAGATCCTTTACTTTTGAAAGCGAGGCCTAAAAGTGACCTGGCGGCCGATGAAGGGACTGTGAAAATTGCCAAATTGTTTCATATTTGATTTCTAAACAAAGCCGCAGGGATATTGGATATCACACAGTAATTCACAGCCATCACATGTGCACCTTGGAAACTGGTTGGACACTCTCCTCTGTGCTTTTGATGTCCGAGTTGTTTTTTCTTGTCTGGAGTGGAGTTGCTCTTAAGAAAGCCATAATCCTCATGGTATTGCTGCGGCGAGCGCTCCTCTGGCACAACATTTCCCAGCGACGTGCGTGACTCCACTAATTTTCCCCATTGTTGTTTTACCTGTTTTGTATTTTTGCTTCCCCTTCTTGACCCCGTTTTTTTCTCTGAATTCTCGAAAGAAAGCGAGACCAGTGAAGTCAGGGTGGATTGGCCAAAGGTGGTTCCCAGACTGGAATGCCTAGCGAAGTGCCTTTCTCTGTGAACTGATAACTCCAGCTGGGTTTAATAAAGTTTAGGATTCAATAGGTAGGGCTTAGCTCATGATTATGGTTTGCTTCTGATAGCTGATATTTTACTGTGGTCTGTTTATATAATGGCTCATTATTTAAAGTGTTGTTTAAAAATAGAAGTGTATGATTATTTATATATTATTTTTAAAGGACCGTTTCTACCATTTCTATTATAGAGGCGTATGAGTTTTTCTTGATATTAGAGGCTCCTTTTACCAAAAACTAGCAGTTATTGATTCTGAAATTTAGACCAAGATACAAAACATCCACAAGCTTGTATCACAAAACGGGACGACGGAATTGCAATACCTCAACTCCAAGCTACAGTCTGTTGAAGTGTTATGTAATTTAAGTTGGGGCAGGATGTACATTTTTTAAATATTACACATTACACCTATTTTTTTCTTTCAAATGCATGTGTCACATAAAAATGTTGGTCAAATTATGATCGAGTGATCACGTCTGCAATAACCATGTAATTGCAGATCCCCTATCCCAGGTACCACAAAGTATTAATCGGACCGTGGCTGAAAAACTCTGAAAAACTCTGAACCAAAGCTGAGCCAGTTCTGGAGAATGGTTCCACCTCTAAACAAAACAGTTTTTATGATGCAGTCAAAAGCAGTTCAAATTTCTCCAATTACTTTTTACAGTCAGAGTCTACATCCATGCCTGCTGCTCTGTGTAAATCAGCATGGTAACATGCTCGCAATGACAAGCTTAGCATGCTGATTTTAAGCAGGTAGAAAGTTAGGGTCTCATGTTAAAGATACAGGGTTACGGTTACATGCTCACCATGGTCACCATATTAATTTAGTGTGTTAGCATGGCAACATGCATTTCCTCTGCCAGCACTACTTAAGGCTGTAATAATGTCTAGGTAGGCATCAGATAAGTTTTGACCTGATCATGGGGCTTGACACAAAGTTAAAGGATACCCAAGTGATAACTCTACAAACTGATTTCATATAGATGGCCGGTCAAGGCAGATGACCCGCCCACACTGAGTCTGGTTCTGTTAGAGGTTTCTTCCAGTTAATGAGGACGTTTTTTATCTCCACAGTCGCCAAAGTGCTGCTCATTGTGGGAACTGTTTAGTTTCTTTATGATTGTTAAGGTCTTGACCTTCTATGTAAAGTGTATCTTATGATTTGGTGCTACACACATAAAATTGGATTGAATTGAATAAAGATGGAAATTTGTTAATTACTCTAAAAGTCAGGTCCAGGATGACCAAAGTCATGACTGTTTTGTGTATCTTTCTCCTTCAGAGCTGTCAGATATTGAACCCAACATATTCCTGAGGCCTTTCCTGGAAGTGGTCCGCTCTGAGGACACCACTGGACCAATCACAGGACTTGCCCTTACCTCTGTCAACAAGTTCCTTTCCTACGGCCTCATCGGTAAGAGATCTCAATATTAGCATTGTCTATTACATTTTTTGGGGTACATTTTTTCCCTGGAAGTACCCACATGTACTGTATATTTTATATCTTTGTACATGTGTGCATACACTTAGTTAAAAGTAACACCTAGTAGTCTAATACAAAGGTCTTGCATTAGTGCTGCTTGTCTTAAGTTGTGGTACACAAGAAGGCCTAATAATTGTAAGTCCATTCATAATAGGTGATGTTGCTACATCTCTGGATAGTATACAGTTGCTACTACCCCATTATTCTTCAAATATCTTCTTTTCTTAACCACTGCACGAACCAGTGTTAGACTGGCCGTTCTGTCGACTCCTCTGAACAGTTGCTGCTTACTCAGCAGCTGTTACTCTTTTTGTAGCACTTTGATTTTTTACTAAGTAGCTCAGACTTAACTTTTTTTGTTTTGAGAGGGGCTTTGACAAGTTTATAGTGTTTGTACATAAACTAATAGATCAACTTTGCACCTATTTATTTGCATGTGCTCTGAATTCGGATTTATATGGAGGGTGTATCAGCTAAGCACTTTCAAAAGTTTGGAGTTTTCCATTGGGAAGCTACAGTTTGGACTATTCTTTTGCTCATTCAATGTTGGGTCAGTCCAGGAATGCCAGGAATAGGAATGGTCTATTCTCATCATAAGTGCAGAGAAGTTATGCTGGTATATGGACAGCACTGCCTGTCCTCATTAGCCTCATCATGGAAATATGGCCCAGTGTCTGCCAGTTGTTTTGTTAAGTGTGAAATAAGCATGCATCACCAGATGTTAGTCTAAATAGCAGTCAATGTTACAGTGGTGTCAAAACAGCTGCAACCATTACTAAACTAAATAGGAGTCTAAAATTGCAGGGATCTTGTACAGTGTTAAAAAAGCTGCTGGAAATGTACCTTCCATATCTGGGTCTTTTATTTCTACAATTTAAGTGTTAAACCAGATAAAATACCATGCATTTGTATGTGAGACATTTTCTACAAAAGATGAGGACTGAGGATGTTGTGAATTTCATTCAAACTGAAGAGCAGGACTTGATGCTTTCCAGACTGACACTGAAGCTCCTCGAGGTACAAGTTAAGAGGTCTGTCTGCCCAGGCTCACACATGCACACGCAATAGCTGTTCAAAGATCACCTCACAAATCGCCGTCTGAGTCCCAGAGCCCCTGTCAGTCCAGACCTGACACCAGCCCCCCTTTATCCCCACCACCCCCATCCTGACGCCATTGCACCACCACCACCACCACCACCAGCACTCAGTACTCAATTGCACTGCTCTAAGGGATGCACAACTGTAGCACTCTAACACTCACAAGGCTCCTACTCTTCACTCTCAGTGAATATAAGGAAATATCACAGTGGTTCAACAGCTCCATTAAAGCTGCTGCATCTCAGTTTGACTGTTGCTCCTCAAACAGATCAGTCTCCAGCAGCCGGTTAACACACTTACCTCTCCTCGTGTTTTACTTAGCTATGTATCCATTTTTTCTTGGTGGTGGGGCTGGGGTGGAGCTATGAGCAAACTTTATTGAATGTGAGTTCAAAGACAATTAAAACCTAATCTGAAGAATGTGTCAGAATCTCCCAGAGGAAGCTAAATGCCTATTTTCTTATATTTTATTTTATATTTATTTCTTACTCCATAAATCTAGGTTAGATAGGTCAGTAGATAGGAATAATAGAATATATGTAATTGATAGATAGGGTATGTTGGTAGATGGATGGGATCCTAATGGAAAAATTACAATGTTATGAAGCAAAGTCAAATGAGATAGGTATCTCTAACTAACTAGGACAATACGATGCTCCAACCCTATTCCAACTTATTGCACAAGTATTGATATTGAATATTTAAAGTCTTGATCTTACGATGTAAAATATCTTGAGATAATGTATGTTATGATTTGGCACTATACAAATAAAATTTAACTTTATTGAATTGAATATAAGCTGTACAATAATAATGTCCCGTGATATACTGGACATTGGTAGTTCATGTAACACCCATTCACATCAGCTGTGCAATAGGAATATTGCACTGTCAAAAAGCACAAATATTATTTACATTTATAAGCAGGAATTCTTATAATTGTTGTTCAAAGTTGTGTGTGTGTGTATATATATATATATATATATATTTATATTGCTTTTAGGATAGTTGAGTTGATGTGTTAAATGGACAGAAAGCACAGCACTGATGTTGTCAAGTACTGCCATCTCCTGGCTAAGAAGAACTTAAAAAACCTAACAACACCTAAGACCTTTTATGGCCTGGTCCTCTGGATTTAGATGTTTTTAAATTATTTTCTTCAGCATTAGGTTTGTGTGTAATCTTTTCAAATCAGTTTGTTTTATTTACCTGCAATAAGACAGACATTGTTTGATTGGCTTCTCTCAGTGGACATGACTGCATTGATCGTGATGCTCGCTAAATGATTCATGTAACCAGTTTATGTCTTGTGATCTTTCAGCAAATGATGGAGCGTGTTTACATCGAGGTTCAGTTTAAGTTTACACACATTATGCCTCTCTAAGTCTTGAATGAGAAAACAGCCTGCAGCCGACGGTTGTGTCCCTCTGCATCCTGGGTGCTGTGTTAAATATGATCCTCCCCTTCAAGGTGTCACCCTGAACATTTTCCCCCTTGTCCTGCCAACATGTCCAATGCAGCCACTTTACCTCCCTTTTTAGTTTTTTGGCATGTCTACGGCCCAAAAGGAAGGGAAAGGTTCCCCCCCCCCCCACACACACACAGTTATTTCACTCACTCATTTCTATTAGTGTGAGGTAATTCCTCAAAATCTGTGGCCTGAGGTCTACTGGCATGGAAGGAGCGACAAACTAAGCCTTAGTGCTGACAGACATCCACATCTCTGCTCTATCCTCTCCTTCCCCACAGCTCATCACTCCTCCCCCGTTCCTCCTTCATTTTCCCTCTGTTTCTGCTGCCCAGCACAGTCAGCAAAGCCCCTCACTGCGCTGCTAGCAGCCACATGGGTCACTAGCCCACCTATGGCTCAGAGCGAGGCTCAGCAGAGGCTTAAGCTGCAGCCACTGCCAGAAGAGATGAGCTTAGAGTGCAGCTGTAGCCTGCCTGTGACTCTGAGGTTGAATAAATTGTCATTAAATTAAATGGCTGTTATAATAAAATACCAAAGAACATAATTAACATCAGTAGCAAAACGGTTTAACAAGGAAAAGAGCAATACCTCCTACACAACCTCCACAGACAAAAAATCCAAGGGAAAACACAGTTTTCAGTCAAGAAAAAAGCAACAGCCAATGGTAAAAGAAAATGCATAACAAGCAATTGATTTTGAAACAAAGGGCTGGGGTGGCACAGTAGTGCAGTGGTTAACCTCACAACAAGAATGACCAGGGTTAGAAACTGCTGGCTGGCTGCGGTATCTCTGCATGTTTTCTTGTTGCCTGCGTAGGTTTCCTTCCTCAGTCCAAAGGCAAGCAGGTTAGGTTAATTGGTGTCACCTTTAATGTGAGTGTGAATTGGCGTCTGTAGTCGTTTTCAGACATGACAGGAGAATTAGGTCCGGACTTTACCCGGACTTTGCTTTTCTCACATGCACAGCGCAGCGGGAGGCTCTTTACACAGACGCGTTTTGTAACAGTAACAAATCCTCTGCAGGATTCAGGCGGGGGTTGGAGCAGCCAGGTGCAGCAGGGGGATGCAGGAAGTAACGTATTAATTCCGCTGCAGTGATCACATGATCATGTTTACAGCACCCCCTGCCACGAACTCTTTTAACATCTTCACCGGTGTCTTCTATGTGTATGACACCGCTTTTTCACCAGGATATTTTGGTTTTCTTTTTGTTTAATTTTGTTTTCATTTTTGGGTCTGTCACGTGTTAAGAAGCGTCATCAACACCCCCACTTGCTAAAGGTGAATCCAATGGGGATCCCCTGCTGTGTTTACATATCGGATTTTCCTGACTTTCTACAGACTTTATACTAGGGGGCCAGGTGGAGAAAATCGGCAGAAACCGCATTTGCGTTCAGGAGAAAATACGGACGATCTGCGAAGTTCATTACATGTCTGAAAGCAGCTTATGTGTGTCAGCCCTGTGATAGAATGGCGACCTTTCCAGGTTGTACTCATGCATAGTGTCAGCTGGGATTGGCTCCAGCTCCTGCAAGACCCTCAAGGATAAGTGGTATAGCAAATAAATGGATTAAATAATACACTGACAAAACTGTTCAAGCATTTTGGTGTAAGCCTTTCAGCAATAGCAATGACAGCAGCAGACTCTCTTTGAAAGGACACATGTGAATAAAAACATTTTTGAAAACAAAAAAAGATAAAGCTATGAAAGTAAAATGGTAAGAAAAGATAAAACAAAGATTTTTTTTTAAAATATATATATTTTATTATTTGAACTCCACCAGATTTACAGGTAAAATTAATTTTACAGGTAAGAGGGAGGGAGCGGTGCTCTGCCTTTGTAGACGCTGGTATAATATCTTTTGTGGCTCTGGAGGTGCTCTTTTAAGTATGAGAAAGTAATCCAATGCTGTCATCAGGGTCATATTGGCCTTTATTTAATCTCCCCCTTGTGCCCTCCTTAGCTTAATGGAAATACAACAGAGAGTACCTCTTTAAGATATAGTTATATAATAATAAGAATGGGATCGCAATCCAAGTTCTATATCGGTAATTCTCCCGGGACAATGAGTTGCTCAAAACCAAACCACAAGGAACACTCGTGTCTTCTTGTGTCACCACAGCAAATGATCTTTGAAAATCAGCAATCTTTCCAGACAGTCAAGAAAATCAAAACTTTAAATTGTATGCATACAGTGTATTAACCACCGCACACCGTTACTGTGGAGCTAAAACTGGGAGCAGAGCAGCCTGCCTGAAAGATGATCTTTTGCTATTCACAAGATGAACAGGTGAACAAACTAATTTTCTTCTCTGACCATGGAAAATGCAGCAGTCCCTTTGTTTGATTTCTAAAGATGTATTGGCCCTTATGCAGTGTGCAGCTTGAGAGCTTTTTGTGTGTCGCCCTCTTAAAAAGTCACTCTGCTCTTTCTCTTTCTCTTAACTCTCAATCACACCATGTCTTTGATTTTTGTGACCAGAGTTTGATATACTTAAACTTCTTTATGTGGCAGCTGGTTCAACCCCCTATTGACTTTGCCCACATACCCTCAGGCACGTACACACATGTTGAGCCTCTCCTCTCCTCTGCGTTATTTTAACAAGCCGCGGCCCCCTCCACCCAACCCCTCCTTTGGACACTGCTTGTGTAGACTTTGTGCCAAGAGAAGGATTAGTGTTTTATATCACTTATGACATTCTGCCGGGTCCCCCCATGGCTCCAGTTTCTGTGTCTGGCCATCGGATGTTTTCAGCACAACTTCCACGCTTGTTGTCGCCTGCGCCTCTAGAGGGATGCTGGCATTGCGGTGTCTCAACAGCCTTAACCACGTATAAACCAGTTCTCAGCCATTGACCTATTTTTTACTGATGTACTTTCAACTCCAGTTCGTCACAATGAGTAAAATGTCTCAACAGTTGCTAGGTTTCCTCAAGTAACTTAAAATATTTTAAGTCAACTCGTAAGCACATGCTCAAACAGAAAGCTGCAGTGTTACATTAAACCTATTTTTCCACACATCAATGTCTGTTGACAGGCTGCATTGTTGTTTTACTTGGGAAAATCTTCATCTGCAGCTCCTTCTCCCTCCATTCTTCCTCTGCCCTCTCTTCCCCCCTCTGCTTATTAGTTAATGGATTACTGCTCCTGGGGGCGATGGGAAAGTAAAACAGGCTGGCTCCAGGCAGATAGCTGGCCAGCCGCTCAGGTTTCAAAAACACTGGCTCCTGTTGCTCTGACAGCCAGTTTGTCCCAGCCGGCCTCTAACAAAAGACCACATTTGGTCATTAGACCCCAGGCTTTGAGAAGACAATGTGGATGGACCACACGAGGCTTGTCTAGTTGTGTTTATGTGTTGAGCTGTTGGAGCTGTTCGTGCTTGCATAGTTGACCAACAATCCCTACAATCAGATGTTATACCTCACTCAGCCTACAGATCACACCATATCCATCTATGTTAAGTGCTAATTTCCGTTTGAGTGTGTTTCCACCACATGCAGCACAGGTAGAGCTAGTTAAACACTGCTCTACATTTTTACTGACACTGGATGGTGGAAATAAGTAGTCTGTCAATACTTGAAGGCGTCCTGTTCCACTGGGAGTCCACACTGCAGTCCCACCACCCTGCTCTGAACCCAGAGTCGTCTCTGAACAGATGACGTCTACATGGCAGCTGCAGATATTATCAGGCTGCTACAGTTGTTAATAGAGCTTTTAATGTAATGTTACTATAGAATTGTCTGTTGTACTTTGAGTCTTTCATGGAGAGGTCACATAAAGTAGTATTTACACATTCCTGTGTAGGCTACAAGTAGATGCGTGCCACTCACTTTTTCTTAATGCCCAAGATAATCAATATGTCTTTATATATAGATTTAATGGCCACTTTATGAGGTACAGTTGTGAAATGTAATTTAATTCAATACAGGCCTGCAAATAACTATTATTTTGATTATAGACCTGTTTTCTTCTTTGGGGATTAATCGTATGGTCAGCAAATATTAAAAAAATGCACAACCCATAAACAAGTTCACAGGTGATGTCTTCACAATATCTTGTTTTGTCAAACCAATTGTCCAAAACCAAGAGGTATTTGGTTCATCACAGAAGAAATCATTCAAATTTGGGTATAGCTGGAATCAATTACCGAAATAGTCCTCCACTCCCTCCCCACCGCATGTTAGGTATAATCTCAGAGAAAAACATTCAATTTAAACAGCTGTGACATTGTCACCACAACCTGAACATTATACGCTTTTTGGTTGCATCAAATATGTTGTACTTCGTTAATATGACCAGTTAATGTATTCCACACTTAAAAACACTGAAGTGTAGGGAAATCATCAATATGACTAGACTCATGTATCAAAACTGCTCTTGTATGTGTGGGAGTTTGAAAATTGGAGTCAGACCTTTGATAAAAACATTGTTTTTCTTGCTTACTCACAGATGCAAACCATGAAGCGGCAGCAGAGGCCATTGAGAACATGGCAGATGCCGTCACACATGCTAGATTTGTGGGAACGGACCCTGCCAGTGATGAAGTCGTCCTCATGAAAATTCTACAGGTACATCACAGCTTGTTTTATAGTTATTACAGTGGTCATGCTCTGACCTGTACTGTACTTATGAATCCAGTACAGTAGTGTCTAATAAATTAGACAATTATGAAATTCATAGTTGAAGTTCTGTTGAGACTGTGGTTATTTAAGTTTATGATAATATAAATGAATAAATATTAATATAAACAAGTAGAGCTGGGTAAAAGGGCTAATACATAGTTTCTCTTTTTTTCAATCTTTTCACAAAATCATGCCCAACATAATATTGATATATATTTTTGAAACAAACTTAGCAACTTAGCAACCCATCATTAAATAACTGTGAAGTACACGTTTTTCAATCTCTTGTGTTCACAATGTTTATCAATGAGGTCTGTCTGTCTAATCTTTTATTTGCTGAATAAAAGACAAGAATGTAGCAGAGTACGTAGTTGAATAATTTCACTTAACAATTCCACAATGTAATTATTAACAAGTTTGTCATCTTAGGAAAATGCACAGTGTTTTCCACAAGTAAAGAAATGACTTGCTTGCAGCATGTGACAATGTGCATGCAGACTCCTGTAGTTAAGAGGGACACAGTGCAATTCACAGATGTTCACCTACATGCAGACTACCTGGAGACTGTAGCTCTGCAGTGATGCAGAGCCTCTAGTCCTCTCTCAGTTAATGCAATGCAGACATTACAGGTGTTTGGCTGAAAATTAGTTAGTTTGAAAAGAGTGAAAATAAGTTATTTTGAAGAGTAAAATAAAGCATTTTAATCTAAGATGTGCTTAGATTGAAACAGACAGAATGTTATCAACTTGGTTAGTGCATCAACTGCAGATTTTTGTACAGTTGTATTGTTCTGTTTAAGGTCCTGAGGACTCTGCTGCTGACGCCAGTCGGAGCCCATCTGACCAATGAGTCGGTTTGTGAGATCATGCAGTCCTGCTTCAGGATTTGCTTTGAAATGCGCCTTAGTGGTGAGTAACATGCAACACGTTCATGAACCACTATTTCTATCAGTATATGTTTCACTTTACTTACAGTCACATCAACTCTGCTTACACAACATATTTTTTGCCATTCTGTAATGTATTGGTTTCCGGTCGGGCGGGGGGTCAAAACATGCAAATATATCTGGTAAACTAAATTTGATGGCTCATAAGATGATTAATGGGATAGAACTCCAATCAAAATATTTTTTGGGGACAATGGGTGTTTGCTCTTTCAGACTTTTCAACAATCATTTGTATTTTAATATTTATTGTTTGACATTTAGTTTCTTCTAAATGTCTGTGTCTGGTGGTCTCTCACTCTTAGTTCGACTGTTTCTTGCTTCCTAATTTCATTCTGCCTGGTTTTCATGTCTGTCTCCCCTGTGTTTGCAGACCTTCTCAGGAAATCAGCTGAACATACACTGGTTGACATGGTGCAGCTACTTTTCTCCAGGTAAATAAGTAGCATGGTGAAGGATGGATAAAGATTGTGGGTAGATGTGTTTAGTTCTACTTTAATGTGTTCACTGCTGAGGGGTTTAAAGCCAAGTTTATTCTCATATATGAAAACATTGTGCTTATTTAGGGACTGTTTTGTTGGCTGAACTATCTAATCTACTCATAAAGTGCAAGCAGCGATGATCAACTTACCATGTAATGGCCAAATATCAACATTTGAGGCCATGCCATGGATGTAAACACAATCTTCATCAAAAAAGCAATCATTTAGCTTTTAAATGTGGAGGTCTCTACATTGCGCCCACCGATTATTTAGTCGGTTTCATTAATTCTGTAAGAGCAATTTCATACTCCAAGTTTAAAGATATTTCACCACAGAACAAGAGCGGGCTGGACTGATGCATCACAGATTGGAGGTTTCCTGCATATATTTCTCTCTTAGGCCTCATTATTCCCCTTAAAGCTCATGAATTTCATTTTGCTCTGTGCTTAAGGTCAATGGACCACAGATTTACTAATGTCATAACATGATTTCTCCTTTGGCATTTAGCAGAAGAGCCTGACACAAGCACAAGCACATGCACACACATACACACACCATCTCCACAAACCCCATTCAGATGCATCAGAGTGCCAGTCACATTCGGTCGCAGACAAAGGGATGAGCCAAGAGAGCTGCACACCGTATGATCTGCATATAGATGAACTTGGTCTCTGCTTCAACAGCAAAGCTCCCAGCCCCATAAATACTAAGAAGCATATCTATGCGCACGCACACACGCACGCACACTCACACGCACACACACACACACACACACGCACACAAGCACACACGCACACACACATTCCAAACTAGCATTGCCAACGATGCCAGACAGAAGCAATCAGGAAAATAAGCTACAAAAAAAAGCTTGTCTGCTCATCTGAATATGAAGGAGCAGACCTGGAGAACAAACAAAGCTCAAAATAAAGTTATGGTGTGATTCACCTCCTCTCTTATGCGTGTGTGTCACCACCAAGACAATTTGACACAGGATTTGTCATAAAGTGATGCGTTAACTTCAATCCGGCTGACGTCCAGTGTTGGTTTTTGCCAAGCTTGTTACCATTCACTGATGCTGCCTCCAAGAATTCTTGGCCTGTTTTCATTTATTGGCAGGCCTCTTGTATGGCACCTTGTTATCATCTACTGTCATAAGATTTTACTGTGCATGTATAAAAACAGAAATGCCCGACAGCCAAACTCATAAATAGAGACATCCCTGCATGTGAACAGCAAACATACATATAAATGTAGTGTCATCTTGTTATTTCATCCTTCTGATACTGCTCTCTCTCGCTCACACACACACACACACACACACACACACACACACACACACACACACACACACACACACACACACACACACACACACACACACACACACACACACACACACACACACACACACACGGCTCTTCATCTCATTTTGCTCATGTTCAACCCCCAGCCCCCTGACTTGTACACAGACCCTTTGAATGGGTCTGGGCCTCCCCCCGTTCCACCCCCACCAGACAATAATGAGCAGCAGCTCTCTTCAGCTCCTCATGAGGACTCTTAGATTGCCTGCTGAAAGTATTAGGCATGTTAATCTGTTGGACCCACAGATCATCCAATAATCATGCTCGCAAGACAACACTCTATTAACGCCGAGTTGATGTCAGAAGGGGGCTGCTGGCTCTTTGTGTGTGTGTGTGTGTGTGCGTGCGTGCGTGTCTGCGCGAATGGGGTGACATCTCATTTTCCAGCAAAGCTTAAGAGTACAAAGAATCCTATACTATCCTATCTTTGTGTAGCGCCCTGAGAACAGCAGCCAGCATTGCTCGTAAAATGCTGGAAAAGTTTATTTGTGGCTCAGGTAGAAAATGTTGAGATTATGACTGTGGTTTTGCCACTTAAGCAGTTTAGGACACGCTCTACAATGCTTTTCTACTAATTGTTTCATCTTTTTCGTGGGTAAATTTAGCTTCAGTGACGCGAGACTCACACCAGAAGGATATAAAACTGAAAATCAAAGCAGCAGAGGCAGATGTTTGCTGTCTTTAAGTAATTTATTGTGCAAAAATGGCATACACAACACAATTGTGATAATGTAAGTAATGTTTCAGATTTTTGTGAAGCCTGATTACATGTTTGCACAAGACAGATTACTATACAACATTTAGCATACCTGTATCCCTAATTTTAAACGAAATAATCTGTGACTCCAGCATTGAGTAATTGATCATGCAATTGTTGAAAAAACTTGTGACAGACTTAATTTTCTTCACAAATTATAAAGTGAATGAAGTCTTTTTTTAATTTTAAGATTTAAAAATGTCCGACGCTTCATCTGTTGTCTTAGACTTGAGCATCGATCATGTCAAGAAACAAACATGCAGTCATTTATTAGATACAGATTAGATACAAAGATATTTTAAGGTTTTGTCATCCCCTATGGCCTATAATGTAATATCACGAGCTAAGTTACCAACACTTACACAAAATTAGTTTACAGCAGTTTAACCAAACATTTGCTGTATATAAATAATGACATAATGGCCTTAACAATTTTTTTTTTTTATTTGTGTCAAGAAATAAGTGATAATTTTTGCAGCTCAGTTCAGATGTTCTACTACTTTTCTACTCAATTTTGGTGAAGATTAAATCCATCCATCGAAATATTTCCTGTTTTTTTTCTGCCTGCCTGCGTTTGTTTCTGTGTATTTCTGATGATCCTTTGAAAATGGTTTAGGATACAATAGGATAAAACTTCAAGTCAGCAAATATATGTTGCATTAAGTTGTGCTACATGATGAAATTAATTAGTTTGTTAATTGATTGAAAACAATTGAAGGCAGTGTTACTATATTACTCATATAAGATTTGTCGTTATTTGTCTTACTTAAAAAAGTGCAAGGACATGAGATCATTTAAGTATCATCCTAAGATAATTTAACACTTAAATTAATAACAAGCATCAAAATACATTGAATTGAGTCTTTGAGTATAGTATTATTCGGATCCTGCAGTCCGAACCATAGAGCACCAGACTACTGGCATGTCGTGTCATGCTGGCAGCTGTGATTCAGGTTCTGTTGTTTCCCTCCTGATGTGCGCTGTGGACGTGTGTATCTGCTGTCAGTTCTCCCATTTTTTCCAAAATGACACCTCAATGCGCAGAAAGGATTGGGATGAGTTTTATGTAACACTGGGTCAGTGATACTGCTGACCGAGAGTCGTCAGCCTGATGCACCTGAATGAATGTAACTGACAACAGAAACCCTCATTGTTGTAGAGACATGAGCGTGTTTTAAGGTGAATCTGTCAGAGCCAGGACCAGTGGCACCACTCTGACCTTAATACATTTCAATAGTTCAATAGTTCAATCATGAAAACATGTTGTGTGTAAAACAACAAAACATTTGTATCTAGGCTTGGTGTGTAGAAGTCTTGATGAAGGAAAAGCTTGTTGCTTAAGTTTAAGTGCATCATGTTGGTATCACTTCTTAAAGTTCTTGAAGATTGTTTGTGTTTGTGTTTGGATTACTGTATATGGTTGTGTTACTGTATTACATCGTCCCTAAAATAAGGGGGGGACATAGATTTGAAATATGTGTAGGATCCAACATGTAGGCATATTGTGACTAAAACATACTAATTTGAATCATTGCTGTCTGTTGACATTTTAGGAATGTAACATTATCAATAAAAGAAATGAATTAACGATGTGATATTTTATATTTATGTGAATCATATCAGATTTTATTATTTTGATCAATTTGACCGAAAGGACCCGATTGTTGATATTGAGTAATACCCCTCTGTGGAGCATCTGCCATAAGTGAATGTTTGGACACTGGAAGTTTTCCTCCTGCATCGAGGTCACAACACGACATGTATTAAAAGCACAGTGTGGACAGTTGAACTGGAGTCAGTGAGTGTGGATCCAACTCCTTATGTTTGGACTGTGTTTAAACTGAGTACCAGTAAATATAGATTATAAAATAGCATAGAAGCAATTCACTGCTACTGATGTAATCTGAATGAAAAGCTAGTGTGTTAAAAAAATCATATTTTCCGCACAAACAGTTTTTTCTAAGTTGTATGTTATTTTTCTTACAGACTCCCACAGTTCAAAGAAGAGGCCAAGAGTTATATTGGTGCCAACATGAAGAAGGTAACAGGACTGAGATATTGAATGTGCCTGCTTATTGTTTTTTTTTTTTTTCCTCCCTCATTTTTACTGTCTTGGGTTTTCTCATTATCATTGTGCTGTTTTTCTTTAGGTTTCTGTCTATGGCTGTAAAATACAGTTAATGATTTAATAGCATCACTTAAAAAACTAAGTAATATGAACATGTCCTAAAGACCACATCAGCCACATAATCCCTGCACGTTGTCATCAGTGGTATTCTATTTACTTAAAGACATCTTATCTAGAATGACCCTTAAAGATCAACGTCTGGATAAACCTATCCAGACCTATCCTGCTCCTGTCACCCTTTTCTGACTGTGTACCCTCCCCTCTCTTCCAGTCTTATTTTTGCCCTTTCAGTTCAGTTTTGCTTTTTGGAACATTTAGTGTTTGGTTTAAGTCGTCCATCTTTCTGTGTCTGCACGTTTCCCTTCCCACATGCCCAACACTGTATCCTGGACACTCAGGATCTCATTTGAGGAGAAGCACAAGTCAGAATCGTAGAGAGAGGGCTAGTTAAATAGTGCACTGCTAGTTCCATAGTGCACTGCCCACTGTCATAGTGCACTGCCGTTGAGACAGGCAGGGCGAGTTTGGCTTCTTGGTGGGAGTGCATACAAGTGACTTCCTATTGAATTTTCTTTTGTCTCAGGTAAAAAATCATCACTGGATTAATTATTTTACATTTAAAAAAAGGTTCTCCTATTTTCTCCAAATTCTATCATCACCAGGATTTACACCCAAAATGAAGGGAATGTCAACACTCCATTTAATTCTACAGCTGAATTTTAAAAAAAAAATTCATGTCACTGTTCTAAAGTCTCTCTGAAATGCAGGGAATGAGTACGTCTAATAGAAGTATAGGTGAGGTAAGTTGAGGGTCCAAATTTGAACATCACAAAGTGGTAATTCAGTATTAGTGCCTGAAAAGCTAGTGAGTATGTACAGGTAAGTCAGTCATGTTTGGGAGGCTGGGCTGGAGGAAGTCTCAACTAGGACTGTTTGCATGGGAGACAGTCCCGGATGATTCACTTTAGGCTTTTTTCAATACCAATTATGCCAAGTTCAGACCTTAGTACTCTGGGAGTTTGAACTTAGAAAGGGGAACAACAGTGTTATTGCTAGTATGAGCAACCCAACTCGGATTACATTTCATCACAGTTGTACCTGACTGAACTGTTTGTACATAAGAAACCCACAGAAGCAGTGCTGTTGGTAAACATTCAACAACTATTTATTATGGTTATCCTCGTCTTCTCAGACAAACTGGCAGTAACAAATATTATATTTCGCTCAAATGCTATCTTCTAAAAGGAATGTTATCATATAACAAAATGGTACAGACAACAGAGTGATGAATCGACAAAGGGTTAGCTGAGCCACTGAGATGAGATGTTCTCACATCTCCTAAAGACGCCAGACCAAATTTCCAAACAGGTATGATTTGGATAAACCTACCTCAGACTGAAATCTAAAATTACTTTCTCACCTGAAAAAACTGTTGTTTCTATGACTAATACTAATTACTCTACTCTAATACTAATGAAACAGGCTTCATACTATACGAATATAACTAAAATGGCTGCCATATTGCTATTATTAAATATATTATATTGTTGTTGAGCTGAGAGCATTAGTTCCAGCAGTTGCTGCTTTTTGCATGGTCTGTCTCTCCATCCACTCACTCTGCCTGTTCATCAGCTTGCTGCCCATTCTTTAGTGATTGGAGCAAATATGGCTGTATGTGTGTGTGCGTGTGTGTGCGCGCTTGCATGTGTGTGTGTGTGTGCGCACTTAAAACCCTGTGAGCTGTTTGGGTCCCACTCTCCCACCATTAAGCGTAAACATGTATGCCTGAGTGTGTTGGTCCCACTGCTGACATGTTACCCATCACTAATCACGGGCACCTGCCCGCTCCCCTTCTCTTCTGAGGCTTACAATATCTTGTGGAAAAACAAACGAGTGCAGGTAAGGAAGATAACTTCAAGTATTAGGGCTGGAGAATCTCTTCCTGTAACCTTTCCCCTGTCCTTCTTTAAAGACCACTCACTAACCTTCCACCCGTGAGACTGTAAACGTGGCTAAAAGCAGGAACTTGACAAGTGTTTTAAGAAATAATCATCTCATATAAAACAACATAGGGTCTAATGTAGTTAAATTCTGAATGGTCTTTATCATGTTAAACATAGTTCACTATGACAAGTCTGTGCTTGTGAGTGCTCTCATTACATTTGTAATATTATTGAATTTTGTCCTCTTTTATTTTTTACAAACTCATGCATATGTCTAAGCCTCTGCATGTCATGCCAGCCATAAGCCCTTTCATCTTTTGCTCGATCGAGCATGCCTCAGTATTTTTTTTAAGAATAGATTACATCACAAAATAGATTTAAGAGTGTCTGAAACTGTAAATGTTTTGCATAAGTAAATACAACCCTCACAATGATGAAGCAGAACCTTTTAAAATTCAGTAACAGTAACCCACATCAAATCATAATCAGTGGCTGAGGCTCTTCTTGGTGCACAATGTTCATGTATATGCTATGCTGTTTTTGTTCTGTGCATTGTGTTATGAATTTATGATGCTGTGTTCATTTCAGGCTTTGATCAAATAGGTTCCTCTCTGCACCTCACTCAGTATCTTCACACAGTTAGAGTACATCATCTCTCAGGGAACACCTAAACAGAGGGGTTTTATTTTAGATTTCATCATGTGCATCTGCTCTTTTGTTCCAGGCATATTATACAAGACAATTAGACCAGGGGTGTGTTTGCTCCAGTTATTTAAATTAGCTTCTATGACCATAATTAACTATAGAGTTTAGTATAGTGCAATAAATTATAATTAAAGACAAATTATTTTGAGTCTCCCTGAGGCAGTTCAGTATGTAGAAGTGTTAATGCTGTGGAAGGTAAAATATGCATCCGTTTATATGAGTGAGTCCTTTATTTCAAACAACACACTGATTTAACATTGCACTCCTATAAACATTGTATGGCTCATGATGGATAGTTTAAAACTAAAGTTAGAACCTTTAGATTTGCAGCAAAACTAGAGGCATCATCGTTTTTTGTCCAAACACTATTCTTCCTTATCAAAGCCTGACTGCATTACCTATAATGCAATTTGACGGTTAACATTTATCGGTGTGTTGGGCACAGTGTGCCAGTAGTGGAGAGATAAGGAGATTGCTACATAGGTCTGCTAAACCCAGGACTTTCTCAGTGATGTGCTCTTGTTTCCTGTAGTTGAAGATGCGTGCCGGTGGAATGAGTGAGTCGTCCAAATGGAAGAAGCAGAAGCGCTCGCCGAGGCCGCCTCGACACATGGTCCGAAGTCCCTCTGGTCAGATGGACCCAGCCCAGTCCAGCACCCTCAGCAACAACAACCTTTCAGGTGAGAGACACTCCGTTTTAATGATACACTCACAACCATCAGTGGTCACCTAAGTGGAGGCTGATGAAGTCAAAATCTGCAAGTTGTCTTCTGTTAAAGATTCTGGTCGGGTAAATATCAGACAGTGAAGAATTGTATAATATTGATGCTGTTT
Source organism: Hippoglossus hippoglossus (assembly GCF_009819705.1). Classification (NCBI taxonomy): domain Eukaryota; kingdom Metazoa; phylum Chordata; class Actinopteri; order Pleuronectiformes; family Pleuronectidae; genus Hippoglossus; species Hippoglossus hippoglossus. The sequence goes on along the minus strand of NC_047165.1, from coordinate 23,296,709 downwards.
TCTGGGTTCCTTGGTGGACCTTATAAATGCAGATGATTTTACCCAATGGAAGAAGCTGCACGTGAAAAACAACAGAAAAAAAAAACAAAGAGAAGGGAATTTTGAAAGGTGGAAAAAGAATCAAGGTTCAAAACAGATACAAGCTGACCTCAAAGATCAAGGTTCAACAGCAATTATTGAAATAGAGACTTAAAAATTTACTGGAGTTTGATAAATTACAACTTTCAACTTATTAATGGAATATGTGTATTTAGACTTGAAGGTTATCAACACTTTCAGCAAATTCTCTACATTTGTGCACATGGATATATGCTGAGACGTGCAATTTTACACCATCAAATCATATCTCTTTTGTTAGGTGGCGTCCCGTTCATTGAGCAGGGCCTGTCTGCCTCTAGCTTACCAGCCTCAGACAGTGCTGGCTCATCCATTTCCAGCCCTACAACCACAGATAGTGGCCTGGACACCTGCTCCAAAGCCACCTCCAGAGAAGACCTTTCTGACCTGGAACAGTGCAGCTTGTCTGCAAACACCCTGGGCCCTGAGCCCAGCTCTCCAGATGCACACGTAAGACTTGTAATATACAGCACTTTTTTAAAAAGATTTTGAATCGTCACGTTGATCTAAATTGATATTAAATTCATTATTTACACCAAGGTAATGTAGTAACAGGTAGCACAGGAGATAGCCGTTTGCCTGTTGAAGCTGGCAGTTGAAGAGTAAGAGGCTGGAATCCGCCAGTTTGTCATAATGAATAAATCCTCACGTGTATCAGTGGCGTCAACTGGTAACTTTCTGCAAAATGCTAACAGCTAACTGCTACTGTCCGGGGGCTGCAGAATAAAAGCACCAATGGTTCTTCTTTGAATTATTTCATTCACATTACTTTATTAAACTTAATTATTACACTACTTTATTTCACTTTATTTAAATGTATTACATGGTTACTTACCATCGTTACATGGTCATTGTACTTAATTTAACTTTATCAGAACTGTACTTTATTTAACTAGATTTACATATATGGTTAATGTTGTGGCTTTGGCTGAGGGGTAGAGCGGTCGTCCTCCAACCAGAAGGTCGGTGGTTCAATCCCAGTCTTTCCCATCTGCATGCAGAAGTGTCCTTGAGCAAGATACTAAACCCCTAATTGCCCCTAATAGAAAAAATAGATGCACTGTATGAATGTATGTGTGAATGGGTGAATGACAATAAACTGGACTGTAAAGTGGTCATCAAGACTAGAAAAGCTTTATAAAAATACAGACCATTAGAATTTGTACACTGTTTACATTTATTACAGTAATCTAATTAACTTTATTTCATTATTTTGAAGTACTGTACTTAACAGTACTGTATTTAACTTAATATAATTGCTCTATTTAACTTTGTTCATATGTACTTCAAGTAATGTTATTTAGTACTGTATTCAACTTTATGATAACTGTAATGTATATTACCACTGTACTGCATTCAGCTTCATTCTAACTGTTGTTTTTATTAGCACAGTACTGTATTTAACTAACAGGTAGAAGACTTCTATGCGGGCCAAGGACTTAGTGAGCTCTTAGAGTTGATCCGAATGACAGATTCTTCATTAGCATGGCTTTAAAACGGAGCCAAGAGGTTTATGGCACTGATGCCATGGAAATAAAACACAGAAAGACTGACTGACATGTGATATGCATTCTTTTTGAAAATATGACTCGTGATATATTGTTACTGACACCAGTGTGTAAACCCAAGTGACATCTAGTGAGACCCTGGTATGTGACTTCAACTTTGATGATGATCTATGATTTGTGTTCTGTTTCCATTTGTGTCTAGTCGGAGGGCAGTCAAGTTGAACCATCTCAGTCGGCCTCAGTGGAATCTATCCCTGAGGTTCTGGAGGACAAAGACTCCATTACAGAGCAGTCGGACAGTACCTCTGTCCATGATATGGACTATGTCAACCCCCGAGGAGTCCGTTTCACACAGTCCACACAAAGAGATGGTATGGATATTGAAGGTTTTTATGTTTCTATTTTACTTGTATCTTCATACCACTCTTCCTTAGAATGAGAGGGTTAAGCAAACATTACAACAGAGCTAAACAGTCTGTGCATAGTTCAGTTTCTTTACATGTCAGATCTTCTTTTCCTTAATCTCCATCCTCCGTTTGCCTCCTTTAGGAGCATCTCTCATCCCTTATGGCCTCCCATGTCTAAGGGAGCTTTTTCGCTTCCTGATCTCACTGACCAACCCCCATGACCGCCACAACACTGACGCAATGATGCACATGGGCCTGCAGCTGCTGACTGCTGCACTTGAGTCAGCACACATTGCTAACTACCAGTCGTTACTAGGACTAGTCAAAGATGAGCTCTGCAGACATCTCTTCCAGGTAAAATAGCTGACACTTCTATGGAATGTTAAATATGTTTAAATTCATCATCTCTGCAAGTCTTTGCTTTGAGTAAGATTTTCAAGATATTGAGGTGTATGTTGGCCACTTCTAAACTTAGTTTTGTGCCATCCATTAGTTTGTCTGTGAAGAAACTGAAAGAGGATGATTATAAATAATTTTGCCCTCAGTCTTTTTATTACAAGTCAAAGTATGAGCAAAAATCCAGTAACATTAAATGAGTGAGTTAGCATCGGGAACAAATCAAAAATAATATTTGTAGAAAGCTTGACTGATCGTCTGTTTCAATATTTGTAATTATTTGCTTTACTGTAAAGTATTTTTGTTGATTTCTATGTTTTAGTTGCTGAGTGCTGACCGTATGAACCTGTACGCTTCCTCCATACGAGTTTGCTTCTTGCTTTTCGAAAGCATGAGGTTACATCTCAAGTTTCAGCTCGAGGTAACACGTTATTATCAGTACTTCTTTCTCATGAATATATCTTTATGTTTAATTGTCAATTGACACACTATATGGTAAAATTGATCCTGAATGTCTAATCATTACCCTGTGTGCTGAACTGGCAGATGTACCTAAAGAAAATGATGGACATCATCACATCAGAGAACGTTAAGATGCCATATGAGATGAGGGAGATGGCTCTGGAGGCTCTGGTGCAGCTGTGGAGGATCCCCAGCTTTGTCACCGAGCTGTACATTAACTATGACTGTGACTTTTACTGCTCCAATCTGTTTGAAGACCTCACTAAACTGCTGTCCAAGGTAGCCTTCCCTTATTAGATCACTTCTACATATAGTAATGATGAAAACATCATAAATTCTTATGGGAATCCCTTTTAGATAGGCCAAACTGATCCAAGTGCATTGTTTTATATTGTTTAAATAGTTTGTTCATAATGGATCTTAAATAATTTACCTTACAGTTTGTGTTTTCCAATATTCATTGGAATCTGTTGTAACAGTCTTAGTGGGTAAAGATCTTCGATCTTTAAACAGGTCATAAAGTCTTAAATTGAATGTGGTGAACAATGCAGAAGCTGTTTTTTATTTATTTATTATACAACACTGTTTGTCCTAAGTGCAATTATCAATCAGACAAATGTCTTAAAATATCAGTCTGGCTTTAATGAAAAGGCATTATCCTTGTTTTCATGTGTATTGTATTTGTATTATATTGTTGCATGTCAAATTAATTATGAAATGTTGTTGATTTGTTATTTTGAATGAAAATAGTTTTTCCGTCCTCTTTCTACAGAATGCGTTCCCAGTGTCAGGGCAGCTTTACACAACGCACCTCCTGTCGCTGGAGGCTCTCCTCACGGTGATTGACAGCACTGAGGCTAACTGTCAGGCCAAAGTGCTCAACAACACTGCTCAACAAGAGCAGTCAGAAACACTGCTGGCAGAGGGAGAAGGTTCAAGCAATAGTGGACCAGACACTACAACTGGTATATTCACCCCTGCAGACATCTGACTGTTGCATAAATGTTTTTTCTTTAGGCCTTTACAATGCTTAAAATATAAAGATATAAAATAATGTCACAAATGTCTTAAATCTGTAGCTTTAACAAAAACACAATTATTTCTGTTTTCAGATCTTAACAGACTTGGCAGTACCAATGGTTTGAGTCTTCCACAAGCTCCGAGTGCACCAATATGTCCACCAACCAGTGGTCATCTGATGGCAGAGGAGATGAAACTGGGCAGACAGGACCAAGGAGACAATGATGCTGGTGAGTCTTTGATCTGAGTCACTTTTTTACCTTTAAATCTTCCTCATCATTGGAAGTTTAACCTGATTTCATCTTTAAGCAGCTGAGAAGAGAGCACCGAAGAAGCCTCAGCGTTTCTCATCATGTTTACCCGATTCCCAAGAATTGATGGAAATTAGAACAAAGAAAAAGGTAAGTGATTGTGACCGACATAGGTTTGTCGTAACATTTCACATCCACAGCCAGTTATGAAACCTACAACTGCACCTTCATGATGAGTTTCTTGTTGTGTGTCCAGCTGCTAATCACAGGCACAGAGCAGTTTAACCAGAAGCCCAAGAAGGGAATCCAGTTCCTGCAGGAGAAAGGCCTCCTCAGTAGCCCCATGGACAACAACCAGGTGGCGCAGTGGCTCAGAGAAAACCCCCGACTGGACAAAAAGATGATTGGAGAGTTCATCAGTGACCGCAAGAACATGGACCTCCTGGACAGCTTTGTGAAGTACGATGAAATTCCAGCGCATGTGCATGTGTTGATCATTTAGAAGATTATGTACCCTCTTCTCATAAAGGGTGCAGAGAGTTTGGTTTCCAAGGTGCATTGTTGAATTTACTATTACTAATAAACAATGCTTAGAGAGCTTATTTAACTAATATGAATCCTTTTCACAGCACGTTCACCTTCCAGGGACTTCGTATTGATGAGGCCCTGCGTCTCTACCTGGAGGCCTTTAGATTACCTGGAGAGGCTCCAGTCATCCATAGACTCATGGAAACCTTCACAGACAACTGGCATGTAAGACACATTTTCTCAGCCTTGACTGATATACGGTCACTGAGTGCTTTATAAGGAACACCTTTCCAACTACTTATTCAAAGAATTATCCTATCCGCCAATCATGTAGCAGCAGTGCAAAACATTAACTCCTGCATTTACAGGTCAGGAGCTTCACTTAATATTCCCAGCAAACATCAGAATAGGATCTTAGTGATTTTGAGTGTGACAGGATCGTTGGTTAGAGTATCTCTGAAGCTGCTGATATCGTGAGATTTTCATACACAACAGTCTGTAGGTTTTTTTTCTCAGAATGGGGAGACAAATAAAAGCCTTCCAATGTGTTGAGAGGTCAGAGGAGAATGGTCAGACTGGCTGGAGTTGACAAAAAGACTGTGATAACCACTCTTTGCAACTGTGTTGAAAAGAGAAGCATTAACAACTCGTCCAACCCGGAGATGGATGCTCTCCAACAGCAGAGACCACATCAAAATGGATATTGAGCCATTGTGAATTTTCAATACGCATCGCATTTAAGGCATTTTGAAAAATGGCTGCTAGTAACTGCTATTGTCAAAACAATGTCGTTATCAGCAATGGATATTATATGATATTGAAAACACAATTAGTTGAATTTATTAACCATACTTGGTGATCGCCATTTGGATAATACATGCAGTTGCTGGAAATTCAAAATGGCTGCCATTTTTCAAAATGGCCACTGTGACGGGTATGTCAATTTGAAAGCAAAAACGTTGAGCAAGAGTCTGGATGATATCCACAACTTTTCTTCACTTGCACAGTCTCCTCGTCACCCTTGTTATTGACACACAGCTCCACCTCAACCTTATCTGTAACTCCCCGTCAGCTCTGAGCCATATGTGAAACAGACTGTTTATTGCGCATGAACTAACAAACAGCACAAGAAACATTAAATTTATCCAATCACTTTTGAACCCTTTTAAGTTGGGCAGTTTGTTTTTACAGGGCTGTATCTCCCACACAGATCTTTCTATGTCGATGTAAACCTTGCACACAAACAAACAACCTTTTTCCCATCTAGTAAAGCCAGCCTACTCAAATGGTCTTTTCCATCATCAGATACTTCTAGCTATTATAAAAGTGTTGAAGTGATAAATCAAACACTGTCACATGATGAACCCTCTAAATTATTGTAGTAGGATGACATAAGTGTTAAGACTCACACACACACATGGTGGTGGACAAAGGAAAAACTACAGGGGAAAACATCTGACTTCTAAAAATAGCTGTAGGAGCCATGTGACCTGGAAACTAATCATAGTAAAGGTCTTTTCTTAGGCTGACCACATACACACATATACCAGCCTTGAATAAGTTGATGAGTAATTTTAGACAGTGACACTGTCAATGAGATTTCCACTCTGTGGGGTCACTGTGATGTCAGCACGATGTGCAAGGTGAGATTCAGTCTGGATTATAGACGACATGACTGCTCCCCAAAAGTGAAGCCAAATTGTCTCAATCGCCACCTGGTGGCTGGCTTCAGTGTAGGTCATAAATCCCTCCTCCACCATGTAAATCCCTAGAACTACTATTGTTTAAACTCTGGCACCAACTGAGCAAGATGGCGGCATTTGTATCCAGGATATGTAGTCTATGGTTAAGACACAAGGAACCTCAGATGATGTATAATTTATTCTGCATTATATTTTTGTCTCCTGTATTTGTGTGTTCATAGAAAGTGAACGGCTCTCCATTCATGAGCAACGATGCAGGCTTTTCCTTGGCCTATGCTGTCATAATGTTGAACACTGACCAGCATAATAACAATGTCCGCAAGCAGAACATCCCCATGACTGTAGAGGTGAGTTATATCTATTTGTGATCTCTCTCTCTCTCTCCTCTCCTCTCCTCTCCTCTCCTCTCCTCTCCTTCCCTCCATCCACATATCACTTTTCACATCAATTTCCATGTCCTCATCTTTTCATAAGCGGGCCAATCAATCAATTTACTCAGCACTAACTTTAAGTGGTCCTGGGACATCGAGCCCCCCCCCCCCAAAAAAAAGACCACGCCCCTCTGCCAGATAACACACTATGTCAACATGGTAAACAAATTGATATGCACCTTGTTACTTTGCAGGTTTATTCTGTATATTCCTCAAAAGGGGAAGCTATAAACTGCACTGTATTTATATGCAGTGAGCCCCACATGTCTGAGACCACATTCCCATTCTAGTGAATGCATACGTGGTCTCAGACTTTTGGGCCCCACTGTATCTATTTTCTTCCTCTCAATGCGGCAGGGCCCCATTTGTGTCTGATAGTATGACATTCCCCTGTGAGTGCTAGAATTTGCACTGGTGCGACTTGGCGGCTCAGAAAACCCGCAGCCAACAACTGTAGCCAGTGGTGGTCTGTTTGAGAGGTGAACTCATCCTACACAGGCGGCATGGGGGCAGGGGGAGGACATGGGGTCTCTCTCTCTCTCTTCATCTACCGTGTCTGTTATTTCTCTCTTTGATTGACAGGGGCTGAAGACTAAACAGAGCGTCTGCTGTAGCTTGTGAACAGATTGTGGGTCGTCCACTCTCTCTGACAAATGATTGCAAACACTTGCATTCTCTGTCTCTCAGTCTCACTTCTGTGAGCACATAATTTGTTCAATTGGTCTTTCTTTAGTCAAATCATACTTCTTTCTATAGCCAGTGCTGTATGTTTTTTTAAATGATCCCTACACATTCCCAATAAGTCAGTTGCAGTTTGTTTTAAAAAAAAAAAAAAAAGGTTAGATCATTACTGGGCTCAGGACGACAGAACAGGCAGGGACTTACACAAAAGTTTTCAGAGAGCGAATAAAAGTCACCTAGCACTTGAGTTCCTTAGCAGCTTGAAATGTGTAGCGTTCACCACAGCATGTGTGAATCACTGTGTCTAAATCAGGTCTTTTCCCCAAGGATTTTACAATGATATGACATGTTATGAGTGAGGTACAGGTGAGGTCAGGGGTATAATGTTCATTGTGTCCATAAAATACACCATGCTGCTCATTTTGGCATCCTGTGCGTTGGCGAGAACAGCAGCTGTTCTGAGAGCTGGTGTGTGTGTGTGTGTGTGTGTGTGTGTGTGTGTGTGTGTGTGTGTGTGTGTGTGTGTGTGTGTGTGTGTGTGTGTGTGTGTGTGTGTGTGTGTGTGTGTGTGTGTGTGTGTGTGTGTGTGTGTGTGTGTGTGTGTGTGTGTGTGCGTGCGTCTAAGAGAGGGAGAGAGAGAGAGAGCGAGTTGGAGACGCTGCGTGTCTCTGATAGAAGCATGACGAACAGAGGAGTGATCTCAGTAGCCTCCTGCTCCCTCTGTCTTTCTCTGCTGGTGTGACTTCTCAGTGTGTTCCTGCTGAGAAGCTCCTGTTTCTCCTCTTTATACCTGCCAACAGGACAAGCCAAGCCAAGACATTAAACTGAGCCTTGAGTCTGTCAGTCATCACCGGCTGGTTATGTTTATTTATAGGAGTAATCCTTGTTTTCCTAAAGCTTTAACTAAAGTGTATTAAGTGACACATAATGAGTGTGTTCTCAGCCAAGGCCCTTTTAATTGTTGATTTGCTGCTCAGTTAACGAAGCACTGAATGACAGAGACTTGGCTGCCTGAGCTAAGCTCCCATGTTGAGATGCATTGACTGACATGTTGATGGTGGAGACGGGCACGTGAGGTGTTCAAGTCAACTTTCTGCCAGGACCCAAAGGTTGATGGTTCCAATAACTGCTGTGTTTTTTGTTTGTTTACTTTTCGAAACAGCAATACAAGAAAAATCTTAAGGGAGTAAATGGAGACAAAGACTTTGACCAGGACATGTTGGAGGACATCTACAACGCTATCAAGTAAGCTCACCTGACGTCTGTTAGTCTGCATATGTCATAAAGCTCCAAAATAATTTCACATTCCATAGTAAACTTTTTTTTAGATTGTTTGTTTAATTTAAAAATATGTAATGTAATTCAAGCTAATATTAAGAAAATCTGCCAATGGTGCTCTGATGTGGTGACTATAATTTTAATTTGACTTCATTCATTGGGGAATTTATTTAGATGGGACTTGAGAGAGGCATAGTTAGATGTGTGATTCCTCTCTCTCTTATTTTGGGGGGGGGGGGTTGCACAAAAATGCATCATCATACTTCCTCCTATACTGAATCTGTAGGTGAGTGGAGCTCAGTTTCACCACATGAAAACTGTAAAACCATAAAACACAGCAACATCACAAAACAGTAAAGCAAAACTCAGAATGTGTAGATCTACATCTACATGCATGCGCACCAAAATATATATTGGCAACAACAGAAAGGTAGTGATAAAAACAGTTGCTCACATCAGTTGCTCTATGTGGACACTAAGCTTTTCACTCGTAAGCGAACTTGAGCTGACGTTACAGCTGAGATGCTTTTCCCTCTGCAGGAATGAAGAGATTGTGATGCCAGATGAGCAGACAGGTTTAGTGAAGGAGAACTACGTATGGAGCGTGTTGCTACACCGCGGTGCCACACCTGAGGGTTATTTCCTCCACTTGCCACCTGGCAGCTACGACCATGACTTGTTCACCATGACCTGGGGTCCCACCATTGCTGCCCTCTCCTACGTCTTTGACAAGAGCCTGGACGACAGCATCATCCAGAAGGCCATCACTGGCTTCAGGTACACAATATATACTTTGAATACGGATTTAAAAGTACAGCCAGAGATGTCAGTCCAACTCCTATTGTTCTCGAACATGATATCATTGGATTTAGTGACAGATTACTGTGCCTCATAATTTTCTGTTTGCTCATTACGCTGTTGGTAGAGGTCACAATTCATTCATACATTCATCATTTCAAAATGACTGCACACTATTTAATATATAAATGCTGTATTTCATTTAAGTGGCTTTCAGACATGCACTGAACTCAGCAGATAGAAATTCAGGAGAATCAGATGTGTGAACACCGCAAGCGACTGGGGGGTCAATGAAGATTCTAACGCATGACAGAAGCAAAAAGAAAAACAAACAAAAAGAAAACAATTATCTCCTGGTGAAAAAGCGGTGTCAGAGTAGAAGACAGTGATGAAGATGTCAAGAGAGTTTCATCTCAGATCTACAGAAATCTATTCAGTTCAAATGGCTGGTTTAAATATTTCAGGAGTTTCTAAAGGGGATTATTAGGTTTGGGTACCTCTCACATTTAAAATGATATAATACCAGTACTCAGTGGTACTGCATAATCTGTAGCTCTGAAGTAATTTGGTCACCCTTAAAAATATAGACTTCGGTATCCAGCCCTTAAAGGGATAGTTCACCCATAAAGGAAAATTCACTCATTATCTACTCACCCCTATGCCGATGGAGGGGTGGGTGAAGTGTTTGAGTCCACAAAACACTTTAGGAGTTTCAGTGTAGCAGCCGAATCCAATACAATTGAAGACATTGGTGACCTATCTTCAGGCGTAATAAAACAGCAGAAAAAACACAACATGCCTCCATACTGCTCCTGTGGAGTCATCCAAGTGTCCGCAAGCCCCGACAGTCGGAAGATATCAGTGGACTTTTAGGCTTAAAACACTTTGTAAATGACCTCGTTTTGAGTCTTATTTGAATGTCTGGAAGCACACAGAACATAGTTTTTTTTGTTGTTTTTTTTTAGGTCTAAAGATAGTTCACTAATTTATTCAATTTTATTGGATTTGGCTGCAACAATGTTTACCACTGAACCTCTGAAAGTGTTTTGTGGACTCAAACACTTCACCCACCCCTCCATCAGCATAGTGCTGAGTGGATAATGAGTGGATTTTTATTTCTTGGAGAACTATCCCTTTAATTTAAATAATTAAAATCCCTTCCCCTAATTTGCTTAATAGTTGGTGAACTGTAATAATGTCTACCTATTAATATTCAACAGTAGACCAGACCATAATACCTGAAATCTTTAGGAATGCATCATGTGAGGTGTTTATGTGTTTTGAAATGAATATTTATGTGTATCTTTTTTCTTGCAGGAAATGTGCAATGATCGCTGCTCACTATGGCTTCAGTGATGTTTTTGACAATTTGATCATCTCCCTGTGCAAGTTCACCACTCTGAGCAATGAGGTGCGTTCATAAAAACTGCAGCAGCCTAATGTGCTAATGTGGTTCAGTTTGTTTTTAATTTGCAGTTAAAGTTGGTTAGTTGATGTTTTCCACACCTGAACATGTTACAGTGAAATTAAGTTATCATTTTAAGTAAAAAACAGGATCCTGCCCCTAACTACTAATGGACAAGTTAGAAAACATACAGTGCATCCGGAAAGTATTCACAGCACTTCACTTTTTCCACATTTTGTTATGTTACAGCCTTATTCCAAAATGGATTCAATTCATTCTTTTCCTCAAAATTCTACACACAATACCCCATAATGATAACGTGAAATTTTTGCAAATTTATTAAAAATAAAAAACGAAAAAAATCACCTGTACATAAGTATTCACAGCCTTTGCCATGACACTCAAGATTGAGCTCAGGTGCATCCTGTATCCACTGATCATCCTTGAGATGTTTCTACAACTTGATTGGAGTCCACCTGTGGTAAATTCAGTTGAATGGACATAATTTGGAAAGGCACACACCGTCTATATAAGGTCCCACAGTTGACAGTGCATGTCAGAGCACAAACCAAGCCATGAGGTCCAAGGAATTGTCTGTAGACCTCTGAGACAGGATCGTATCGAGGCACAGATCTGGGGAAGGGGACAGAAAAATGTCTGCAGCATTGAAGGTCCCAATGAGCACAGTGGCCTCCATCATCCGTCAATGGAAGAAGTTTGGAACCACAGGACTCTTCCTAGAGCTGGCCACCCGGCCAAACTGAGCGATCGGGGGAGAAGGGCCTTAGTCAGGGAGGTGACCAAGAACCCGATGGTCACTCTGACAGAGCTCCAGCGTTGCACTGTGAAGAGAGGAGAACCTTCCAGAAGGACAACCATCTCTGCAGCACTCCACCAATCAGGCCTGTATGGTAGAGTGGCCAGACAGAAGCCACTCCTCAGTAAAAGGCTCATGACAGCCCACCTGGAGTTTGCCAAAAGGCACCTGAAGGACTCTCAGACCATGAGAAACAAAATTCTCTGGTCTGATGAAACAAAGATTGAACTCTTTGGCCTGAATGCCAAGCGTTATGTCCGGAGGAAACCAGGCACCGCTCATCGCCTGGCCAATACCATCCCTACAGTGAAGCATGGTGGTGGCAGCATAATGCCGTGGGGATGTTTTTCAGCGGCAGGAACTGGGAGACTAGTCAGGATCAAGGGAAAGATGAATGCAGCAATGTACAGAGACATCCTTGATGAAAACCTGCTCCAGAGCGCTCTGGACGTCAGACTGGGGCGAAGGTTCATCTTCCAACAGGACAACGACCCTAAGCACACAGCCAAGATAACAAAGGAGTGGCTTCGGGACAACTCTGTGAATGTCCTTGAGTGGCCCAGCCAGAGCCCAGACTTGAACCCCATTGAACATCTCTGGAGAGATCTGAAAATGGCTGTGCACCGACGCTCCCCATCCAACCTGATGGAGCTTGAGAGGTCCTGCAAAGAAGAATGGGAGAAACTGCCCAAAAATAGGTGTGCCAAACTTGTAGCATCATACTCAAAAAGACTTGAGGCTGTAATTGCTGCCAAAGGTGCTTCAACAAAGTATTGAGCAAAGGCTGTGAATACTTATGTACATGTTATATTTTCATTTTTTATTTTTAATGAATTTGCAAAAATTTTAAACAAACTTTTTTCACTTTGTCATTATGGGGTATTGTATAATTTTGAGGAAAAATGAATTTAATCCATTTTGGAGTAAAGCTGTGACATAACAAAATGTGGAAAAAGTGAAGCGCTGTGAATACTTTCCAGATGCACTGTAGCTCACTGCCTAATGTTAGAATATTTAAATATTTCATTTTAATTTGAGGTCCTAGTAATCTAGTAATGATGACACCCCCCTCTGATATGGTGGATATGTTGTCTTTAGATTTATTTGGATTATTCAAGAGTTTATTTAGATGATCCTTTAAGAAGCAAAATATAATAAGAAATGTGATTCCTTACTCTTACTGGAGATTAGTGGAGCTCAAACAATTATCACAACACGGTATGCTGTGGTAACATGCAACACATTCTCATCAATGCACACCAATGTATATATCATCAAACGAAAAACCAAGTTATGTAAAACAAGTCACTGCTCATACCAGGGTATCAGATAACTGAATGTTCCATGTGGAGGCCAAGTGAGTTATTATAAGTGGGCATTCAGATTGTCAATAAATTCTTGCAGTTCAAAGTGCAAGATCAGTGTATCAATATGTGTAGATCTTGAGAGGTATTGGAATTAGATCCCTCATGAAATGTATTCAAAGGTATTAAAGTTCAGGATTTCAGAAAAGTTCTTTTAACACCATTAAGTCTTGGTGACAGGTGCAAAGGATCCAGAATCCCCACCCCCTACCAAAAAAAAAAATCCCAATGAATCTCGTACTCTGTCCAGTCACTTTATTAAATCAACATTTTTGTTCCCTGTTGTCTTTTCTTTTCAAGTAATGTTACTGCTCAATCCAGGTCCCATTAATTGATTAATTATGATTAAAATATATTACTAGGAGTTATTTATATGCAGCTGAGACATATGGAAAAAATAATGATACAAATGTCAATAAATTAAGTTTTCCATCTGTCCTCAGCTGTTATGACCAAGAAAAAGATGATCGATTTGATCCTGTTTGGTATTAGATGGTCTTTAATATACCTACACACCTATACCAGAAACCTATACAGTACATTGTTTGGAACCTTTAATTTTGCCAAGCTTAACAGGCAAGGTGATTTCGGAAAATACAAAGAAAAGATACTTCATCAATGACATAGTTGGACACTGCTCGGCCTTGAGACGTATAAATACACTAACTGTAAGAATGCATGTTGATGTGCCCTCTCCTCCTGCAGTCTGTGGAAAACCTCCCGACAGTGTTTGGCAGCAACAGTAAGGCGCAGACAGCAGCCAAGACCGTGTTTGACCTCGCCCATCGGCACGGCAACATCCTGAGGGAGGGTTGGAAGAACATCATGGACTCCATGCTGCAGCTGTTCAGAGCCGAGCTGCTGCCCAAAGCCATGGTCGAGGTCAGGACTCCATCTTTAAACTCTCAACACTCTTTTCAGTTCTCTCAGTGATTGTGGCTGCTTCATGGTAACACTGCAGACACAATCTATGTGTTATTGCCTCTGTGTGATAGAGAGAAAGAGACTGCATTCTAGATATTCTGCTGCCACCTACTGGTTAGGTCTCAGACACTGTTCTTGTTGCTTCAGGTGGAGGATTTCCTGGAGCCAAACGGGAAAATTTCACTTCAGAGAGAGGAAACGCCATCAAATCGGTAATCATAAATCCCATCCCATTCACAGTCTATTTTTTACAGAAATGGCTACAGTTGTGTGTTCAGCTCCACACTCCAGCAAGGTTTTTTTCTGATGTTTTCATCAAGTAGAAACCATTTTTTTTAAAGGAGAAATGTATTTTAGTGAACAATCATGACCAGCAGAGCCTTAAAAAAGGAGTATTAAATTTAAAAATGTAATATAATATAATGACAAATGTTTGATAAATAATTTTCCTCCTCTGTTACTTATCAGTGGTGAGTCTGCAGTGTTGAGCTTTGTGAACTGGCTGACGCTGAGTGGAGCCGAGCAGTCAGGCCTCAGAGGCCCTTCCACAGAAAACCAGGAAGCCAAGCAAGCCGCCATCCTCTGCATAAAGGTACTGAACATTAAGCATAGTGCGTCAACATTGTCTGTATGTATTACAATTTTTCAATGAATTTCATATTTTATTTTTTGGTATATTTCATTAATTAATGATCGTTTGACAGTACTATATGCTTGACCTTTTTTGCCGTCTACCATTCATGTAGTTTTCTCTTGATAAAATGTTTTCTGTTTCTCTCTTTGCAGCAATGTGACCCAGAAAAGCTGATCACAGAGAGTAAATTCCTACAGTTGGAGTCACTGCAGGAGCTAATGAAGGTACTTTTTTTTTTCTAACTAACATTTCTTATTACCATATAGTTTTTCTCATAACTGCCTGGAAAAGGTATTTGCTGGAAGTGCTTTTTTGCCTTGTGTGGATGACAGTGGTGTTAACTGAATAGATAAACTAGATTCTCCTCGTCAGGCTCTGATATCAGTCACCCCAGATGAAGAGACCTACGATGAAGAGGATGCTGCCTTCTGCCTGGAGATGTTGCTGCGTATTGTTTTGGAGAATCGGTAGGAAGGAGAATATTACAGTAATGCTGCACCGTCACAGCATGGTCATTTGTTTTTGTCTTAGTCATTTTTGACACAATGACCATCTCTTTCTGTTTGTGTGTGTGTAGGGACCGGGTGTCCTGTGTGTGGCAGACAGTGCGTGACCACCTCTGCCACCTCTGCGTCCACGCCAACGAGAGCTGCTTCCTAGTGGAGAGGGCCGTGGTGGGACTCCTGCGACTAGCGATCCGCCTGCTCCGACGAGAGGACATTAGCTCTCAGGTACACCATACACACGTACCTGGACACAATCACTACAGCAGAGTTGATGGCTGAGATGATCATCTAAGGTGAGGTAGAAGTAAAGTACAATAATATATATATATATTAACAGGCCACCTGTACACAGGTATTGTGTAACTATTTCATTATTTCATTTCAAGAGTTTTTCAACCCAGCTGATGTTGAAACCAGATTATTTGCCTCTTAGAAACAAACCACAAAATTAAAACATTTGAAGTCAAACAAGTACTCAAAGAATAGTTTCACAAGCATCTTAAAACTCAACAAATCAGTATTTTGATATTAACTTTGCAAAAGGTCAAATTAAACTGAAGTGGTATACTGTGTCAATAAACCAGTTTTTGAGTCCATTATTTTGTTAATAATCCGTAAGTAAAGATCCATTCAAATTACTGTGAGATCCTCTTCCTTATATTCCAGCCTGATCGTCTCTTTCCTTGTACACCCACAGGTTCTCCACTCCCTGCGTCTCCTGCTTATGATGAAACCTCATGTGTTGTCCCGGGTCAGCAGGGAGGTGGCGTACGGCCTTCATGAGCTGCTGAAGACCAACGCAGCCAACATCCACTGCACAGACGACTGGTACACGCTCTTCTCCCTGCTGGAGTGCATCGGAGCTGGAGTGAAACCTCCGGCTTCCTTCCAGCTCTCCTCCACCACAACTGACAACGACACAGGTGAAACATTTCTCTCAGCATGGACTTTGTGTCTGAGGTCCAGGAGATGAGCACATTAGGTGCATCCCAATTCAGAGGTCGCCTCTTTTTTGTTCTTGTACTCCCTTCATTCACTTTAAAGCAAAATATCACCTCGTCTATGTTTTAATGGATACAAAAAATACTTAATATATATATATATATATATATATATAAAAGGAGAATATTGCTATAAGAAGAAAGTTATAGATAATGTTCCTAATAAAGATTGTAAAAAAAATGGGAGATAAAAAAGCTGTTGATTATTCAAGAAACTTGAAAATATTCAAATAACAAATTGCATTTTAGCCAAACAAATGTTTTTTAAATCCAGTTCAAAGTAAACAGTCCCACATTACGGGCCTTATACAATATAGTCAAGCATGTTAAACAAGGAAGAAAAACTATTTAAACGACTGAAGAAATCTTTTTGATTGCTGTATGTCCACAGGAGCCCAGTCAGATAGCGAACTGACCTCTCATCATCCCAGTGAAGTGAGTTTAGACCGGGGCTACACGTCTGACTCTGAGATTTATACTGAGCACAGCAAGACCAGGATCTCTCGCTCCACCACTGATGTGGATGTAGCCAGCAGCGGATGGCTCGTGGTCAGTATATACACACATGTACATGTGTACACTTGTACTCATACATACAGAATACCAGAGCACAGAGGTCAATTACACTTCAGTCACATGAGTACAGTGTCATGTAGAAGTCAATTTAGTCTTCTAACGTTTAAAAAATACATTATATTGGGTTTATTTGTGTTAGAGTCAAAGTCAAAGTATTCAGATGACTTGAGGCTGTAATAGGTTAATATATTTATTCTAAATAGATAAAGATCTCATATGTCTATGTATTGTATACAATACAATTCAAAATATTGGACTAATGTTTATGATGCATATTTGTATTTCTGTGATTTGTATTTTTTACCAGGTTGGGAAAGATGACCTGGACTTAAGTAAGACCCCTCCTTTGAGCACCAAAGCCCAGCTAAATCACCCACTGGTCAACCAGTACAGCCTGACGCTGGGTCAAGACCTGGGCCAGCACGACACAAAGTCCCTCATCAAATGTGTGGAAACGCTGTCCTTCATCGTCCGCGATGCTGCCCACGTCACCCCGGATAATTTTGAGCTGTGTGTCAGAGCTATACGAGTGTTTGTGGAGGCCAGCCTCAATGGAGGTGAGACACTTCATTTACTAAGTACTAACTGATACATATGATGTGAAAATATATAAACCAAAAAGAGGATATTATTACAAATAGTTTTGTAGTAAGATAAGCTGCAAACTCTAGTGTGGCAACTCTACATTTACTGTGATTTAGAGTTTTGATTGGTTCACTATTAAATGCTCATTTCTGCTCACCTCATTAATGGAATCCTCCTGTGATATAGCACTTTTATAAAGTCTGTAGATTTATGAGAGGCAGAGTCCACATGTCCACACTTATTAATTAAGACATGTCATTAGAGATAACTCATGACATCATCTGGGTAATTTGCCTTATTTGACAAATAATTCATCTACCACACTCAAACTTTAATTATTTTTGATCTTTGCCATGTTTTTTCTTACTTATTCCTGACCAGATGACATTTTAAGAAAGAAAGGTTTGTGAATATAAAGTTGCAGCAACTTTAGATTTAAACTAGATTTAATTTCTATTTAAGTTGCGAACTCCAAACTAACGGGTAGTTTGATTGTTCCTCTTTCAGGAGTAACTCTGTTGCCACCTTCAGTCTGCTCTTTGTTGTGTCCTCCATGTTTCCACCCCTGTCCTTCCCTACATTCTTTCCCCTCTTCCTCTATCTGCCCTTTATCTTCCTTGTCATCTGCCCATCACACGTCTTCATGCCCTTTTTCCATTCATCCCTCCTTGTGCTGTTTGTGATCTACAGTAACATGGTGATTAAGGCTGATAAATGGCAGTGGCAGCTGAAGCCCTATTCATTTTCTCCTGGTGCCTCAGGCCATTGGATCCATGCTGTCAACAGAGCTTTACACTGACTAACAAAAGCATCAGTGATGGTTCGATCAAAGCAGTGGGCTGATTCATGGCTCTAACCTGTGTGAGAGGAACAGAAAGTGTAAAACCTGTTATTAGTCTATTGAGCTTGTGTGCCCTGACCTTCCTCCCTTTTTGTTAAAGAAGGATTCAAGATAAACAGAGAGCTTTTGGAAATGGCTTCATGGTTGTTTAGAGGATCAGGATATCTTTGGTGTTTTTTGGGCACAATAATGGACTGTACCACTTAACACAGGGGTGGGCAGTAAGAATCAGTTGTAGTGCTGTTTGATGCTTGTCATTGGGGTTAGGGGTTAGTCTTTTTTAGTGCTTCTGCCAGTAGAATATCTGCTCTGATTTCTACTTGGGTCAGCCACATATTATGTAATAATTTAGTCGTGTTAATGTAAAATGATATCAAACAGTAAATCCGTTGGTAAGTCGATCATAGGATGTGTCGATAATGCTTCAGTAGCTACACCTGTGATTAGCAGTATCTTGCTAAGTAGTTCTGCTCTGCATCACTTCCTCACTGGTGCTCATGAACATCCCAGAGCTGCTCAGTTTAACTATGGGCCTCTGCTCAGTTTTTTTTCTCCCCTCAAATCACACTGAAACACACCAAAACCACAGACAATAGTACAATGACTCCAAGGTGAACTAATACCGTTCTACTGTACTGCACTGCTGTTCAAACAAACCAAACAAACCTCAACATTGTTTATCATTGCCAATGTTTCTGTGGCTGTATGGACTTCTGATCTGCTCCCAATTTGGTCAAGGTCAAGGTTTTAATAAATGTAGACAAATAAAAGTATTAAATATCGTTTACACAACACTGGAAGTTGTGATGAAACAGAAGTTCATATACCAAAGTTACTTTACACTATGTTTACCCAGCTGTATACTTCAACTGCCTCCTTGAGAGGTTTTGTTATGTTAGAACAACCTCATACTACTTCCCTCTGTGAGAGAGAACAGTTGTAAACCACATACAAAACACAACAAACCCATGTAAGGCTGCTGTTGTGTTTGGTTTCAGTTGAAGTTAGTTTTTTACTATTTAGTTAACCCTTGTTATTCTTCCAGCTATCAAACATTGTATCATCAAACACCCGACTTTGTACCAGTGAGCATCAACACACATTCAGAACCACAGTGAACAAACAGGACATGTAGCTGCTCTGGTGAAGAAATGAACAAGTGAAACACAAGTCTCAATGCTGCTGCTTGTGAAGCTGTAATGAGACATTTGAATTGATGTATGGTTAAATAAATCTACCAACTCTGCTCTTCATAGTTTCTAAAAACGTTTTTCAGATGATCAGTAAGACGATAGATAAAGAGAAGTGTTCAAATGCTTAACTGTTAATTTTGTTTTGTTTTTTGACTTTACAAGAAAATTCTGGCTACCACTTTTTCAACAAGAAAATTAGGTTATGCATTAGTTAGCAAGCAGCATGGAGCTTAATATTTAGCACACATTCAGAAATTTCTTGTAAAAGGCAGAAAGGAGAGAGAACAAAACCTACAGTCATACATGGTGCTGGGGTGTTTGTCATCTACCAGCTATTCAAGGAGTAGTACGTACTGTTCAGCAGAAGAATCCATTTCAACGTTTAAAGTTAACAACTACAACTTCCTATAAAAAATATCCTAAATGTGCATTAAAACAGGTTGGTTTGAAGTCACACTGTCAACGGTCAATTCCCTCTTCAGTCAAGGGACCTCAACAGAATTTAACATTTTGGGAAGAATTGGAAAAATTTACCAGTTGACTTACTACATTTAAAAGGTCTCTCAATGCCTCTCATGCATAAAAGAAACTTCTACTTCTTATAAGATCAATAATTCTTCAACAATTTTCTCCCTCAGGTTACCGCAATCACGACAAAAAGAAGAGCCACAAGTACGGCTCCAGGTCCCGGCTGATGAAGAAGGCAGGCGGGAGGGAAAAGGAGGGTGCAGGCGGCACAAGGCGCGGTGGCAGCCGAGCATCCAGCCAGCGTCCATCCCGTTCCCACAGCGATGAGGAGGAGGACGAGGGGGTCCCAGCCAGTTACCACACGGTGTCATTACAGGTTAGTCAGGACGTAAGTACAACAGCCCTCTTCACCCTTCTACCTTGTGTTGATTTGAGGCCAAGAATCCCAAACACATCTTTGTTTTACTCACAAATGTTTTGTGTGGGTAGAACTCAAGACTTTTCAGAGGCTGGGTAAACACTGCTTCATGCTGAGGTGACGTCAGGTACGTCAAGATGTGTTTGGGAATCCATGGCTTTGGCACCTAAGGGTACATTTAGGAATGGTGTAACTTTATATGATATTATAACAAAAATGTTGCACATTAAAACCTTACTTAAAATTTGTATTTATAATATTACACCTTTCCTAACGGTATCCGATTTGTCCTTTGTTTCTGCTGTGATGTTGACTTTCTGTGGGAATTCTACATTAAAGGATAAAACCAGTGTATTGTCATGCTGTTGCTTTTGTCATAATACAGAATTTCCAACTGTTTAAAAAAATTGTCACCATTACAATTATCACCAGTAATGTACAGAGGCTTCAGAAAGTATTCAGACCCTTTCACACCATGAATTCACAGCTTAGAAAAAGTTTTATGAACGTAAAATTAACAATAGAAAACGTTATATCTGACAATTTAAATAGTTTTATTGCTATCTTTTTATATATATATCATACATAATTTTATATATATTATATACTGATTTATTTATAGTTTATTGATAACTTTTGGTAAGTATCTAGTGAACGCTAGAGCATACTGTATGTACAGCTGTGAAGTCTAGACAGTTCTAATATCTGACAGTTAAAAAAGAAAACTATAATTGTAATTTGTAGCAAACTTGAAAAATCTATTATTTCCAGCCACATAAGGATCGACTGTATATTTAAACCTGTGCTCTCCAGCTATGTCTAGAACTGTTAATCTGTACGTCCAGGAAACTGAGTCGAGTCTCTGGATTCAGCCCAGGATGAGACTCAACACAGTTTTGTGTGAAGATGAATCATATACATCTTCCTATAACCGCAACTTGTTTGCGTTACAGTTTAAGTACAAATTAAACAAAAAAGATTAGATAATGTTTGTGGACTTTAGGATTGTGTTAAGCCTATCTCCCTAAATGTTATACGGTTCCTTAAATTTGTAACAATTAGTCTTCAATACAGTTCTACCTCTTATTATTACATTTGGCCTTTTTTGTCAATGAGTTCCAAACACAGTAACACAGCTTTGAATTTAATGGGAAAAAAAACTGGCATGAGATCTACATGCTACTATCTATGTTTCTTTGATGGCATCAGCAAAAAGCAATATTACACCAGCGTTATCCTTTCATTTGTGATCCAGGGGAACATGACAGTGCTGTCAATTCCTTTTTTTCCTACAAATACACAGTCAGAGCTTCACTACTTTTTAAACTGTACAATATTTTATTTGGTTGAGGGGAAGTCTTTCTGTTGAGATACATTAAACATACTCTGTATGTTTTCCTCTGGTGAAAGTGAAGCATGTCCTCAATACAATCTTTAAAATCTTCCTGTTAGCTGCACTTCATGGTAAACTAACATAAGTCCTGTTTTCACGACGTGATCAACTTCTGAAAGAGGGCTGTTTTATAGTAATACATCATATAATACACTATGACATGAATAAAAATACAAGTTTGTTTGTCTGCAGCTCATCAGCTACTTAATTTAATGTCTATAATAAACAGCAAAGTGCCATGTTACCAGTTAATCACATATTTTAGAGACAACTCATCCAGTACTCACTTGAATGTGTCATCACCCCACATGTGACATTGAGTCTCGTTATTGTTGACATTGTTGTTGTTGTTTGTGACCATGCAGCTTTTAGACCTGATGCACACGCTGCACACCCGGGCTGCCAGCATCTACAGCTCCTGGGCCGAGGAACAGCGTCACCTGCAGGCCGCGGGCAGGAAAATCGAGGCCGACTCCCAGACTCTGTGGACCAGCTGCTGGTGTCCGCTGCTGCAAGGTACGCAGGAGGTGCAGTGCAACAGCTGCTGTAGCAAACAGCATTATATTATTCTTATATTATTAGCAACTAAATAATGCAGGGTCATTATATGCTACAGTACAAGTGCATTAGCAGGATATGATAAGACTTCTCATATAGAAATGAGACTGAATACAGTTATTGACATAGTGCTTTTTTTGGGAATGTATTTTCATACATTTATATGGGATTCATCTTTTTTAGTAATAGTTCAAATCATAAAAATACAATAACGCACATTTGTGTAAGTATGCTGTCTGGGAACCTGTTCAACCTGTCCTACTCTTCTTGTGATTTAAAGTATTGCTATTTTGTTTTAACCAATGGTTGATAGTCATATATATTGGCAGATACTACTTCCTTAACATAAATATCAAAACGATTTTAGGTTTCATCTAGTTCTTGCCTGCAACACTCACATATCCGCCCACATGTGCACAATAATATCCTTGAAAATCCACAAAATTGTTTTGATGAACAATTCATGAAAGGTGCAGAATACAACATATGAAAGTGTCTGATGTGTTTTAGTACCAAGCGTTAGGTCACTTTGAGTCTGTACTGCAGCTGATGTGTTTTGCTGCTAGGTATCGCTTGGCTGTGCTGCGATGCCAGGCGACAGGTTCGTATGCAGGCCCTCACCTACCTCCAGAGGGCGCTGCTTGTTCACGATCTTCAGACACTCGATGCCACTGAGTGGGAGTCCTGCTTCAATAAGGTAAGAAAAGAGGAGAAGCTACATGTCTGCATTGTCTCCTCTTATATTATACATGAACCAAATCATTTCATCTTCTGCACTCGCTTCTGTTCTGTTTAAGTTTCACCACTTACAGTGTTACAGCTGTGCTCATTTACAGTCTGTAGATTTTCACATATTTTAGGAGATTGCTGATGTGTGTGCACATGCATGTGTGTGTTTGCAGGTGCTATTCCCCTTGTTGACTAAGCTGCTTGACAACATAAGCCCGGCAGATGTGGGTGGTATGGAGGAGACCAGAATGAGAGGTTGCACTCTCCTGTCAAAGGTTTAAAGCAACACACACTCGCACAGCATTCACTACCAACAACCAGCACATACATCACATACACGACATATCACTGAGCACTTTATTAGGAATGTACATCTGCTTTTTCATGCAGTTAACCAAAAAAGCCAATCACAGCAGAGCAGTGTAATATCCTGCAGATTCAGGTCAGGAGCTTTATAAGTACTGGAGGTCAGTGAGCCTGAAGTTATCTTCTTAAAATCAAATTGGAACATTAACAATAGCCAGTTTGGATAATGAATTTTTAATTCCTATTATAATAACTGTATTAAGTTAAAGGGATAGTGCACCCAGAAATTACAATTCACTCATTATCTACTCACCACTATGACGATGGAGGGGTGGGTGAAGTGTGTGGGTCCACAAAACACTTTAAGTCCCTTCATTTCTTCATCTTCATATCTTAGCAATTATTATAGCCAATATGCATAATGGCAAAACTAGACTTAAAAAAGAGTGATCTCCCTTAAACGCTCCAGCTTTGATCAGGGACGATGTTGAATATGTTGCCTCTGAACGTTCCAGAAACATTTGCCCACATGAACTGAGCTCATTGTTGTGGCAGCGGCTGATGTTTGGCTGTGTTCCATCTGCTCAGGTTTTCCTCCAGCACCTGTCTCCTCTTCTGTCCCTGCCTACCTTTGCTGCCCTGTGGCTCACCATCCTGGACTTCATGGACAGGTACATGCACGCAGGCTCCAGTGACTTACTGGTGAGTACAGTGTTAATACGGACTTTTTAAATTATCCTGAGCCCGGTGTTGAATGAGCTACTCTGAGCTTGCTGATGTTCTCTTCGTTTTGCACATGCAGCTGGAGGCCATTCCTGAGTCTCTGAAGAACATGCTGCTGGTGATGGACACTGCAGGAATCTTTCACAGTGCTGACTCCAGGACAGGATACTCCGACCTGTGGGAAATCACCTGGGAACGCATCATCTGCTTCCTGCCTAACCTGAGGGAGGAGCTCTTCAAACAGACTGTCATACCAGGTATGCAGCTGACACACAAGCATGTTTGGATAAGACTAGTTTATCTGTTACATACACACGTGACATGTTTGTGTTTAGTTTGTTGAATTAACTAGTATCATCTTCATTTTTAGAACCAGTACCCAGTCCTCCAGGAGAGCCAGTGCAGCCTCCACCTCCAGCAGGTCAGCCTCCATCCCCTCAGATGTCTCTACCACCTGCCCAGCCGCCCTCCCCAGTCCCAGTGTCCCCTGCAGAGACACAGACCCCCAGCAGGCCAGCATCACCCAAGGAGCCTCAGTCAACCAGTGCCACCGGTAAAATCAGTGACATGACATCACTCTGTCATGGTGGAGACACTCAAAGACCTCAGGACACTGAGCCTGGTGAAACCTGATGATCATCATACCTGCAGTTCAGAGCCAGGCGTTGGACAGGGTTTCATTTCTGTGTAGTTGCCCCCCTACATGTTGTGTTTCACTTTCAGAATTAAAAAGACACTGTGTGTCTGTGAGGCAGAGACTGATTTAGGAAAGAGCAGAGACAGTTTTGTGTGGATTCACTAGACCAGATTACCCCGAGTCCTATGAGATATTTGCTCAGGCTGATGATGTAAAGTTTTTAGCAGAGTTAAATTAAACACATTTCTTCTAATTGAGGACCAGGGAGATTAGATCAATCTGTAAACAAGCACAGAGCAACAGAAATCAGTCTGGAGATACTGAGTTTGAAACAATGATTTAAGAGACAAATGATCACATCACACCAGGGCTTCAACTCACAGTTTAATCTGCTGATCATTTTGACAACCAAGCAATTAATTGATTGGTCAATAAAACATCAGAACACAACACAATTTGTTTAGTTCTAAAGATGATGATATTAAATGTTTTGTTTTGTTCATCTAAAAGCCAAAGATATTTGGAGGCAGCAAAACAAAGCTTCACACTTGAAAAATATAAAATGTTTGGCATTACATTTATTATCATGACTTGGATTTAAATACCTAATTTTTTTCACACACTCTCCTCATATATTTCACAGACTACTCAACTATCAAAAACCACCAAGTCCTCGGCCTAGTTGTCTTGTGTGACATTAAGGCTGGAGATATACTTTCTTTGACCTACTCATACGGATCATGGCTGCCTTGCGTAGCCAGCATCAGTTTAGTTTCTTTGGTCATGCATACGATGCGTCCGTGAGATGCAGTACACACAGGAAGACCTCAAGTGTGACCATGTTTTTTTATTTACAAATTGCAATTCTGTTGTTCTACACACTCAGAGATATTTGGTGTGCCCTCTAGTGGAAAACTCCAGTAACAGGCGTAGTACATGTGTAGTGCACCGCAAGCATGTGAACAACTTTTGTTGAAGTGACGAGTGGAGCACTTACTGACCTGTTTCCAATCCTGTGTTCTGTTTTTTCAGGAGCAGACCGATCATCTGCAGTCTCACCCTCCAACCCCCCCATGCCAGTGCCGTTAACTACGTCCCCCACCCAGAACCCCTCACCCTTAAGCCAGTCACCCCTCATCCTGCAGCCCCTTGCCTCTCCCCTGCAGGTGGGAGTCCCGCCCATGTCCCTGCCAATCATCCTGAACCCCGCCCTCATCGAGGCCAGCTCTCCCTTACCGTTGCTGACCTCGCCCAGACCCCTGAGCATGGCTGACGAGGTCAAGTAAGACAGAGAGCTCCCCCTACCCCCCACTGAACAACTGGACCCAACAGACTTCAACTCCAACTTCAGGATCTGCTCGCCAGCAGCTTTTTGACATGATGAAATATAAAGTATGTGAGAGGACAGATGACATGTGACACCTCAGTCTTATGACGTTTGATTTGAAGCGTTAGTTGCGTTCGCTGTAGGGTCAGAACTACACACCTGACCCTGCTGCTGCACCACACGTTCTTTGTGCCATTTTTCTGTTTGCTACTTTTTTTTAAATTCCTGTGGATAAATGACTTAACGTAGAAAGTGTGACATCATACTCAGATATTTTGGATCAGAGAATTCATTCAAGGAAAATAATTCCAATAAAAATGATTGCGGTAAAGTTGCAGTTCACTAAAAGTGTGAAGTAGAAGCAGGGCTGCAGCTGAGAACACTGAGGTCCTGTGGGAGAACGTGGCTGTTTGGCAACATGGGGACAGTTTACATTGTTGTGCACATGGTGAGAATTTGACTGGTTGATGCCAGTATTTTTAAACTCAACTCACTGCATTATATATCTACAATAACACAAAGGTAGAAAAAAATGATCACAATGTCCCACCACAGCTTGATTCTGGTGAGAAGAAGAAGGCTTTAAAAGAATTGTGTTCATCTGGAGTCAAAGTAATTGAGAGTGTGTGTGTGCGTGTGCATGAATGGAGCTCAGTGGCAGAGGAATCAGATGTATCAGGCTCTGGGGACACACACACACACACACACACACACACACACACACACACACACACACACACACACACTGTTCGTAGCAGACATTGTCTGTTGCTTTGACTCTGTAATGAGATGTGTTGGCAGGAAGGTACTTTCTCCTGAACATGACTCCTGACTGAGTCTTCATACATGAGGGTGGAACAGTTTCTAATATCAACACAGGCTTCGTGGACGTGGGATTGATTCAACGTGTTCTCTCATGAAGCTGGTGAGTTTTGAAGAAGAAGAAACGAGTGCAGGACCTTTGACTTCAGTCGGAACAGAACCAATATTTCTCCCACTGTTGTCTCACCACTGACGAGCATCAGTTTGAAATCTGTACAAAGAAAAAGTTATTTATTTATCAGTCAGTTTTTGTTTTCAGGGACCAAATTCTGTTCTCCTGTAAAGTCCAAAGACAGAATCAATGTTTATATCTACTTTTAAATTCTTCATTCTATCTTCTTTTTATCCCCAAACGTAAAAACAAGCTTTGATTTTGGCACCGTATGAATTCCTCCTCCACTAAACAAAGGATTGTGGGTACATGTGCAGCCTTTCTCAGACAGATGGGAGATGGCCCATCTGGAACATTCCACAGTGTAGATTCTTGAGTGAGCTGTGAGCCCGGTCCACTGTGCAGACGACAGTTAGGGGGCGACACGGCAACTTTTGAGGTTCATGATGAATCCAACAAATATTTAATCAGAGCTGAGACTCATGTTTCATGGTGCAGATCTCTGCAGACACCTGTGTGGATTTGAAGCATGAACGAAGCTCAGCAGCTTTTCATGCAACGAGTTCACATCACAGCAAAATGTAGGGAAGCAAATAGGAGCAGTGAGACGTCACTGCTGAGTGGAGTCATGGCTGAATACTTCCTGCTCACACTCCAGTCTCCATTGAATTGATGGCGTCTGTCTTTGGAAATCAGAGCCTACGTTCCAGTTCAGTCACTTTATTCATGTGTACATACTGTGCTGATACAAACAAGTGAAGGGCAGCAGCTGTAACTGCAGTACCAGAGAAAGACGAGCCGTTCTCAGACATGAACTCCAGAGAATGTCCGCCTTATCGGGTTTGGACTTTCTCTGGTGTTTGCCTTTCTCAACACAGCAGGAGATTCTCCACTCAGACGCTTTCACGTCCACACAGAACTCTCTGTGTGGAAGCGTTGAGTTGAGGGTGGAGCAGCCGGCAGAGGCAGGATGTAACATATCAATTCCATCACATGCTTTTGTTTACAGCACTACACCACTTTTCTCACCTCAGACATTTGTTTTCTTTTTTAGTTTTGCGTCTGTCGCGTGTTAGAAACATCAACACACCCTCTCGCTCGCAGTAAATCCTCCTTCTCTTTCGGTCTCATGGCTCATTCAGTCGTACTAGGGGGCAGCCCAGAGAAACTCTGCAGAAAGTCTGAAGCCTCTCACTCGGACATTTGGGTTCTTACATACAGCCCCTCTGGAGAATGTCTGGAGATTATCCGGAGTTCAGTGCGTGTGTGGAAGCAGGTGAGCTCCAGCAGAGCTTATTGAAGTGCTGCAGTGTGTGTTGATCGGCAGGTCTCTGTAGGTGATGGGATATGACGTGTTCATTAAACACTGCAGTAAATCAACAATGCTGCTACATGCTGCCATTCAACAAAGATAAACCAGCTTCAATATTTCTCCAGCATGTGCATGACGTCTGGGTGCTGCGCTGCACCCTGGTGGTGGAGTCCAACATTTTTTACTCCCATCAACACAATGTTAGTGGATTTTTCTAAATCGATTCACAGTTGTAGAATAGCAGTAGCTGTTCCTTTGTAATGTTGCCTCCTTTTTTTAATCATTCATTAATATTTATGACTAAATTTGTGACACCACAAATACAATCAGGACTTCCTCTGTGAAAACAACTAAAAGTCCATAAGACTTCCTCTTCACTTTTTATCTGGTTTGCAAAGTGTCAACATGAACCAAAACTGAACAACAATACATCAGTGGACGTCTGACCGGAATCTTTAAATCACAGTTTGCCTCCTGAGTAGGACACAGGATTCTTTGGCAGCAGCACTCTGAATGAATCACACTTCAAATAGATGTTTTCCAAAGTGCTGAACATTCGCTGGTCTTCACATGTCCACAGTGATGATTCAGTTGTTGCATTTCAGCTTTTTACCTGCTGCGGTTTCTCTGCATAGAACTGTGTCGACCCTCTTGCATGCTGACTGTGTCTTGTGTACAGTGACATCTACCCTGGCAGACCGGTGGGGACTAACTTACCGTTTTAATACCAAATGTGTGACTGTGAGTGTGTAGATGTGGAGCCTAACCTCCATCCACAGTGGCCCTGGACTCTGATGTTTCATGTTAATGTTATTTATTGAACTAGGTGAAGGAGAGAGGGATGTTTCCCACTGACGTAGATGCAGTGTGTGTATGTCAGCTAGGTAACACTTCAGCCTTATAGAGCCACCGACGTGACACATTTTGTAAAGCTGTGGGTTTATTTGTTGTATGGGATTCTTAGATATATCAGCTGACAGGAAATTACATGAATATAATATGTATATATATATATAAATATATATATAAATGAAAGGTAATGTACTTTTTATTATGTAATAAATAAAATGTAAAGAAAGTCCTCATTTTGTTTTTTGTGTTTTTTTTTTTTTTTACAAGCACTCTTAAAAGATGAAGCTAAGCTTTAGGTTTCGCTAAGAGTCTAAGTGCCTGCCTCTGATTGGTCAGTGGCACAGGCCAAGAGAGCCATTGTTACACCTGCATTGAAGGATCATCATCATCACATCCGTCTCCTTAAAAGAAAACTATCTCGTTAACCAAATAAATGAATTGTAAAAACCCTGAATCAGCTGAGAACCCTCTGCTACAGTTATTATAATCATACAAACTTTATTATGTGAAGTATGTGCTTTAACAAACACAAACACCTACCCAGGATTACAGAGGACATTAAACACCCCACTGCTTGTTGTGTCACTTATATAATTGATAGTCATTTCTTGATGTCAGAATAATGTCCATTATATGCTGTTTATCCTTTGAGGGTCGCAGGTGGAGCTGGAGCCGATCCCAGCTGACGTTGGGTCAGAGATGGGGTTCACCCTGGACAGGTCTCCACTCCATCCCAGTGCCGATCTACACAGACCAACAACCATTCACTCTCACACCTACAGTCTCTGTGGGAGGAATCAGGAGGAACCCACGCAGACACAGGGAGGACATGGAAACTCCACACAGAAAGGCGGCAGAACCAAGAACCTTCTTACCGTGAGGCGACAATGCAAATCACCAAACCGCCGTTCCACCCCATCAGAAGAATGTGGGTTCATTTATTCTTTTGTTCTTCTGTGTAAACTGCTTTATTTCAGGTGTTCACTTCTGTAACATCTGAGCAAATGGAAGTGATATCTCTCCTCACATCTTATCTCAGAACAGCTGTCTGTCCCATTAAAGATGAGACGTTGGCTATCTGCATCCGTTTAGCAATGTCCTGCCCTCTTGTGGCCACAGCAGGCCATTAGAAGCGAGGTTAACTAGCAGCCCATGTGTTTATCGGCTCTGTAAGTTTGGTAGGTGAAGCTTCGGCTCCGGCTTTTTAGGCAGAGGGGAGAGCAGTCATCTGTGAATAACCCTAAAATCTGACAGGTGATTGGCTCCACCACACTACAGACCCAGGGTTCACATTAACCTGAGTTGGTCCGTCATTGAGAGGATCTGAAGGCTGACCACCATTTTCACAGATTGGGACATTAAGGACAAGCTACCATAATGTTAAGTTACAGTACTGTACAGCCACATGTAGACCACCTGTAGTGCCCCAGTTGGGGGGGGGGGTTGTCTGAGGCTGCACGTCAATGCAGAAACTGCCATTGAATGATCACAAAAGTAAAACCATGGAAGCTTCGCTGGTGGTGAACCAGAGTGTGGCAGAAGTAAAGTGTCTATCTACTCATTCCACAAATGTCTGTATGTGAAACACATATATATCGAGAGCAGTTCATCCTATCACACTCGTATAGAGTATTGTTAAGGAGCCAAAGAAGTGCAGTGTCCCACTTGTTGATTTGGACATGTGACACTTTCTCATTCCCACAGGCCAACACTGTCCCACTAGACCAGTGGTTCTCAACCTTTTTTCAGTGATGTTCCCCCTGTGAAATATTTTTTCAGCCAAGTACCCCCTAACCAGCGCAAAGTATTTTTGGTTGAAAAAAAGATGTAATACACAGCGTTGTACCATCAGTATCTGATTTATTAAACACTTATATTTTATTGAATATTTATTAAATAACAATTTTTTAAGGATTTTTGAATGGATGCTAGTTTTAAATATATTTAAAAAAAATCTCACGTACCCCCTGGAGTACCTTCACATACCCCCAGGGGTACACGTACCCCCATTTGAGAACCACTGCACTAGATCATCCTGATAATTCAATTGTTTTCATTTCACCATATCAGACTGACACACACATTCTGGGGTGTTATATTATATTCTCTTTAGCGATTTCCCTACGAGGTAAAAGCACGTCTGTGAGAGATCACTTCCAAGCTTTATATTGAGCTGAATTAAGGGATCTTTCATTTTGGAGAGTTGTTAACTGGGGTCTGAACATTGAACAGTAAATCATTCAAACTTACATTTAACCTGCACATGTGAGGAGAATAAAGCTAATTCAGTTTCAATGCATGAAAAACATTGATTGTAAAATCCGTGACAAAAACATCATTTCTGCTGCTTGCCTTTAAAGACGCATTAAAAATTGACTTAACATGCTGGTGAATGAAGATACTGATGACGCTGGCATATAATGATAAGTGAGACGGTAGGAAACACGTCTGAGTACATCTCTGGTGTAAAACATTTGGGTTTTTATTTCAAAGCAAAATGAGAACCACAGTTTTTTTTTTTTTTTTTTTAGTAAACTAACTGTATCAGAAACTACAGAGGCCAGGAAAAAAACTGTTATATTTGTACATGGAATGTAAAAACATCGGTGAAACAAGGAACCATAACAGCAAACTGTACGGATTTAAATTATCTAATCTAGAAAGAATGCAATCTCTTGAAGGGACAGTGGAACATAAACGTGAACAACACTCCACTCACAAATATTTTTTTTATTCCTCGTTAACCAAGACAGAACCAAAACCCCTACTGTCACCTATCTACACCATCAGCAACAAACAACACTTAGAAAAACAAATGCCTGAAACAGGAATCCTCACTTGGCGTCCAGCTTTGCCATTTCCTGAAGGTATATTCCGATGCTCTCACTGTCGAACAGAACAAAGTAAATGTTTTTCAGGGAGGAGCTGGTGGACGACACGAAATGGTTGGAGATGGCCTTGAGGATGAGCTGGGCGGCGGTTTGCTTTGGGAAGCCGTTCCTGCGGGAGACAATCAACAGAGCTGTTAGGTCAGTGTGTGCGGAGCTGTAGAGGCTGATGTTACACACAGGACACGCTTTAACAGCGATGAAGAGGATGTGCAGCTGAAGAGCAGCTGTAAGAGATAATGATGTGAAGTGTCACTGTGAGCAGACGGATTACAAATGGAGCTGCATCTGCAACTCTGTGACTAAATATGACAAACGCTGGTCACAGCTGCAGGAGGCTGTTTCATGAAGTGGCTAAAAGACTGGAACTATCTGCGCAGTCCAAGTTATCAGATTTAGATCCCTGTGTGAAAGAGTGGACGTTCGGACTGAAAGCAGCTCTGCATCCTGGGAGTCCAGCTACACCAACAGATCTGTGTTTTCATTTTGAAACCAGACAATCTCTGTCCAGACAAGTAGTTTTGCTCCGTATCAGAAATAATCCCCATCCATACTAACACTACTGAAAACATACACTGGTCCTTCACATGCACTGGTCAACAGCAAGTCTACTCTGCAGTTAGAGGAACAGCAATGGATTCTTTTCTTGGACCAACAATGAGGAGTTTCCAAACTAAAATGGCGCCTGCAGTGTTTCCAAACTACTGTTTTAGTGGCTCTAAAACTCTGGAGTAGTCTGGAAGCCTAGTGTATGATACACCTTGTTTTTATTTGAAAACATAGAACATAGCTCTGCTGATCTGACACACAGGGGTTGAGGTGTCTGAGGTGTCTGAGGTGTGTTTGATGAGTGAGGCGTGTCAGAGTGAAGCTCACCGTCCAGCAGGAAGTGAAGGGAAAGCTACAGATTTGAGCTTCTTCTCCTCTGCTGCTGAGAGACAGTTCTTCACCGTCTTCTCCAGCTGGTCTTCACACTTCTCCGAGCCCCACTGGGGGACGTTACAGTGGATGACAAAGCGCGCTGCCATCCCGTTGGCCTGGCTCACTGCCACTGCAGGGTGCGAACACACAGACTTTTAGATCAGACCTGTTTCATTCATTAACTTTATTACCTAAGTCTAATTTAATTCTAAAAGTGATTAGCTTTTAACAAATCAAAGTTTTCAAAATTGTTGAACATTGCTGTTTTTCATGCAACAGTTTTGTCCTTAAATACACGAGGAATGCATGTGTGTGTGTCACAGTTCATTCATTCATTCTCTGCCGGCCTTTGCCATTGTCACCAAGTTGAATAGTCTTTCTTTGTTTAGAAGGTTCCAGACTGAGTGAAATGGCCCAGGAGAACCTCAGTGGCTGCCACGTTAAGAGCTGAGAAGAGTAAACGATAATGGAGTGTATTTATATTGAGCTCTTCCAGTCTTCTCAACTGCTCAATGCTTTACAGTACAAGTCCCATTCACCCATTCACACACTGCATTTATTTGCAGCACTTCCTCTGTCACACATCAATCATCACAGCCGTCAGGGTCAGTATTTTGCCCAATGGCACTTCAGCATGTTGGTGGCAACCCGCTCTACCTCCTGAGCCACAGTTTGTCCTGAAGGTCAACTCTGCTGAAAGGTCCTGCTGGATCCAAACCTCTCTCATTTCACAGTTGGAAATGGCTGCATTTCTATTACAGAGGACTAAAGAGAGATCTCTGGACTGCACGGCTTAGCTTTTGTTCTGAAATGCAGAGTGAATTATGGGACCCTAAATAAACAGGTGTTAGTCTTTCTAAACTACTGTGCGTCCAATCAGTTCAGTTTGTCAGTTAGTCAGCAAACACAACTTTTATTTCAAGAAAACAGGATGCGAAAGCTGTGTATATGAGAGGTTTCACTTTTCTATTTCTATTAATTTTGCAAAAAAGCTCTAAGAAACTCCTAAATCAACAACAGTACAAAAGGTCTATCAAAAAGGGGAAGAGGCCTGAATACTTCCTGAAGCTGCTGTGGCTCATCATTAAAAACAGACGCCACACAGCACATGTGAAGGTTTGTACCTGATGCCACCTCCAAGGGCCCCTGTGCTTTCCGCAGCTCCTTCACTCCATCCAGGAACTCCCGGCCTCCAGCCTTCTCCAGAGCGTTGCCTACACACGGAGCACAGCAGCAGGTGAGCACCAAACCGGGATAAAGGGGGGGGGTGAAAACGTTCTCAATAAAAAACTGAATCCACAAGAACATGTCGTCCTCACCAACTCCGTCTTTGAGGTCCATCTCTGCGTTTGTCGGGTTAATTATCCCTTCCACCTTGATTGTTCCAATTTTACTGATTTCACTCTCTGTTAGTGAAAGCTGTGGATTCACGACATTAACCACACAGTGAGTTTTCTTGATCTGTCTCCATAATACATGTTGAAGATTAGTGTCGACTGACTGGCCTTTAAGTAATGCACATTACCTTTTGTCCGAGGAACAGGCTCTTCGCTGACAGGATGGTGAATCCGTCTCCAGGACCGTCCTCAGCTGTGGAGTTTGGTGCAGACTCTTTGTCGTTGTCTGTGCTCTTTGGCAGATGTACACAGAGAAAGGAACATTAAACCACACCTACATGGTAACTGGTACACATACATTCTGGAGCTGGCTGTCAATCTTGAGAACCAACTGAAATATGTTTTAGCACTGAGTGCAAGAAGTATCTGGAATCAACAGGTGACATTCAACTCTTGGTCCAACTGTACCTAGATTTGATATTTCATGATTTCCTGGTTCTACACTTTTCTAGCTTCATGATGTTTTTCTTCATTTAGCTTTTCATTGATCACAGATGCATTGGACACTGTCTGTGTACTTTGTTGAACAGAAAAAGGTTAAATCTATGTTTAACATTCATTCTTGACCCTGGTCCGAGCAAAATGAAGGTCCTCTAATGAGATTAGCTGAAGCTTTTAACAATATATCTTGTCCTCTTTAATAAAAATGTTCTTGATGGACAGTCCAATACATTTGTTCATCTACACACATGTATGTACATATAGTCCAGTTCCTCAGCTCAGCTGGAACTCTGAGCTTCTTGAACTTAGACTTAGTTGGACTAAAGTGCTCTTGAAAAAAAGCTCTGTCAGAAGAAAGCTCACGAAAAATTAAAAACCACAGCCACTGAAAAAAGTGTTATTTTGTATCTGTATTAAAACTCCACCATAATACAAAACATCAGATCAACAGGCAGCTCCAATGAGCGAAGGACTCAGGCTGTTGGTTGGTTTCCTGCTTGGTGCGATTTGTTTGAGCAGGTGTGAACACAGTAACATAAAATAGTTTTACACAAGTTATAGACATGTCCACTCTGGGCTTGTATCGTGGTCCAGCACAGGTCTCAGTGCTCTTGTGCACGCAACACCTGAAGACTGTTTCTACTTGTTCTGAATAATTGAACAAATAGTGACAGTGACACAATCAGTGAGATCCTGGCTTCTTTCTCACCACAAAGATCCTGGCAAATCCCTGCGTTAAGTGGACATTGATCACTGAGAAGCTGGACGGTTCAGATTTTAGAAAGATACAAGCTGTAGCCCCCCCACCTCCCTGTGTGTTCCATTCATTCATGTAGAGCGGACTGACCTTTGGCTTTCGGCCTCGTTTGCCTTTGACCTTCTTGATGGTTTTGACGGGCTTCTTGCTCTTTGTGCGCTCTTCCTGTTTCTCAGGGATGGATGACTGGTCCACTTTCACCCTGGCCCCCCTCTTCTTTGAGAGCAGCTCCGGGTGGATGCGAGGCAAAACCCCTCCGTTTGATATGGTCACCCCCCGTAGAAGCTGACGGAGAAAAATATGTCCGAAATGAAAGAGTTTGACGATGTACTTTCCCAACCACTCACATTCCTTTCTCTTGCAGATGTGAAATGACTGTTAACCACAGTGTTGGGATACTTCCACCTTCAGGACTTTTAGCTGCTACAACATCTGTCAGCTGAAACCTTTACTATCACCATGCACTGGCCTCACACTCCAGGGGAAAGTTTCATTCACAGTAACATGAGAGGACAGTACATTCATAATAATATAACAATAATGACATAATGAGAACTATTACCCATCATCATTTGTTATGGATGCACCATTTCATTCAAGGTCACACAATATAAAACACATGTGAAGTCACTTGATCAGCCACAGTTAGAGATCAGGGGTCTCATTTATAACCGTTGCCTACGCAGAAAACGGGGCCTGAAACGTGCGTACGCCACTTCTCACGCAAACGTTGGGATTTATAAAAACAAACTTGACGGGAAAATGTATGCATTTCCACGCAAACTCTGACCCATGCGTACGAACGTTTTGGAGACGGGAAAGTGGCGATCTGAAGCCAGGTTATTGATCCACTTCCTCATTTACATTAAACCAACAGCTTTAGTTGGGCTCGCGCAACATTTCTGTTCCACACAAACCTTTTAATTGAAAAATATATATAACAATTTACGGCAAATTACGTTCAGATTCCATTAAACAGCGCAGTTACAGAGCCGAGTCATTAACAGTTTTTAATAATATCTTCTAACACTGTGCGTGTATCATCAGATCACTGCAGTGAACGGGACTGTGCCATCAGGCGCACAGAGCGACCTGGAGATCACTTACAAGAAATGAAGAAAAACTATTCACTTTCCAAACAATATCCCAGAGTGGAGGTGAGGATCCACTGGTGTGACGTAATCGGTCCGGTTGCTCTAAATAGATAAATACTGCCGTGACACTGGTGCGTGATTCTGCGTGATGTGTGCACGCGAATGGAAGGATGAGGAGGAAGCGAGGGTTCAGCGGTGTCTGATCAGCTGATCGAGATCCTATTGATCTGTGATCTTTGTGCTGAACTGAGTCCAGATTCACACAGATCGACCGACGGAACCGAGCCATCCCAGTACAAACACAAGCATATAATAATAATGATGTTAAATTCTATAGAGAGGGGACATCACAGCTGTCTCTGAATTTAATAATCCTGCCGTTTTGGATGATTAAAATACGAACAGACATTACAACAAGTTCCCTCAAATTCTGAGAGTGTGTTTTTTTTGCCTCCACCTTTGAATTGGATCTTTTTTTTTTCAGGCTCCGTTCTTTCTATCGTCCTCACTCTCACACATTGTGTTAACAGCAGCAGCAGCAGAGTATCAGTGTATTTTCTTTATTAGTGACATCACTGCTGTCCCATGAATCTCTCTTCACCCCCACCTCACTAACAAACACCTCGATGTCAGTGTCAGGAAGTTTCACTTCCTCTTCTCATCGCTTGATGCCGTGACCCTGTCAGGACTCACGGTGGAAACCCATTGGTCAGCAGGATAATTTAATATTCATGACGTGCTTTGCGTTGACCATTTCTGGTTGAAAGTGGGCGTGTGGAGGGCGGACTTGGAGGCAGATCCACGTACGAACGTTTCCAGGTGGACTGTGATTTATAAAGCGAACATTGCGTTCAAGTGTGCGTGCGCACGGTTTTATAAATCAGAATTTTCTTTTGCGTACGCCATTTTCGGCTTTTGTGCGCACGTACACTTTTAGTATGAATCCCACGCACTGTTTTATAAATGAGACCCCAGCTGATTAACACAAAGAGCCTGATATGTGATGGCTGATCGAGACCGAAACAGAGCTGAACGGAGAGAGAAGACTGGTTCCTCATACCAACAGACAGGTTTAAAGGGTTAAAGTTAAGTTCAAAGTGGACAATAGCCAAGAGAAAATTGCCACAGGAAACCGATATATGTGGGAGATGTTGAAGAAGTGTTGAAGTGCAGGACAGAGAACGAGTTAACGTACACGAGAGCAGATGAGATTCACGACTCAATCATGTGGGTATTTTGGATAATGTCATGTTAAAAGCCTTCTCTTGTGTGATCAGATAAACTTATTAAACTGAATTACAGTTACAGTTCATTTTTGCTCTGTACCATTAAGTAATAATAGTACAAACATCACCAGAATGGCAAGTACTGAAGTGTTCTCATTCCTATCCCAGTACACAAACACTGTTACACAAACTGAGACATGTTTTTATTAATTTTAGACAATACTTTGTTTTTAAAAAAACACTTGTTGATGTTGATGTTGCTGTGACCACTGTGATTTGCTTGAAGATACAAAGAAGTCTGCAACTCCCTGGTCTCACACACTGAACACATTAAATATAAACGTCTAAATTCAGTCTGTGGCCTGTTACTTCATTTCCTATTTTTAACTTGATCATATGATTTTGGATTCTATATTTAATATGAAAGTGATGATTCCGCACCTTGATGATGACGGCCCTGTAAAGACCCACTGATGAAGAGTTCAGACACGCGTCAAGAACCAGTGGTTGTACTGTTCACTGTTCTTTACTATTTACATTGTCCATATTGTTAATTAAGATGAATTGAACTTAGATATATATATAGATATGGGGCAGCTGTGACTCAGGAGGTAGAGAGGGTCATCTGCTAACCAGATGGTTGATGGTTTGATACCTGACACTTCCAGACACTGATCCCAAACTGCCCCTGACACTGTTGGCACATTTTGAGCACATTTTGTTCCAACAGTGTATGAATTGTGTGTGATGGAAAAAGATGTAGTAAGAAACTGTTTATCAACAAATTCACCATATCAACTTTCAACAGTCATAATACATTTATTAATCGAACTTAACTTCCATATTTATAGATGCCATTATTTTGTCTATTTGTATTGATGTATTAAGAAGAAATTAAGAATTGTATCAACAATCTGGATGACAATCATATTTGAAAATATGAATAATTAAAAAGTCCTCTCACCAGCACCTCATTTGCTTGCTAGTAATGAAAACATATTGTAAACTGTCTTTGACTTTAATGAGCCAATTTTTACTGTAAAAAACTACAATAAAGAGTTAATTATTTTTCAAAAAATGACAGAAAGTTCACTGCAACAACACAGTGTGACTCTGAGCACGTGGCTCCACTCGTAGAGCAGCATATTACCTGGTTGAGCTCCTCGTCGTTGGCCACAGCCAGCTTGATGTGCCTGGGAGTTATTCGTCCTTTCTTGTTGTCCCGTGCTGCGTTTCCTGCCAGCTCCAAGATCTCAGCTTAGAGGAGAAAGAACAGTGTGTGGAAACCCATCAAACAAGCAGTGTGTGTTCTAGTGCTCTAGCACAACACAACAGCCAAGAAGATTAGACCAAACTCTCCGGTGAGGAAACCGGGTTGCTGCAGCAGAGATGTGCACATAGACACAGCAAACAAACATAAGATAGAAAGTCTTTTTTCTGATTGTATTTGTGTTATAGGCCAGGACACTTCTATAGTCCAATTGTTATTTCTATAAGAATTAGACCTGTGTGATCATTAATGCTGTTCCTGTTATAGTTTGTATCATTAAGCTGCTCTAACAAAGTCCATGGAGGTGCTAAAAACTAGTTGGTGATTAGTTGTTGGAACATAATATATCAAATGTTAGTTTTCTTTGTTACTGTCTACGTTGTCTTTTTGTTGTATGTTGACATGGAGTAAACGTTTAAACTATGAACACAAAAATCTGAGAATGTTAAACACAACACAATCAGGGACTGATTTATTATATCATATTCATCATAACTGCAACAATAAATGTACAAACATGCAAAACCCAATAATAGGACACATGACAAACATTGATTATAAAGCACCAAAGGAGACACTGGTTGGGTTCAGTCGGACACGGGTATATTTCTATATACATCAGGTGGAATTTGGCTCATATTCTGTGATAAAAAAACTAGTATTTGAATAGGATTTCAAAATTTTAAAATAAGATCTGAATGTCTGAAACAATTGCTTCACTCTTTTCAAAGTTGCAATTCTCTCTTTATTCACAGACATGAAAGTTTCAACACACTTTTTTTCATGTACTCAACAGTCCCTTTGCTGGGATTTAAATCTGCACTTTCAGCTTTGCATTCTGGGATTTCTGAGCACATTTTAACAGAGGTCAAAATCAGGAAGCAAGGGAAGACCAGACTAGGCTGGGCGGGAGCTCCTGGGTTGTCCAACGAATCACATGGCTTCAATGATCTGTGTAAACCATTGGTCATACTGGACATCACTCAATACAACATGGGTATGAAGTGTCTTCCCAGGGTTCTGAGCCATGTTGCTGAAACTCCCTGTGCATTCACAATCACATTAACATGGACATATTCATATATAATGTCAGAAAACTTCCTGGTATAATATCTTTTAAGCAGAGGCAAATGAATCCTGAGCTGCGTGTAATAAATATAAGTTGCATGATATAATGACGGAATGTGATGCTTCACCTGTCAATACCCTTTGTCCCTGATGATTACAGTAGTGAGACATGTATATACACTGAACACTATAATGGTGACCTACTATATACTATTACTGCCTTGTAAACACAACTGTTGCACTCTGTATTACACAGTGTAATTATATTAACTGAGCTGAGCTGGGGGTTTTTTTCAAACTCTGAGAGCAAATAAATACTTTACACAGATCAATAGCACTGAAAAGAGCTAAACACTTATTCCAGACATTAGAACTTTATTTTTCAGTTTTAAAACCATAGTTTCCTTTTTCAAAATGTACTTTAAAACATCAAATCCCTATTCTAATGTAAAGGAATGAACCCAGTTTTACCTTATATGCTACCTACCTGCCAGGTACTCGATGACCGCTGCCATGTAGACAGGCGCCCCCATGCCGATGCGGTATTTGTGCGTGCCAGTGCGCAGGTACCTCATCATCCTCCCCACAGGAAAGATGACGCCCGCCCTGGATGAGCGGGACAGCTTGGTGGCCTTCTTCTTTCCGCCTCTGGCTGACATCTTGTTCTGGACACAGGGAGTACAACCCCAATGAGTGATTAACATCAATCAATCAATCAATCAAATTTTTATTTGTATAGCCCATATTCACAAATCACAGTTTGTCTCATAGGGCTTTAACAAGGTGTGACATCCTCTGCCCTTAACCCTCAACAAGAGTAAGGAAGAACTACTAAAAACCCTTTTAACAGGGTAAAAAGAAGGTAGAAACCTCAGAGAGAGCCACATGTGAGGGATCCCTCTCCCAGGACGGACAGAAGTGCAATAGATGCCACGTGTAAAGGAGAACATCATCAAGATAAAGGTTTTAGCAGCATTGATAAGGGTAAACATTTTGAAGCATAACTGAAGGTCAGTGAATTGGTGGATTAATGTCATTAATGGTCAAGTGTCTGAGGAGAAATACTATGTATCGAGCAGTCCTGCTGCAATCATAGTCTATGGTCAGCAGCCAGCAAGATCATGATCCACCATCAAGATCGGATGCCACTATAGTCCACAGTTATTGTCCACTGCCGCCATCAGGATCCACCATCAGCTGCCACCTCGATCATGGCCACCTCGAACATCAATAACTGCACAAAGCTACACACAAATACATGTGGATCAGGAGGTAGAATGGGTCATCCGCTAAACAGAACATCGGGGGTTTGATCCCCGGCTCCTCCATTTCACATGAATCTGACAAGAGATGTGTGATACACAGTGCTGCACATGTTTGAGTGTGTTAATGGTTTAACTGTACTGTAAAGCAAAACTCATCGAGCCGAGAAAAAGTCATTATATAAGCACTATATAAATATATATACTGTATATTGGCTGTGGCTCATGAGGAGAGTCATTCACTAACCAGAAGGTCGCTGGTTCAATCCCCAACACCCTCAGTCTGAATTCCAAGTGTCCTTGGGCAAGATACTGAACCTGACGTACAAACGGTGGGTGATAGAAAAGTCCTTTGTATAGGAGCGCTGTACAAATTAATGTATTTGTACTATACTGTACTTTGAGAAGTCAATAAAACTAGAAAAAGTGCTATATATATATATATAGTCCATTTAGCATTTATCATGGCAGAACAACTTCCTGTGACCCAGGATAATCCACAGCACAGCAGGAGACACTATTCATAAGGACTATTTTCTCTGGTAGACGGTATTTCATGTGGACAAATAACTCCTTTTTAGTTTTTGGCCACTTTACTGTAATATAGGTGAACT
Organism: Hippoglossus hippoglossus; assembly: GCF_009819705.1. NCBI lineage: Eukaryota > Metazoa > Chordata > Actinopteri > Pleuronectiformes > Pleuronectidae > Hippoglossus > Hippoglossus hippoglossus. The sequence goes on along the minus strand of NC_047165.1, from coordinate 23,254,688 downwards.
GACGCTTTTCACGTTGTATATCTTATATTTTACTATCGATGCCAAGCAAGTGGTTTCAGCACTGGAATTATGAGAGCTTGAGTTTGCCAACAAACATGAAAATGTACTGCTCCCTCCATAAAAGCTTCAGCATGGACAGTTAATTCATAATTGGAGGAATAAAGCGCATTAAAACGATGCAGATGATTGATGGGTGTTGGATTAAATGTGAGATAAACAGTGGTGAGAGACTTGGAGAAGGCTTTCCACTGAGCTAAGCTAACACGGTGTTTGCGGAGGAAGTGCTCTGACATGTTTGTATACAAAGTGGAGTGTTGTGTTATGAAGGAACCGTTATGTCCGCGGATCGTCTCCATCGTCTCCTCCGCTAGAGCAGCCGCTGGCCGCGGAGGTTCGGGGGGAGGTGAGCGCTGTGTCCTGGAGGGGTCTGTGCGGACAGGTCGCAGCTGAGAGCCGCGGAGCTGCGGCCTCCACCGGACCTGTCATCTGATTAACGCAGGAGTCCACTGCTGCCCGGCGCTGAAGGTGGAGGGATATGGCGATGTGTGCGGTGTTCGGCGCACGGGGACGTGAGCACCGAGCAGGGCCGCGCAGGCTAACGTTACAGTGCCCGGGCTGACATTACAGCGGAGCACCGTTAAGCTACATTGTTATGTTCTTTACATCAAACACCAGTCCTGACATGGCGACACCCGCACACACGGAGCGGTGTATCTGACTGTTAGCATTAAATCATCAGGGGGGGGGGGGGGGGGGGGGGGGGGGGTGCTGAAGCTACTGTACATGTTAGCTAGGGCAGCTCTTAGCTCTGCACAATTATTATTTACTTCACTGAGTTAGCTCCTCTACGACATCGACATCCACCACAAGCAGCCCGTTCTATTCAAACAAACCCTGCCCGCCCCCCTCCGTCTTTTTCCGCCACGTCCCCTCCAGCAGCCCCCTGCATGTGAGCAGTCGCACCAGACGCGGAGAAGTGGAGCGTCCCCGTCACTCCGGATATGAGCCCAGGCATGAAAAATGAAGGAACCCTCCCCAAGTAGTTTCTACCTGTTTTCTCCCCCGAGATGCTGCTGCACGGAAGACTGACGAGTCCCCTCCGGTGACCGGCGGCGCGTTTTGTTTGGCTCGTGTTTAGTTGCTGTCCGTGTGCGTAGCCTGGCTTCTTCCCAACCTTAGAAAACACGCGCGCACACACACACACACACACACACACACGCGCGCACACACGGAGGGGAGAGCAGGAACAGCGTAGTGTGGTCGGAGGCCGCCTCTGTGCTACTGATGCTGCAAAGGGGAAAAATTCAATAGAGGGAGAATTCCGTGAAAACGCCCCCTTAACATGGCTACAAGAGGAAACATGTTATTTGGAAGGAACACGACGTGCCCACACACTAACATGACACTGGGTTTGAAAGCATAACACAGATAACCTGCATTAAATGAAATGTCCTCTATGGAGGATGGATAGATCCAAAATGGTTGCCCTAAAATGACCTCAATATTTCACCTCATGTGAATGCAGCCTGCAGCTCTAACAGGTTGGACATGCAGATTGTGGAGAGGTGAAGTGAGTCAGACAGCTGATCCACCAGCCGGTGTGATGCATCACAAGAGGAACCACAAGGGACTGAAGAGAGTTGCAGCATCCCATCGGATCAGCTGATCTGTCTTTGCTATGCCTGACCCAATAGATCAATGAAGGGGGACGACAGCCACAATCCTCTATTGACTGTCACATCTTCCCACCTAACAAGTCTACTGGCTTTTGTTCTTCATCCCTCCATTCATCTCAGCAGCAGTCTAAACTTCCTTGAGATTGGTCGTCTATCACGTTGAACATCACGTCTGTTCTCAGCTGCCTCACTAGTCCAGTGCAGACCTGTCAGATCCATCTACACTGCTGCGTTACCCCGTTGTAATAATAGAACAAACAGACATGAAGTGACAGGGGGTTGGATTGAAAGTGCAAATTAAGAACCTATTAGTCTTGTTGCAGGCAGAAAGTGATATCGGACCTATTTTCAGAGTCAAGAGTTTTTAGTCTTCACTGTCAGTGGTTGGCAGAGTTTTCAATCTGATGCACTCGTGTATATTAATCCATATTCTCCCTGTGCTAATGTAGATGTCACTCTCAGACCTGATGCCGTGCACAGTATGTTGGTCCACAGTATGTTAATCTCACTTTCCCCACAATCAGTACTATACTGCAACTCATTGACTCCAGCCCCCAGAGGCCCTCAAAGGATAAGCAGTACATAAAACAGATGGATGGATGAATACTTTAACGCATTTACGAGATGTGCAGCAAGTGGCCCACATACGTATGCTATCTAATTTCACAGCACTGCTGCATTGCTCAAGTACTGCAGTGCTTGAGTATTCAATGATCTATCCTACACTTATTTGTTTAAATCATACATCAATTGTAAGCAGTAATTAATTTGTGGTCATAACATGGCAGTCATGTAATATCCTGAAAAATTTGCTGTATTGCACAAATATTGTCGGCTAACACACTATAGCATACATGTGTACATGTACACATCAAACCGAGTACTTTAATGTCTCAATACGTAGGCACATTAAATCACTTCTGTACGACCTACACTTATACTATCCACATTAAATTACTCCACAGTTCATTGTTCAAGTGTGAGTGAGTCTTTCCTGTTTTATCAACACAACACCTCAGTTCAATAAAACATTCCCAGAAACAAATGTTTTTTGTTCTGACAAAAGTTTACTTGAAGAGTCCTTCACATTACTGAAGAGATGACTGGACATTAACACAGGGATAAGCACATGTTTGTAAAATCGACTGTGTGGTCTGACGGCTGATGATGCCTAGTAATAACCTGTAATCAACATGAACAATAATCATACACTCTGTTTCCTTTCTGCCGCAGTGGAGTCGAACCTTACTTTAAATACACTCACCCTTTATTATAGGGACTCCTGTGCAGCTGCTTTTTCATACAATTATTCACTCCGCCAATCAAGTGTTAGCACAGTGCAATAATAAATCTCTGCAGATACAGTTCAGAATAGCTTCAGTTAATGTTCACACCATAATGGAGAAAAACTGCGATCTCATTGATTTCGAGACATGATTGGTTTTAGTATTTCTGAAGATTCAATTCAATGTTATTTGTGTAGTGCCAAATCCTAATATACATTATCTTAAGGTACTTTACATAGAAGGTCAAGACCTTAAATTTATAGAGAAACCCAACAGTTCCCACAATGAGCAGCACTTTGGCGACTGTGGAGAGAAAAAACTCCCTCGTTAACTGGAAGAAACCTCCAACAGAACCCGACTCCATCTGCCTCGACCGGCTGGGGTGAGCAGGGAAAAATGGGGAGGAGAGGAGAGATGGGTGGAAAAGAGGGGAGAGAAGAGAGAGCGATAGGGGGCAGGGGGAGAAGAGGGGGAGAAGAGGGGGAGAGAGAGGAGAGAGAGACCAGGAACAGTTGTGCACCATCAGGTTTCAGCTCTGACTAGTTAGAATGAAAACAATAAGAGTGTAAAGTAGTAATTTTAAAGTTATTAATGATAGCAGCAACAGTTCATAAAATAATTAATTAATAATACGTATTATTGTTAATAATAATACTAAAATAATATTAATAATAACAAGTGTTGTTGTTATCCTGCAGCTCTGGAGTCAGAGATACCTGCAAAGCGAGAGAGAAAGAGAGAGAGAGACTATGGGAGAAAAAAGAGAGACAGAGAGAAGGGGAGAGGTGCTCAGTGCATGATGGGAGTTCCCCAGCAGTCTAGTCCTATAGCAGCATAACTCAGGGATGGTTCAGGACTCGCCTGAACCATCCCTAACTATAGGCTTTATCAAAAAGGGAACATTTGAAGTCTAACCTTAAATGTAGAGATGGTCTGTAGAGGTTTTACTCAGAAACAAATAATGTGCACATCAAGAGAATATATTTATTTTCATAATTAAAGTCTTACACCTTAAATGCAAAACAGTGATGTTGGTCATTCTGAATATTCAACTACATATGATTTCATTGCATTTCCATTTTCTTTTAGGATTGTATTGTTAATGTTTCATTTCTCTTTTCAGTCTCAACTTAAACAACATAAACACCTTGGAAACCAATGAACTCTCACAAACACATGGAGCCGCTGAAGTCCCAAAAGATGATGTTTTTTACCGTGTGAGCACAAGTTATTATCTTCTACACAAGATAGATAAGTTTTGCACACAGAGTTAATATCTGCGAAGTAAATAAATGTCTGGCCGATGCTTTGAATACAACACTAAGTTAAACATTTAGCTTTTGAGGGGTTTGTAAAGTATTATGATTGAAACATAGTCCTTCCGTGGGCTGAGCCTGTTTTCCTTCAGTATGCACTGCAAATTATTCCTGACAATCACGTGTCTCTGTGTAAGAGCAACAAGACTTTCATTGAGTGACATTCCCAGGTGAAAATAATACTTTATTAGCCGAGTTTTCTCCATGCTATGGTACAAATATGGTGGCTGTGTGCATTTGAATGATTAAAACACAAACATCTTCTTAAAATAAATATCCTGTTTCCACAATATAAATATCTTATATCTTTTATAAATATAAAAAAATGTACCTTATGCAAATCTGGTGAAAAAGAAAAATTGTGAGACACATCATTAAGTATGGTGTTATTAGATTATGTGGTCTTGTCTACTGTCTGTCAAAATACTCTTATGTGTGTATGCATGAATACCTCTTTTATTATTATGCTCAGATGATAGAGCATGATGAAGTTCTGATCGTGAACTGTGTTTGAATCTGCTCCAGCAGAAGAATCATTTTCTTACAGCAAACAGTTTAAAAGAAAGTCCACATGTCTGAGTCGATCTGGTGTGATTCTGACTGTAACTTCAGCATGTTATTACAAACGGCAGGCAGCATTCGCCTGTGGAGGGCAGCAGAACACCACCTCTGTGGGAACCGAACATGGACACGCCTCTGTGTTCCCTTTCAACCAAACCAGCTGGGAAAAGACATTTGCCACAAAATTACTAGAAATAAATAAAAGAATAAACATATTTGAACATTCACATGTGCATGACAGCTTTTATATTCAATTAAATGTTTTTTGTATAGAGCCAAAATCATAACGTACATTACCTCAAGGTGCTTTACATAGTGAAGTCAAGATGAGCAGCACTTTGGCGACTGTGGAGAGAAAAAAACTCCCTTATTAACTGGAAGAAACCTCTAGAACCAGACTCAGTGTGGGCGGCCATCTGCCTCGACCGGTTGGGAGGAGGGGGGGAAAGAGGAGAGGTGGGTGGAAAAGAGGGAGAGAAGAGAGAGAGAGGAGGGGAGAAAGAGGAGAGAGATCAGGAACGTTCATATTTAAACTCTGTCAGACTGTTGTTATAATAACAAAAAAAGATAAGATTGATATTTATAGATGTCATTTATTAAAGATAGCCTCCAGTTAATATAATAATAATTATTATTATTATTATCATCATCATCATAATGATAATAATAATTGTTGTTGTTGTTGGTATAGGGTCAGTTTGTGTAATCCACTTTACAAAGTGACAGTAACAAGCTAAATGGAGAACTAGTTACAGCCAGTTCAACCATAATAAAATGGGTTAAACAAAGTCCAGTCACATAAGACAAATTGAAAAAGTAAGCATAGTTAGAATTGTCTGGAATTATAATTATCAATCTTTATGAAATGGTGACCCTTCAGCAACACAAGTTATTGAAATCTTACATTTGAGGTATATGAAAAAGGAATTTACATTTTTGAGATCAAAAGGTTGGAGGGGAATCTCACACACTGGCCAAAAGGTCGACTCACGGTGAAAATCAACCTTAAATGAAGTAATTAATATGAGTCAATTATAAATCATACTAGGAGCCAGTGTCTGTTTAATGAAAAGGCTGCTGCAACAATCAAGGTGGGAAATGAAAAATAACATGGAAGATTCTCTCTTTAATTACATTTTTTCTAAAATTACTGAAAATGTAATGAAAACAATTTTTTTGGTTCAAAGAGGAATCCAGTAGATGTCAGAGTTTATCCTCTGGTGCGCAGCAGCAGCACGGCGGGTTGCGTTTCTGGCTGTAGGACAGGGGTCAGGATCAGTTTCTGCTCATTTCATCCAAACAGGATAGAGTTAGGTGGTCTTGATTAACGTAAATCATGCGCTTTACGAACACGTCAATGGCCCTGCTGAAAACTTCATCCCACCTGTCAAGTTTTAAGCCCGGCTGTTCTTTCCATTTGGGTTTGTTTTTTTTGGACACACTATTAGACGAAGGCCTACAGTGCAGTGTCAGGAACATGACCTGACCATGTTCATTTTAAACAGAGGGAGAAAAGACATTGTTCAGAAGGAAAGAGGGTATGCTTGGAAATAATGAGGAGAGAATTAAAAAAGGTAAATAAAAAAGGCTGGGAACTGTGAAGACTGTCCTCCCAGTGAATGCCCTAATATATATATATATATATATATATACAGTATATATATATATATACAGTATATTTACATGAATGTGACACGGTGCTCCAGCAGCTGTAGTAATGATGATTATTGTCCATCAGGGCTCAGAGTTTATACAGGGAGGAGGTCACAGAAATGACCTCCTCCAACATACATACCAACATACTCTCATTGTAAACAGGAAACAAAATGTTGGACTTGACCGACACACATTTTGTTTCCCGTTTACAACAAGAGTACGTTGGTTCCTTTCAATAAATGAACACAGACTCTGACCAATCACAATCAAGTGGCTATTGTCATAACCAAGACAATAAAGTTCCCCTAACATTAACAAAGTAGTTATATTAACCCAAAAATTACATTTTCCTAAACCTAAATAAGTAGTTTTTACATAATCATGAATATAGCAGCGCAACATTAGTAAACAGTTTTTGTCATTATACAACTTTGTACCAAGTTGCCTCTCTCAAGAGAGAGAGAGAAATGCAGAGAACTATCTGCTGCACGGTTTAGAGTGAGACTTCTCATTGAGTGAGACATCTGTAATGTTGTCTTAGCCTTTCAAAAAGCACTTTTAGTAAACAAATTTTGTACTGTCGCAGGTGAACAGTTTAAAGCAGGTGACTAACCAACAACAGACCCAAACATAAGTGATTGGCAAAGTGTCGATGGGGAGCAGGGGGATCCAGGGGAGCCGACCAGGGTGTTTGGATGGGGAAGTCCAGGGAACAGTGTGGCTGAGAGAGGCAAACAGAGCTGAGCAGGTGATCCTGAGAGATTGAGGACAAGCAGGGTTAGAGTACAAGTAGGAAGGATAAAGAAACAAAAGCACAATTTCAAAAAGGCAAACAAGGCTACAAAAAAACATTATTTGCAACAATGATTACAAGAAACAATTTCTGCCTCAAAAGAACTCAAGCCCTGAACGAGACTTATTTGACATCAGCTGGTAAGTGATTGTGTGTGAAAGGAAACAAGAGCTTTAAATGGAATAAATAGGAATGGGACTGCATGTTGCACCACATTCTGTTACCTTGCTTGACCTTAATTAGATAAGTTTGGGGCTTTTAAAAAAAATGTTGTTTAAAAGCTTGATGAAATAAGCTGATATCAACATGTTCCAGGTTCTTGAGGTATAGAGTGGATGATAGGTAATTTAAAAATAATAATTTATGCATTTTTGCTAAACTGGCATCATAATGCAAAAATTATGAATTAATGGAACAAGTAACTACACACACTCTGGCTATGAGTTCACACAAATCCATTTGTTTGTACCTACATGAAAACCTTTTTTTCTCATAATGTCTCTGCTGACATTGGTTGCCCCTTCCTTGCTTGTTTGTTTATTGTCACATTGCCATACGGTTTCTTTACCCATGTCCCAACGCAATGAACTGTGGGTAATTCCCTTTGGCAAAGTCTGCAGGAAGAGGTCATGAGGTCTCTGCAAGAGAGACTTCATGCACTTCATGATTTCTCAGCGGGACAGACGTGATCTCTCACAGACATACCAGATATGTTCCTTGAGGGTGGACACTGGGACTGGGCCACAGAGGTAGAGTGGGGACAGGAGCACACACACACACACACACACACACACACACACACACACACGCACACGCACACGCACGCGCGCGCACGCGCACACGCACACGCACACACACAATGAAATGTTATTTTTTTATTATTTCTTCTCCAAATAAAAACAGGAATTTACAACATATATTCAACAAAGGTATGATTAGCTGATGAGTTATTATGCAATATAGGACAAATAAATTCATTCGAATGACTCAGAAATTACACATATAAAAGTAAAAGAAAGAAATTGAAACTCCAAGGAGAATGAGCTGTAAAATGTATAAAACTACTCTATAGATCTCCTGATTGTAAAACTTCATACACCTCATAATTCTTCTTTTTTCCAGTCTATGTCAGTAGGGCAGGTCTGTACGAGGATGTCTGTGTTGTAGCTCAAGACGAAAGTTAATCACTCTCAAAAACTTCTGATCTACCTCCTCAGGGCAATGACAGAAACAGATGTACATCCTTGAATTAGCCCTCTTCCACTTTATTTCAGTTTTGTTTTTTTCGATCAGAAGGAGGAACTGTGCTCAATCAGCAAAGTTCCTCCCTCTGATTTAGACATTATGATCCAGATCCTCAAGTAGCCCACCGCAGAATGACGAAGTGATGAATATGCAGTGGATGGGGCACAGCTATAGAACAAAAAGCTTTAAATACAGAGAGTGCTCAGCTATGATGAGGAGATTTATTCTTGTATCTTCCTGTGATGGCAGTCTTCATCTCCAGATGTCAGAGGAATCACTGGGAGCAGACACTTGTGTACTTGAGTGAGGGTTAACATGCAGGTTTCGGTCACTGAGGGAGATTCTGCAGGATGCTGACTCCACTTAAAAGACCTGAACCTACAGGATATGATCAACGCCGCCTGTGTTGTCCATAGATACAGTAAGAAAGCTGGACTTAGTGCTGAAACAGATGCTGCCTGCTTCAGCATCCTCCTTCAGATGGGGGCTGGCAGATGGTTTCCCCAGCCTCTCTGTCTGAACTTCTAAAGGATGCTTCAGGGAGGGACGAGGCCCCCGAGCCCCTCGGCTTAAGGGGCATGGACACTCTACTGTGTGAATCCACACATCCAATGGGATGGAGAAACCACCTGGATACAAAAAGCAGTCTAAACAAACCCCAATGCCTCGCGTTGAAAAGACTGGACCAGGTCAACTTGGCTGTGCCGCTGGAGCAGGAAGTGTGTGTGTGTGTGTGTGTGTGTGTGTGTGTGTGTGTGTGTGCGTGTGTGTGCGTGTGTGTGTGTGTGTGTGTGTGTGTGTGTGTGTGTGTGTGTGTGTGTGTGTGTGTGTGTGTGTGTGTGTGTGTGCAGTGAGTCAGGATTGACAGGACCTTACTGGATATGATGTGTGATCTCTGACTCATCCCGAGCATCAGCAGAGCCAGGATCAAGTAACCTGCTCTCATATTCACGAAAAAACAACAATGAATCCTCAAAGGACCAGAATGAAAAAGAACAGAACTAGTGAAAAAGAAACACTAGAGTGAATGGCCAAAAGTATCTGAACACCCCTTGGCGCTGGACTGTGTTTCATGGTTTGGATTAGATTCAAAGTTTTTTTTAAAGACAAGCAATGGTTATTTTTAAATATAACAAGTAAATCAACAGTAAATGAGAAAGAAATGCAGCAGTTTCCAATCTCACAGCTCACCATGTCTCAACCCAAGCATAGAAAGGTTGGGTCTTTAATATTATGGTGAATATTAATTCCCACAGTGCACGTGCTCTCATACCCTAAACCTCCCTCAATACAGACCCTTAAAGAGTGTGGTCTAAGACTTTTGGCCCCCACTATATATACACTGTGCATATACACAGTGTATAGGAAAAAATATCACACTGTGACACGACATGTTTACAATGTTTAACCGGAACCACCAACCAACCCTAATTAAGAGCTTCTGTTGCCTCAACCAAACCACAGATGAGAGTCTGGATGCAAACTGCGGACTCTGGTGTCACGGCCCTACACTTTGTACGCCCATTATCCACCATGACTGCGACACTGCTGCAGTAGATACATGCAGCACTTCGTGCGTTTTAAAAAAACATTCCCTCCCAACGTAATCCAGGCAGTGATTATATTTGCCATGACAACGTCATTAGGGAAAACAATTTGGTATCATACTGTGTATATATATGAGTAGTTTCTAGGAAACAGGATTGGACCGTGTTTGTTGACATAACCACTGTAGTACAAATGCTTCAAGATATTTGCAAATATAAGTAATTAAAGGGAATCTTAATGCTACAGTATACAATGGTGTTTAAGACCAATGTGTGCCTCCAACTTTGTGGCAGCAGTTCATAAGCCAGCCCCATGAAGATATGGGTTTCCACTTTTATACAGTGGAATGTTACTGAGCCCTGACCTCAATCCCGTCCAACACACTGGAACACAAACTGTGAGCCAGGCCGTATCACTAAACATAAGTGTTGGACCTTGCCTATGCTTTTGTGGCTGAATAGGATTGAATCCTCTGCACCCAGCTTCTGGTGGAAAGTCTGAAACCACAGGAGTGGAGGGTGTTACAGCAGCAGATTAATGTGCATTGTGTCCGAATGATCGATTCAGCACTTACTGTTATGTTTGGATGAGCACATAGTGTTTTTGAAGGGCCACATACCATTGGTTGTACAGCACACTTTTTATAGGAATTAATAGTAAAATAGAGCGATGATTCCTTCAGAGGGGATTCACAGCATGATTATGATAAATAAAAAAATTGTGTACCTTTCTTATGGGAAGCCCATTCATGTGAATCAGATTATTTCCCCCTACATCTAAGTCCAGCACATCACTGATAATGATATCCAATTTCCCTTGATTGTCTATATTTTTGAATTCTGCCAAAAATGCTTCTCATCGTGACGAAGGCAGTTTGACAAACGAGCATCTGCTGAAGAGAGAACCGAACGAGAACGCTACGTAGAGTGTGTCTGTACAGGATTTTCTCCTGGCAGGCTCAGAGGATTGCCCCATGTCATCCTATGGCCCACTTGGGTATCTGGCTAATCATTTAGCATGAACATAAACCCTGACTGTATGTTAGTTTGAGCTCGTATAGGGCAACAGATGCATGTCCTACAAGGTAAATGATAATCCTCATGGATCTAGCACAAGGATTTTTTTTATCAGTGCAACATATCTTATTCTGGTGACAGGCAATGGGGAAAGTACAGAAGTGAAGGTAGAAACAGAAATTCCTTCGAAGTATGGAGCAAGGAATTCATGTACTGATCAACCAAAGAAGTGTTTGTGATGGTTGTAGAGGCCTCAGAGAGCCTCAAACAAACCATGCAGGTTGTACAATATGTTGCCCAAGCACATCTGAAGGCAACATCTTTATGTTAAAGAAAGCCTGGTACTAGAGAGGGGTGAATCGTATGAATGGGGATACAAACACTTTCAGACAGTCACATCTACACACAAACGAGCTTGATTATGTCGGAGTTTCTGATACTGTCTGACAATCTACTCTTGTTGTTAGTGGTAAAGGAAGTATTCAAACATTTAACTTAAATAAAAATACAAATAGGTAGACAAAAAGTAGAAGTACTACATTAACCTTTTACCTGAGTTAAAGTAAATACAGTAAATACTTGCTTTTAAATATTCTAAAAGCTGTATCTTATTTCAGGGGTTGCATTCCTCTGAATACCACCTCCTTCAGGGGCCGTCTGGTCTACTGAGGCTTTTCATGATCAGCATCATCAACTCGTCCCGCCCCGAATTGCAATTGTGTACTTTTAACTGTTCAGCTGAGTTGATGCATGATACTCAAGCACTGGAAGTCTTGTCGCTTACTGGCGCCATGAACCTCTCTGGAAACAGTTTGTCACTGAAGCGCAATGAATCCTGGGAAAGGTAGGGTGAGGAAGGATCCAACAATCGGAGCCATTGTGTCTCGGAGATGAAAGGATGCATTTGCCTTCCACATGTGCAGGGCCCTTCGAAATGGGAAAGCTTAGTCGCACCGCTGTGACACTATCGGTCTTCAAATGCAGCCTCTGAAGGATGTGGCCCCTGAATTGAGATACAGCTAACGTATCCAATGTATGAACCTGCCAGCTGACTGCAGGCTTTCTATGTGGAGTTTAATTCTGCAGGTTTTCTCTGCGCACTCTGGCATTCCCCCATAGTCCAAAGACATGCAGCATAGGTTACTTGGAGACTTAAAATTGTAAGGGTGCATTGCTGTTCATTTTTATATGTACCATTCGTTCACACAGGGGTTTCAATACCATTAAAAGACTGGGCTGCAGCCAGGTGAACAGAGAAAAGCTGAATGTTCTCTTCTGTGTTCTCTTCTGTGTTTTGGTCCTTTATCACATCCTATGTTCAACAAACCATAAACACGTAGAAGAATATTTCCAGCAGCTCCCTTCCACTGCTGTATCTTTGCACAACCACAACGTGCTTGTTGAGCTAATAGTGAATTATTACAAACAAACTAGAAGGAAAGCTTTCTGTATATAGACTGTTAGCTTCACTTGCTACATAACTTCAGATTTGTCAGTTTTGTAAACTTACAAGTACAGGCTAATCCTGTTCTAATTGTTCTGGCTGAAAAGAAAAAAAAAAACAATGGGAAACTTCCAGTTGACTTCTGCAGCCACTTAGTGTGTATTGTGTTTGAATGACATGGACTTCCCCCCCCTGCATTCATTGGTAGAAGGGACGTTGTGTGGTTAAAACACAAGCTCACAAAATGCATTCTCCTAAACTATATTTGACAACCATTGTTTGGTTTAATGAGGCCTATTATACGTGATGGAAATATATATGAACAGGCTCATGCTCATTTCAGTCATACCCAATTCTCAAGACGTGTTTGACTCCATCATGTTAAAGGACATGTCTGTCCAGTTAAGGAAGGAGACTTTTTAGCACAGATTTAACAATATTAAGAACCAATATGACTGAATGATTTAATCCACCACGTGTCTATATGATGCTGAATGGAGTTAGACTTATGTTCACATGGATGAGTAAGACAAAAAAAATCACAGAGAAGAACGGCAACTGCTATTTTTGTGTATGCACTATGTGAATATCATATTATATACCTCATGATTTATGTAGCTGCTACATGAAATGAATGGATGCTCAGGTAATGGTCATTTTTGTTTACTTGTCTTGAGTTTCGTCCCCTTTTCTGGTCGACTGCTACACTGAGGAAGGCAGTCGTGTAATTGTAATTGATAATCAGCTCTTTGCACAGGCTCGATCAGTTCGATCCTGGTCTGCCCCATCTGCATGCCAGATACTGAACCCCGAATGGCTCCTCAAAGAAAAACAAAGTGCTGCCCATAGATGCACTGTATGAATGGGTGTGAATGGGTGAATGGCAATAAAGCTGGTCATCATCACTAGAAAAGCTCCATATAAATACAGACCATTTACCATCACTGTCTTTTGTGAGTCAAACACTGATTATAGCGGACCTATGACGCTGTTCTGTTATCTGAAAGCAACCAAGGTTCTCCTACACCTACATGCTTACAAGAGGAGGGTGAGCAGATAAATATTCAGCATTATATACCACTACATCCTGCACACAGAACCTCTGAATATATTATAATTCAAAATGATATCACCCTTTTCACCTCCTTTTTATTTAGGACTTTGAACTGCCTTTCCTCTGCTGCCACTCTCAGAACAAATTGTCTTACACAGGACACCTCATCTAAATGAATTTGTTGCCACCAAAGGCATTAACTATGATTTCATGAAACCACACAAGGGTCATCCTCAGGACAAACTTGCCCCAGTCTCAGAGTAGCATAATGATCAGCGTGTTTCTTTGTTTCTTTGATCCAACAAATTAACATTGTTAGTGCGTGATTAACATAAAACGTTGCTCAACCTTGCATTAATTTATTGCTTTGTCAAAATGCTGAACGTTAACCTGATGTCCTGTACATTACTTGCACGCCCTTGTTTATCTCACCATGGGAAAGTGACCCTGCTGACCTGCAGGGTGGGACTTCCTACCATGCTTTCCCCCAGACTATCTCATCACCTGCACTCATCTGACATAAGAGGGAAACCCTGCCTTTCCACCTCGGGCTGCATACAGACAAATATCATGACAGGTCTTGGGGTCAGTGCCTATCTCAGTTCCTGAGTGACCTGTACACTGCAGCTCAGGGTGAATGTGATGCAGTGTTCGTCAGGTCCCATCTGTGAGGTTTTCTAACTGCAGGACCTTGTGAACAGAGATTAGAGTGGGGTACGGTGGCATAATGCAGCCTGATGCTTGTTGTTTCCTGCTGTGGTTAAGCTAATTTGTTGCTAACCCTCAGGGCTCACTAACTGTCTGTGTCCACATGGCTGGCTCTCCGTTCTGCCGGCATGTTACCCATGTTTATCTTGGTGGACATGTGCACCCCAAATTCTTACCAGTTGTGTAATTACAGAGACACACCACACTGCGTAATCCAGCCAGGACCTGATTTACAAGTGGTACAGTAAGTGCTGCATTTTGTGTTTCTCACAATAAGTACCTTCCTGCCCGAAGCCTTTTGAATGGTGTCCCAGAAGGACATTGCTTCTCACTCCCTGGCGTCACGCTGTTTGTTTCAAAGAGGAAGCAGAGACAAGAGCTGATACGTATAATATGTTTCTTTTGAGATACATTTTTGTGACATTTTGGCTGTCACAAAAATCAGAGCCACCAGTTGAGACACACAGGGAACATGAGTGGGGATACTGTATGTACTGGATGGATTTCAATTGATGCTCCACAGAGGATGAATGAATTTTAATTCTTTTTTTTTTTTTAGATTAAAATGTCATCATAATTTATTGGAGTGCAGTGTGTCCCCCTCAGGATAAATTGTAATAAGACAGAAGAGAATAATAAATTAATAGAAATAACACACAAAGGCAAATAACATGTTGCACAAACAAATAAAAGCCAGTGTGTTTTCAGACATGTCTTCATGATGACAGTTTAGAGGTTGAAGATTAACCTCAGGTATATTTAGTCTACAGTGTCATTTACCTAATGTTAGCATCCTTACACATTAAACTAAGGTAAAGTTTATACCTGCTTAACATAAGCATGTAATGCATGTAATGCATTGTCATTGTAATGCATTGTCATGTTAGCGTGCAGTCAGCAGTCAACATTGACATAGAGAGAATTTAAAATGTAGATAAGGAAAGCAACACACTGCACAACACACAGCAGCCTTTTTACAAGGATATCAAATAAATGGATGAGGTTTTAAAGGACACCGGGAAACAGCTGTGAGTAACAAGTATGTACATATATGCAATGTTATTATTGTGTTACATACAAAAACATTTAGCAGAAGAAAGTGCTGAGGAAATGATTAAACGTATTTTTCAGACAGAGTAATCACTAAAGCAAAAAAACATCTTCTCCCCTCGTCACACTACATCACCATTGTACTGTATATCTGGAGAAGTGTACACACCCCATCCAGAGGTGTGTCACTAGACTTATTCATATCGACATCTGGAACCTCCACTTGTGGAACCCTAATGATGTGGAACCACACCATTGGTCAGGTCTGCTCTGTGTGCAGCAAATACTGTGCTCATGAGTTATTGATGTAGAACACATATCTATCCCTCTGACTTATTCAGTAGAAACCCACAAGTCCAAATATTCTCAGTTTCTTCTTGTTTTGTAACTCCATGCGCATGCATGTAGTCACATGCACTCCCATAAGCCAATTCACAGTGTTTGATCTTCCTAGCATCCTGTGGCTTTGGGAAGTTTGCCATAATTAAAGTCAGATGGAGGCCATTTAGTAATGCAGCATGGGTTAACCCGGCACCGTGTGACAAACCCATAAGCAGCAGCAGCGGCAGCAGCAGCATGTGAGACGGGCTCAGAGCCGGTTCCCAGCAGAGGAGCCCCTTGAAAAGTCATCTTCTAAAATGCACTCAGGTGGCACAGTTCACAGACAGCTGGAAAAGCTATCTGTCTGTTTATCCTCTGTCTGTTTGCTCCACTTTCCCGATACATCCATGACTCAGGTAATGTGCAAAACCTATTGTGAATTACTTCTGAAAATTATCAAAGCATTATTTCAGCCTTGGCCCAATAGGCCTGTTGGATTTCTGAACTAGTTTAACTAAGAAACCAACAGTTGTGCAGCTCCAGGCCTAAAGTCTGTACTTTTTATTTCAAGTTAAACCCTTCAGCTGATTCGTCTCTGATGTGGGTCAGACCTTGGTTCTCAGTGGAAAACACCTGAGGCCCAGTTCACAACTGGGATTAACATCAGTCCTGAGATATCTGATCACTAGTGGTCAACTCTGAAGTACGTCTTTTCACACCTGCTATTAGAATGAGTCCTGAACGTGCCTCCAGTGACCACTTGTGATCAAAGCTTCCCACTTTCCCTCTTTATATGCAAATATACTCATATGTAGTGTGTGTGTGTGTGTGTGTGTGTGTGTGTGTGTGTGTGTGTGTGTGTGTGTGTGTGTGTGTGTGTGTGTGTGTGTGTGTGTGTGTGTGTGTGTGTGTGTGTGTGTGTGTGTGTGTGGTGTAGCGGTAGAGAGCAGAGTCAGGAGGGGCTGAGTGAATAGTGAATCAATTTGCTGCACATTGCTTTACAATGAATGACAATTTGTTCATTTGAGAAAAAGGGGCAATTAAATGTACAATACTTTCAATACTGTGGCGGTAACCACAAATAATTCAATGTTTGGAAACTGAGAGGTGTAAAAATACTTAGGATTCATTGTGAAACTGCAGGTCAGAGGACGTCGGCTGAGTAGGTGGTCCTTCATATGTGGCCCAGGACACATTGGCATCCACACAAGAATGTAGACAAATGCGTCCCAGACCACCTCTGAATGTGGTCTGAGTGATCAGATCTCAAATTCGTCCTCGTCTTAGGTGTGTTCACACCTGAGCTGATCAGATCCCTCTGGCTGGATATTATATTATTATTATATTATAGTGCCAGGTCTTAAAGGTTCAGTGTGTAGAATGTAGTGACATCTAGTGGTGAAGTTGCATGTTGCAGCTTAATATACCCCTCATATCACTCCCCATCAAATACAGTCTGACTGACCAATGTGGAATTAATTTGTTTGGACTAAATAGTTTGACTCATTGATGTTAAATCAGCTTTCTGTCATTCTCAACTAGCCATTTTACTACAGTGTCTGCAAATCTTACACCTTACTAATGTGAAACACCCTGTTGGCTCTGATCAGACAGGAGTTATGACAGAGTCAGACATGCAGTTATTACAGTGAGAGGAATCTTTTTCCACTTGTTATTACCAGCCTTACCAAGCCTGGCTGGACCGTCATGAATAAAACAGAAGTGACCCAAAGCTGGTGCTGAGAGGACAAAGAAACACAAGAGGTCAAGAGGTAGAGCGCCGCTCAACTTACACAGGAAAAAAGAAAACGCTGTCGCTCATATCTAGGCAACAGAGTAAAAGATACATTTCACTATTTAACATAGACAAATCTCAGAAGTCATATTGAACTCTAGGTCACAGCTTCTCCTTCCCCTCCTTTGCCGCTGGTCTAAATATAATTATATATATTGTTACAACCCTGTGTTAAACAGAAGATCTTCACCACCACAGAGAGTAAATGTCTCTCTCTCTCTCTCTCTCTCTCTCTCTCTCTCTCTCTCTCTCTCTCTCTCTCTCTCTCTCTCTCTCTATATATTTATCTATCTGCCTTGCATGGGAAAGAGTAAAAGTCAGATCACACGAGAAGGCAATTGTATTTTAGTTCATTTAAATCACTTCAGCCACCCAACATTGGCCTTGCTCAGTAGAGCAAGCATAACTACCCAAACTGACAGTACACCTTCACGCACTCTCAACGAGAGGAAGAATGAAAAAAAGGTTAAAGGGAGGCCCCATGCTTGGCTCTGCCCAGGGCCCTTAAATCACTAAATCCACCCCTGCTAGAGGGACCAAGCAGTGGGTGACTTTGTTTGGAGAAGCTCAGGGTTTAACATCAGGACCTCTCATGTCAGAGGTCTGACAGAGCTGCTCTTCATCACAGTGTTTGCTTGTGAAATCATCCAGGTCATCACCAACCAGTCCTCATAATTCAACATTATATTTTAAATATATGAATAACATATAAGTGTTTTCTGATTTGACGCCTCTATCAGCAGGACAACACCATTTTTCTACAGCCACTAGAGGACTATGTCACTTGACAAATGTATGTTGTTAAAGAACATTCCCTTGCTGTGCAAATTGCTGGTGCCCTACTCCTTAAAGAAAGTGTTGGCATCACACTTAAGTTTGATCTGCTGAGATGTGCAGGTGTGCTCTTCTCAGAGACCTTATGTAAGGACTGTTCCTAAATCCCCCTTTCATCTACTCTAGGACTCTCTTCAAGTATCCCCTGAAAAGTCTCCAAGAACAAAATAGAAGATTAAAGCGGAGCAGAACCGAAGAGCTGGCGTCAGGTTTCAGTCTGACGCCCCTCTTATGACAAAAAAGGCTCTGAGAGTGGCGACAGAGCAGGGGCCACCAATCTGCCGCTGCTGCCAAGTCCTGCATTCCTGCTGGGTATTTTTAGTGCTGGCATTTAAACTTGGCAACACATTACATACCCATACCACCGGCACTATTTCCTGTTCCTGTGAAAAGACGGGGCGTTTGCAAGCACACATCAAAACCCATTGTAAAATGTGCAGTCACAGATGTGGGCATGTGGCACTAAGTACAGGTTAGTCTGCAAATATGAAAGTAAGTATTGAATTCCATTGTTGTACACAGTCAATCATTCTGTCAGCAGTAAGTTTTTCATGACAAACTGCGGAAGACAACAACATACTACAGCCACCGGCTGCAGCAAGAAAGGAAAAAAAACTCATTTTGTAAAGTCGGTTTGGGGCTATGAAATTAACAGGATCAGAGAAACTATATTTATATAGAACCAGTGAAAAGGTACCTGTCAAAAAAATATTGAAATTGCGATCCTCAATAACTTAGATTTTTTTCTTTTACAATTTATGGTCTGCAATAACCAATGTATATACATTTAAAAATGTATGGTTTACAATGCTATTGGCCTTGTCTACTTTTTTATGCTGGAGTTCCTATTGGTCAGAATTCTGTTCTAGTGTGATTCTCTACATTAAACCTGACTGAATATTTCTCTTTGGTGTTGCTCAAAGCAAAATGTCCATTTCTCACATGCATCATCATCTCAGCTCATATTAGTCATATTAGATTCACTCAGGAGTGAGATATGAAGTATTATATACAGCATCTTTAAATAGAAAGAAAGCCTTTGAGCCTTTGAGGAAAGTGCTAAAAGGTGAAGATGGCGATCCAGTAAGAATGGCTTCTTTTAGGAAGCAGGTCAAGGCTGCTGAGGGAAGAAGAGCAACCTCCTCATTAGCACAGTTAAGACATAATGAGCATCACTGAAGTGAGCTCATACATTAGAGCAGGGGTCTTCAACGTTTCAACGTCAGGCCAAGGATCCCCAAACTGATGGAGAGATGGAGCAGGGACCCCCTACTATATATATTGTATACAATTGTGTTTTATATCAAACTGGGCCTAGTGCCCAGTTTGATATAACATAGCTACCCTGTTATTGTGCATTCAATACTAAGCTATTCAAATAATACACAGGTTCATATATTCATGTTTTTATTTTAAACATGTGCAAGGTATAGGGGTGGCCGTGCCACTGCTATTTATAAACATAAATCTTGCATACAACACTGAGCTATTAAAATAATTCACAGATTCATGTTAATGTGTATTTACAGACATTTAAATTTGTGGGAACAAAATTGGTTCGAAAAATTGTCTAATCAACCAAAAGTTTCGCGACCCCCCTGCAGTACCTCTGCGGACCCCCTAGGGGTCGCGGACCCCCTGTTGAAGACCTCTGCATTAGAAGATATTTTATTCCTCTTTTACGCGAACATATTAAACACGGTTAAACACGCTAAATAAGGTTGATTCACTCCCTCCCATTGCTAGCAGGGGAGTTTAATGTGCTCAATAACGTCGCCTTGAGAAAGGTGCAACATTAGCGTCTAGACTGCCAAATTGAGGAAGAAGAAAAAGAACAAGAAGAAGAAATTAGCACGATAAAAAACTTGTGTCTACTGCAGAGTCATTTGACCCGGGGGTCAGTGCTGATTGTACCCATTCCCACTGCAGACAAAAGCCAGATGTTGGTACGAGTTAGTGGGGAGGAATTTGCACAATGTCAATGTCAACTTAAAGGTCCACTGTGTAAGATTTAGGTGAAAGAGATTGAATATCAAATAATCCTGGTGACGTATTAACTTGTCTGTTTCATCTTAATTGTACAAATGATTGTTTTCTTTACCATAGAATGGGCCCTTTATATTTAAATACTTTATATTTACATCTGGAGCAGGTCCTCTCTGAGGAGGCCACCATGTTTTTTACAGTAGCCCAGACTGGACAAACTAAACACATTTTGAGTTTTTCTGACAACTGAAGGCTTCCACAGGTTCTCTTTCATGTTTGGAAGGGGAGGGTG
The DNA here is from genome assembly GCF_009819705.1 of Hippoglossus hippoglossus. Taxonomy (NCBI): domain Eukaryota; kingdom Metazoa; phylum Chordata; class Actinopteri; order Pleuronectiformes; family Pleuronectidae; genus Hippoglossus; species Hippoglossus hippoglossus. The sequence continues at coordinate 23,234,107 of NC_047165.1, read as the reverse complement.
AGGTGAGGAGTGTTCCACTGCAACATGCAACATCACCACTAGATGTCACTAGATTCTACACACTAACCCTTTAAGAAAAAAATCAAGTGCAGTTACCATCTTCATTTTCATTAAATTTAAAAAAGAAACACAATTTATTACTTCCACACTATTTTCACCTGTAATTTTGGTGGGCCGCTGCATTGGCCGCTGTTTTGACAGCAGCTGTTATTTATGCTCCTGCAACATGAAAGTGGAATGCAGTGACACCCAGATGAATGGGTATCATGATATGTCAGCCATCTCATGAATGTAACCGGACTCTAGCTGCGAGACTCTGTGGAGACCAGACTGTCCTGCTCTGTCCACCACCTGCATCCAGAACTCAGGAAACTGGTGCTGCCCACTCCCCTCGCTCAGCCCAGCTCCACTTCAGCAGAGAGGAAGGCCTTTGTTTACGTGATGTGCCACTGCCGTCATGAGTGCAAAAGGGTAACAGAGATGGGTGGAGAGATGGCTGGGATTGAGAGTGAGGAAAAGCACAACAGTTTATGAATCAGAAGCCTCTGATGGGTTATATGTGTCCATCGCTGTCTAAACAGTTTATTACATAAACCACTAAAAGATTTTTGCTTTTTCAGTTCAAACCACAAAAACAGCTAGTTCAGAAAAAATAGCTGTCCATAGTCCATTAACCTCTGTGTGATTCTTTCCTCATTTAGCTGAAAGCTGGAAATGCAAAGACGGTCTTTGATGGTTGTGACAGCTGATCACTGCCAAATCCCACAGCGTCTGGAAATAGCAGTAGAGGGCACTATCATCACTGACCACAGAGGACAAAGGGCTCACCCTTTTCACGCAGCAGCCAAGCTATCATCCTGTCCACTTTTCCTCTGTCAGATGCATCAACGTCCTCACAGGCAAGTCTCACCACTCGGCGGTTATTTCAGGCTAACGAGACCAGGCTCCTGTCTAAATGACTGGGGAGACAACCACAAGTGCACTTTCAATGGTCACTGGAACATAAAAACTGCATGTATAGAATCAGCAGTCAAATCAGATACAAACTGCTTCAAAAGTTAGTTCCAGAATAAGGCTTAAAACCCTTTTTACTTTGAATACACATGTGCAGGTTTCCCTTGCACCTATGCAACAACACAAATGACATGGTGTTTCCTGTGTGGCTGTAACAAAGCAGACGATTGGCCTATGGGGGGGAGGGAATGATGTGTGAAAAGCAATGGGCCTCAAGCATGAACATGTTTGTATTCTTATCCCAAGTTTCTCTGTAAACATTACATTTGTTCGTATTGTGAGTTGGTATAAAAAAAAAAGTGCGTACAAAATTGAATAATGTCACCTGTTCGTATTGCACAGGAAACATCAAGGCAACATTCTGCTGTTGGAAGTCAAAAAACAAAAGTTGGTCATCTTTATTTGCTTCAGCAGTGGAATTAAGGGACTGGCTTGAGCCAAACAGTGGGGAAATATAACAAACGGTGTTAATATAGTGTCAGCTGAAGTCAAATAGAAATGGTTTGACTTGAAGATTGCCTTTTAAAAACGTCTCAGGCATCCAAAAGAAGTAGTTCAGCCATGACGCTGATTATTATTATTATTATTTTCTTGATTTTAGGGGTGGCTGTGGCAGTCGTCCTCTAACCAGAAGGTCAGGGGTTCGATCCCAGTCTTACCCAACTGCATGCCGAAGTGTCCTTAGGCAAGATACTGAACAAAAATCTGTACTGTCAAGCACTTTGAGTGGTCATCAAGACTAGAAAAGTTCTATTTAAATACAGACCATTTACCATATTATAATTCAAGTCAACACAATTAAATGGTGTATGTTAATATATTTATTTACATTTGCTCCAAACCAATTAAATATACAATTCAAGTGTGAAAAACTTAAATAACAGAAAAAAAAATTCACGTGATTCCACTCCCATTAATTCTGTTTGTACCTGTAAAAAAACTCACAATATGAGAAAATTGGTAAATATGGCAAGTTCTCCCAAATCCCTTGTACGCACAACTCTACGCACAATAACAAATCTTTTAGTACGAATGGTTCTTGCATGAGGAGAATTATGAGGCTTATTCTTGATGACTAACATCAAATCATGTGACTGTTTTCTCGCTGTGACCTTGAATAATCCCGTTTGTTTTGAGCTTCCACATCTGAGCGGTTGACCTTTCCTTGAATCGTGGTGCGAGAGCTATACAGCGACTATTTATTCTATGATGTTTATAGCAAACTAACACTCTGATAATCCTCTTCAGTCACATGAATTGGAATCCAGCTCACGTGAGGATGCTGTGGAGTTTCCACCCTGCTCCCTCCGCTCCGCGGTCAGTCTCATTTGGGAGCAAGGGGACATTTGTGTTTCCATGCCACAGATCCCCAAACAAAGATTATGCTCTGTTCACACCGACGACTTCCTGCAAAGTGCTAATGCAGTACTGGAGCAGAGCTGCTTTGGATAGGCAGACTGCCTGCCTGGCATGTCAAATGGATTCATGATGTGTGCCTCCCGTCTGCAAACGACAGTCTTTAAGTGTCACAGATTTTTGACCAAGAGCCTGATTTTCTGGCTGTCAGGCAGCGCCCGAGGTGTCGACAGGACGTTTCCTAAAGACCGTGTTTACCATGACACGGAGTAATTAGTGATGATAGGTTCAGTGGCGTGTTGGCATGGCCAGGTTTGATTTGAGAGCTTCTTTTCTGCCGGTGCAACTATATCCCCCTGTGTAAAGCATAGTATTAAATTCACAGTTGACATAAAGCATAAAGAATTTGACTAATTTCCCCAGTGCTGTATGTGGATTTACAAATATACATTTTAATATACAGTAAGATGAAAATTCACTCAAAAGCCCATTCTGACTTCCATGAAGGGCCTCAGAGGGCTGTGCTCAAGCTGTGGCTGCAGTTGTTATTCATTAAATTTATTACTGCGGCTGATTAAAAAGGTAGAGTGAGTCATGCAAGTATAAAGCAGCTGTGATATTTCAAAATAGAACACATTTTGCCGGCCACATGATTTACCCGTCTTTAATCCTCAAGTACTGAAATAACCTTTCTGCTCAAACATCTGCTTCTTGTGAAAAGGCCGTACATCAGACACCTCCCGCCATCCGCTAGATAGCGGGCTCACGAGGAGACGGTGCTCTGAGTTATCTACCAACCTGCTGCTCCTCGGTACGTGAGGGGCAAAAACACACACGTGTTCACATGTGAACACACACATTTTGTACCTTCTCCAACAGTCTGAGTTGTGGCCAGAGCTGCAGCAGGTAATATCCTTCAGCAGTCAGGCAATCGTCTGGAAAAGAAGTCAGGCTCATAAATCATAACGTGCAGCACTGTGGGTTGGCAAGGGGCTTTGACCAAGGTAAATGTGCGTCTGTGGAAGAAAAAAAAGTGAGAGAGAAATAATTTACTGCAGCGACATACAGATTTGCCTTCTTGCAAATACAGATGTTTGTCAAGGAGCCAAAGCTCCATGTTCCCAGCAGCAGTGAACAGGGAGGCAGCCTGTGAAAGCACTTACCCTGTGTTACCCAATTAAGCTACTGCTGTGTGATGTGTCTGGTGCGGACCTGTATGGAGCATGCAAATGAAAAGACAATTAAAGTACAATTCTGGTGTATTTCACTGCCTGTCCAATCTTTGTCATCATTTTTCAATGTTTTGCTGGTGTGTACTGAATGACTTTACATGGTTTAGATGAATGATGTATAGTGATGTCTGTATGATGATGATGTATATACAGTGGGGGTCTAAAAAGCCTGAGACCACCCCACTGCATGTGCAGTATTTATACAGCATGGACATCTGTGTGGCAAGGATTGATTGGGATTTTTGACAAATGTAAAAAATAAGGTTGGCATTGTTCAAAGTGTGTTAGTCCGTCTCTCAGTACGTCCTGACTTCCCTATCCTGTCTGGCCCAGTGTAAATCTCCCAAAGAATAGGTTTTGGGAAAGACTTGTATTATTTCCATGCCTCTTTCATGTCTGAATGCAAAATCATTACCTACAGCCATGAGAAGGCTAAGCTGAGCATAAAGACTGACAACGGGGAAAACAGCTTGTCTGGCTCTGTCCAAGGCCAACCTTTACGAAATGTAAAAATTACACTTTGTGGTTTTTGGGGCAGTTACATGTTGGAGTTATTTCTTAACTTCTTAAAGCTCCTCTCCTGGTATTGATCAAATCCATATAAAAGCACCTTTGTTCCTCCAAAACACACAGTCAGACATTTTCCATTAAAAAAATCTGTTCTTGTTATTAAAATGACTCAAAACTCTTTGCAATATTCACTGAACTATAAATATGCAAATCAGCCCCATCTTTATTTGTGGCAGATATGTTGGGACTGGAAACCAGCTCTGAAGACAAAGAAGAAGAGATAATTGTACAGGGTCGCCAACAAGTCGATGTACCAGAACAGTGATTTAATTTATGCATCGCTCTACGTTAGAGATGTAACAGAAAACAATAGAAAACTTGACTAAGAACATCAATTACGTGTTGCTAATATAAGATAAACTTTGGTCCGTGTGAGTGATGTATGATGAGAAATTGCTGCACATAGTTGCACTGTATATATGAATTGTGTGTTTGAATGCAAAGTGCTTTGAGTCTTCATCAAGACTAATTACAGACCATTTACCTACGGACATATTAACAAGATTAAACACTTGATTTTCATTGACAGCGGTCTGTTTCCTTAGACAGAAAACAAAGAAAACTGGGTAATTTGCATGAATTTGACCCAAATTATCCTCGAAGAGCCCAAGCTCCAACAGTTTGCAGTGTATGTGCCAAATCTATGTTTTAATAGCTTCCTATAGCTCCACCTTCAAGCATAATGCACAGACATGAGGTTGGTTATCGATCTTTATATCGAAGAAAGTGTTTTTGTTTATGCCAAAAATGTTCTTTAAAATAATGGTTCACTACTATGTAGGAGGATATATTGTTATTTCTGTATTAATTTGTGGAGGAATCCACATTTAGTGCAGTAGTGAGTTGGAAAAGCAGGACAGTCCATGTTGGATTACAAAACTTCTGTGTGTGTGTGTGTGTGTGTGTGTGTGTGTGTGTGTGTGTGTGTGTGTGTGTGTGTGTGTGTGTGTGTGTGTGTGTGTGTGTGTGTGTGTGTGTGTGTGTGTGTGTGTGTGTGCGCACGTGTATGTGTATGTGTGTGTGTGTTCCTGGTAATGGAACAAGTCACCCATAGTGCAGACGTGTGGCTGAGGTCACTGATCTTTCTAATCTGTTTATGGAAAACAGTGGCGCTCCATGTCAGAGGGATAATCCTTGGTTTGCTTCTGCTCATAAGATTTCTTGACAAACATAATGATATAGACTGTTTCATTTGACGTAATAACCATAGTTCTATGCAGTACTACGCAGTGAAGAAAGCAGTGCAGGTACAGAGAGTCAAACATGATGAAGAGAACATAAAGAAAAAATGAGCAGATTAACTCTGGAGAAGTCAGAGCTGCTGAAGTGGGACGTGACGACGTCTGAGCCAAAAAGTGCAGTGTTTGCTTTCAAAGATGAAAAGAGCTACAAGATGAGAGGGGAGATGAGAAGTGACGCACATGTGGCTCAGTGCCGTCTGTTTCTTGTTGTTGTGATTTGTTCGGCTCTCTCCTCCCCTGTGCTCCTCCCCATTTTCACTTGCTTGTGTATTATGTTTATTTCATCATTCATATTTTACTTTTATTGAACTTGTTGTCAACACTGTACACATCTAGTTCAACTTCTCCTCCAGTTTATGAGAAGCTTAATTTCTGCAGTGGATATTGTTGGACATTTTCTTTTGAGCTGAGTTGCTAATAAATCCCTCCTTTGTGCTTTTATTTCCATTTTATGGATTATTTTCCCCTGGTTTAATTTGAACTCCTCCCATGGACTTTTCTGAGACTCTTTTTCTCTCAGACTGGTAGCATCTGTTGTCAGTATTATCCAAGGTCCAGTGTATCACACTCATAGATACACAATTAACTGTGAACCACCAGTCTATTTGGGGATATTCAGAAATGCATTAGGCATCTTATTTTCATAATTTTAACAATCACATCTTAGTAACTTTAATAATATGATTAAAACATTTATTGCAAATGCAACTGCTATCCAGCACTGCATTGTAATGGCCAATCGAATACATACAGATTCCTGGTACATTACTGGTAGATTACTGACATGCTCCACCACTCCATCCCGTAGCTTCCGCTCCTCAGGCCAACCTCCTGTCCCCCCCACCCTGGACATCGCACAGGAGGTGAGGGTGACGAAGCCTTTTCCACAGCTGCCCCCTCCCTCTGCAACTCTCTCCCCAAACCAATCAGAGACTGCACTGACCTGTCCACCTTCAAAACATTATTTTAAACCCAACTCCTTAGAACTGCTTTGAATATGGAATTACAATGTGTATTTTATGTTTTTTAATTAGTTGCTTTCTCTGCTTTTTGAATCCATGTAAAGTCTGTTTAAGCATTGTCAGAAGCTCTATATATTATTATGATTATTATTATTATCGTTATCATCATTATTATTATTTGGAAGGTGAATGCTGTACTTCTGCTGTGATGATGACCATGATCTTTCTCTGAAACTTATATCATGCCACTGTGGTGAAATCAGGAAATGGGTCACATCAGAAGGTCGGGAAGAATTAAATATGTAATTGTTTCGGCTGTACTACTTGTTGGTAAAATGTTGAAGGGTATAGAGACAAAAGCCAAAGTTCTGGCATTTGTGTGTAGAGGACTTTGAAAGTCCAATAGCTTCTCCCCCTTCCCCTCACACTTACTCTTTAAAGGGCCAATGTTAAGGATTTAAGGCTGATCTATTGGCAGAAATTAAATATAACATTTGTAAATATTACATTTTTCAAACTGCATATTGATAAATTATATTGAATTATCTTCACTCATCTCAACCAAAATGTGCCTGAAGTCAAAGTTTCCAGGGATTAAACCCAGATGCTTGATTATTCAACAGCAGGTGGCAACAAAGTTAGCACACATCCGAAATATTAATCACACACTCCTCAAACATATCTAAATATGAACATATGTTAACACAGTGCACGACAAATGAGTTAGGAAGCTCCTCCTCATCACATGCGTCTCCCTGTGTGGGAGCGCTTGTTTATGAGTGTGTCAGGATGACGGACAGTCGACCCAGCAACATCACATAACAGTGTTGGGTTTCAAAGGCTCTGACGCCATGCCCGGCTCTTATGTGGGCATCCCTTTGAAGCCCATATCTGGTGCTCTGGATATCAAAACAATACCAGGTAAATATAAAGGCTGTACAGCAGGTACATTAGAAACACAGATCACTGTCTGAGCCTGGGTCCAAATTTGAGCTTAATTAACAAATTGCAAATGAACATATTAATGTGTGTTTAGAAAACACATTTTAGTCTTTTAATGGAGCAAAGCTTGCAAGCTACTTCAGGCAGCCAACTCGAGCTGCGCTGCGCCAATCATCTGATATGCTTCATTCTCCACAATCTTCTATAATACACACCCTCCCAATTAGGCGGTCTATTTAGGGTGCAAAAATGTCCCATCACTCCCTTTGCCAGCCCCACACTGCTGCTGCCTCAGAGTTGCTAGCAGTTGATTCAGCTCCTCCACTACCCCAGCATCCACCTGTAGGCTCAGGGGCTTATTTTGTTTTTTTTATTTGCTCATCACACCCCATTATATCTATGTAATCATATCTGGAGGAGTGATGACATTGGAGCCTAGATGCTGAACACAAACCATGTTCTGCTGCACTAAACATTTCAAACGTGAGCTGTCTGACTGGAATTCATTTATGCTCCCTGTGTACTAGGGTATACGATTGGTGACAAGTGTGTGTTATGGAAGTTTTCTGGAAGCTGGTGAAAGGAGAACTCAGGCAGCAGCTGATGTCTTATGCAGAAGGTTTTAATGTGGACTTGATGCATCAAGGAGACCAGAAGGTGAAACAATATACAAACGCTAACAGAGTAACATGAGCAATTGTCACCCCCCCAAGTCTGAAGATGTCTCCCACAGCTTCCCCATATATCTTCCTCTACTTGCGTCACCCATTCCAACAGCACATCCATGAAAGGCTAGAATTGCTGTCACACTCTATATTACATGTAGGTGTTCGCATCATATTGGATAGTTCAGCCTTAAGTATGCTTTCCTAAATCACATTGTGTCCTTCAACTTGCCACTGGTGAAATACGCAAAAGAGTTAAAGTTGGTGAGAGTTGAAGTTGGTGCCTCTCTGTCTGGTGCATCTGAGTTAGATATGAAAGTCTTAGTGTAGACACTACAATGCATTGTTGGTTGGCCCTTTATCTATAACCTAACCTTGGGTACTGCTTAGAGAGAGAAGGAAGTATCTGTGGAATTAGACGGACACTTTTTTCTCCTGTACATAAATAATGTGTAATATACAATATACATAATGTATACAGGCGTATACACTGATGTGTGAGGATGGTCAAAAATTCCTCAACAGTGAGGACTTGTGATCACAAGATATTTTTACACTTTGGTGAATGAAATCACAGAAAGTTAAGGGTTACCCGCTCAACAGGTAAAGTCTTTGTATGCATTCAAAAAACTGCTGCGGGGAAACCATTTAGGCCAAAACACCAACATGCTCCTTGGCACACTGATGCTCACCAGTGTCTACTGTAGTTCACCCTGAAGCATCCCACATAATGGTAGCACAATCATCATGTCACAAATCCTACATTGAGGTATACTGGACTGAGACAAAGTATTAATCTGTGAACGTGCCTTTATGAAGTGCTAGCCTGATGGTCGGACAGCTTTTTAAACCCTCTTGCTAGACATTTTTCCAATGTCAGATTAGGGATACCTAACTAACTATGTGACATTCAACACCCACCTCTTGCTGTTATTGGCCAGCTGTGTGGAGGTGAGAACGGAGCCAAAGAATGCACCACTCTCCAGGTTTCTTTTGTCATTTCTCACACAACGATTTGTGACACTTTCCATATGTGCAAACCCACTTCAACACTATGAATCTGTCCTTGGGGAGGCTGTGTGAAAAAAGGCATCACTATTCCCTCTCTGTATGATGGCCAGCTTTTCACTTCAGTGTGAATGTTCAGAGTATAAACACAGACCATAAACCGGCCATTAAGCAATAAGTGTAAACTAACAATTTAGTGTCCATCTGTTGGAGATGTGTTACACTGTCAGTTTTGAGTCATGAAAGATTGTGCAAAGGAGTTCTGGTGTCTAATGTGGTAACCCAGGATACTGAATGTGCTCAAGGGGGGTATTATTTGTATTTTCCATCATTATAGTCATACGATACTCACCGATTCGTCTTTTAGTCTTGGGCCATAAAAGCAGTAAAAGTGTGAAAATCTGATCTTAAAAATCCAAATATTTAGGCCAGAATCCTGACTCTTGTTTATAAAACTACATCAGCTGTTGGACGTATCTCACATTGTGACCTGGAACCGCTGTCTTGGATTAAACGTTGTCTCAATGTGACAGAATATAGGAATCTTACTTTTATCAACAGAGAAAGAACGGATGAAGAAATCAGATAACAGACAATTACAATTACTTACAATAAAAATGTTGTACTTTTTCTTGCAAACAAAAATGGAAATTTCAAACGCCATCTTCTCTGATTACATAAAGTGAGTGTAGGATGAGCATCAGGTTGCAGACGCACATACTCTTCCCTCAGCTAAAATAGGATTTCTGTCCTTGGCCATGAGCGCAGTAAACATCAACAACACTCCAGCTCCTCCACTCTACTGCTCCCAGATCAGTTCTGCAACATGTTTCCTCTGTGGTTATTCGTGACTATTTCCTTTCAATGTCCCAAAAAATTATCAAAATGAATCTAACACTTGTGTGGTGTGGTCAACGGTGATGATTGATGATAAATGAAAACATGCAGCGGCAGAAATAGCTTTTACAACATCTCAGCGAAGTCAATGCTTTCACAACAGTCAGAGGACCAAGGACAGTCACACAATCTGATGAACGACAACAGCAACAATAAAAACAGTAGCAGCAATGGCACCCTGATAATCCCGCATATTTCCTAAATGCTTGGCTCAGGTAGAGATAAAAGCAAACAAACAAAACCTTAAATAAAATTGGGCTCCTGCATGGCTCAATGTAAGCCCCCTGTCCTCAGCCCGATCATGTTCCATCCTCTCCATGGCTATGATGAAGTGCTGATATTGCGGTTTTGCATAATGTGCCATGTCATATGCTGCCATCCTGCAGCCTTAGAAACGTTCATCCTTTGACTTCGCTCTAAAAACAGTCCCTCCACCTCACTTGTGGTTGCAAGGGGCTTTAGTGCCTCTTGATTTATGGATACAGCTGTGTGCTGGTGATAAAGACACCTGTCCCTTCCTCCAGCCACACTTCCTTCCCACACTGAAGAGCCCGTGTGCTAACCTGGGTTGGAATGTCACCATGGTAACCTCAAGGTCAAGAGAACGCTGTGCCGTCACCCCCCCCCCCCCCCCCCCCCCCCCGCCTCGCCTGTATTGCCAGGGTAGTCTGCAGTCAAACTTGTGAGGATGACGACCACGTCACAACTTTCCTGAGGAACAACAAGTGATGGTCATTTCAGGTGGGTGACATTCTTTGTCCAGCCACCAGATGCCCCCAGACTTTCCCTCTGATCCCAGTCACATGACCTTCCATGCCCACTCACACACCTGTCCCCAGTCTCCTCAACCCCCCACTATCCAACCAGCCACCAAGGTGTGTGAGTTAAAGATTGCGCAACCATATTCTCAAAGTTAAACTTTTAAGTGCACCGCACATTCAAACACATGCATGCAGACATGCATGAACCGTAGGTGTTTTCATCAGGATCAGTTACTGCAGTCAGTGGTATAAGCACTACTGAGTTTACCTGATCACATCATTTTCATTGCTGGGACCTGACGAAGCAAGGAGTGCGCCTCCTGGAGACCGACTCTCTTCAGCATGATGGCTGACTGAGAGAAAAGGGTTGAAGAAAGTCAACACTTTTTTTATAGATTTACATCCTAGTCATTTTTTGTATGTCCCTTTCATTTTTTCTTTCTCTGTGTGAGCGTGTGTACTACATGGAACAAATTTATTCTTCTTTAATATAAAACTGCCAAGATTGTCAGGCCTCAGTGTATAAGTGCTTTCACACAGACAATGATGTTAACATCCAATATGTAGTGGAAGGCTATTTTTTTTTAATGTTCCCTGCCTTCCTTCCCCCACAGGAAGTGTTCCAGACCTGGGCTGAGCACAGAGGGAGATGAGAGGTGGTACGGTTTCATGGGTGAGTGTATTGAGAGCCTGTCCTCATTGATTCATCTTCCCAAGGATGCGTTGGTGGTCGCACTCCCTTCTGTGGTGAACCCAGCATTGGGACACAGCCATAACATCCACAATGTCCACCGCACAAATACAACGGGTTGTGGAGCTTATTGTCATGGTCTGGTGTTCTGAGTGTTATTTTGTCCACTTCTTTTTGAAGAAGTGTTTTCTGTTTATTAATATATCCCTGTATGTTTGTCTGGCTGTTTTAGTTGTTCCTGCGTTTCATGTTTTCACACTCCGGGTTCTGTTTCCTGTTTTATTTTGTAGTGTCTGGGTTCTTGTCTCGTCTCTAGCTTTACTTCCTGTCCGTGATTGTCTGCACCAGTCCTCATGTGTCTCACCTGTGTCTAATTGCCCCTGCCTTCCGTGTGTATTTAAGCCTCTGTGCTTCTCCTTGTCGGATCGTTGTCGTATGTAGTTGTGTTCTCGTGTCTACCCGTCCTAATCTCCTGTCCTGTCCTCCTGTCCGGATCTCCTGTCCTGCTCTCCAGTGTTTTGTATTCCTGTGTCTCCTGAGCTCCCGTCCTGATCTCCTGTTCCTTTCATTAAAAGACTCCTTAGTTTAAAACTCTACGTCTGGGTCCCACTGCCTCACCAACTCTGACACTTATAAGGGATACGCAGGAAACAGGAGAGGTTTGAGCTGGAGCTTGGGCAGTTAGAGGTCGAGAGAGAACGAGGGGACCAGAGCTTGAGAAAGATGATGAAGAGCGAAGAGGATAAAAAAGAAATGCTCTCCTCCCTATCTATTTAGTCAATAAAAAACCTGGTTACAAAATTGCTTTCACATTCACTCTCACATTGAGTAGTAGATAGAAATCTCCAATAATCTATAATATGGGTCCAAGCCTGAACAGTGTAAACAGGAAGCAGATCTGCAACTGGTTGCTTTGCAGAAAATACCACAAATGAGGAGCAGCAATGATGAAAAGTAAAAGCAGGGATTTATTTTCTTGAACAAACAAGAAAGATGAAAATGTTAATTAAAGTTGGGTTAGAAATGCTTGTAAAACGCTGGTAGTCAAGTTGTGACTATTAAGACCCAAACAGGGAACAAACAGATATCTGTTTCATCTGTTACTTTCTGGCCAAATTACAACACAAGCTGTAAAGGGGCCGGCAGCGTTTCCAAAGGGTTCCATTGAGGGGGAAAAAAACTCAGGAGTAGTGTGAAGGCTAAACGTAAAAAAGTGAAGCTTGAGATATGTGTTTTAAAACTAAACTTTGTGAGGTCGTCCAGCTGTAACGCCTTCAACAATGTGGACCATGATGTGGTCTTCAGGATCCTTCAGAGAGGGGACTGTTCCAACAAACCTGGAGCTGGTTACACAGTTTGTCATAAATTCCCCTTACAGAGAGAGTTATTAGATCATAATTGATTCTATGGAGGGATTAATATACTGTTCAGCTTATGTGAAGCTTAGTCACCAGTGAAGAGCTCCAGTGCTTCATTTGATCAGTAGTGAATCAGTTTATCATTTCAGATTGGAGATCTGTTGTGTGCATATGTGCATGTGCTGACACATTTAGCATTAATTTCACTTCCAGATGAGGTCTCTTCTGGGTCATCAAGCAAGGCCACCCTTTCATTTCCTCTCAACTAACCCTGCCTTCATGTCTAAACGGGTACAGTGAAATGGTTTCCTTCGGAGTGGGTAGGCTCACTGTCAGGTTAGCTTTTACAGGTGGTTGGCGATTTCAGTTTCTCGCTCTTTCTCTATTCCCTATTGTAAAATTGTCTGGGGTCAATTTCAATCCGTCAATTTTCATTAACTTATGGCAGTAATTACTTTCAGAGTAGTCATTCCCACCTACTAAAATGCCTCTGGGCCTGCACTTAATGAGAATGATTTTCCATGATGATGTTTCACATCGCCCCAATAAAATGTGTCATTCATCTACATTTGATCTCTCCTTATTGAGTTGTTGTTTATAAGCTGTGTCATATCCAACTGCCTAGGTTTCTTACACTGTTGGTGCTATTTTAGGAGAACTCAGCAGTTAGAGAAACTTATATATCACTATAAAACTGAAGGCGAAGACTACAAAAATAAAAGCTAAATTATAATAAACTTCCATTGCAACTCCAAATGTGGATCTCAGACACCTTTAGAGTTTTTGCAAGGACCATTTTCTCATTTTTGATGCAGCTAGAATAGTAGCGGCCTCATGCCTTCCTGAAACTAGGCTCAACCTTTCCTGGGTGTATCAAATACGTGTGCTTCCCAGGCAAATATCAACCTGTTACTTTAATTCTGCATAATTTCATAATGTCCATGCGGTGAGCCTTCAGGAATTGTTTCCACCTCTGCTTTGTGATGTGTAGGATCAAAGTGCTTCCAGTCCCTGAACACCTATTCCATTACTTTGAATAAAATCCCTAAAACTTTGACCATCAGTCTCTCATTTGCCGCAGGAAAGCCTTGCACACTTCATATCCTTGAGCCAGGGAGCTTTGAGCTTTTTCCCACAATCACAGTTCAGATTATCACTCTGAAGTTCTCCTGCCACGTACTGCCAAGTCCCACACTCCACACAGAGGAGCAATAATGGGGAGACAGCAGTGCCCTGCCACTGCCTCAGTAGCCCAAGATGTGCATGCAACTTGGCTGCACTTCTCAATGGTAGAGCTGTTGACTTTGATCAGGTCGTAGAATCAGTCCCTCTCAGCAGGTATCTGGTGTTGACATCCAGTGGGAGCTGGGCCCAACATTATGTAATGGAACTGAACTCATTAGAGACAGTCAGGTTCAACAGATTGGGAGTCAGGGTGAGGTGAAGCCGACCTGGTTTCCATCAAGTACATTAATACTGATCTGAAGAGATCAGAAGTCCTGGTCCCATATAACAGACTGTGTCTTTGTTTCAGTCAGAAGTGCAGTGAATGGTGAAGCAATCAAATATATTTGATGATCCTCTCAAAGGACAGCCCAGTTTCCCCAGGAAATACGTCCATAGCTCAATATATACATCCTGGGCTAATGTTCAGTGACAATGCAGGAAGTTTAGGCTCCTCTTTATTTATGTTATGAATGGTTGTGCTGACGGATGGATGTGCAGCACGCAGACTTTCATTTATTGTTTGTACTGTCAAACTTTACAACACCTTAAACCTGCAATATCTGTTTTTTGTCCACTTAGGGTCAGCAGACACAATCAAACACTACCTTGGCATATACTTTTACAAGTTGAATGTACAAGGAAACGTCTGCTGATTTACAGCAGCTCAAGCTCTAACAGAGCAAATTCATCCAATATTCACACTGCTTCCAGCTCTGTTTTGGTCTCCACCAGCTCCTGTGTGAGACATCTGGCTCTTCAGCTGCCAATTAATGTTTCCCTCTGCTCTTGGTTTCTTAGCAGCTTTTTCTGTAAAAAAAAAAAAAAAAACCCTGACTATGTTGTGAGAGTAAACCAGAACAGTTAAACAGCTAAAGAAAAGATCACATCTACAATACAGATAACTTTTTGAAATGTTCCTATTTTTTTATTTATTTGTAATCCTAGAATGCCTGTTCTTTTAATAATAATAATAATAATAACTTTATTTATATAGCACCTTTCAAAACCAAAGTTACAAAGTGCTTTACAACAAAAGATGCAAGATTCACAGATTCTAACATGTGAAAGAAATTTGAGATTTTCCAAAAACGAATCAGTTAAAAATAGGCCATTCGATAACAGTGAGTCCTAAAAAGAGACTAGAAAGAAAATACAGAGTTTGCCTAAGATCACCAGGCAGGGTCAATCTTGACTGGTCACCTCTAGTGACCAGTCAAGATTTTGGAACCAACAGTAGGAGCCTGATGGGGGGGTTAACAAATCACATATATGCTGGATCCTGACCATGGAAAGCTTTAAAACAATTAGTAAAATCTTAAAATCAATCCTAAAACTCACAGTTGCCAGTGGAGAGCAGCAAGGATTGGTATGATGTGGTCGCTTTTCTTAGTACATGTTAAAAGCCTGGCAGCAGCATTCTGAATTAATTGCAGTCTTTGGATGTTTCTCTTACTGATGCCTGAATAAAGTGGTTTGCAGTAGTCAAGCCTGGGAGAAATAAAGGCATTGATGACCTTTTCTAGGTCTGCAGTGGAAAGGAAAGACCTGATCTTCTTCAACTGTCTCTGTTGGGCAAATCATGACTGCACCACTCTGGTCACCAGTGCATCAAACAACAAATCAGAGTCAAAGAGAACACCTAGATTGTGGGCCTCTTACAAACATTATTGGATAAGGTACCCAGACTGGAGGAGACACTGGATCGGTGGTGCCAGGCTTTATCGGGACATACCGCTGGGTGTCTTGCAATGGAAATCAATGTCATAGCTAAATGTATAATAATGTTTGAATGCGTATGGAATATTTACGTTTAAAAAATAAAAAGGTTAAGCTCAATGAAGTTGAGTGGAGATTCAGGTGATTATTTTCTCAGGGTTCATATCTACGAGCGAACCGTTTCTTATTGTCATTTGCTGCAGTGTCATTATAAAAATATTGATAATACCCATCTTAATCAAGTGTCCTTATAGCTGAACCCTGACCAAACCTCAACCATGGTTTATTTACAATGTGATGACATTCTACCCTAAAGACGACATATTTCATAGTTGCCATGAGTGAAAGAATTTTTAAAAGGTCAACCTTGTGTTTTGCAGATTGATCCAATACTGGAAGGAAAAGGACTACCTGCTTTTTATTTGTCTTATAAAATATGCACTTCCTTTTATGTGTTACTTGAAATGATTCCATCCTTTTATATCTTGGTATTTTCTACAACTGCTCCAATAAATATTCAAGTTGTGTGACTCTTCTGTGAGATTGATCTTATTTCAGAGAAAAAAAACATCCTGATGGATTTAACTGTACTTCTGTTTAACTGTCAATCTGGATCACATTTAACTGTATTTGCCTCAATTTGTGTGTTCCTCCTCATTCTGAAATGACTCCACCAGACACATGGACTTTGGAAATCCTGCGTGCTACTCAGAAAAAAGCTCAGTGGTCACAGATGTTAAAGGGGTTGAGATGAATGCTTGCAGATGACTAATTTGTGCCACTGTTTGAATGGGAGGAAGGAGTTTTTATTTTTTGCATAGTCACCTCTGGTTTTTGTCCTCCTGCTCAGCTGACCATTGCAGCAGCCTTCACTGTGAGCATCTGATACCCTAATCAACCACAGCAGTAGATCATGGCATGGCATGCTACTCAAGAGAAATGAGGAAGGTATAAAATCCATGATTGAAAAAAGGAAATGTGCGAGTGGACCTAAATCAGAGAAAACACCTAATTCTGTCCTCTCTCCTCTTTCTGCTGCAAGCTCTTATTTTTTCTTAGCCGTTCTTTACAGGAGCCAGAAACATCTCAACCACGAAAGTGACCTGCTGCAGCAGAAGCCGCTCCGTCATCCCCCAACACTGTAATTATGTCTTGCTAATGTTCTAAGGGATATTTTCCCTTTGAAGGCCCTGCTCTTCATTTTGACAGGAATCTGGTCTGTGCTGTCACACTCCTGACTCAAAGAAGGAGATGAAAGTCAGAAGCCAAGAAAGCGCTTCTTGTCAGCGGGGATGCTGAAATAAGGTTGGGCTCAGAAACAAGCTCTCTGGCCCATTACAACCCAGTCTCATCTCAAAATGTATCGTTGCAGTCCTACAATTGTCCGGCAAGACCTGAAAAATATTCATAATAACTTAATTTGAATGCCAAAACTATGTTAAAATATGACATTTTTTATCTGGAAACACAAGGTCGGCCATTTTATTTAGTTTTCGCCGCAAAACTTGAGAGTCATGTGATGTGGGCACAGTCCAATGGAAAACAACGGCCATAAAAAACGTAGGCATCTCATGATTTGGGAGCCCTCATTGTGATATTACTATGTTTTGCGCTGTGGACCAACATAGCTACTACATATTTTGAGATGAGTCTGGGTTGCCTATTTTTTATTACAGAGTTTCTTGGTTTCAAGTCTCCATGGTTTTGCTGCCTCCATGTTCTGTGTTGAGTATCTTGTCATTTTCTTCAGCAAATTTTTCTCAGGATTTCCTGGTTAAACCGTTAAACCAGAGGCCAACAGTGGAGGAAGTGTTTGGATCTGACACTGAAGTGAAAGTGTCAGTACTCCATTAAAAGTCAAACATATTACTGAGGTGGTAAATCAGAAAATGTACATGTATAGATTCATGATTATTTGCTGTAGCAAGTCACTGTTGTAGTTGCTTGGGTTAAAACCTATTTCAAAGATCCCCAGGGATATTTTAAGACAAATAAAAATACTTAACTCTTGGATGATAATTAGTTTTTGCTTCAGAAATATTCAGATTTTTGTGCACATTTATCTGTGTTGAAGATTAAAGATTAAACTTAATATTTTTTATTTGTAAACGTTCGAAACTTCAAAAACTGCAATTGAAGTAGGCCTACATACAGTAGTGTTAAAGCGATTCATGTGTGGATCCAGAAACAGAACACAGGCTCAAGTGAGAGGATCATCTGGATTTATGGTAAAGGTAATAAAGGCTGAGCAGGCTGAGGTAAGGACTGGAGACTGAGAGACACAGATTACAGGGGAAGCTGAGGCAGAGATGAGGAGCAGCAGACACTTAAGACGTCTGGGGTTTGATGCTGGGCACATGAACATTAAAACCATCTGCCTAATATTGTGAAGGGAGCCCTCATGCTTTCAAAATAGCTTTAACTCCTGGAGGCATGGAGTCCACAAAACCTCTACAGGTGTCCTGTGGCATGGGGCACCAAGCTGCTCCCTCCATCTCCATAAGACATGTTATTACATATAAATACTTTAAACATTAACATACCTTTCAGTTATGCTAAAAACTGTTATTTTGTTGATGTGTTCAGTTACACGCAGCATCTATTGTACATCTGTCCGTCCTCGGAGAGGGATCCTCACATGTGGCTCTCTCTGAGGTTTCCACGTTTTTTCCCCTGTTAATCTTTTTTTGGTAGTTTTACTCTCTTTAGCCCTATGAGACAAACTGTGATTTGTGAATATGGGCTAAACAAATTAAATTTGATTGATTGAAGTAATTTGCATCAGATCCTTTAAGCCCTGTAAGTTGTTCCATCAGGGAACAGCAATGAAGCCGTGTTCAGCAACAATGTTTAGGTAGGTGGTATGTGTTAAATTAACATCTACATAAATGTCAGGAGCAGTTCATTGCCCAGAGCATCACACGGCCCCCACCTCCCTGCCTTCTTCCCAGCCTGCATCCGACTGCCATCCCATTTCAGGAAAATGATGCTCATTCACCCGGCTGTTTACGAAAGGGAAAAGAAAACAGCATTCATCAGATCAGGCCACTTTCTCCCTCTGCTCCATGGTTCAGTTCATTGACACTCACTTGCCCATTGTAGGTGCCTTTTGTAGTGGGCAGGGTACAGCATGGATGCTAATGGCACTGACCCTTCTGCGGCTCCTCAGCCCCACCAGCTGTGATCCACTGTGTGTTGACAGCTTTCTCTCACAGCCAGCATTAAAGTTTACAACTATACAGTATCAATAAATGTGATGAGACCATATGGGTCAGCCTTCGCTCACCTTGGACATCATGAGCCTTGGGCACACCATGGACACTCTTTGACAGATTGGCCCTAGTCAACACTTAGAAACTTCACCTCCCCATTTTCCTGCTTCCAACTCATCATCCTTCAAAAGTGACTGTTCACTGTATCCCGTTCCTTGGTAGGTGGTGCTGGAACAAGATAGTCAATGTTATTCACTTCAACTGTCAATGGTTTAAATGTTAATGTGGTTTTAATGTAAAAAACAGGAGCAAAGGAAGACAAAACACATGGAGGCCTTAGTGTCAGTACCACACAGGTGGAGGGGTGACGTGGTGATGAGTGACTGGAGAACGGATCCAATCCGGGGGAGGAGGAGAGTGGAGCAGGCGGGGTGCAGAGGGGATTTTCAGGGACAGACAACCAAAGGTTAAAAAAGAGCCCTGAACAATATGTGTACATGCAATATTGCAATTTTATTCATTTTAAATGACATCTACAAAACAATCAATCAAACATTCAAAAACTTAGAGAGTTTCTAAAGAGTTCTCCTTCAATGAAAAATACAGAATTCGATGAAAATATAGATATTGTTGACTTTAACGTTTGACTGCTGGACCATTCTAAGTGCACATACACAGGGGGTTTGTGTGAGTTGAACTCCAAGTTGTGATCTCATAAATCCTGCTGATACACCCATGTGTTGACCTGCACCTTGAAACTCAAGCACCACAGTCAGGAAACAAGTTCATTTGTTCTTGATGTAAAATTCTAATCTGTAAAGTAACCACTAACTAACGCTTAGTTTCCATGGGCCCAGATCAACATGGTGCTTGACACAGAAAAGAAAAAAACAATCTGCCACAGCGACATCCTGAAACCAAGTTTCTAAAATAATCATTCAACTGCAACATCCTGCATGGCTACCATCCCACAATCCCATGTAAATCAACAAATTGTGTCTGTTCCACATCTCAGACTAACTCTGCTTTTCATTTCATTGAACTGTCTTCAACAGCTATACATCTCACTTGTGTGGACAGACAAAGGAAAATCCAAATAGATAAAAGGAGCACATCCGACTGCATCTCCATGTTCACTGCAGGATGTTGTTACAGTGTGTATGTGGCAACAGGAGGGAGGACTCCAGACTTCAGTGATTTTAATGTCAAGACACGTTTATAGTCAAGGTTTACAGGCAGGTAACTGGTAACTGGATAAAAACAAGGCACAGGGGGACTGGGTGCAGGAACCCTGGCTGAGCAGACCAGGCCTGGAGAGCAGCAGGGCAGGAAAACTCTAGAGCAGTGGTTCCCAATTTAGGTGTCAGGACCCCCCAGGTGGTCGCATATGTGCCACTGAGAGGGAGAGTCGCAAGATGATCTCCAGACACCTAATAAAATGTATAGCAATTAGTAATAAGAGTATTTTAGCCATAACTGTTACAAAAGATAGTAATAAAAAAAGAGTAAACTTTACCCCTAAAGTGATTATGACAGAGTAGCAACAGCATTAGTAGCAGCAGCACAATTTACAGCACCGCAGGAAAACACTGAGACATGCGCACCTTGGATATTGCAAACTAGCTCAGTTAAATATCCTAGGGTCTTTAGTTTGGGGGTCAGGGGGTGACATTTTTGGGAACCCCTAGAGAATGTCCCCGGTGCTGAGGAGTTTAGGATTAGGTGATTTCAGACATAGGCAGGTAAGCTGGAGGACGGGGAAGAGTTGACCTGGAAGAAGGGGGGCCTCATGGACCAGAGAGGATGAGCAGATGGCAGGGCAGATTGATGAGAACTCTGAGGTGGCAGACGACCAAGATGGAGGTGTCTACAGGAGAGACCACACCATAGGACTGCATGTCAGTAGGCAAGATGTGAAAGCAGTGAAAGAAGCTGAGCAAAACGATTTGACACCAGTGGAATGAGTTTGAGGTCTATGATGTTGGTCTGTAACAATAATGTTTGTGTCCAGCAGCGTGAGTTGTACAATTGGCACACAGGGAGATGGGTCTTCTGTTGCATTCATTAGAGCGTCTTTACTGTATCAGTCTGTTGGTGAGGTTGCTCCTCCAGACAGAAAATGGTGGGCGAGGGAAGAAGGGAAGACCATGCGTGCAAGTAGTAGACAAGGCATTGGGAGCAGAATGGGGCCAGAGCGTGGGACTCTGATAGAAAAACATGTCATAAACTTTATTCTTGAATAAAATTCCTGATGGCAGGCAGCTCAGGAAGAGGAGGGTTTTTGAACCAATGACAGAATATGAGTATTATTGCTTTGTGTTGTTGTTGTGGAAGTAATTTATTCGAGCAGATGATGGAGTTTTCGTTTAGTGAGAAAAGCAAGTTGAATATAATTGAATGTTCGTGTGCTTTGACTGTGGTTCCTATCGCTTGAGCCTGAGTTAAAACTGTCATCAAATTGGTGCAAAATCCAAGTTCTTCCCATCTGTTCTACAAGGCACTCTTT
Organism: Hippoglossus hippoglossus; assembly: GCF_009819705.1. Classification (NCBI taxonomy): domain Eukaryota; kingdom Metazoa; phylum Chordata; class Actinopteri; order Pleuronectiformes; family Pleuronectidae; genus Hippoglossus; species Hippoglossus hippoglossus. Next base: position 23,212,749 of record NC_047165.1, on the reverse strand, counting down.
CAGAGATGCAAAAAATCTGATGTTATTAACCAGCCTATCCCTCTGGGAGGCAATTATGTGGTTCTTGACAAATGGATTTAAACAATTTAGGTATTTTCTCCAAACTAGGAGGATGAAAGTTCATTAGTTGAACTCCGGAGGTCGGCGGTGAATAGTCTTGTGGGTAATAGGGGAGCTGCGTATCATGAGTGGTTTGGCAGATGTCCTTTAATCATTTCACAGACAGTCTGAGAGAGTAGAAGGGACGTTTGAGCCGACATGAGAGTGTTAGCCTGCACACGGAGAAGCAACGCAAGCACTATGTATATGCAGGTTGGGATTTTTTTATTCGATTTGATTCAATTTCAATCTTTACACACTGTTTAATTCCAAAAAGGAACATACTCCAATACATGGAAATGATAAACTTTGGCTTTGGAAAGTGTACTTTTTTCTAATTTAATTTATTTACTTTTTGGAAATTAATTTGAAGCACAATGATACATATTGACGAAGTGAAACCTGCTTTCAGTCAGTTAAAATATTTTTCGGACTTGTTAAGACTCCAAACTGAGCTCATGTTTGGACTGTATCTTTTCTTTCATTACTTAAGTCTTAAAATGTGTCTCTTGGTTTGTTTTCGGTCTGTGTGTTTGTCTGGTTCAACCTTGATTTGTTTCACCTGCATCCAATCATTTCTGTTTCCTTTGTGAATATAGTGTCAGTACTTCCTCTTTGTCCCATGTGCTCCTGTATTGTGACTGAATTTCTTTCTTTTGTATCTATACTTGCTTGGACTTCTGTGTGTTCCTGCCCATCATCTCATCTGCGTGTCTTATCTGTCTCACCTTAAAATTAGCTCTTTGACTACTTGAACATTTTTTATTTGACCTGGACAGTGTTGTACTCACCTGTGAAGGAAATCTAGAAATAATTCATAGAAAGACACACACCTGTGTATATACGGTTCTACAGTTTACAGTGTTTTTCAGATTGTAGTCATGCTAGGGTCTGTGTGGTTAAATCTAGGTCAATGCCAACGTCTTATTTCATCATGTTAGCTTACTGTCAATAACTGAGGCTGATGGGTTTGTCACTTTTGCAGATATTTCATCATAAAACAAAGTATTGGACAAATTAATGACGATGACCGTATGAAAAGTTTATTTTAGTGTGACTGAGCTGGAAAAAACTTTTGTTACAGAATAACAGTTCACATATAACATTGTGTATATATATACAGAGTATTTTACAAAGTCATGGTGTTTCTTTGCCCCCATGCACATTTCTCTCACTGTTGTGAACAAAGGTATGCCAACAACCAAAATTTATATTGGGTGATAAAACTGTGAAACATTGTACCAGTGCTATAAAACCTTTCCATGAGAAAGCTATGCATCTGTGCCCTGAATGTGATACCCCAAACATTTACTCTAAATCATGACTTCATGACATGTCATGCAAAGACAAAGAGACGAACATGTGGAGTGTCCCAATCTGTCACTCAAAAAAAGAATGGAAGGATGTAATTTTATAAAAAGTCACTTTATTCACTATCTACCTACTAATTCTACTAAGTCTGTCCGTCTATCAGTCTATGTGTGGAACGCATATCTCGCTGAGTTACAGAGCTTTTATTTTGAAAAGTTGTAAACCTGGGTCAGTTGCTTAACACCTCTGAAAAAGCTGAAATGTAATGAATGAAAAAATTTTAGACCAGTTAAACAAATCATTCATGTCACATATAACAGTAAATAATATTTTTTTCATCATTGCAGCTAAACCAGGTAGGATGAACCCAAAGTTTTCTAACTTCACTCTGCACACAATGTACAGCACACAATAAAAAAGTGACAGTATGTTGTAGAGCTGTTTGAGGAGGACTGACTAATGGGAATAAGGAATAATTCTGAAGTAGCTCAGGAGCATTAACACAGGACAAACAGCCCATTCCAAAGAGGCAGGTTGAGCATGGCCACTACACTAGTAATACTATAATAAGAAGGATTTGAAGTAGATTGAAAAAGAAACTGGCTTCAGGGGAGATTAGCTGTTCAATTAGACATTCCACCTGTCAAGTTTATCATATTGTCATTTACATCAGCTTGAATTTTTCTGCTATGAAGTTGTACAACACATTTGTCTAAAAACACAGTATACAAAAAATATTTGTAACGCACTGAAATATACTATGTTTGTCAAAATGGTTCCACCCCAGTGATAAAAGTCCCAACTCTGTACCCTGGTTTCTAAGTCTATATTTGTTGTTCTCCAGGATGCTTCATTAGGAACAGTGGGCATGTTACCTTCTCCCACAGTGTGTGTGGGCTCAGAGTCTCTCTTTAGTTCTCGGCACAGCTTAAACATAATATTGCGCAGGGGCTGTGAAACATCTATCTGAGCTGTAACACAACATGGGGTGGACTGTGAGCTCCCTTTGGAAAGGCATATTTGTGTTAAATGTTAAATGTTAAATGTCCACTGTGAACTTTCATTTTACACAACCTTAAGTTTTCCCTGTAGAGAACGTAAAGAGTAGCAATACATGTGAGATTCAAGAGAGCATGGTCTGCTTCTTCTTCTTGTTTTCATAAGGTGGCAGCACACAGAATGACTAGTAGCTCTCCCACCGTCTTTCCTCAGCTCCAAGTCCAGTGCTCAGATTAGTGGTTGGGTGAAATGTAATAGGTAGAGTCTAAAGTGAAAACAGATTTCAATCACAGTTATGCTCTTCATCTAAAAAAAATCATAGACCCTTCAAAAAAGGCTTGGGTAAATAGAAATTAATTTTAAAAAAAAACTTTTGTGTAGTGATGATGTACGGATTGGCTCTGACGTCATCCTAATCCTGAATGTATGCGTGACTGATTATTTTCACTGGCCCTTGTCTTTACTTCTTCAGCGAAAGTTAATCTAATCGAGCACCAACCTTGAACAGCATTAAGGCCATAGTTAAGATAAGTGTTATCTTAACATGGATACAAAATTCTCATCTACCTAAATTATGATCTCTGATTTAAAGGGGACATAGCATGCAAATTCCACTTTGTTAGTGCTTCTACAGGTTAATGTGGGTATCTGGCATGTCTACCAACCCAAAAACTCTGGGGAAAAAACACTCGCGCGTTTTGTTATAGTTCCTCTAAGTCAGAAACGTCATGCTTGAGCGACTCGATTGAGCTTCCTGGGTTTTGTGTCGTAACAAGGAACTGGAAGTCTCCGTACATGGTCTTGGCAGTGTTGACTTCCGCAGTGTTCAGCTCTACTGTACGCCGGGTTACAGTAGTTACGCCGGGTTACAGTAGTTACGCCGGGGTACACCGGACGCGGAAGCGCCGCTGCGAGGCAGCGCAGCGCCGTTCTCCAGCACGCAGCCGCCTGGCTGTTCACACGGGACGAGCATTTCTCCGCTGGTCAGCTCCATAGACTGTATATATAAGGTCAGCCCGCGATTCTGCTTTCTCCGCTTGTTGTTGTACCCGTTGAATGTCGGGGTTCGGGGGTAAATGATGGTCTTCATAGCCCCCCCCCCCCCCCCCCCCCCCCCCCCCCCCCCCCCCCCTCTCTTTCTCTCTCTGTCTGTCTGCTTGTGTGCTTGTAGTGGATGGGCAGAGGGGGACATTTAATTATGTGATTGGGAAAATTAAAACTCCAGGACAACAGAAGGGGAATACAAAGTATGGGATGCATATTTGATAATTTATATCATATAAAATATGTAATTTATATCGTTTAAAATCATGGGGGGAGAGGGGGAGGGGGGAGCTGGCTCATTAGCATTTAAAGGAACAGGCACTCAAAACAGGTCACTCTGTGGAGGGCTGTTTTATACAGGGTAAAAAGGGTGCTGTTTTATATGATCCTTGTGGTATTTTGACCAAAGTATGTTACAGACATTTCATTAAGACCCCAAGGAACCATATCAACTTGTGGTAAAATGGGCATGCTATGTCCCCTTTAATGCACCAACAAGCCATCATGATATCATGGTATGTTTTGCCGTCTCTACTCTTCAGTTATGACTTTTATGTACACCTGTACCGTCAATGAGGTGTGGATCACCTTTTTACTGCTTTTGATAATATCTGCAACTAGAGAATTTATCTGGCTCAATGGTTCAAAACTTGGAGGAGCCTGGGACCTGAGGCTGAGTGGACTTTATATATTATGCATCGGGGATGAACGAGCAGTGAGTTGGATCAACCTATCAATCCCACTCTGACACTTGACATCTCCCCTCCTCACGGAACAAAACAAGCAAAAAATAATTTCTTAAACATATCTTGTATTGTGTCATTTGTGATGTCATCCACAGAGCCTCCAGTGTAGCAGGTTGAGGAAGCAGAGTAAAAGCCCTGTAATATTTCAGCCTTCCTCTATGGGGGGGATGGTAGATGAGGCAGACAGACCTCTTGGCTCTTCTGTCTGAGGCGGGCCTCCAAGCATGGGTCACCCAGAGTGCTTCCCCCCAAAGGGCCGGCTGTACCTTCCTCCGGTCTGGCCTTTGTATGAGTTGTTGTGCACGTTTGTGTGTGTGTGTATGCCTGACTGCCTTTTCATTCATCCTTTCATTGTTACGTGTGTTCACTAGAGCTGCCATGGAAAAGTTGATATCGATATTTACCGCTATCACGTGATATTTCTAAAACCCTGTTTGTGCTGACCTCCAGTGGATCAAGACCTCAACTTGCTGTGATGTCACAGACGCTTACACCAAGGTGCGTCATCACACTGCGACGTCACAGTTGTGTTTACTGGTGCAGCAGAGAACACTTCTGACCACCAACAGACTCATGAGTCATGAGTCACCCAGAAACAGAGACACCGACTTCTAGCCTTCTTTACAACTGTTAATAGTTTTAAAACAAATATCAATAAGCCTTTTGTCTCATAGGGCTTATCAAAGTGCGACATCCTCTGTCCTTAACCCTCAACAAGATTCAGGAAAAACTACCAAACATTGATTAGAAGAAACCGTTTTTTTCGCATAATGGAGAGGTGTGTCGAATGTTTAAAGTTTAAAGATATACATTTGGTGGCCAGGTTTTGATGCTTTCTGTTCAATGAAATTGTCCACAGGGGTACAATGACGAATTTACCATGATGTTTGTACGTCTAAGTTATGATAATCTTTAACGCAGGATGTGAGCTGTATCGTATCGGAGATAACAGCATATGTCGGTTTAGCCAGTTTTGTACAAATCCCAAGAGTTCACTGATTAATGTATATCCCAGTTTTGATAGGCTTTCTTTCAAAATTAGATATCCCTGATGACATTATCACCAGACTAACTGTCTCAGTCTTGACAAAGCTACTCCAGAACAACAAAAGAAACTGTATCCATGTGTTGAGAAGTACTTAAATGGAGGACTTGACTGGCCAGCCTGTGTAAAATAGGTCGAGTATTTCTTTAATCCTCAGTCTGTGTTGAATTAACATGAGTAAGTCCTGATTGGATATGTTTGCTCATCATTTTCAACACCGAGAGAGATTACTGGTGTGTAAACAGTTCTAGTATGAGTGTAGAACACATCAGCTGATTTCTCCTCAGGGTGATGAAGACTGAAAACTCGCAGCACCTTCTCGTAAAAGCACAACTGCTTTATTACCAAATATTCAAATGTGCCTATAAAAGCAATCTGTGTCCGACTTTAAAATCTGCCGACCATGTGGGGAGGAAAGGTGCTTTCGATTCATCTGGCAGATGAGTTAACACATAAACAATGTAACATTAGAGGCAGGTGTGAACACTGCTGTTAACGGAATGCTGTGTGAACTGCTTTTATCGTACCACTCCACACGCACTTTCTGGATATGGATATTTATTGGTTCCTTTCATGCTCACTGGTATTTGTTAGATTGTAAATATGAGATAAAGGGCCTTATGTTACACCCAGTGCAGAGCAGCGCCAAATGCGATGCAAGTGTCTGTGCTAGTTTCAGACGGACACAATTCACTTTCCAGTCCAGCACCAACATTGTTTAAAAAACAAATGCATTGGTGTCCATCTGAGCACCCGTCGGTGTGCTGGTCTTTGATTTAAGGTGTGGGCAGGAGCATTGTTGGTGCATTGCTATCTCTAATGGATTGTTGATTGCCAGTCTAGATGCTAGGCGTGCGTTACACAAATGAGGGGCATCATAACCTCACATGACATCACAATGATCAGGAATTATCTGCTAGAACTCTGGCGAGGTGTTTCAGGAGCAGTGATTTCTGTGGAGAAGAGGAGCTCGCTTTACTGTGAACTTTTTAACTTTCCAAATCTCTTACATACATACAAATTCCACACAACAAATTAGAGGTAAGACAAATTGAAAAGGCACAGTATGTCTATATTACATGTTGTGTAAGTCTGGTTGTTATGTGGATTAGGTGCAGCCTCATGCAATACATTACATATTATATATCATTTATCTGAAGCTTTTATCCAAAGCAGCTTACAAAAAGTGCATTCAACCATGAGGGTGCAAACCCAGAACAGCAAGAGTCATGTAATTACAGTTAGTCTTCAAAAAAGCCAAACTACAAGGGCTACATGTAAGTGCAATATACAAGTGCAACTAAACTTAATTTTATTTTTTTATTTTTTAAATATAAACACCAGAGTTGACAATGGTTATTAGACATGATCATGTCACCAAGGTGTAGTCGGAAGAGATGTGTCTTCAGTCTGCAGCGGAAGATGTTTAGACTTTCCGCTGTCCTGATGTCAATGTGGAGCTTGTTCCACCATTTGGGAACCAGGACAGCAAACATTCAATTTTGTTGAGTGGCTAGCTCACAGTGAGGGAGCAACAAGCCGATTGGCCGATACAGAGTGGAGTGGACAGGCTGGGGTGTAAGGTTTAACCGTGTCCTGGATGTAGACTGGGCCTGATGTGTTCGCAGCACGGTATGCAGGTACTAATGTCTTGAAACGGATGCGGGCAGCCACTGGTAACCAGTGAAGGGAGCGGAGGAGCGGAGTAGTGTGAACATGCTTTCAGGTTATAATAAGGTTATGGTTTTCATGAGGTAAGAAGTAGTTATGGTTGAGGTCAGACTAAGTCACTAAGTGTGTATGTGTGTGTGTGTGTGTGTGTGTGTGTGTGTGTGTGTGTGTGTGTGTGTGTGTGTGTGTGTGTGTGTAATAAGAGGAATGGAGTCAGGTGCATAGGCCGCCAGCTGCCAGTCATCTTCATCATCACCCTGCTCTGCCTCAAATACCTGGTTGCTTCCTCAGCACTCCCTCAGCTCTAAGCTCTGTTTGCTCACTCAGCCACACAGCCAGTCTCTCCAGTAGAGTTTGCTCTGTGGTATTTCCTGCCTGCATCATCACTCCCTCCTGCCTCATCCACCTTCTCAGTTGGCTTTCTTCAGGAAAACACTTCAGGCTCTGCTCCAGCTTCTGTTGGTTTCCACACTGTTCTGGCCCAAGCCCTGTTCTCCACTCCGCTCAGGCACAGTCTCAATTGCATCTCAGTCTGCCTCACAACAAACTCCTTAGAAAACAATTTACTTCATCGATCCTGTCTCCAGACTCTGCGTTGTTCCCTACCAGCCTGAACACAAGGCCTGCCCAACTCCCCAATGATATTACAGCACAACTCTTGCAGGGTGACCACTAAAATAACAAACAGCGGTGAACTCCCACAGAAGATAATATGACTGGCACTTTTTAAAAGTTTTAAAATCTTCCAGCAGAGCACAGCCTTTGGACACAACCACAGCAGTTTGTGGAAATACACTCACAGTCTACCATCACAAGTTCCTCCAGATAGCAATGATTTCCTGCAGTTTCTGTAGTGAATCAGCACATCCAACTTAATGCTGCTAATGCAGCTGCAGCTGAGTTTCACTGCATAAAGGTGTTAGAGACAGAGACTTGTAAAATGAAAAAGAGTTTGGTCTGCTGCCCGCACCGTCATGGCAACAAAGCAACTAAGTCAGCAGCTTTGTTTACATAATCATATCACTGTAGCTGACAAAATGATAAGTATACATCTATCTAAAACTAGTGTAATGTTGAGTTACATGTTTTTTGGATGAGATTTTTATCCATTGCATTCATATCAGTAAAGGTAGTGAAGGCTAAATCACATAGACGTCTCACTGTATAATGTATTACAGTTCAGAAGCACAAACTACAGTCTCTAAAATATTCATATTACTTCTATAATATAGTTTCAATAAAGAATGAACATTATAACCTTGGGGGATTCACTGTAGGACCCTTGTGTAAGACTGTCTTAGGTTTAGCTCAATGTACCTGTTAAACATTTGGCATTTCATGAGCGTTACCACTGAATAATTAGTTTTGTTTTGTTTTTTGTCTGATGGAGATCTTTGCAACAGTGGTGAGTAGATAAAGACTGTATTTTCATTTCTGGGTAAACTATCCCTTTAACAGTCTCAGAACCTTTTCTTAATTTTTCCTCATAATTAGCACCAGTTTACAGTTATTTCAGACCAGGGAATTATTAGGATATGACACACTCGTAAAATAAAGCATCATTCAAGTTGTTTCCATCAACCAACAGACATTTTATGTAAACCTGCTTTCCTATGTCTGAATGCACTACAAACCTGGAAACCACACTCGTGTGCAACATGTGGATAACATATTTTATTGAAAGCAACACTGCGTAATACAGTGAAAATATATTTCACGTGCTGAGCCTTCTGAAAGGTCTCAGGTCTGCCTGCTTTAGGCCTCAGAGAGTGTCCACTGTAACTGCTGACACCCACACATTCCCAAGCTGTTCTCACTTTCACTGCAAAATCGTTCTTTTTGACAGATTTATTTGACCTTTTTTTTTCTTTGACATCAGGCGATTGAAGCTGTGATGCCCGCAGCAGGCAGTGGAACACTTCCAGGACACGACCGAAGCCTTGATGTATCATCTTCCCTGTAGGACATGATGTGTCTTACAATTGCATTTGTGCATTGTGAGTTGTGTCGGTCCTCTGCAGCGCCGCCGCGCAGCTGATATCCATCATAACAGCACGGCATGAGCACTGGTGTTTACCTCAAAGTCACTGATTGGGTGCCTGGTGCTTACTCTAACAGGCCTGGTTCTCATCAAACACAGTGTGCTCTGTGAGTCAGCTGAAGCCACAATTAGCTCGCAGTCCACTAACATGGGCTGCGTGAGCAACGGATTAGTCCACAGTGTGTTTAAAAACAGGTGCACGTTCAAACGGGCGTCACGCAGACACAAATGCCACTTGTGTTAGTCTGAGGCCTGGAGTGATGTACATGAAATCTTTTCTTTTAGGTAATCTTTTACTGCTTATTTCCTGTAGATTTGCGAAGGGCTGCAGATAAAGATTATTCTTAATTCAAATCTGCTATAATTTACTTTTTAAGATAATGACAAATGCGCGTAGAAAAACAAAAAAAGGCAACAGTTCAGAAATCAAACCCCATTATATAGGAGACCTGGCAGCTTCTCTGGAGTACTGTATCTTAATACTAATTCCTCAAACATCTGTCTGTCTTTCTGTCTGCATGTGGAATGCTTACATTTGGGACGGTTCATCTTATCGGCTTCACACTTGCCATGTGTATTCTTAGTAGATCGGTCAATATTAATAAAGAAAATGAATGAACAGGCGACCAGCGCTCTGTAGCACTCAGTGAAGGCAAGGCAGGGTGAAGCAGAATATATCTTCTTCTACCTACTTGCATTAACTACAGCAGGTGTCATCGACTGGGTCAAACCGCAGGTCAAAATCGCTGCCAGATCATTTTGATAATCTGGTTATTTTTATTTTACCATATTGGAATGACACAAACGTTCACGGGTGTCGCGGGGGCGGATCTCCGTCATGGCAGCAACATTCATAGAATCACCCCTTGCTCTAACCCTCAGGGGTAGAGCGGTCGTCCCCCAACCAGAAGGTTGGCAGTTGGATCCCAGTCTTCCCCATCTGCATTTCGAAGTGTCCTTGGGCAAGATGCTGAACCCCGAATTGCCCCTCGTATAAAAAGAAAGTGCTGCTAATAGATGCACTATATGAATGTGTGTGTGAATGGGTGAATGACAAACTGTAATGTAAAGTACTTTGAGTGGTCGTCAAGACTAGAAAAGCTCTATATAAATACAGACCATTTACCATTAATTTATCACTTCCTGCTTGGCAATTTGTCTTCAAAGTAAAAGCAAAATATTCATCTTGTTGTTGCTACGCTTTGTATCGAGCTCAATTACAAAGAGTTATTTGTAAAGTTGTGAACTTAGGTTTGAAGATTGAGTCGCTTGCTTAACAGACCTCTGAAAATAGCCGATATGTAATGCATGGAAAAATAACAGTCGTTCAATAATCATTCAAACTTACACATAAACCACACAAGTGAACAGTAATGACCCAAAGTCAGTTTCACTTTATAAAAAACATTGACTATAAAATCTTCATTGCAGATAAACCAGGGAGGATGAGCACAATGTTTGAAACTTCACTCTGCAACATAGACCTTTTATAAAAAAAAACTCAGCACACATCGCCCAGCACACAAACAATAAAGAGTGGCAGTTTATAGTAGAACTGTTTGAAGAGAACTCACTAATGACAAGGAATAATTCTTAAGTAGCTCTGGATCATTAACACAGGACAAGAGAACAGCCCGTTCCAAACAGGCAGGTTTAAAACTGGATATACATACTGGACCTAAAATTTAGGTTCTTCCTCTATCATATCTTCCTGCTGGCTGTGAGGAATTATGTTCTTTCATAATTACATCCTACAGACAGAAGTAGCAATCAAGCTACAGTAATGTCTGCTACTCCAGGAGTAATATGTGATATAAAGTTCCTGCTTTTATGATGAATTTACGTGTGTAAAGGCAACACTGGTATGTGGGCTACTACATAAAAATGTAAATATGCTTTAAAGTATATGGTACCCCGCAATGCCTTAGTAAACAAATCTCTCACCTATGAAAATGAATGGTAGTGACCTTCACTAAAAAAATCTATTAAAAATCTCTCCCCTACAGGAGGAAAAATGTATTTCGAAGAACTGCTGAGAAAGTGGCTGATTCTGTCAAGACATGTGCACATGGAGAGAGTAGAGAGGGCCTATCCCTGCTATAACCGCCTTTTAAACAGAGATACAGATGTTACCATGATCCATCATTATGTCTGCTTCATTTGTTTACACTGAACCAAACAGAGCTGGGACAATGCGGCCCCAGAGGGCGTAATGTGCACAACAGCATCCATCTCTTTCTCGGTTTCCCTTTTATACAGACAAAGCTTTGGCTGTTACAACCTTCGCTGCCAGGATAAAGGTGGAACAACAATGCCCCCACATGTACAGGTGTTGCTGTTATTTGTGCGGGAGGAGCGCAGAGGGCAATGACCCAACATTTACATGCTGTGTTAATGAAGTTTCAAATTGCTCAGTGCTATTATTACTGATTGTCATGGTGTGAATGGTCTGTTTCCCACCTCTTGAGTATGTCCTGAGGCAGCTAAAAAAAGTGCTCTGACTGTTGGCTATGTGTCAAGCCACTTGCTTTGGTGAGCGGAGGTCAAGCCCGATGATGTAGTTGGGGTCACGCTGCCTTCTACAAAGATCATTAAACTGCAGACCTCTGCTGTTTACAAAAGAACAACTGCCATGATGGATGCATCCACACCAACAACAACTGAACAGAAAGGTCAAGGCAGAGCAGCGTTGTGCCGCTGAGCTGCCTGTTAAAGCACACGTCCCTGGGAGCCCTGTTCTTGTGCTTGGAAATTAGAGTCTGCACCAGCAGAGCTGTCGACATTCATACAACTCTGTTAGTACATCCTTGTGTCCTTCTGAGAGGCCCTCGAACTAAACAGACTTCCGGGCCCAGCAACTGTGTGTGTCTTCGACTTATGTCCTGGTAGTGGAAGTACTGAATACAATTATCATGCGGTCGCAAAAAACAGCGTTTCTACAGATACTAGGCTAACGGCTTTAACGTGTTTCCCTGCTTGATACAATCTGGCTGCTCTAGTACAGAAGGCTGTAAAACGCACAAGTTGTGCACGTCAAGCTACATTTAAAATATGGAGACGTGACAGAGCCTTTCTGCAGACAGAACACTTTATAGCTGCATCATGTACTGGACTCCAGAAGTGTTGTAGCATTAAAAGATACATTTTAGATTTAATCAAAACAGCTGTCTACTCTCTTAAGTGCATAACATGTGAAAACAGTGAAAGTGTTTGTGTGTGCAGAGCCATGTTGGGAATGAATGGATCCCGTTCTTACACTGACAGAGGCCTGAAGCTGCTGCTGTCACTGTGCAGCTGTTGTTGACAAGGTGCAGGCTCAGCAGTCGGCCTTTGTCTTCAGGAGAGCATCTTCAGACACACACTCACAGCCTCATAATCTCATGATTATTGTGTGTTGTAAAGAACTCTAGTGGCTAATTTGTCTTTTAATGAAAACAAATTACGTATAATTAACGTTGGACACCCTGCAATACCAGCAAATGTCCACAGAAATGGTTGAGAAATGGTGCTCTAGGTAACTTAACATCCTTATTTTAATGTATAGTAGCAAAATGCACTCAACACAGCCGATAAAAACAAAGTGTGTCAGTAGTGGAGCTGTCTTGAGTGTAATTTGCCACTAAAATTAAGTACTTCAATCATTTCAATATTTTCATATGCAAAACTTTATATTTTGGAAATCCTCATTTAACAAGATAAGTTAAGTTAAAAAAAACTTGAGATTGATTTTCTTCCCTGCAAAAAAATTAGTTCCATGTGTTCACAGGGGGGCAACCCAACATGAAAGGTCATAAGGTTACAACATTTTTTAGGGGACCACGAATATCGACAGTATACTTTCACACTCGTGACGTTAGCTAATTCTGTAACATTGTTCCAGATTTTGAAGGAAAGGTAACGGTGGTTTTAAGATAAGGGAGATATCATACACACTCACGTGCGCACACACACACACACACACTCACTTTCTCTCTCTCTCTCTCTCTCTCTCTCTCTCTCTCTCTCTCTCTCTCTCTCTCAAGCTGACTCGCAGACGCACACACTGAGAAACACACCGACACCCTGACTCAGCTGATGTCTCAGTGTGAACGTTGATTTGTTTGAAATGACACCACAACACTGATCATCACATAATGATCCATACTTTTATTAAATGAGTCAAATCTTTCTTCAGAGCTGCTCAAATTTATAATTCAGCTGGTCCTCACTCTGCTCTCTTCCCCTCTCTCTTTCTCGCAAACACACACGGACACACACACTCACACACACACAAACAGTGTCATCGGACACATCTGTAAACTCAGACTGGGTAAAAACAATAGATTCTGTTAACTTAAGACAATGCATGAAGTACTGGACGAGATGGCGGGCGTGCTCGGTTCGCTCCATTTGGTTGGTAGTGGGGAGCGAGAATGACAGAGACAAAGAGAAGAGCAGTAAACCTACTGACCCAAAAACTTTTACGGTCTAAAGTTGTATGAAAAGACCCAAAATGAACACTGTAAGCGATGTACTTGACCACTATAACCAAATATTTTAAACCCATTTGTATATCCATATAAATGGTGGATCATTATATCGGGTTTCCACTGTATTTACTATGAAAATGTGTCATTTGAACCTGATCTTTAATGCTCTTGCCATAATAACAATTAGGGATAAATAAAGCATTTAAGGTTTATTCTCTGAGCAGCATGAAGCAACAAATTTCATTACAAACCAATACTTGAGATGAAATACTTTGTTATGGACATTAGTTTAAGGGAAGTTTTGCCTTTTACCTTTCGCTAGGTTGCCCCTAGCGAAAGGTTAATGGGTCACTACTACTTTTTGATAAGTCTTTCTATTTAATATATTTGTTGTAAATGGAGCTTTTGGATTAGATTTGTTTTAAACACAATCTGTTTTTCATTGTTCGCCCATGTGTGGAGGAACTTTAACCATTCCCAGATGGGAGTATATATGGCAGATTTAGTGATGAGAGACAATTTCAGTCACCTTAAGTCTGTAAAATACACAGGAAGTCCTTTCTTGTGGTTGAACTGAGCACCCCCACCTGTCCTTTCTTTTATGGCGGCGTCCAGGCTCTTCAGATTAAGTTCCCTGCTCCTTAGCAGCTGTCTTTCTTTTGTTCAGGTGGATTGTTTTTCAGGGGCTGTAATGTGTGTGTGTGGGACTGGGTTCCCTCTTCCCAGGTCCTGATGGACTTTGCAGGTTGGAGAATGAGGGGAGACGATCACTGGTGAGAGACAGTAAGAGGAGGGGAAGAGCGAGGAAAGGAAATGAGTGGTGAGTGGTCACTGACACAGCAACTGGGAATCTTATCAAGTTTCTTGATGGCAGCTTTAATGGACATGTCTGTCTTTCTTTAGTGTTTCCTTTCCTACAGTCTTCCCATTTATCCCTTGCCATTCCCATTTAGTTTTTGGTTTCTCCTCATGACACAATTCGCTCACCTCAGTATCCATGTCAGAGGAAGTTCGTACTATTGTACTGTTTTGGACATAAGAGCAGTGGTTCCTTAAATTGGCTCACCATGTGTTGTCTTACTGACCAAAGATACCGTCAGATTTATTTCATAACTTAACTCTTTAACAACATTTGACCACATCAAACACGAGGCAACAATTTCTGCCATTTATATAAAACAGATGCACGGGCAATAAATATTGAAATCACCATATTGAAAATGCTATATGCAATTGTGCACATAACAACAACTCAGTTTGCCAGATCCACAGCAGCCAGAAGGGTTAGGGTTAGTGACTTAAGTTCCTTGGCTTAGAGTTTTTCATGAAAAGGGGGAGCTCACTACCTTGCATTGGAATGCAACAGTGAGCTCCTGTCCTGTGTCGGTTGCGAATAAATCAGTTCTATGAACCGGCTCCTTTTGTCACAATTTCACTTACTTAGAGTCGAAAGGGAAAAGTGCAAACTCATGATGGGCTGAAAAATGAATAAAAGAAAAACAGAATTATGCTCTGTGTACTTTTTTTGTCCTTGAAAAGGTCAAATATATTCTACTTTTAAACAGACAGCCAGATACACATTTATATATTGGGCATACTTGCACATTTGCTTACATAAGTTTCATTTATCTTTTTGATATGTATATTTATATAAGTTTATGACAATGTGTATGACATATGTGTGTGAAGTGTGGGAGTTGTCCATGCAGTTGTGCCAGCTGGCTGCATCATACAGCCAATGTCTGCTCTCACTGCACAGAAAAGTTTAAAGGTGCTGTATGTACTGTAACTTTTCTCTGCTGCTGATTGTGGTTTTGCTCACCAATATTCAGCCACCATTGTGTTTACAGAGGTTAGAACACGTGCTCTGATTAGCACTACTTTTTTAGGGTAGACTGAACACTACAGTGATGAGCGGGACCAGCTATCTCAGGGGTACCTGGTTAAAGGTTGAAGTTGACTCTCTGCGTTCCGTGTCCACTGAGAGTTGTGTACCCTTTCTGGTCACACATACATGCCTATGGTTCCATTCAAATGAGGGTCCGCGTTGCTCTGGTGTTCCATCCCGACCATTCCATTATCCAGCGGGTGGCAGTAATGTGTAATGAGGTTTGTCAACTGCCATTTCTTTGAGTAAGTACTGTCATCATGGCCAAACGTTGCTGTGATTTCTCTCCAAGAGCTCGCCCCAATTTGTTTGTCCTTATATTCCTTCAAAGGTAGGTTGTACAAATTTGGGTATTGGGCAATCTCCTCACCCACTCTCTCTTCAAAACAAGCATCTTTGCATTTTGTCTTCTTCTTCTTTCTTTGTAACCAAACCAAGAGCACTACACCAACAAAAGATATTGAACCTGGAACATGTGCAGTCGACACATACAGTCAGTGTGGTCACACATTTTCATGGGGGCCATGCCCTAGCGAACATGAGTGGATGATGACATTTACATCACAAGGACCATAGCGGACCCCAGCAGACTCCAGCAGGGAAACTATGAATTTGCCTTTAGGATGCGATGCTTTAGTAAGAAAATACAAAATACAAGAGATAGAAGCCAAAAACCACTCAACATTCATGCTACTGATGTTATGCTGTTACTTGTCAAAAAAGGATGTTTCTGATTGAGCCAAGTAAGCAAACAAAACTAATGCCTTTGTAGTAATTACAAAACTTACAAATAGTTATTATATAAATGGTGTTTATTTTAAACTCTATATCAATCCAGGACAAAAAAAAAGTATTAATACAACAGCATATGAGTGAAACTTTGCTTCAGAGATAAGAGAATCTCATGCGCACATGGAATTTCTCAGGTGATTGACTCATCAATTTTTGTTTTAACTAATTTTCACCAGAAGAAAAAGCCTGATTACTATTTAAACTATTACAACACTGCTTCCACCTTACTCTCAGAAACTATGTTTCCTACTACAGAAGGCACTAGTTTTCAGTGAGCAAGGTTTCCTCATGACAAAGATAGCTCAGAAAATACATGCGGAAAATGAGTGAACAGCTGAGGGGGGAGAAAAAGTGAATTAGTTGCTGTACAATTCAGAATCCTTCTCAGATCCTAACATAAGTATGGTGAGACCATCACTGCAAACTGTCACTGCCATAAAAAACAATGTTCATGTATGCACAAGGGGGATATGACAACCAAATTAAGTTACAGATTTGAACAGTTTGAACATTTCTAAAAAGCATTTGGGAGAGTACAGTACATTGCTTTCAGACAAAGTTACATACTTAACCTTTAAGTAATGTTGGGTTTTTCTATTCTTATCTCCACACTCTTTAACAGAATATTCTACGTTTGAAATGATGGAATCTACCCCAAATTTTGATTGGCTGAACAACACGTTTCTTCTTCCGCCGAACATCGAGTTTGCAGTCTTTACTTATCTGAGACTGTCCGACCTTCACATGACCCCTTTTGCTCCCATCTTCAGTTGTACTTTATCTGCGCTGAGTTATGTTCTTCCTAGTATCCTGTTACTGCTCTGGAATAATGTGGTTTGTCCACAGGGATCAGTTTCATGTTACTCCTTAAGATGGATAGAGTGACTGAGTGTCATTGAGGAGGGTGAAGGTACAGGTAGAGGGAAGTGGGTATGGTTTACATTATCTCTGACGGGAGGAAGTCGCTCTCTGAGTTCACGGGATGCATAAAGCTGTCAAAATCCAATTGATGGTGATGAACAACCATATGTGATGAATGAGGGCGATGATTTGACCCACCACCACCACTGTCTGCCCACACCACAACTAACTGTACAGTAACACAGCGGAACACTGCCTCTGAGACACTGAGGATAGACCACGAATAAATGATCCAAGATGAAGTATGAAGTTGCAGCCAAGTTGCGCCATTCAGAGCACCTAAGTGGAACCTAAGGGTGGTTATTTCAGTAACCCAGCACTGTCTGTCTGACCATTCATTCACCAGGGTGGTCTCCAGAGGATGATTCCTAAATGTTTTGGTGACCTCTTGGCTGTTTGAGTTGAACCTTTAAGTGGCCTTCTATCAAACTGTTTTACACAATTCACATTTTGGCAGGTGAAAGCCACAACTTTGGTCCAAAAAAGTGATTCTTGAAAATACAGGCCAGAAAATAAGTTCCTCAAAGAATGAATCCCAATGATTCAGATTTTCTCTCAGCTGATGTCCTGGGACTGTGGACACAGCTTGACTTTGTGGTCTGTCTGAACTAATACAATGAATCTCTTTTTGGACAATGCTGTTCAAAATTTTACAATACAGTTTTTTTATTGATTCAGAATTTAGTATTCCAACAGATTACAGAAACATTTTGGGAGAATTCTAGAGTCTGTTGTGTTTGACTCGCCGCGTGAGAAGGAAAAACATCTCATTTGAATAGATGTGTTTTCAATGATTCTAATTTTCCTCTCCTCTCATCTTCTCACTTAAACGTAAAGGTCTGACACTGTTATAATTTACTAGATTTAAGGACCCAAAATGCAGAACTCAGACACGGTGTAAAAGGTGATCAGGTACAACTTACTGTGACTAAAACTGAAGGTAGAGTGGGCAGGCGAAGAACTACAGATGAACAAAAAAGCCAGAGTTCAAATTACAAACAAAACCGCCCAAGGCGGGGGAGACAACGGAGAGACTGGATTGGAAGCATGAGCACAGGAGAGATGATGTGAGCAACAATCTAAACTTTTTACAAAGAATTGCCAAAAAGGGTAAAAAAACATGAAGTCAAGAGCTTGAGTACCTTGAGTGCAAACGAACGATCTGACGAAGACCGGGGTGAAGCACCAGGCTTTTAAAGAAGCAGCAATTATGTGTGGTAGTGTGCCAGATTGACATCAGGTATATTTGATGATGAGGAGGGTGACTGGATTGCCACGCCCTGGAAAACACTCAGGAGATACAGGGAGGGGAAGAAGAAAAAAACACACCAGCCAGGACAGGGAGAGGAATACTGCCAGATCCTAAAAGAGTCACGAGGGAAAGATCCAAGTGAAAAAAGAAAAGGAGAAGTCTTCCTTTCTGGGCATTTGTGCTCCAATAAAAAAAAATAATTTCGAATGAAAAAATGTACTTCCTCAACAAAATGTAGCTCTGATGGTAGTTTCCTGTATGAGTCACCACGATCTGATCAAACTTCTCAACCTCTGGCCAAAGTAAGCCTTAACTTCTCCTATCACACTGCATCTGACGTCACTGTGGTAATAATGTTTATCTGTGAGCTCTGGCAGGCATCAAGGTACTTGTGGCTTGTTTACTTCCCTTTGAGCTTCTTTCTGGTCTTTAATGGCTCAGGGCTCATTACAACCACATGCTCTGCGACTGCCAAATGCTTCAAAACACTGTGGGCTGTGTCTTGTTTCACATTGCACCTATTATCCATCCACACAGCCGGAGATTGACGGAGGTCTGCTTCCTCTGACATGCTCTCGGGAAAGGTCAAAGATGAGAGGAGAGCATACAGACAGAGCTTGTATGAGCAGGTGGATCGACGAAAGGGAGATTTGATGAATTAATGATCTTTTTTTTCCTTCTCATCCCCTTCGAGTGCTTCCTCCTCTGCAGGCCTGTATTTTATACGTTGTGGGTTCTAGTAGGTCTGACTCCTTGAATCAACTTCCCGTTCCGGCACTTTAGGTTTTGTTCTGTGGTTGTATGGGTGGACATTCACACAACAATACACGCACACATCCACCCACACCCACACCCACACACACACACACACACAGCAGCAGTACCAGACCACTTGGAGCATTTGGTCTACAAATTTTTTCTGATAACTGCCAGATGATGAAGCCGAGCATGGGGGCCCCACTGATGGTCCGACTAACTGATAGACTGATAGTCCCGCTCACTCAGCCACATCACTGTACGTGGAGCTGGGGATAGGAAGTTGGCCGATCTGCCAGAATATCATAGAGAGGGGGTGGGGGAATGAGGGTTCTCCAAAGAATAGTTTTTTGATTTCTTGGCGAGAAATCCTCTATATGCTTCCTTTGTCGTGGGAGCTGCAATGTCTCTGGCCTCTCCCCTTCAGCCCTTTGTCTGATGGTGCTCAGAAGTGTTGTTAAAAGCCAGAGGCTGCGGGTCACTTAAAGGTGAGGGGGTGTGACGGAAATGTTGAGGAATGGTCAAGCAATTTGTGGAGTTTGAAGCAACTCTTCAAAATTGTTGTCATAAGATCAGACCCCATTTTTTATACAATTTAGCAAATTTTTCAGCAATAGCTTTTCAGAATGTGCCTTCTGTATCAACATTCCTATATAGTAGAATTCATTGTTACTGGCAGTGCCAGGCCAGGTGAAGCTAAAAGATTGTAAGGGAGGCTGAAACTGTACGTGCACATTAGAAAAGGACAAATTCACACTGTGGTTTGATAATTTTAAATCAGTGACATTGTCTCTTTCATAGCTGGATACTCCTGAAATGTTCACTTGGCAAGATCTATAGGGTCCTGCAAATTAAACAGGGGTCACAAAAAGAGAAAAAACACACCATGTGAGTGAACTGCAACAGCAATCAAGCAAACCTGTGTTAACAGTTATAACATTAAGTAAAGAAATACAACTATTTCTTTAATAAATACCGATGGGCTAAGTGTTTATAAACTGCAGCTCAGAAAAAATAACCACCCATGGCTTAACATATGTTCATATGCCCACATATGAAATACAGAGTGTTATTGTTTACATTGTACAGCCAAAGCAAATCACACTACTGTATGTTTGATTTTACTATTGTGAGTCAAAGGTTATTAAACTAGCCTATAGGCTGATAACTGAGCCAGTTGTTATAATTAATTAACTTCTACATTTCATATTCTCTACAATTTCTTATTCATGCTAATATTAATATTCAGTTATCTTAACATTCTATACATACGCAGCAGGGAGGAGGACTCATGAAGAGAGACACACATGAGACAGGAAAGAGACACATGGACAGAACAGAACTGAGCTGCCACGCCAGCAGAAACTGCTGGCCAATTTATATTTTGTGTTTTGAATTTATGTTAGGTGCGGTTTAATAAACCCTTGTGTTGTCCCTGCTTCCCCCGGCTGTTGGCCCCCTCACATAGCCCACCCCATATTAGGACGCACACGTAGGGCAATAGACAAGTGAGCAGCCCTTGCAGATGTATTTGTTACACCCTCTTACTCGCCCCGAGCGGGGGTGCTGCTAGGGCTATGGAGGAGGCCCGACGCTCGGGTCGAGCGCCGTAGTCAAGAGCTCTGCGGCGGCTTTTACAGCCTTCACAACCGCGGCGGACGCTTCC
The DNA here is from genome assembly GCF_009819705.1 of Hippoglossus hippoglossus. Lineage (NCBI taxonomy): Eukaryota > Metazoa > Chordata > Actinopteri > Pleuronectiformes > Pleuronectidae > Hippoglossus > Hippoglossus hippoglossus. Next base: position 23,192,049 of record NC_047165.1, on the reverse strand, counting down.
ATGCGGGGGATGCGCTCCCTTCGTGCGATGAACGGAGTCACGAGAGCCTTTCCCAGCTGCTCTAGGAACACCCTCCGCTTGTTCCGCTTGCCCGGCATCCAGTCTGGGTTGATCTCTCTCCATATCACGAAGGCGTTGTAGGAAGAGACGTCGAGAATGTTGTGAAAGACGACCAGGGACCAGCGCGCGGTCATCCTCCTGCAGCTGTACGTTCCGATCACCTTGTCTAGGTTGTCCACGCCACCTTTGTTGCGGTTGTAGTCCAGGACGATGACCGGTTTCCCGTCCTCGCGGTCGCTGATGTCGGCCTCGGCGTGCCGTGTGCTCAGGAGCACCACGTTCCTGTTTTTCTTTGGGATGTAGGACACCAGAGTGGCGGTGGGCGTGAATGCGAACTTGGATGAGAACACCTCTCTTCCCTTGACCGCGAGCAGCCCGGTCGGGAGCTCGGGCTTGTTCTTCCGAACCGTGCCGACCACGGTGAGCTTCCTCTCCAGGAGCTGCCGCGCGAGTTCGTAGGAGGTGAAGTAATTGTCGCACGTGACGTTACGACCGTGACGTTACGACCGTGACGTTACGACCGTGCAGTCCCTCCGTTACATCGAGCACTACCCCGCAACCCCTGGTTCCGTTCTGGGCGTCCGCCGATTGGCTTTCCGGTGTACACTTGCATCTTCCAAGCATAGCTTGATTTTGCATCGCAGGCCACCCACGACTTGATCCCGTATTTCGCCGGCTTGCTGGGCATGTACTGACGGAATGGACACCGGCCTAGGGAGAAAAACAGGAGGAGAAGAGATGAGAGGAGATGAGATGAGGACGAAGACTAGCAGCCGCTATCTACATAACATAACTTAACATAACATAACATAACATAACATAACATAACATAACATAATATTTTTTTTTTTAAACGAAAAAAAAGACTAACCTCTGAACGGAACCAGTTGCTCGTCCACGGTCACTTCGGGCCCCGAGTTGTAGAGGTGTGGTAGCCGCGACACCCACGCGTCCCAGACCTCTCGCACGGCCGCCAATTTGTCCGTGTCTCGCGTCTCGCGGTCGTCGAAGCGCAGCCGTCTGGAGTACGTGTGGAAGAGTTTTAGGGGCATCGTGGCATGAAATATCGCCCGGCCGCTCTCGGCGTCCCACAGGCTGGCGGCGGCCTCGCCCCGGGACCTGTACATGCCCGCTAAGATCAGCAGCCCTACGTAGACGCGCAGGTCGGTCTCGTCCATCCCTTTCCATTCGTCACCGTATTTTCGACGGCCCTCCCGATTCGTCATCTCCAGGATGATGTTCTCTACCGTCGGCGTGATGTCGGCGGAACGTCGAGGCTAGGTCACCGGTGCGGGACGTCACGTGGATCGTGGGGCCCCGGGGGACCCCGCTTTGAGCCGCAGCAGAGGAGGAGGAAGAGGAGGAGCCCTCGAGGACCATGTTATTTCCCCGTTTCTTGAGGGGAAGGTCTCTCTTTCCACGAGTCCGGTGGTGGTGGTGGTGGTGGTGTCGCCGTGCTCTTGTCCTTCTTCTTCTTCTTCGTCCAAGGATGACGAATCTGCAGAAGCATCATCCACTGGGTCGTAGTCTTCGTTGCCGTCGTCGTCTTCGTAGTCACCGTCGTCGTCTTCATCTTCGTCGCCGTCGTCGCCGTCCTGTCTGTCTTCTTCTCGGTCTGCTTTTCTGTCTGCTTCTCGGTCTGCTTCTCGGTCTGCTTCTCCATCTCCTTGTCCGTCCGCTTCTCGGTCTGGCTCTGGCTCTTTCGCGTCCTCTTCGGGTTCAGAGGATGGTTGCTAGGAGAATAGCTGTTGGAGAACCTGTTCTCTGGTGAAACGCTCCTGACACGACATCGTGCCATGGTCCGTGAGAGAGTGGCACACTGAGACTTATATGTGGGTCTAATGTACCCCCCCCTTGATTTCAATTGGAATCAGGTGTGGGTCTAAATGACCCCACAGAGCACCACAGCGCCCTCTCTGGGGGTCTAAATGACCCCCCAGGAGAATCGAGAATGACAAACCATTGGTCTCAATTACCCCAGGAGAATTGGATAATGACAATCCTTGGGTCACCCTAACCCTAACCCTGACCGGCCAGGGCTTGCGTATGATCACACGCACGCACTCACGCACGCACACACACACACACACAGACACACACTCTGGGTCAATCCGACCCAGGAACAACACGAGGGTTAATAAAGCATGTTCAAAATTTGTGGTTTATCTCTGGCAGCTATTGGGAGACCCCTCATCATTTGCCACAATTACTTTATCCGTGATCACGAAATGAGGTTTCAACTGTATTACTTTAGCCTGGAAGCAGTGCAGACAAATAGGGCTGTCCAGGTAAAGCACAGCAAGATCCAGGCGAGAGACGTCTAACACAGGAGAGAAAACCAGCACAAAATCATGAGACAGGACAGGACCTGAATTCAAAAGAGACTTGCTGCTACTACTGTCATGAAAAGGTATGTTTTGTTTGGATCTGGTCGTCGATCCAAAAAGTCCCCGCATGCCTCTGCACTTCATGGACACACAGCGATATAATTTACAGTTCATTCTCTGGCACACACTTCGTGCTGAGATAGTGAAAGTCTCCCTGCACACGAGTCTCTTCAGTCTGCAGTGCTTCTGGTTTCCACACTCTGCTCTAACACTCTCCTGAGGGCTCAGTTAAAAAGCATGAAATGACACATACCTGATTTTCCCCATGACTGATGGTCGTACTGCGCCCCCCCCCCATGTCAGTGATGATCGTATGAACTGTGACCATGACCAGGAAGCAATTTGGCAGGCTTAAACAGCCCTGAATAAACTGGGAGGCCCTCAGGTCGACAGCACACATATTTCCACTTAGTTGTATCAGAGAGCTGAGGTATGAATCGAGGTCTCCCTCTGTCCCACTTGTACAGGTCAAACAGTCTTCACTGCACCCATCAACTGAAGACTCTTCATTAACATGTAGGTGAGGTTACAAGCTCCTGTATTCCCTCCAGAAATGGTGATATCTTGGCTTTACATTAAAAACAAAACCCATCTGTCTTATCCAAAAAGTTCTCGTTTTTTGACTCGTTTATCTGCTTACATGGAAATTCTTGTAGGCTTTACATGAAATCAACACGCCCACCTGCTCGCCCGAATGTCCTGCTGGGTTCTTACAAGGGCTATCTCATTAGTCCAACTGCTCTGAGTAAAGGTGTAAAACTTTCTCTGAGATTCAAATCTTCAGACTCTAACTCAGTGATTCTCACACTGTGGAGCACACCTCACAGGTGATAGCAATAAAAACTGCTTATTTATTGCTTGTGTTGGCTTCGTCACATCAGAATCCCTGTGTGAGGATTTGCTGTTTTGCAGGTACATCCAAAGAGAGCCACAGCTGATGAGCTCTTTAAGCTTCTTGACTGTGTTTGCACAGATGGAGCACAGACCATGGCAGGGAAAAGGAGGGGATTGCAGGGCCTGATCAAATGGGTCTCGCCAAATGTGCAAGGGACCAACTGTGTTATACACAGGCAAGCACTAGCATCAAAGCAGCTTAGCCCTGAACTAAACAAGGTTTTGGCTGATGTTGTTCACGTGTTCAATTTCATCAAAACAAGACCCCTGAAAGCACAGCTGTTCTCTGCACTTTGTGAGGAGATGGGAGCTCAACATTCAGCAGTGCTGTTTCACAGCGAAGCGCGGTGGTTCTGGCAAGGCAAAGTGTTGCCGCGAGTCTTTGAGCTCAGAGAGGAAATTCGGGTGTTTTCGGAGGAGGAGAAGATGCATGAACTTGCAAGCAAGTTAAGTGATGAACTATTTCTGATGAAACTGGCCTACCTCAGCGATGTAATTGGAAAGCCGAGTGAATTAAATCTTCAGCTTCAATGCAGAGACAAACACCCTCCACACCTGGCCGACAAGATCAGTGCATTCACCCGAAAGCTTGAGATGTGGGGCAGGCGACTTGGTCAAGGAAATACTGATTCCTTTGAGAATCTGAGTTTGCTGAAACCAGTGATACGGGAGCCACCACAGTGATTCCATGTCTTAAGGAGCACATCTCTTCACTGAGAGGATTCTTTCAAAAGTACTTCCCAAACAACAGTGCTCAGTACTGGGTGAGATCCATTCTATGCAGCACCACCTGCTGATTTCAGCTCTACTGAAGAGGACCAGTTCATTGAGATGACGTCTGACTCCACCCTGAGGCTGACGTTTACAGCACAGACACTGAGTGAATACTGGCTTGGTGTGGAGAGGGAGCATCAACTCATAGGGCAGAGGGATGTGAGAATTCTGCTTCCCTTTGCACATTACTGAAAGAAATGTGAATGTAATGTTCATGTGTATGTTATTTCAATACACAGGTTAAATGTGGCCCATTTGTCATCACCTTGTTGGGAGAGGGGGGCGGGTGGGGCATGAAAAATATTCTTCCTCCAAAGTGGGGCATGACAGAAAAAGTTTGAGAACCACTGCTCTAACTGAACGTTGTGGCCGGACATATACGCTGAGCAGCCCATTAAATGTTTCAGCAAACAGGTTTTTACGACACCTCACTGAGGACTCACTGTAAATCTAACGGTGATTACAAAGTGTGCTAAAGCAGAGGATGTGAAATAATATTTAGTCAGTCAGTTCCACATTGTTTACTTTGGGTTTTTTGGCCGTCCAGCAGCTGTTTTACAGCACCCTTGATGGTCAACAATAGGAACTGATTTATTCTTTCCCTGGATAGATTCTAGGTGATAGAATATAGGCTTTTAATTTACTGCAAAACAAGCACCATACAAGAGTACACTCCTCCAATTTAAAATGTGTATTTATTACCTTCAGTTAATTAATACGCTATTAATGTTTACATATACAATTTAACTCGAGGTACACTATAGCTTTCAACAGCTTCTCATGATCATCATAAAGCAGAATTGTACACGTGTCGTTTCATTTTAACTGATGGACTGAAGAGTGAAATATGTTGACCTAACTGCTTGTTACAGTTTATCAATCTTCAGGTCATTCTGTTCACCCTGCATGGATTCAGAGTCAATGAGAGTTATAAAGAGATGTTCAGTTCCAAAGTTTGTGGTTGTAAATCAACCTTCGTAAACCTGGAAAATGAATCAGAGAAATTGTGGAGAGAAGATTTGTTTTCATAAAAAGAAATTGTGCATGTTCAGAAAACGTATGTAGGGGATGCTGATATATGAGATGAATTAACCAACATCTACAGCTGACAGATGTTATTAGGGCAGTACCAAAACATTAAGATATATATCCTCTTCATATCATGAATAACCACAGCAGATATCATGGACATTTGGCCTTTTCCAAATTCACTCAATATCTCCAGTCAGTGAGAATCACCCTCTGGGCACCATGAACAAATACTTTCATATTTGATGGACAAAGACCCTGCAGACAGAAATAAATATGAATGATAGCTATACTTTGAGTGCCATACACTCTTCACAGGGCCATTTGCTCTAAGAATTCCTGCAGAGCCACATTTACTCATTCCAATGCACCATTGAACATCCAAACAGTTGGCCAGTGTACTCTCAGAGGAACCAGAGGGTCTCAGGACTTTAAGCTTCATCTTGGAAAGCTCTCAACCTCAAAAAGACAAACCAAAAAGGCAAGGCACTCATGGGACACATCTGAAGTTTGCGCCTCTCCAGTCATCTCACCAATATTTGTCTTAGCCTTGGAATGTCTGGCAGAAAATACAGATGTACAACTACTAGAGCTAAGAGACTTAACGCCGGGTTTACACCGGACGCTGAAGCGCCGCGCCGCGCCGCGCAGCGCCATTCTCAAGCCCTACTTAAGCCCTCTAAGGATCCTGAGAACAAACCAATCAGTATGAGAAGCCCACGGTTCTGCTACATGCTCAATTGTTATTCCCATCATTTGAGATAGGAATGGTTAGATAAGCTAGGATATCTAATATCTATATGTTTTTGTCGCTTTATACATTCTAAGTCAACATAACGCACTTTAAAATTCAGTTTCACTCTGCCCCCTTTTGTGTTGTTTGTGATTCAGTCTCTTAACTATAATTGTGTGCAGAAGATTTGTAATAGCCTGTTGTTCTCATGCCAACTAGTGCTCAGGTCAAAGATCATTGTGTTCCAAATTGCACAGGTCCTTTGTGGGACATGGCCATGGGTACTTTGATGTTGCCCTTCTACAAAAAGAAAATCCACTGATGATTACTCAGGAAGCAGAGAAGACATGAACTTGTACACAAGAGAATTACTAAAGTAGGAACACAGGCCTATAGAGTCATTAGAAAGTGCATTAAGGGCTAATGCTTTCCCCATGTGCTTATAACTTTGAGATACAAGGAAAACAATTGAGAGTTTACCTTGAAAATAATGCCATTAACTATCATCACCACAAACCTTCTCTCCGAGACCAGATTTATTGGTCTCTCTTATCTGCAGTTTTCCACTCATTAACAAGTCTACAGAAATATGTATTCATTTTCTTAGCGGAAGGCCTGGACCACAGTGGGTGCAGTGTATATCGGTGTCAAGGCTGAGTTACTCACGCAGCACTTTCAGGGGATTTTCCTTGTCTATATGTCCAGCGATGTAAGAAGTATTCATATCAAAATCAATGGGTAACTGTAGCATCCAGTCTGCCCTAAAGAAGTAGTGCTGCTGAGGGGACATATCATGACCCTTGTCTTGTAAACACAACAATGGCTGCAACTCTTGTTGAGAGACCATCGCCACCATCTACAGGAAACCATGTTTACGAACAGAGTGCGCCTACATACAGCTCCTTTAATTTGAATAATTAAAATTATAATAACGATAAATTAAAATTAAATAAATAGACCTTTTATACATCAAATGTAGTGATAGCTGTTGTCTCAGAACACTTAGAGAAGTAGCTGAGTAAAATTGTAACGGAAAATAATGAAATGACTTCTTAAATTAAGAAAACTCTTGTGAGTTTAAGGATATATCAGGATCGTAGGATGTGTGAGAATGACATACTATTGGCTGAAATCGGGGGGAGAAACAATCATAAAAAATGTCCAGATATCAATTTGTATTTTTAGTTTAAAAGGAAATATAAATGCAGCAGTTTACAGAGCTGCTGACTCCACCTCTGGATGGTTGATTGTGAACTTAAATAGAAGGTGAAGTGAAAGAGATGTTTACGGTATCTATATCAACAGGATATCCACATTATCGACACAAGCACTCAGGAAATCCAATGTTTGTCCACTGCTTTTGTAATAGCAGGGTATTTATTGTCTTTCAGTGCGTCACATGCAGACTTTCAGAGATGCTTTTCTGGCTCTAAGTTATCAGTCTTAGTCCACTTCTGATATTGTGACAATTTTAAGTCATTAGCCTTTTTGTGAACCAAAGGTGGCATTTGTTCGTCGGTTCAAGGACAATATGTTAGGCGTTGGTTTCCTCTCGGGCTGCATCCTTCTCTGTTACTGCTGCTGCTATTTATCATCTGTACACCGAGCAGGATCAGTGTCTGCACCACACGTGAGTGGCTTTTTAAACTGGTACACAGCTTTTGTTTGCTCTTTTCATTTTTATTTCATTTATTTCTTTTTATTTCCTGTCAGTGACATTGCCAGCTGATTAACAGAAGACACATGAAAGAGTCAGAGGTTGTTGTGATCCGTCATCTGTGCAGGTTTTAAGAGGCAGAAAATAATAATGTATAGTATTAGGAGCAACATAAATAAATAAAATTAAATAATAGAAGAACAGAAACAAATTAAACAAATTATAGCTAAAAGAGATGAATATTACAGATATGCGGTATATTTATATTTGATCATGGAAGGTTCTTGAAGACTCTGGGATGACAAAGTAAAGTGAATCGCAGCGAACTTCACAACCTGAATATATTCATTCAATTGTTTCTACTCAAGTAAGGTATAGGATGTGGAATTAAAATGAATTACCCAAGTGCTAAAAAAACAGGTCAACTGGACTTGGTTGTGTTGACCTGTTTTTTTAGCACATATATAAGATATAATATGACCTGGATCACTGACAATCTCCACAGACAAAATCATTTACCATTCAATTAGTATGTGTAAGGAATTAGAACAAAGTAAAAACAGATTTCATGCCTCAAGTTGAATTAGTGGTTAACAAATTTAATTTAATTTAGAAGGTTTCAGTAAAACATAACTATCTTTTTGTTGGCATGAGGCTGAAAGTGAGGGCTGAAATTACTGGTCATTGACTAGCTTATGATTATATGAAATAGATTAATCTTTTTATTATTATCATAACTATTAGAGGTGGTGGTAGAAGTAGTGGTATTGTTAGAATATGGTCATGTACAATGACATTCATAAATGGTTTATATGACCAATAAAGAGACAATATGCTAATAAGAAACTAGTGAATGATGAATCAGAGTACCTAAACATTAAGTATTACCCAATTCACCTGTGTAGTACTATCATCTATTTGTCAAAGTTTTTTGTGTCCTTGCCGTCCATTATCGATACCAATTATCCTTGAAGGGTTACAGGGGAGCTGGAGCCAATCACGGCTGAAATTGAGGCGTGTTACATCCTGTACAGGTCGCCAGCTCATCATAGAGCCAACAAAGCGAGACAAACAACAATTCAGCCATTCTCATATTCACACCTACGGTCAATTTTGAGTCTCCAATTAATCTAAAAACAACGTGCATGTCTGTGGGAGGAAGCTGTCGTACCTGAAGAAAACCTGCAATATAGAGGGAGAACATACAAACTCCACACAGAAACAGAAACAGGATTTGAGGCGACAGTGCTAGCCGCTTCGCCACTGCCTTTTTGGACCTTTCCAGTTTCTAGTTTATTATTATTATTCTATTTATTCATCCATCATTGTCACTTATCCTTTAAGGGTCTCTGGGGGCACTGGAAAGGTCTCCATTGTAGTGCAGGGCTAACACAAAGGAAAAGCAACCACTCACACTCACATTCACACCTATGGACAATTTAGAGTCTCTAATTTACCTAATCCCCAATCTGCATGCTTCTGAACAGGGAGGAACCCAGAGTACCTGGAGAACACACACACAAACACAAGGAGAAAATGCAAACTCCACACAGAAAGGACTAGGCCGAAAGAGGATTTGAACCCAAGCTATTTCTTACTGAGCAAGTGCTAACAGCAGTGTGAGCTTTGGCTCAGTCTACCAGTGTCCCACTGTATTTTGTCTGGACATGCTGTTGGTAACATCATGGCAGAGCTGCTGCCATTTGAAACGGCATGCTGGCAATTTATCAAGTTTGACTCAGGCATGAGAAGCATTATGTACACCTGTCCCACCGGAGGACATGATCCATTTCCCAGGGCATCTTGAGTGCTGAAGGGAGGAGGTGAGGAGAGAAATGTTCTCACTAAAACAACCCATTCACACCAGTCACAGGGCTTTACTATTCAAAACACTTACAAGCCCTTTGCACTGTATCATATTCATCACTTGCTTTGGATTCTGTTTGGCTCGAAGCCTTACGTTTAAAAGAGCCACATTTGTCAACGATGCACTTACGCATTCATGTGGACAAATGAATCGACCCACCTCGTCCAGAATTGCCACCCACAAACTCCTGCAATGGTAATTTATAAAGTGAACAGCACCTGAGTCAACAGGGCAAGTGCTCAGCTGTAATGAGAGGCTTTGAGAGCACCCACTACTCTCCAGTACGGATGCAATTACTCGACATAGACATTCATTTAACACAACCCTGCACAACCCCATTCAATAAAGTTTATATGTTTATCCAGGGGTAATATACCGGTCTGGAACATTGGGGAATTTAATCATTTCCAGGTCTTTGAATCTTACTAGTAAATCCAGAAATCTCTGTTTGTCTGTCAAGATTTTTGGAAGAGGGGTTGTTGTGACCTAAACCCAACCCCTAAGTCCCCATTTGTTTTAAACTGCACTAACATAATCACAGATGATGGGATGACATCACAAGATGTTGCTTTGCGAGTTTGTAAATAAAACCCATTCCCCTGCCAAACGCTGACAGGCTCATTTTGCACATGCATTCAACACAGTTGAAAAAGGCTCGAAGGGGGAATTAAAGGTGCCCTATGTGAAGAGGTGGATGTTTACATTTTTTGAATTTAAATCATGTGTTTGTTACCCCACTATATGAAATAAACAACAAAATGACATACAACTGTTTATCCAGTTATTTCTACAGTAAGCTCGGCATTTACCAGACTGGACGTGAGGGTAGCCGGAGAACTGTAATCAGACTGATCTGTATATTCTGCTGGCACATACGCATATATAGCCTCATCACTTAGATATGCAGCCTATGGCAAAATATTATATTTTGTAACTATGGACATCCCTAATATATAAGCATTTTCAAATTCTTTGCAATTAATAGGGTTAACAGATACATTTTTTTTTCATAAAACACCTTGTTTTACCTTGGACAGCAACCCCGAAAACAAACACCCCCACCCTTCCGGTTTCCTCATGACCACCACAGCTGTGTTTCCACTGCAGGAACTTGCCCCAGGAACTATGAATCTCTGCAAGAACTCTGTGCCTTTCCACTGCAGGAACCAGGGTCTGTATTCAAATCTGGTGAAATGTATCCCCCTCACTCCAAAAAGTCCCTGCTTGGGAAAGTACAAGAACCATTAGGGTGGGGTTTCAGCACTGAAGATGTCTGATTCGTCAAGCTGTGTTTAATTTCAACCTGTCAGTCTCAGCTTGTTAAACCTGTTTCTTTTCATTTCAGGTGTTTTGAATACAGTTGAATACAGAATACAGTGCACAATTTAAATGTCCTCCACATGTCTCCTGCCTCACCACCGCCTGGTGGACTAGAGTGGAACACTTTCTTGTAGCCGATGGTTGTTCTACAATTTGCACAATCTCCCCTGGACTTTTTTGGGGTGGTTTTGCCAATAAAAAGGAAAGACTGAACAGATTTCCTGAAACTTCATCTCAGTAAAAAGTAAACACAAAAATTAAATCTACACTCAGAAAACCTTTGACTTTTTTTTATCTTTACCCAAAACCAAACAATTCCATCAACACACAAAGCTGCACTCTGAGCGGCACTCTGAGCATTGCAGATTTTTTTAAATCTCTAATGCAAAATGACTCAAAAATATTTATTGTTGGATATCTGAACATTCCTGCACTTGTGAAAACTTACGTTTAAACAAGAAAACCAGCAGTAAAAATAAAATAAAAACTGCACTTCCTGATTTTACAGTTTACATTGAATAGATCCAGTTAGAATAGATCCAATAGATCCTATATCATCACACGCTGTATCCATTGACAGGAGGAGATTTTCCTGGGTATACACTTTCTACCACCTCGCTGAGAAAAATTATTCTACAGGGTTTAGTAAGGGAGTTTTTGACGGAAGGCAAATTTTGGTTATTGATAAATCATTCAAATGCTCTTTGACCACAATGAAAGCTCACGCCCCAAATGACAACCTAAACAGGATGTTCTGCCTGCTCATGACCTCTCTGCTCATCTCTGAGCAAATGTATCCCGTAGACCTTCAGGATGTCGTTGATGATACTGATGACGTTAGGTGTTGTATGGTCCTAAAGTAACATGATTGGATACGTGTGTTCAGTTTTCAGTTGTTGTGTGTTAACGATGACAACAGGGTGTTAGTTATGTTTAGCCATTGGGGCCTGTGTGTGTCAGTCTGGGTCAATCCCACTTATAAATGTGTTTAGTGGATGAGAATGTGGTGAGAGTTTAGCATAATGGGTGATTCAGATTTGCAAAGTGTGTCTAACTAGAGGAACTTTGTTTACAGTTTTCAAACTGTGTGATTGATTCAATGACGTCGTTTTTCCAGTTGACAGTTTTGTCGAGAGACTTGGGTTTTGGCAATTCAGAAACTCTGTAAAATTCACTTTCTGCCATTTGACAGGTCAATTAATAGAATTCATTAACTCCTGACCACCTGGGCCATTGTGTAATGTAACACAGCTGGACATCCATCTATAAATCCTCCTCTATCTGCAGATCAGCTGTCCATAGTCAACTGTTGAGCCCAAATCTATTTCAGATAGGGCTGCTCTTACCCACATTGTTGAGTTGTTTCATGTACAGTGAACCCTTCAGAATCATGTGCATTTATGTACAAACTCGTCTAAAAATACAGTCAGATCTTCATCTAACTTATTAATCTATTTAACCAATAAGATGCAAATCATTGGCTCCAGCCACAACAGCAAGGCTGGTATTATTTTTATCCAAGTCTGTTTAGTAGCACTTAAAATGGCACTTACTTATAGCACTTTGTAGTTTTGCTTTTTTGAAGAAATTGTACTTTCTCTATTCTTGTTGTTCTGGGTTTGTACCCTCATGGTTGAATGCACTTATTGTAAGTCGCTTTGGATAAAAACGTCAGCTAAATGTGTGTGTGTGTGTGTGTGGGTGTGTGTGTGTGTGTGTGTGTGTGTGGGTGTGTGTGTGTGTGTGTGTGTGTCATCATGACAATGTGGTGACACCAACTGTAGCAGGAACTACCACAGAGGTGGTTATAAGTCCTTTGGCAGGTGTTTACATGTTTGTCCGTCCGTCTGTGCACAGATATTGTTACAGTAAGAGTATCACAACCATGCAGGATAGTCACGAAACTTTGTAGGGGGGTTGGATGTAGGGAGAGGGGCCACTGGTCCTCCATTTTACAATCGTGACCCACATTCACTTTGATTCATGAAACACTGTATACCAGTTTCACCGATTCCCATCCATTCTAAATCATTGGGTAAAACTACAGACGATCTTGAGGTCTGCATGGGTTTCTATGACAAAGAATGGTTCAAAATTCCTTATAAACTTTGTACTGCAGCTACCTGCAGCTCTTGTTTGAGGTTATCCCTGCCAAAGGAAGTTGGACCAGTTATGAAATCCAAGAATTCACTTACTTACAGCACTGTGAATATTTAATGTATGTTCAACAAAGACAAAACAGATTATAATTGTTATTACCTGACTTGGATTAATATCAGATCACATTTTCTGACAAATATAACAACCCCTGTAACATTACCTCCAGACCATCTGCCATGTCCACCAATCCCATGCAGTGTCAGCGGGGTCAGCGACCAGCAGTCCAGAGAACAGAGGTACAGAAACAACAGAGTTTCTGCCTGGATCAGAAATACTTTCTTTATATATTTGAAAACACTCTGTCTGCGGGTCTCTGACATTGATTGGCCTTTGGAGGTTCTTGTTTGAACCACCTTCATGGTCTCATTTAACAATCTGGATTTCCCTTGTTTAGATGATTACTTTGGATAATCCAACAGTTTTAGAAACTTTCTCTGTCTTACGAATATTCAGCTCATAATTTAGTGGTAGTAAAAGGTCTGTGATAGATAGATATCCAGTAATTTCCGTCCAACAGAATTTATTAAAAACATGTTCTGGAAGGAAAGCAGAAGAACCCCTGATAAGTCAAAGAATAAAGTTCAAGGAAACAACAAGTTAATCTTGGGAAACCTCCGGTCTCTGGGCCGTATACCGCCCGTGACACACTGTGATCTGAGCCACAAGACAATTCATGAATACAAAAAGAGCAACTCAGATAAACAAACAAATTCTTATGACGGAAATAATGTAAAATAGTAGACAAACATGTCCTTCAGGGTGGTCCCTCCTGGCTGTATTCCTGTCAGGTCATGGTCAGGGTGAACGCAACACACACGTAGCTGTTGCGTGTCATCACTGACAGACATCATGGCGACAATCATGAAGGGAAAAGTAAATGCAGAATGTTGGGCTCTTCCAGAGAAATGGTTAAATGGTCCATTTTTTCTTTTGTTGAAGTAGAAAGTAAACCAGTGTGTTTAGTTTGCAGAGACACACTAGAACTGAAAAACACTGAGACACTTCAAGAACCTTTTTCTTTCTGCCATGTGATGACACAACAGACCGTCCAACGCACCATTGATAGAACTTATTTTTTGGCTTATTTAATCTATTAAATCTTATTTGAAAGCAGAAAGCTCTCATTCTTGTTCTTGACTTCAAGCCTGGACCCACCGATTGCATCTACTTTAATGCAGCATCTGTAGGAGTTTGGACAACAAATGACAATAAGAAAAGATCATGAAAAACCCAGTTGGAAAAACCAGGTTGATATCTGGTGTAACATAGTTGGTAGAGAATCCCTGCAACAACATAAAATCACCGGGAAGACTCACACAAACTTGTAGAACACCTGAAGGTGTTTTGCACTGAAAGCGTTGATCTGTATTGCCAAAGTTTCGCAAAAAGGCTCATTCTTGAGTAAAACTAACGTGGGCGTTTAATCTTAGACTAAATCTAAAAGTATCTGATAAAACGAACCCTATCTGTTAGAGTACATAAAGGAACCACTGAGAGAAAAAATATAGGCCAAACCATAAAATAGCCCAGCAGGTTGCGTTTCAGAGTAAATCTACACCACAGCTCCATCTTTATGCCTGCAGCACTAAATATAAACAGAGACAGCTGAGAAGGGCAGGACCCGGTGCTTCCTGGGGTTAAATTTGAGATTTATGCCAGAGAATCACCAGCGCAGCCTTCAACCGGGGGTCGCTCCTGGCACTGTGACTTCGAGGAGCAACTGGTCTGTTCCCAGACCAACATTTTTTGTTCCCTTTTTTTTTCTAGAGAGATGAGATGAGAGGTAACAGGTGAGGTGAGACAGCACAGGACGGATATTACATGAGGTGACATAACAGGACTAACACAACAGGGTCTTACAGCTTATTGATCTGGTACTTTTTGTTATTTTTAAGAAAAATAAATAAATAAATGTGGGACCTTTTCTGTGACACCATTTTTAATGTGTAAGTCTTCCTGAAGACCAAAATCCACTAAATCCATCCATGCTCTGAGGGAAAAGGAAACTAGGCACCTGAAGCAAATCTCAGACTACAGGAGTTTTTAGGTCCTGACTGATTTTGAAATCGGGCATTATCACGCACAAGAGGAGAATCTACACAGATATCTTTTTATCCAATCTCAAACATGCACACATTACAAGATTTGAAACTATTGTCAAACCCAAAAGTTACGGATCTATGCCTGATCCAGATATGCACCAATATTTAATGGGTTCTTCCTGACCCATACGGCATCCTTCCACCAAGTGTTGTGGTAATCCTTTCACATAAACAAACAAACAAAACAAGCATTTAAACCAACAAACAAACAAACAGGGGTGAAGACATAACCTCCTTGGTGGAAATGAAAATGTTATGGGACACAAGTGTGCTCAGCATGACCACCTGCTCTAAATAGGCAGGTGTAGGACTGTGCAAAACACACTGACTCTCGCCACTTAGACTTCATTTACAACGGGCATTAAAGAGAGTTTAGTCGACATTTTATGATTTTCCATTTAGTCATTTTATCTAGATATGATTTTACCCTGATTACATTTGCACCTGGGTTTTGTCTAGTTCACATTACATCCTCATCTCGTGCAAATCCAAAAAACAACATCAAAAGAAGATAGAAGAAGATGGCAGCCATCTGTTAAGTTGTGTTATCGTGTTTTCTTGAAATCTGATTCACTCCATCCACAGTTGAGAAGAGGACTGCTTCCTGTGTTTACTGGCTAATGGTCGCCAGCTATTTCTGTTAAGCTGGTTTGGAACATTCACATGTGTTTATTATTTCTTTCCACGTCGATGTTATATGTGGACTGAAAATCCATTGTGAGTTGTTTACACTAATTTGCATGTGGTCAAACACACTCCAATTACAGTTTGCATTTCCAAAATGCATTTCAATACCAGGTGTATTTTGGTTATAACATTGAAGTGATCTATTGGATTAGTATCGTCACATCCGCTACTGGGACCCTCCTCCCTCGGAGGTGCACAGACAAGTCACCGTGATCCAAAAACCTGTGCAGCACCTGAAACATGTCACACATGAACCATGTAGGGGGGAGTACTTTCTCCTTTCTCCTCCAGAAAGACACTCCAACAGCTGTCGAGCTGCTGGAGGCTGCTACAAACAGCTTCCTGCACGCTCACAGGTCCTGAGGGATGGATTAGGTGGAACATCGATTGCCAAGCTCGACGACTGTGTTTCCTCTTTGACTCAAGTTTCAGGGAGCTACCTCTTTTTCTAAGGCACCTTGTCATCACAGGACTTGAAGTGCCATCTAAACCACTTTTATAAACATGAAAAAGACTGTTGTGGACAGTTGTGTGCAGCACAGGAGGAACTCTGAACATGAGCTCAACCTCTTCAGGGTTAAAGAGTTAAAGCTGGACCCTGAGGTACAACTTGAGTGAAATGTTAGTTTGTTTCCACTACGGGAACTTTTGCTTGGACATGAGACTTATTTTAGGAACTCATGAGAAAAAACATGTCCTTATGCATTTTGATAGTTTTTTGAAAACACAGCTCTTGACATTTTGAATTATGGTGTATGGTAGTAGGCAATTTGTAGGGGTGATAAGGGGGGGTATCATTCTCTCAAGTAACCCAACTTGATAATCTTTCCATTCTGCCACCTCTTCTCAGCCATCCTCCCATCCCCTATCTGAGAGAGAGTGCTGCATGTGTAGAAATAGTATTTGTGTGTGCAGGTATGCATCCTATCAAAGTTCAAAAGTTGAAACCGCCTGCTTCTGTGCAACAAAACCGGAGGAGGTCAGAACAGAGGCACACAATAAATACTGCCCTGAATGGCACAGAAAACAACAGGAGAACAGCAACCTTTGCCTCGCTGTCACTCCCCTTCTCTCTGTCACAGTCTGATTGACCATCAGCTGCTCCAGCAAAAATTGCATATGTGTCGGTAGCTGTAAATCATCCATAAAGATTTTATTGTCTTTGGCAGGCAGGTGGGATTCAGCATAAAATCAGTAGATACCACTTTCACAATGCACATTCATGCACCAAGCATACAGTTCTCTACTGCAGGAGTGTCGTCCTCCCTCCTCACCAATCAGCTCAAAACGTTAATCGTCTGGAGAAACCCTCCCAAGTAATATTCCCACCAAGTTGGGTGAAAACGTGTCCATGTGATCTTGAGTTATTACTAGCTAACTAGTGTTTCTTTTTCACTAGTTCTGCTCTTTTTCATTCTGGTCCTTTGAGGATTCATTGTTGTTTTTTCGTGAATATGAGAGCAGGTTACTTGATCCTGGCTCTGCTGATGCTCGGGATGAGTCAGAGATCACACATCATATCCAGTAAGGTCCTGTCAATCCTGACTCACTGCACACACACACACACACACACACACACACACACACACACACACACACACACACACACACACACACACACACACACACACTACCCTATGCATTATGAAGAACAAATTAAAACCATTTAGATTTAACAAACAATTAACAATTATCTTGACACCTCATTACAGTAAATTGGGACAACTAACTGACTATTTAAGGCTACGTTGTTTTTCAACTTTGACCAATGCTCATTGTGTCAGTATTTATATGGTAAAAAATATCAGCCTCCAACCCTGGGAAAAATAAACAAATCGCCTGCTGGTGCATAGGAACTTAGAGATGAAAGTTCCCGGAAAACCTAGTGTGGTTTGCATTTTTCTTTATAGCCTGTGTCCAGACGACAGGGAGGAATAACATAAGAGATCTGACTCTACAGGGAGTTATCTGCACCATCTCTGCCCAAATACTGAGCAGCATATTTAGCGAGTCAGAGGAGATGAGGGGTTGTGCTTGGTTTCATTTATCTCCCACAGTCAAGGATTTGCTCTGCCAGCTTCCTTGGCACAGTCAGCAGGCAGCTGGTACAGCGGACAGTGGTGCAGGGCGCGGCCGCCCGCCACTTTAACACTTCTCTGGCTTCATCTCAAGCGTTTTGCTGCCCTCACATTCTCAGGACAACTCGACAGGCTCTTGTTCCACATTTGTGACATGAGTGCAGTGGACTTTGCTAGTGGACAGACAGAGTTACTTATACTCGAAGCGACACACAGGGTTTGCAGTTAGTAATAGGAAACAGCTGTAGTTGGCACAAAGCTTTGATGTGCCAACTCTGACCCCTGCTATCTGCCAAGGTCAGATTTATGCAACGCAGCGTTATAAACGCAAAGAAGTTTGTTTAGATAGATTATTCCACCATAAACACTGAGTGGTTCACTCGCATCTCTTTAAAAGCTTAAGAATCCAAATAGAATAGTGTGACCAGAGAAGTTATGTTAAGAGGTGAGAGGTCATCACTGGCACTTAGAAGGAATCAACACACCAACACACCTCATTTATAAAGCTGAGATATTTAACATTCTTGGTGGATACGTTTTAATTAGAATGTGTTTTGTATGTGATGAATGACTTTGTGTTGGAGAACTGTAGTTATGATGTGACTTTTAATTTTCTTGCAACAGATATAATATTTTTAATTAACTAAACATGTTCACTCAGTTTCTTTTTTAATTTGTTTTAATTTATCTCACACTAGGGGCCATGCGACAAGGACATTTGGTCAAGACTGAAATATCTCAAACTTTTGAATGAAATGCCCAAACTTGTATTTTTCTTGACATTCATAGCCCTGAGTTGATCAAATGTAGGTCTAGTTTGAGCTTTGCTAAAATGTACATTGATAATTCTTGGGCCAAGTGGAAAAAGGGATATCAAACAGCTTTTCCTTGATGATTCAAATTTTCAAGTAAAACCTGCTGAAAACCTTTTTCTGGCTGCTGCTTGGAACATCAGTGATCAGAGCAGTTAGACTAAAAAGTAATGTTCCAGACAATAAAACTTAATAATACGCTGAAAGAAGCTAAAATACTCCATATAGCATATAGAAACTTTGAGTTGATCCTTGTGGGTTTGTCACTACAGGTCACACCGTAGAACGGGTCATCTTCTAACCAGAGGGTCAGCGGTTAGATCCCAGTCTTCCACATTACGTATGCTGAAGGGTCCTCTCAATAACAACTGTGACTATAAAAGGGATGACTTTGGTGATTTCAGTTTGATGTTAAAGTTTTGCTTGCTTGTTTTTGTAATTTGAAAAAAATCGGACATGCAAAATCTTAGGGTCCGACTAATTTGGAAACAAAAAACATAAGGTGTCCTAGGAATACCCGCTAAACAAACAACAAACGACTTGTAGTCCCATACAGCAGTTGTCCTCAATATGCTGTAAGACCAGACATCTTGAACATGGTCAAGGGATTGGATCTGGACCATCTACGCTGTGCTGGTTCAGGCTAAGGTTCAGAGTGGGCCAAACCACAGCTTCTAAAACAGTCAGTTGACTATGGTCTAGCCACGTCCTCTGCAGCCAGCGGGCAGGACCAAACAAAAGTGGTTGTAAGCTTCAGTGAGCAGGACCTGGTGCTGAGGCAGCACTTTTCATCACGTCTCCAAAAATAAACCTCCGTCCAATGAGCTCACTCACCTCTGTGGTCAGCCTAATTAAACCATGCAGCTGTGGATTATTTGGAAAACCAATCCCGCACTTTGCAGAGAGTCCAGAAATATCATCCGCAGTAACTTCTCATTAATGATGGTAATGATGTATGATGGGGGGCTGGGGTTGTTTTCATTTCATTCTCTGTTGCTGCTTTGTTTCATAAATCATAATTACATTTGTTAAATTAAAACTTAGTGTGCCACAGGTGCCTGAAATCATGAGACAGTTATCTACACAGGCCAAATAAATAACAGTAGATTAATACTCCCTCAAAAAACAACACTGGAGAATATACTGCACAGTACAACAGTACACCTACAGTAATACAGACCTGAAACCGGGCGTTCGCATGTTGGCCTTCTGAACAACCCAATCACCAGAAAGACATGCTGATAATGGATGAGGTTTTTTTTGTTAGATTGATTGCTTACGTTTTTTAAATCCCTTTCTACGATATTTGTGAATGTAACTAAAATAAGGTCGGGGAAAGCTTTAACATTCTTTCCCCTCCCTACAGACATTCTCCGTGCATTTACTGTAGCCTTTATTTGTAAGACAGAATAAAATGTAAAGTAAAGGACAGGATCTGAACTGCTGCACAACCGCCCAACCAGGTGAGCCAATGGGCGACCCACACATTCTCTTTTCTTTTTTTGATTTTAATGAAAAGATCAAAACAACTCTTTTGTCTGTACCGTAAATCTGTTAGCATCACATAAAGATTTAATCAGTCTGTAAAAAATTTGAAGTGTAAAGATACAAGCTGCAGTTTTGTGGGGATAAAACCAGACGAGGTCTGTTTTGGTTAGAGAGCAAAAAGACGGAGATAAGGAAAGGTTTATAAAGATGACTTTTACCATTAAGAAGGTACAAATGTTAATTGAAGGCCTGTGACAGGATGCCTCTTGTGTGAGGTTGGACAGACCACACACCAGTCAAACACGCCAACATCTACCTTCTCACCTTACCGCATTGGCCTGGAACACTGGCAGTAGAAATTAATAGGTTTTAATTCACGCAGCATGGACGTATTTCTTATGCACATCGAGCTGAACTGACAGCGATTTGTTTAAATTTATGTAAATCTAAAAGTGTAGTTGACCGAGACACCGTCACCATCCAGGGCAGAGGTCCATAAATCCTAAAGGGACTCGTATCAGCAGAAATCCAATGCTTAGCAAAGTTTACGTCTTATAGTGCTAAATAACTTTGATATTGAACAGTGATGGATGGAAATCCATCAGGCCACACAAAGAGCTAGTGACCCAAAACTGTGGCAAATTTATTCAGAGGAAATCAGTAGTAAATCATATGCAACTAGGCAAACAACCTATGTAATTCAATGACACACTTTGGCAGCATATGGATGATACAGTGGGCACTCCAGTTTCAGCTTTTCTCCACAAACTAAGCTTCAGTGAATAGCCAGCTACCACATGCGTCTCTCTCTGCCTGCCGTAGCTTGTTTTTCTTTCTTCATTAAAGCAATGTTTGCTCCACATGTGACTTTAAACATGCCCCACTCTCTACAGTAAAACCTCAGGCTAGCTGCTTGTAACTTGTCCTTTCTTATACATTAGAAACTTAATAAAGCTTCAAAGTGGATCTGGTACTACAAAAGGTATAATAAGCACTTGGTTTATTTCTCTCTGTGCATGAGGTAGTGCTTAGTGAGAAGGCCACATGCTTGTTGAGTCATCCCTTTAAGGACTAAGCCAAGTTTT
This sequence comes from Hippoglossus hippoglossus, assembly GCF_009819705.1. Classification (NCBI taxonomy): domain Eukaryota; kingdom Metazoa; phylum Chordata; class Actinopteri; order Pleuronectiformes; family Pleuronectidae; genus Hippoglossus; species Hippoglossus hippoglossus. The sequence continues at coordinate 23,170,916 of NC_047165.1, read as the reverse complement.
ATGGAGTTTGTCAGTTGTTAAAGACACAAGCAATGGTACAGACTCTTTATTAACATGTAATGGCAAACAGCAGGAGCTCGAACAACACATCTTTCTGAAAGACATTACAGAAAATACCCATGGGGCAAATGTGCTAAGTAAATGTACCTTCAGACTTTTTCGCACCCCTGCTGACAACACACTGCAAACCCACAACTTGTAATCTTTAGTGCAAGACTGTTTTCTTGGCTTCTCATTTCCCTGCCACTAACACCTGAGCTCAGCCTCCAGCTGCTGTCAATCAAACCAAATACATTTAAAAACATGTCACAAAGAAGTTGATTTAGTTTGATTTCACTTGAACTACCCAACTGAGAGCTAGACTATGTTCTACCTTGTCTAAGTAGTCTACTGTAAATTACACTATATCTTGCTATTTCTTCAGAGAGAAAAAGATGTACGACACTTAAAACATCACATATATTCAAGGACTTTCAAGTGGGACATGGTGTTTTCATCCGACCCTGACAGCATAGGTGTAGTTTCGATTGCTGCTTTCACCATCATTTTACTATTGTTCATTTGCCAAAATAGGGATCTTATCCATGATCCATAAAAGCTATGTGCAAAGACATACATATTACTGGCTTGACTTCTTCCCCAGAGTCCTTGTGCTTTATCGTTTGCAGATCCAGGATCGCTGCGGCCACATCGTGGATGATAGATCATGATGGTGGATTGCGAATCAGAGATAGTGATGGTGGATCGTGATCATGGTGGCAACTGATTGTGGATCATGATGGTGGATTGTGAGGGTAGATCATGATCATGGTGGTGGATTGTGAGGGTAGATCATGATCATGGTGGCAGCTGATCATGGACTATGATTACAACAAGACTGCTTGATATACAATATGCCTACGAACATATTCTACCATTACTGGCAATAGCTCCTCCATCCCACAAGTTTAGTTGTCATCACATCATTGTAATAGATACAACATAAGGTACATCTGAGTTCATAGACTTGTTTTTTACTTAATAAATAATAATTTTATCTAATAAGTCAACACAAATTGTTCTTGCTTTCATAAGTCTTCAGCTTTATGTAGCCTGTAGCTTAATATTTAGAGTATATACAATATTGCTTGAATTTATTTGTGGTCATTTTGTGTCTCTTTAAAGTAGTTTTGGAAATGATTTGCATTTAACTGGATGTTTTGCATCTCTTTGTATTTGCTTTTTTCTGGTCATTTTGTGTCTGTTTTAAATGGTTTTGCATCCTTTTGTGACTCATTATTCTGCTGAGATGAGATGCAAACTGCAGCTGTGAATGAAACAACAGGAACAACTCGGTGCTCGATCTTTGGTGTAGTGGCTACAGTTGATACCGCAGGTCACATGATGCCAGAAACACTTTTCAATAAGAGTGGAAAGAAACACTCGAGTTTTTAACAAAGAGGTTGCTGTGTCAGACGCCCAGCTGGTCAGCGAAACTGTCTTTGTTCCATTTTGTTGTACTATCCCACAAAGAATTTCGGTTAAGAAAAGATATGGCAAAATACTGTGAAAACGGTGATATTTAGTACAGTTTTCCGGTTGTGTGAGGGCTGCCCTGGTCTGGCAGGTGCAGAGCTGGAGCTGAAAGTGTCCAGCTGACTTAACCAGAACTGCATACGACACCCTGTAATTTATTTACGAAGGATGTCAGCAATACTTTAATATGTGAAAAGAAAATAATGTGAAGGGTGTAACGAGTCACTAATTACAGAAGAATAAGAAAACCACACAAACCACTAGAGGCCTGGGATGAGGTCTCAAACCACTTAGGCTTAATATGTTACATGGATCAGGTTCACTTTTTGTGGTTTGTGAAGGTTAAGGTTGTCTTTGCTCTTCAAGTTTAAACAAGGAGGCTGAGAGAGAAGGAACTAGAGCCGTGCCTGTTGTAAACATAGCCGTTTAGAATGGGCTGTTTGCTTGTCCTGTGGTAATGCTGGTTGCAGCTTTCTTCCTGAAACTGTAAAAGTGACCTGCGAGTATAGAGCTGCAGCAAGTAAAGACCTGTTGCTGAACTCAGTCCACAATGAGCTGCTGGCCTGTTTACTCAGCTCAACTCAGTACAAAAAAGTCCGGACTGGAGAATCAGTTGTCATGTGAATATACTGTTGTCATTATGTACAGCACTGTTTGCCTGTTAAATAAAATTGTATTAATATTGAATGTATCAGTGTCCAAATCACACCAAATTCGACACTGGGCCCTTAAAGGGATAGTTAACCCAGAAATAAAAATTCACTAATTATTTACTCACCCCTATATCAATGAGGGGTGGATGATGTGTTTGAGTCCATATTTGGCTTGAAACAAGGTCATTTACACCATGCTTTAAGCCTAAAAGTCCACCAGAAGTGGCTAAGCTAGCGGACGTTAGCATGGTCCCTGAATGCACCTCGTCTGAAGATATCAGAGGACTTTTAGGCTTAAAACACGGTGTAAATTACCTCGTTTTGAATGCCGGGGCTTCCTTACACTTGGATGACACCACATGAGCAGTATGGAGGCATGTTATTTTTTTTTCTGTTGTTTTTTTACACATGAAGATAGTACTCAAACACTTCACCCACCCCTCCATCGCCATAGTGGTGAGTAGATAATGAGTGAATTTTTATTTCTGTGTGAACTATCCCTTTAACAATACACATGGCAAGTGCGACGCACAGACATATAGACAGAGATTTGTGTAATAATTTAATAGATTATAGCTTCAAGCAAGAATTTGGGGGCTGGCCTCCAATCTAACAATCAAGTTGTGCATGGAACGGTATTCATACTGTTGCTGTGGCTCAATTTAGGGGCTGCATCCTTCGGAGGCTACATTTGAAGGCCGATTGTGCCATTTCGAAGACTCCTTTAAAAGCATCTGGCAAATGCATCCTTCCATTCCCAAGAAATGAAGGCTCCAACGGGTGGATCCTTCCCAGCCCAACATATCCCAGGATTCATTGCGCTTCGGTGACAAACCAGTTAAAAGAGGTTATGGCGCCGGCAAGCGACAGGACTTCTAATGCTTGAGTATCACACTTCAACTCAACCGAACAGCTAACGGCACAAAAACCAAAGTGCAGTTGAACTTTCTTGGTGTGTCCAACTTCAGCTATGACACTGATAATGGAAATCCTCTGTAGATCAGAGTGCATTTTGGATTTCTTATTTCCTGCAGGAGATTTCAACTTGTTCTATATTCATTGTGAAAGAGGTAAATCTGGAACAATTCATCCCTAGCTCAATTTCCAACATCCGATTCTGCTCAAGGTTTCTTCCTGTTAAAAGGGAAGAAAGCATTATAACAAAGAGCAAGCCATGGAAGGCCCACTGTCGCTCAGTGCTTGCTCTTTGTGGGAACTGTTGGGTTTCTCTCTATAATATTGTCATTCCTACCTTACTCTGTTAAGTGCCTTGAGTTTGGAAATGTTGTGATTTGACACTATACAAATAAAACTGTACGGAGCTGATGTCAGCTATACACACATTTCTGTTCTTGGCTGACAGGAGTGGAACCTCTCATTCTAATGCTTCTGTGCTCACCACAGTTGTTAAGAGCGGTTATCTAAGTTACCACAGACTTTCTGTCAGCTCACAGATCTCCTGCTTAGTGGATGTGGTTTGCTTCTGAGTAAAAACTCGACAGACTGATCAAAAATTTCAGAAATACTCACATCAAAGTCACTGGTAAACATTGACACATGTAAACATTACCTGAAGCTTCTGACCCGATCTCTTGCTAAATTCCCCCTAAAACTATTAAATGTCAATTCATTCTTTTGAACAAAAGATTTAACAAATGAGAATAACAGTGACGATGACTCAGATTTAGTACTATTAGTATGTGTACTTTAGAACTTTGGAAAGAACCAGGCTGGCTGGGTCTTTGTAGTGTCTTCATATTGTTTTCCTTAGTTTTCCATCCTTGCATGCATTATTAAAACATGCAAACAGTGGAAGGTTTGTGCAGTAAATGTTTTGATAGAAGTCAGCTGGTAATGCATCCAGGCCTGTATGAGCTTTTTATAGCTTGTGATCGGTCCTCAACACAAAGAAGTTTCTTCAGAGATTAATTGTGGCCAGATTGTAAAAATGTTGGAAGTAGGGGATTTTGGAATGAAAAGATTTTAGAAAAACATTTATTTTCCTGTCTGATAATATCTTGGGCCCCAGGTTTTCTGAGTAGCAATTACTTCTGTTTTTTAAAAGACACGCAGCAGTGGAGGTGCAGTAGTTGCAGTAGAAATATTAGTTTCACGACAATCAATCCAATAGTTGTGGTTGCATTTCACTCTGAATCAAAAATGTCAATAATAAAGATGGAGCATGAGGTAAAATCAGATCACCAAAGTGCATCTGCTGGGTCCCTAGATGTCTATTCAATCCATTAGATGGACATGTGACACACATACTTGAACCTAATTTATTAGTCAAATTACGGAGGGGAAACCTTTAGCCCCCAAATCAGTTTTCATTGATTTGTAGTGCAGTTTTCATGGTGGTCCAATCAAAGACAAACGATCTCTTTCTCTCCCCCTCACTCAGTCAATGATCTCTAATGGTTTAATGGACATAGATCATGGTGTGGACACATGTCCGCTTTAACGAGATGGGTCGCCCCAGGTTATTAGGGCTGTTTTGCCTCCAGAGCTGTGATCATCACCTTGACCTTGGGGCATTTACCCAAATTCCACAAGATCAAGACCAATTGCAGTAATTGTGCATTTGCTGCAGCAAAACAGTGTCCCTAATCCACCCAGAGAAACAGCATCATCCATTACACATCCACTCTCCCTTGTAGAGCCCCGAGAAAATGACAATATTATCTTGTGTTTAGATGACTATATCTAACACTACTAACTTTTCAAATGTACAATCCCTGCTAGTCAGTCTATGTAAATTGCCCAAAGCTGTCAATGTGAATGGTTGCTTGTCTCTGCATGTCAGCCCTGTGATGGACTGACGACCTCTACAGGGTGTACCCTGCCCCTTTTCCAGTGTGTGCTGGGATTGGCTCCAGCCCCCCTGCAACCCTAAAATAATAATTGGTATGTCTGTAGAATGAGTGATTAGTCAGTGCCTGGGTTCTTCTGCATTTCATGTTGATTAACATGTCCCAGTCCCCCTCTCCCCTAAGTGGTGTAGATAACGGATGGATGGTGAGTACAGTGGCTGCTACTGCACTCACAAAAGCCCACACTTGTGATATCCATCCATGCTTCTGCCTCTTGTCATGGAGGGGCCACACAACACACATCTTCACCAGTGTAACTTACTTTTGTTGTTGGCATATTTATATATACAGTATATATATAATACAGTGCTTGTGTTGAGTCTAAAACACATTGGACTGCAATTTTTGCTTTCTATAGGATGTTATTATTCCATTCGAGTGAATTAAAGCATGCAGTTTAGTAGCAGACGTGTTTCTAGTCAGTACTACTGTACTCCTGTGTGTTACCTCCCATGAATGGCTAATTGAGGAGCAGCTAAATGTCCATTGAACACTTGACCTCGGGGAGGGTGATCAATGAGTAGTGGAGCAGAGAGGAGGAAGACATATTGTCCCTCTGTCTACCTTCTCTTTCTCTGTCTCAGAGGGTGGATAATTGCAAACAGACAAACCTTGTCTTGAGAAAATATACACACAGACACACTTAACCTTAACCTTAAGTGCAACACATAAAGTCAGGGTATAGTAACTAAGGCCCTGTTCATACCGGGCATCGATATGTGCTCCTGGGCTATCTAATCACAAGTAGACAGCTCTAAGTACATTGGCTCACACCTGGCATTCAAGTTCTTCTCCACATGAACATCCTTCTGTGACCTCTTGTGATCGGAACTCAGTTGCCTGTTTTAAATACAATTAAACATGTGCATCATTTCTGTTCGCAGAGACTAAATACACTTTTGTTTTTAGTCCAACTATGACAGATGGATCAAACGTCAATGTTATTGTGTGTGTGTGTTTGTACAGCTATCTTTGTGAGGACCAGTTTAAGCATATAACCAATGGGGTGAGGACATTTTGGGAAAGTGAGGACATTTTGGCCGGTCCTCACTTTGTGACCCCCCTTTAATGGACTGTTTGGGGGTTATGACTTGGTTTTAGGGTTAGGGTTAGTATTAGGTTTAGGTTAGGTTAAGGGTTAGGGTTAGGCATTTAGTTTGGATGGTTAGGGTTAGGGTAAGGGGCTAGGGAATGCATTATGTCAATGAATGTCCTCACTAAGAGCTGTACAAACGTGTGTGTGTGTGTATGTGTGTGTGTGTGTATGAGAGAGAGAGAGAGAGGGAGAGAGCGAGAGGAAGAGAGCAGGGGTGTGGAAGGTGAACAATTGTTTCTGCCTGAAGGCTGAGTGCATTTCAGATGTCTAGGTAAAGGGAAGGGCTGGCGAGGTGAGTTTGGTTAAAGGGACTAACGAAAGCTCAGAAATTAGCAAAGTACAGAAACCACTGCAACAGCTTTCAAGTTTCTTAGTATATAGAAGGCAGCTGTGGAACAAAAGTAAAATGTGTCTTGTCAGTGTTGTGACACTCCAGAATAGTGGCCTACTTAAGTAAGCATCATGTTAAAGAGTGTATCAGAAGTAGGACACATTTCTAAAGTGCTACATTATAGTTGTAATATTTTGTACAGAGACGAGTGAAGCCATGGTAGTAGGTCAGTGCAGATCAAACAAATAGAGTGAGACTGAAGCATCAAACTACAACTGCAAACAAGGTGGTGGTAAACTCATCCCTGACTCACTTTACAACTCCAATCTCTATCGCAGCTGTTACAACAGGATGAATCACTTTTAATTTGAAAGAATCCCGTGATTGCAAAAGATGTATCTTTCATTTTGTGGATCATTTTCAAAGTCTGTTTTTCAGCTCGGAGAATCACAAAGCCAGCTGGCCACACCGAGCCACGTAGTAATTACAAGGACTCGCAGCACACACAGTCATTACGCAGTGATTTTGGCCCATCCAGCCGTCGTCATCAACCTCTGCAGGCGCAGGGCGTCCTAAGATGTGGCTGACAGTCAAGGGGACATCTCTTGGTCTCACTACAATTATACAATTACAGTGCAAAGCCACAAGATAGGAAATTCTTTATTAGCATTTTAAAAAGGCCCTCTGTGGTGGCCTGAGACCATGAAGAAAACCACCCATGTGGTTTTCTTAATAAATAAAATTAGATGAGCCCCTGCACAAGGTCGACCTTCTTGGCTCTTCACTCATCGTACAGCATGACCGAAGCTGCAAGAGAACAGTCAACTGTAGATTTATTAAAGTAAGAGCACTCCTTGGTTTCAGGGATCAATCAACATGGTGTCACGAGAAGCCACCACATAAAAACAACACGGCTGTAAATTTTAAGTCTGCTTTTTAGTGGCCAGTGGACAAGCATCAATCCTTTATGTGCACAGGGAACATGCAGGACATGAGCACATGCTCAAACTATCAAAAAGCTTTAAATTCTCCACAGCACGATAGTGAGAGCTTTTTTTGCATAAGGAATATGAGGTGCTGATTCTCTGTGTGATATGGGAAGTTTGGGAATCTATCAAAAGTACAGTTCTATAAGGGGCCTGAACACAGCAGTGCTGCTGAATCTAACCATGGGCACAGGCAGTATATACAGTACAAGGGATGAAGACAATGAGATGCATGTGCAGGTAAAAGGCAGGAGCAGGAAATCCTATCTCCTATCCTGTCTCATTCTGCTCTTCCAACCAAGTTGTAAATGTGAGTGATTAAACAGCAGGGCTATGTCGAATTTTTCAACCCAACCAAATGACGTTTCATTATTTAGTTAAACATCATTGTCATGCCGTTGAATAATTGAAAGAATTTTGTAATCTTTGAAGTCTCAGGTCGGCTGTGTTGAGCAGATCTGTGCAGCAACTTACAGTATGTACAACTATCTAGTAATAAATCTCTACATCAGAATAAGTTTGTGAACCTTATTTGAATTTAGGCAGACTCACAATATTACACAATGTTAGAACAGATTGGAAAGTAGTCCACCAGAAATCTGCACTTGCACATTTGGTATTGATGCATGGTTGTGAGGCAAAACTGTCGACCCTGTATTTACTATGTTGCGATGATATTTGAAGCAATGTTTATTGTTGTGAATACTCTGAATGTAATTTTCTATTGTTTTAATTAGTGCACCTTTTTTTGTTACCTGGAGGCTACTGCTTCTCCTGCATTATTAAAAAGAGAGGATGAAAGGAGGGCTATTCAGTTGGTTAGAATTTTGGTCTGCTCAGGGGCAGTGGAAGACACTGTTAACACAACACCGTTACTATCACCTTACCTAACCCTAACCCGTAGCAAACATGTTAACTATCTGCACACATTCCTAATCGTCTGGAGCGATACTTGCGTGCACCAGATGAATGTGAGGTGACTGAATCCACCTGAACTGGTGTCACCCTCAACCCAGCAGATCTTCGTCTCTCCCATGTGGACGGGAGAGGCCAATTAAAGGTTTATGTTGGCAGCGTAAAGGCTGCGTTACATCACATGTATTTGTGTAGCGTGGTGAGCTAAGCAGGTCATAAAACTTAAACCCAGTAAACACATTGGAATATATGGACTTGGAAAGTGACTGTTAATGATCAGGCTCGGGCTGGTGGAGATGAACCAGCTGGACCCACCTCAAACACCTTTTTTTTTTTTTGTATCCCTCCATAAAAGGATCCGTATTTCCAAGAACTAAGATTCACTGTCTAGGGGGAATCCAAGCAAACTCTTAAGTGTAAAATCATTCACTATACTTCATTAGAATGGCTATAAATGGCTAATCGTTAATATTACACAGTTGGGTCAATCTGTATTTGGACAGATTTTAGAATTTCGCCTCTGTACACTGTCACAACAGAGTGACGTAGTGGATGATTCCAAGTGATGAACTTGCATTTGGTTGTTATTTATGTGTCATGTGCAAGTGATGTCCAGTAATGTAACAGCTGATAGAAGTAGCAGGTTAAAGGTAGACGAGTACAGAACCACACCATCTGCTCAGATTTAGCCAAATGCTGCAAAACTGATGGAAAGTGATGGAAAACTGATAAACGTACTGCAGTTACATCCCAAGAGCATCTCAAGGCAAAGGAATCAAATATTCTTTACTGGCAAAGACTGCGACCTGACCTCAACCCACTTGAGTAGTTATTTTACTCACTGATGACAAAACTGCGGGAGAGAAAGACCCACAACCAAGGCCTGGCAAATCATCTCAAGGGAGGAAAGCATTTCCATACAGCTAATGTACAATGCAGGCCTGGCCAAGAATAAAAAGAATACATTTACGAACAAAAGAGGGGGGAAATTAAGAGAGATCTCACTTCTGTACGATGCTCCTGTGATTCTTTGACCTGTTTTCACTCATGTATCAAAGTGAGCTCCAGCCTCGTCCCTTATCAGCTGGGTCTTAATAAAAGAGACATTAATTAGTAATTAATAACTAATTTGCCAGCAGGAGATAAACACCATAGTTCACACAATGTCCAGAACAAACTAAATCAGTTCATCATTGAGAAGCCAGTTGAAATAGCAATGCCTATTGGGAAATAAATACATCCCTCCGAGTCTACCCCACTTGGTGCCTGCTTCTGTGGACCCTGGTTCAAAAGTGAAGTGGTCCCCTCCTGTGTGGTTTTGGCCGTTCTGATGTTTTGTCCACCTGCTGAGAACTACATGGCTGTCACAGCAACCCACACAGGGAAAGAAGCAGGGAAATAAACTACTATAACTTGAAAACGAGACAATATTCTTTGTCGGGTTAATCACTGATGAAAAGTAAAATGAGGCTATATGAATATAAATTAATGAGTTATTAGACGGCGATGAAGCTCCCTTTATATGCTTCATCTGAACATTTTGAACAGTGTTTTCTTAAATTCACATTGTCCAGACAACCTATCTATTTACATGTATATATATAAATATATATATATATATTGAAGCAATCCATTCACAAAGTTAATGTGTTTTTCATTACATCCATTCCTTCCTTAGACCAAGTGAGTGATAGATATTTGATTTTCACACTATCGAATTAAAATGGCAAAAAATACGTAGTCCACTCATATTTGCATTAGAGTTGCTGACAATATTTGCATTCCCTGTTGTTGTTCATTCAAGTTGAATGTCGCATGCATGAAGTTCAGATTTTTAAGCCAAAGCAGGTATAACACCATTTGATTGTTATAATGTCTATAGTGCTGCATCCATCGTTTTTCTTTTGCAAGGATTAACAAATGCATGAAATGCACATTGCTTATAGCTGAAAGAGACCTTCAAAAAACGGCATTACTGCTCAAGTACGGACCAGACAGTAAATTCTGAAAATGATGTGCAAATATTTTTATTGTAAAACAGTTAATAAATGTCAGACATATTACAGGTCTCTCCATGTCTTCTACACTTTAGGTCTCTTTTGGTGAAATCCTCAGTACTCAGCCTGTGGCAGAGCGGAAAAAACTTCTCGAGACTAAAAGTCATGATTTCTATCGTATAAATGTCATATTCAATTGTTAGAATGTCCCTTTACTATACATAGTGGTAAACTATTTTTTTTTTCAATGAATTGAATCAGCTGGAAATCACATCTGAAAACTGATTCTGGGGCAAAGTATTGTTCTATCTCAAAGCTTGATGCTTCGGAAGAGTCTTTTGACGGGTGGATGTGTGTGGATGGATTTACACAGGGTGCAGGAGTTTGACACCAGAGTTTGCATTCTGATTCCCCCCTGCTGTTTCATACTGGTTAGTGAAAGTTTGAGTTTTTTGTGAGATGTAACTATTCTCAACATAACGAAATCAGTGTCTACAAGTGACTGATATACCAAGCTGCATTAATCACTGTATGAAAAGAAAACATCATTTAATCTTCATGATGTTTCCTTCAAAGTGTATTTGTAGGTGACAGTGTTGTAGGCCTTCAAAGGGGGATACAAGGGCTCAGTAGGTGTCAAAGTAGAAAACGCTATAATCTGATCTGAAGTAAAAGTATCAATATGTCAATCTAGAAATAGTCTGTTACAAGTAAAAGGTCTGTATTTAAAAATCCATTAGTATTATCAGGAAAATATAGCAGTGAAACATCATCATTAATACCGAAGACTTTATGTGCAGCCTTTGCCACTCTGTGTAGAACTCCTTTTTATTCCTATATATGCAGTGTCCAGGTCAGTCCAGTGGTTCCTCTTTAGTCAGCTCCTCACAAAGGGTATCTAGGTACATGGGTGGGAGATGATTAATAAAAGATGAAAGAGGAAAAAACTAATTTTGGATAAACAAATTGTTTTGGACTTTTTCTCTCATTGTTGCTTCTTATCATCCTGCATATACTGTAGAGGGATATAGTGATCAGAATGTCTGTCCATCCACCTGCTATCATTTTGTTTCTGGAGCGGGATCTCAAAAACAGGTAACTGTGATAACAGAAAATGATCTACTCTTAAAGATTTGTTGGTGTGCGGTGAATATATCATCTGATCACTCCACGCCTGCGACAGACTGTGGCAAATGTTCTGTTTTTGGTTGGTCCATCTGTCCCATTCTTCTGAACGCGATACCTCAAGAATGCCTCGAAGGAATTTCTTTACATCTGACACAAACGTTAATTTGGACTCAAGGATGACCTGATTAGAATTTGGTAGTCAAAAGTCAAAGGTCAATGTCACAATGGCCTGACACAATATGCTATATTTTCTTGAACGTGACATCTTAAGACCAGCTTGAGAGAATGTCTTCAAATTTGGTACAAACATTCACTTGGACTCAGAGAGGAACTGATCAGATTTTGGTGCCTGGAGGTCAGACGTCAAAGTCACAGTGAACTCACGTTCCTGTGAATGTGATATATCAGGACTGGATGTAGGGAATTTCATAATTTATGTTCATATTTAATTTGGACTCATGGATGACCTGATTAGAATTTGATGGTCAAAGGTCAAGGTCAGTGTAGCCTCTCAAAACAAACTTTTTGTCTTGTGAATGTGATATCTCAGGAATACCTTAAGGGAATTCTTTCAAAATTGGTGCACATGTTCACTCGGACTAACAAATTAATTGATATCACCTTCACTTGGATTCAAAGATGAAATATTTCAATTTCTGTGGTCAACGGTAAAGGTTATAGTGACCTATTCTTAATGAAATAAGTTTATAATATAAAGGGGATTCACTCCTTAGCAAAGACATTTAAAATGTTATAAGGGGCCTCAACTAGACATTGCCTGGAATGTAACAAGAGAAACTATTGGTTTAATCCTTAAGACTTCACTGTATTTCCTAAGGCTGTTGTAATACGTCTGCTTTTCGACAGGAAAAACTTCATCTGAAAACACAGTGGGAATATAAAGTAGCATGGAATGAAAATACTCGAGGAGAGAAATCAAGACACATAACACCAACACTAGTCAGGTGGGCACGGGGGGGGGGGGGGGGGGGGGGGGCTGGGGGGGGGGGGGGGGGGGTCTGTCTTCCTCTCTCTGGCCCTGGAGCGCACTCCACGATTCAATAGATCTACTGGGCATTGCGCACAGAGCGTTGTTCCAGACCAAGCGTGTTTTGATCCAGACTATCAGCAGGCCGTCAGTGCACCGGCAGTGGGGCTGTGTCCCGGCTTTGAGCATCCTAAAAATACCCCGCACCAAGCACGCGGATCAAAGGGGGCAGCAACACCGCCACGAATCCCGCCCCGGCATTTAACCTAAAGCCTCTCAGAGGAGGAGCGAGCGGGGGGAGAGGAGGAAGAGGAGGGAGAGGAGGGAGAGGAGCAGGGCCCGGGGCTTCCAGAGCACAGGAGAGAGAGAGAGAGAGGGAGGGAGAGAGGGGGAGGCTGGCTCGGGTTTCAGAGACGCGCACTGACTGACGGACTGACCTGCGGCACATAGTGGGAGCGCTCCTTGGTGAAGCAGCGACTGGGACAGACGGAGCAGGACGCACAGGAATAAGCGCAACGTCCCCGAGAAACCAGGATCATCACTGACTGACTGATGACACTGCACAGAATGACTTCTATTTTAACTTGACTCTAAGTTACTCATCCGAGTGCAGCAAGGTAGCCTACTCTGGGGACAGTTTGAAGAAGACGCACAGAGAGGGAGAGAGAGAGAGAGAGAGCCTCTCATTAGCTCCAAAGTTGCAGGTCCTCTTCTGCAGCTCTTCACCAGATGAGTGTAGGAGATTCTGTTTGGATAAAACCAAAGTTAAAAGTCTAAAATGGAACAGGATCAGAAGTGGGGAGTCTGTGGACAAACGTCTGAGCAGTGGAGGAGTGGCAGCGATCAGCAGGAGAAGAAAGCTTCACATCAGCCTCTCTGGAGGTACTGGAGAGATTTGTCCGGCGTTACGATTTGCATCGCCGTGTCCGTCCTGTGCCTTGGAGTTTGCGTTGTGGTTTTTGTGCGCGCCTCGGAGCTGCAGTCCAGGGTGTGGAGTCTGGAGCAGCGGGACGCGCAGTTCTCCGCGTGGAGGGTGTCTCTGGAGCAGGTGGAGCCCATTACCCTGGGTAGACTGGACCAGATCCTGGAGGAGGTGAGCGCGTCACTGCATCCAAACCATTCATCAGCAGCGTTTTATTGAATTAAAAAAAGAGCAACAGTTGTGCTTTGTCACACACGTTTCAGTTTAGAATCCACAAGTGGTCTGTATGAGACAAGCACCCCGCAGGGCCGTCTCTGGACATTTTGGTGTCCTGGGTTAGATGTCCACAGGCTGCCCTGGAGTGGTAACACATTTCAATATGTTATCACATTTGAATTAATTGCAAAAAACTTTAAGTGTTTACTTTTGACATTTTCTGTTTTCCGTGACATGACTTCAACACCATCATGTCTATCGCTCGTTATACTGTTTTTTAACCACAGTCATGATATGACATACAGGGGGAGGCTGTGGCTCAGGAGGTTGAGTGGTTCATCTACTTACCAGAGGGTCAGTGGTTTGATCCCTGTCTCCCTCCATCTCTCGCTGGGCAAGATACTGAACTCCAAATCGTCCCTCACGGCTTCTGTGCCAGCAGTGTATAAGTGATCTTTGATAGAGAAAGTTCTGCCCATAGATGCACTGTATGAATGTGTGTGTGTGAATGGGTGAATGGCAGACTGTACTGTAAACCGTCATCAAGACTATACGCATTATATAGATTCAGAATCATTTAACATCCAGGCCACTGTTCATCTGTGTCTGTGCTGCTTCTCCATCTGTAATGGACCGTCTCTAGAGTTTGATTTAAGGCATCCTGACCAGTTTATAAGAGACAGGATGTCAGTGTCACAGTCTTTTGCAGAAGAAAAGTCTGGACACAACCACCACATAGCAACATTGTGTGTTTAACACCTAAATGCCACTGAAACAATCAGAACAGCAGATTGCTGGCTACTTCTCCTGCTGCTATTATAAACTGAAACTTAAACTGTTTCCTTATTTTGTGACTCTGTGGCTCACTCGCATTCAAAGCCTTCAGCCTTTTAGAGCCCACTGGTGAGAGTTCGTCAGCTGCCCGTGACCTAACATCGATGAAATAAATGTGATATCAGGGGGCAGTTTAACTGTTTATCATTACAGGTTTTTATTTTGTTAAACCTGCAATATATTTGATATTTTCATTAAACATAAGTAACCTGGTTATTCATGTAGCAGAAAGGTGGATTATGTGAGTCAGCCCTCAGCAGTGTCCTTCTGCAGTCCGCCTAGTCCTCTAAGTGCCAGCTGTTTAGTGCAATGTGAGCAGTTCTATCTTTTTTAACAATGTAAAGGAGGCACCTTGGTCAGGGACAGAGGTCTAACTTTACATCAGGAGAAAATAAAGCAGCAAAATATGTCTTCTTCCTCTTTGGCGCCTCTTCAGCTGGTGATGTCCTAGGTGGGTCATGCCTCAAACCAGCTTTAACAAGTCCCTAAAATAAACATAATTAATTCCTCTGATATTTTTCCCCTAAAAAAACCATCAAGATAACCACTTATGCAGAGATACCTTTATTCGCCCAATAATTTATAAAAATGAAAACTGAACAAATAGAAAATGCTTTAATTCCAAAACCTGTTGATTTGATTTTAACGGTTTGGTTTTTTCTTAAATTACAATTTTAAAAAAAAGTTTCAGTTGCAAATTAATCATATTTTCATTCATTGCATTGCATTCATTGTGTGTCTATTAGGTTTGAGAATTAAATTCAATCAAGCTGCACCAAATTTTGGCCGAGCTAATTGTAAACACTAAGTAACTGTAAACTGATTCACAACACATTAGTAAATTTGTCATTAACCATTAATAAGCCATTAGAAACAACTTATAAACACTCGCTAAAGGCTGCCTTGTTTGAAAGTGAAACTGTAAACACCAACCAAAAGGCTTTTTTGTAACTTCAAAACCAAAAACCTATGATTACCCACTGATGTACAAAGATGAAAGACCGATTCAACAATGTTCCCGCACATTAGTGATTTTTACAGATCAAGTTGTACGTGTGTTATAGACATCATGCGTGCAGCCTCACCGAGACGCCTCGGCCCGTGTCGCTCCCAGAGTCGCCCTCTGTGTTGCCCTTTCACTGACCTCTTCCACAGCTACACTAACAAGCTCTTCTACGGTGATTGAAGTCCCGCAGGGACCCTGTTTTTTCTTCTTCCGTTTGCTTTGACCTAACTTTTATCACCCCCACACCCCCCCCACCACTCTCTCCAACCTGAACCCACTTCACTAGGACCAGGGTGATGCACTTACCAGTAGAGGAGCTGAGGTCAGAGTGTTAACAGGGCAGCAGCCCTGATGTTAGAAATACAGCGGTCATGAGCCCAAGTCACCTCAACTCCCCCAGTAATTCTGAATGACTGTCAATGAGAAGACAGAACAAACCCAGACGCTCAGAATAAAGCTGAGATGGCAGAAAGAGAGTCCGATATTCAGATGTCGTACTTCACATACATGTTCACAAATAGAACATAGTGAGATTGATGTAGTATTCAATCAACGGTGCTGGTGATAGAGTCCTGTTAGAGTGCCCAGTGGGGGGAGAGTCTCTCTGTCTTCATCTCCAATCGGACCCGGGGGCAATGCAGCCCGCCTCTTTGTTTAGCTCTGTGTGTATACATAGTCATTATTAATGGGACAGTACAGATGTGGCCCTTTGAGAGCAGACGTCTGTGGTGCTTTCACCCAACACTGTGCAGAATCCATCGCCTTGTCTCCTCCAACGATGTCCAGTTTCCTCTGTTATGGAAAATGTGCCCCGGTCCAGCAACACAGACTTGGTCCTTAGTCAAATTTGGATTACAGCAGAAGCCATTAGCTCACTGATGTTTCCGCTCAGTTTTGTCACAATCAATTCTGTCACCTTTCAGGGCTGTATAGGGCTTTGTGTATCTTATCACCTTATAATTAACTTATCATTTTACACATTTTAAACCAAAGTGTTAAAATCACATCCATTAATGTGTTTTTGTTTGGTTGCACTGTGTTCCCTCATTACTATAAACACACATACTGGACTTATTTAGACTCAGTACCAGAAAACAGCCCCCCCGGCAGTCTCAGTCTCACCCACATTAATTGTTTACGAATTCACCACTGAAAATAGTCCCCAACAAATGCACCATGCTAACTTCCATCTGACTATTTTTTATAAAAACTACAGTGGCCTGCTACATTACTGAGCTTTCAAATTAAACTATTTATTTGTGAGTTGTGTTTAAGATTGATGTCGTCAGAGGGAACCAATTGAGTTGGAGGAGAGAGCGACAGAGGGAAGACTAGAGCAATGGACCATCACACAGTTGGTTTTGGTCTTTTCATTGTTAAACAACAAGAAATATTTAAAATAATTCAGCTTTAAACTGTATGGCCCATTAGATTAAATGTCATATCGAGATAAAAACTTCTTGAACAGCAGTCAGAGCGGTAACTGAGCACATCTTCAAGAAGAGACCAAACACTGGTTCTTCAACAACCTACAGCCTGAGTAACTCAGCGACCTTTACAGAGGTGCTGGCAGATTCGTGAAATGCTGTTCATCAATAAAAACTTCCAGTACGTAATATTCTTTATAATCATGAGGTGTTGTTTTATAACATGTCAATGCGATACAAAGTGAGCTTTAGAAGTGATGGTAGCTGCTCAGACAGAGCTACATGTCCCTGCTCCTGGTCTTAACCAAGTTAGGCTAACGGTATATTTAATGCACATGATATCAGTATTACTCTTTAGTGTGGTTTATGAGTTTCAAAGGGGGATTACCCGCTTTAAAGCAGAGGGAGTCACTGCCAGATTTATATAAAAGTCAGTCAGTCAATACAATAGTGTACACCTAGGCTGTGGCTGAGGGGTAGAGCCGTCGTCCACCAACCAGAAAGTCGGCAGTTCGATCCCAGTCTTCCCCATCTGCATGCCGAAGTGTCCTTGGGCAAGATGCTGAACCCCGAATTGCCCCTCATAGAAAAAACAAAGTGCTGCTAATGGATGTACTGTATGGATGTGTGTGTGAATAGCTGAATGGCAAACTGTACTGAAGGCACTTTGAGTGGTCATCAAGACTAAAACAGTTCTATATAAATACAGACCATTTACCATTTATTCATTGCCCAACCTCAGTAAAAAAAAAACAGGGTGAAAAATCATGGAATTTGAAAGTAACAATTTCCAGGCATGGAGAAGTTTCGGAAAAAATGTATGAATCCAGAAAGCTTTGGAAAAGTTTATGTGCAAAACATGGACTGTGCAGTGAAACTTATGGCATTTAGAGAAAGGTAGAGCCAGCGCTAGCCATGTTGAAGGAGCTAAGCCCGAGGCGGCTGCTGCTGCTGCACGAGAACCAGCTCTCAACCTGATCCCCCAGCTTTTTTAGTCCAGTGATCAACGTTACTTTTGCTGCCAGGGACTATGCTTCGCTTTGTGTCCACCATCAAAGAAGGTACAGATTCAAGTTACTGTACTCAGAAATAAAACTGCAGGCACCTAATGGTGTCAACTACCTAATATTCCTACAAGTTTTGTGAAGACAAACCAGGTTTCTCAGGTCATATTCCCCAGACAACCACATAGCTGCCAGATTTCCAAGTGCTCATGTACAAGTACTTTTGGGATGGCTCCTTTTTTTCATTGTTTAAAGTATTGAAACAAAGATCATATATCAAGTTATTTTTTATTTATACATAGTAAGTTCAGAGAATGTATTGCAAATCCCTCCTTTTCCTCATGGTTAAGCTGTGGAAATGTATTGATAATAATGTAAAAAAAAACTTAAACAAAAGATCTGTACAAGCAAAACATATTTAACTATTTTGAAGAGAAACATTTTGCATGCATGAGAGTTCATGGCCCCTCATAACTGCAAATTCTCGACAGGTGTCCAAGTTAAAAATAAGCTTTGTGAGGTGCTTAAATTCAGTCATTCCTCCCCCTAAATAACAACCATACCCTTAACAACACCACAGAAAACCCCCTGACCCCCCTGACCTCCCCGCTCTCTCCAAACATGGCCCCTTCAACATTTACAATTAACCACTAAGTGCTCTCTGCAGAGCTGGTCGAAGCCTGGTGCACACAGTTAGTGCAGAGGCTTGATGGGAGCTGGAGGCCACATTGCGAGTTGTGGAAATGTGAAAAATATAGTCTCCCACTGCCCTCCTGTCCTCACTCTGCTCCGCAGAGCTGTCACCCAACACGCTGTGAGGTCTGCACACACATACACACATACACACACACACGTTTACATCCCCTACGTTATGTGTGTGTGTGTGTGTGTGTGTGCGTGTGTCTTTGTGGGAGTATAAACGACACACGTGCTAATCAGACAGCCTAATGCAAACAGCACACTCAAGTAGAAGTGCTTGAGCTGCCTCTGCATTTCGTCAGTGCACAGTTAGAGATGACTGTGTACACACACACACACACACACACACACACACACACACACACACACACACACACACACACACACACAATGAGAGTGATATGTTGATCTGTTACAGTTGAGCTTGAGACAAAGCAGACATGCTGACAGTTGTAGAAATTGCGAAGATTTATGGCACAGTCAGGATTTACAAGAATAAGTATATGAGTGTTAGCCCACTGTCGTGAAAAGAAGAATCAATAAGACATCTTATATACAGTATTAAATTCTTTGGGAATGTGTGATTGATGATTCCTCTGTGTTACAATGAGGCTGCTGGATAAATCAGCTTCAGGGAAACAGGGGTGTAGAATTCAAGCTTCAAAAGTCCACGTTAGCATCATGGTAAAAAGAAACGTGCTGAAGTCCTGACACCACATCCATGCTCGCTGCTGTCTCTCTGTCTCTTTAACTGATGGCTCTTTTACTGTCTTTTTGAGAGTTTTTCATCAACTATCTTTTTAAACTATCTACAACAGTAATTACTAACAGAGTTTGAACTCTGTGATTATAATGAACCTCTAACTTGCTAACACTAAAAAGAAAACGCCCGAGAAAAATATCTTTGTCTAATCAGGTAGTGTCTGGCTTATGAAATGGAATCACATAACATTGATTTAATCAAAATATCGATTCTAGTTGTTTTGCTCAAAATTGGAATAGAATTTTTTTCATTATGACCAAATTTTAAATGAAAACTGAAATGAAAATAATGTAACAATTTCAAGTCTGTAAAACATGGCAGTGCCATGATGATGATAATGATAATGAAATTGAATTTGAAATTTACTTTTCATTGTTAGTCGTAGACAATTTTCAACCATCTCTTCTGTTCAAGCTGTACTTTTATTATGTCCTGACTGTAGCTCATTCAAAACAATTTTTTATGTAATTTTATAAAGTTCAGTTTATGACTGGTTTTAGACAAGGTTGTACAATTTATTGTTACTTTTCAATCTAAATGTGCATGAACTAAGTTCTAAAAAAGTTTTTGTGCAAATTTCGAAAAAGGGTTAGTTTGTACTGTCATATTGTTTTATAGTTTTTTTAATCTTTCTATTTATATTTCTGAAGTGAGAGCATGTAGCAGCAGCACCAGGTGGTAAAGTTCATCAGACAGCAGGATAATAAAAGGTTTAGTTATCCCTTTAAAATAGAATGTTAAAACCACATCAAAAACTGGCATCGGGTTACGATTTCTAAAGCGAGAGGCAGACAATGACACCCCCTCACCCCCTCTCACCCCCCCTCTCACCCTGCTGCCCAATTGGTCACTCTGACAGAGCTTCAGAGGCCAAATGGTGTGTAAAGAAAAAGATTCTCTGGTGTTCTGAGACACAGACAGAACTCTTTGACTTGTAAGAAAATAACACTTTGATGTGCTATAGATTATTAGGTTAAGGGTCCATCAATGTTTGTTCATGCTATTGCAACTTGTTGTATTATTTCAAATATGTTACATTAAAAGCAACACATTTGTTCTGTTAAAATGGAATAGAGAATAATGGGTGTTGATGACTTTGGTCAGTTTCAACTGTGTTTTTTCCTTTTTAAGTGGAAGGGTACCTCTAACTGTGGTCACATCTGTACTCTCTGAGGCCAGTGAATATGTGGAGGCATAAATGAAAGGCTAATGACAGTCTTTGATGCATGCTCATTATGATTCTCTCCCTCTGGCAAACTGCTACTACTGTGACCTTATGTAGTTATAGCTGCAGCTCCTTTTGCAATAACTGACAGCTTTAGTCGAACGAAGCCTACACCCTGGGCTATCTCCATTATCTGGTTTGGAGAATGCATTTCTCAGTCGTGTGACTTCAGTTTGGACGGTAGAGAGATCTGGCTTCACACCTCTCTGGGTTAGTCTTACTAAAGGCTTCTCCAGTTGTGAGCACAGCATCAGCCTAAAATGCTAATCACGATAATATAGTGACTTTTGAAACTGGACAATCAGACCATCATGTCAACTTTGACAGTTGTGAAGCAAATGTTTTATCCCCCCCCTCACTAGCACGGATTGGCAGTGAAAGGGAGGCGAAGGTTTGCCACTCAAACATCTATGAAGGTGTGACCGGACCCTTAGTCCATTGAAAAGTTGCACGCTTAATGATCCCTGATCTATGGCCTATGAACCAGGATGAGGTTAGTGAGGTAACTAGTCCCCAGAATACTGCAGCAGTGCTCAGAACCACAGTGTCATTATAACATTCCCTTCAGCACTTGTTGCAGCTCTCTGAACAGCCTGCCCTGACATTCTCTGCCTGTAACCTCTTCCAGTGGGACTGACTGCGATCCATACTCGTTGTGTATTCTGTTCAGTGTCAAATCGCATGCAGGCTTTTGTTGGTCTAATGAGATCAACTGTCATTCTCTGATACTGAGAAAGACTAAAAGGTGTTAGCAGGCCCTTTAGCTCAACAATAAAACAATACTAATCTTAATTGGAATGTTTTTCCGTGAATTGAAGTGTTGAACTGTAATTGTAACTGCAGCTATTAGCTTGAAGGTTTCACTTGAAAGTTTAGTCCTCGATGAGATGTGGTAAAAGGGCTCACAATCATGTATGGGAGGTTTTTGAACATACATTTGTTGATCTTTGCTGTAGCTGACCTACTGACTTACTTTGTATTTTATATGTATCGCTTTCATTATGATCCTGCCTACAGTACAAGGTACTTGTGTCTAAATTAAGATTGTAATTCGGGGTCCAGTACTTTTTAAACAGCAGGAGGCTAGGCTGCTTGTTCCACTAATCAGGAGGTGGTGTTTTGATCCTTGGCTGAAAACAGGCTACATCCACAATAATATGCTTTGTCTTTAAAAAGCATCACTTCTGCTGCATTTATGTCTGGCGTCCACACTGCTCCACAGTTTTCAAACCCCTAGAGCTGGGAGCTTTGAAACGCTGCTGGCCCCAGTTGAGTTTGAAAACTTTGGGCCCCTTTTTAAATCTCAACAGGCAGAAATGAAGACTCGGTCTTCACTCGACTAGCGGCAGTGAATGCAGCGTGTTGGTAACGCTTGCTTATTCATCGTCGGTCTAAGAAAAGAAATCCCTGCGCTTAGTTTCCACCATTACCCATTTCTCATCCATAGTATATTCTGCAACTAAGCAACCAACTGCAGAGTAGACAGTGTGCTCCCTGTTTAGGCAAGTGCACAGTGTACGTGAACAGTCATGTGATGTCTTATTTCTGATGCTGATCTAAAGCACTTGACAGGATGGAGATCATTTTGTTTAAAAGCTCAAAAGTACTAGTGTGGATGTAGCCTCAGTCCACAGGTGAAAGTGGACTGCCATGGACAAGACAAACTGAATCCCGAACTGCCTGTGATGTCAGTGTATAAATGGGTTGTATGAGTAACAGTGCGGTGTGAATGTGATAATTTGATTAATTTTAATGTTGAGGGCTTTGTGGATGAATTCAAATTTTGTTGTGCCATAGAAATTTCCCATTAAGTGAAACATGATGCTATGATGTTAAAGTGAATTCTAATCTCGTCCTTCTCTTTCGCAGAAGCTTGCAGCACGGCTACCAAAGACACGGGAGGTGAGAGAAGCTCAACACAGCTGCCTTTGTCCCCCAGGTAAGTCCCCCACCTCTCTCCATCCACACATTTCTCACTTTACTGAAGGATTTGACTTCACACACACAAAGCACATGGGCCGCAGATGAATTTATCCACTCAAACTGCTAATTGCCTAAATGCAGGTTTGCTTCCAAATGTTGCTTTTCCACCGGATATTCAATATTTAGACATCATTTATTCAATATTTGTTGATTTCTGTATTTGGTCTACTTATAAGAAGTTTTTTTGTTGGTCCCCCACCAAGTCCCAGCATGTATGCATCAACAGGAGCTCACTTAAAGTGCTGCCAAAGGCCAAGAGAGATTTTCACCAGCCATTACTTTTATACATTTGTACTTTGTCTTGTTGTCATGAGAGGGTTTCATTTTTCCACTTTCCAGATAAAACTCTGATAGGTGTTCATTCTTTGTTCATCAGTGCAGTGACAGATAATTACTGAGACGTATCTTTGATGTTTTAATAGAGATATAGAAACAGACGAAAGGTGAATGGTTGGCAGCTGCTGAGATGGCTTCTGCTCCACCTTTAAATATCTGAATATAAGTTGATAATAATGTCATGTGAAGAATCAAACCAAACGGATATTGTTTGCATTTCTCATTTACGTCTGTTGTTGATGTACCTGATGGTGAAACATGTTCACTGGGCTCCTCGATCTAACACTCGTGCCCTTCAGCTCACTCACGCATGATGACAAGCTCGAGGTTCATTTCCTGTTCAGCTGGCAGCCGGAGACCATTTTGTGTCATATGAGGTCATGACACAGGCTGGCGTGATGAGATGGTGTGACTGAGGCGTTCCTGGATGAGCAGCCACATTAGTCAGTATAAGAACTCGAGTACAAGCTGTGAAGAGTGTTGGCGAGGCAGTCCATGTTGCTGCCACTCCACCTCTGATGGCCTGTGTCTCTTCCTGGATTCAATGCCCTTGTCTGACATAATCAAATTGGCCTGTGACATCCCGGAGGTTTTTGTAACTAAAAATACTCATTAAGTGTTAAACCCTTGAGAATGTCTGAGTAACTCCTTCAGTGTCTGAAGCCACCTGTTTCCCCGCTGCAGCCCCCAGACAGTCGTAATTAAGTCGTCAGTTAGACAAGCAGTGTGTCTATGTGCGTGTGTGTGCGTATGTGTGTGTTGACTCTTGCACTGTGTTCTGGACTTGGATAGAATAAGAGATGGGAAGGACTCTCATTTCTGTGAGTGTTCATGTCACATTTGCACAGTTGGTGGAGTGAGGGTTGACATTATTGTTGATAGAATGTACAACACAGGGTAATTACCTTCAATGACAGATCTTTGATTGCCTTCGGCATAGTAGTTTGTATTGGATATATACACTTCAGTGGTAAAAATGACTTTGAGGTTGAAGTGAGTGACTATTTACTTAAGGTGAAATGAACATAACATAAGCTATTCTTGTTTTGTACTTCTACAAAAGGACCAACACCACAAACAGATATATATAAATGCAATTGCACACAGAAATCATAGTAACAGCCGACGCCGATGCTTTTTGTACATTTTCTTATATGTGTGTGTGTGTGTGTGTGTCCGGGACACCCCTGTGAGAACGGGCTCGTCACACATTAGTGTTAATTAGTCTGGACAATAGGATGTTAGTGTTGTTAACATGGCAGTAAGTGTCTGTGGGACGGCCCGTGAACGCCGGTTAAGGTGGCAGTTTGCAGGCAGCTTCAGAGGAAGTTCTCCAGGTGCGGAAGTCTTTCATCTCAGAGCTGCCAGATGGTCTGACACTTTTACAGCTCCATGTGACTTTCTGTGCTCCCACAACAGGTAGTGAGTGGGAGTCCGGGAGCGGGAGGTTTATGTGTTGTCAGGCAAACTGACGGACCACCTAAAAGCACCGTTTTCTATTTTGTTTCTTTTCTCCTGCGGTAAATGTTTGAACAGGAGATTTAAGGAACCCCAACCCTGTCTGTTACACTTTCACAGATGTCTTAAGCGTTCATCCTTTGTACGTTTGTGTGTTAGGTAGCAGGATCAAGCAAAAACTACTGAACCGATTTCCATGAATCTTGGTGGACTAATGTCATATGAGGCAGGGAAGAGTTAAGTGCAGTTCTGGATAATGGGGTGGATCAAGGAATTTTTTTTCTTTGTTTAAAATTGTGGGTGTATTTCAACATTTTGTTGATTTCTTAGAGAATAATTAACAGGTCTTAATGACAAATGTTTAGGTTTTCCTGTTTAGGGGACTGTTTGACTACAATTTGATGCAGATCCAAATAGAAATCTGGATGTCTGTGAAAATTAGACAGGATCTGACTGCTGCTGAGTCTGTAGGCGTGACTTCATGTTGTTTAATCGTCAATACAATTGAAGTGAATAATCAATGACAATAGGGAAAATGAAAGATGTTGCTAAACTAAGCTAAGCATGACTTATGTGTCTTGCTGTGGAATAAGGACAAACTGAGCAAACGCACATGTTTTAATAAAAAGTGTTAGAGTGACATTTAATATTCTGAGCATGATGTCTGTTACCAGTAGGTGATACGCTTTTGATTTTAATAAGCCAATAACCTTTTGTG
Source organism: Hippoglossus hippoglossus (assembly GCF_009819705.1). Lineage (NCBI taxonomy): Eukaryota > Metazoa > Chordata > Actinopteri > Pleuronectiformes > Pleuronectidae > Hippoglossus > Hippoglossus hippoglossus. The sequence goes on along the minus strand of NC_047165.1, from coordinate 23,145,846 downwards.
TATCAGATGATCATAAAAGTTACTGTTGTGCCAAAAGTCCATTCTGATGTTTGATGTGAACATTAACTAAAGCTCCTCACCTCCATCTGCAGGGTTTTATATATTATACTGTTGCCACATGATTGTTTAATGGCATAAATACAAAGGTGTACAGCTATTCCAAACTATTATTGTCCAAGTGCTCGGTGAGTGAGAAACTCTTTGTGTCTTTAAGTGCCATGGGTGTCTGTTTTATTCTGAGCTTGACATGTTTGTGAGCAGCCTGTGAAAAATGAACTTTGTAAGTAGAGCGGCAGAGTGTGAGTGGATTCAGGCCCCAAAGATGCCACAGAGTGTGATGTCTTTCAAATGTTTATCTTGCCCATGACACAGAGCAGTCGGCCTGAAAATATATGTAACATACATGATGCTTTAGGTGGATGAATCACCAGACACACTGTTTGTGGCTGAGTGGGCCTCCTATCAACAGTCTGGGCATGCTGTGTATGCCTTATTAGAGTTTGACCAGGACAATGATAATAGAACAAAGCCTTTGAGCTGGAACAGGCAGACAACTGGAGTCACTCTGTGCATCACATACCCCACACACTCTTTGTTGTAACATATTGTGTTGTCAGTGCTGGCAACCATCACTTCTCCGGTGCCCTCAGAGCACTTCTATACTTGCTTGTACATGACGGCTGTTCCACTCACTCTCTGCTGGCTATTTATTAGGAACACAGACCTAAAACTAACAGTGTAATACAGCAGTTCTGCATTAAATCCCCTTTCAGGAAGGTTGTAATGTTGAATTTGTGTTTAAATTGTTTCAGACAGGTGCTGATTCAACTTTATGGTCTCTGTGGAGACTCAGTTTATGTTGCTATTAAAGCTAGACATAATTTCCACAATGTACCATTCAAGCCCATGAAACGAACAGGGAATTCATATTTATTTGCTTTTAAATGGAGCTTTTGTTGAAGAATGTCCCTAATTTCTAGGAATTATACATTCATTTCCAGGAAATGTCTGGGAATAATTTGCAAATTGTGTAGCCATAAAATAAAGAATGATCAATGGTTCAGTACTGGTTAGAGAAAATCTGCCATCTTGTGGATGTACTGTTTAATCCTCCATCCTTTGGTCACAGCAATTTGTGTCATTGTTATTAGTATATGGGCACTGGTAGCCTTAAATCAGCCCCAAGTCCACTGCTGCATGAACCTTGCATCTTGTCTTTCGTGGTTTATCGGCTCTTATTATTCATCTACGCCATTATTCCTTTGTGTGTTCTACATCTTATCTGCTGGTGTGACTACACGTACAAGTCAAGTACAAACTGTGTATACTATAATGTTTAATGTAATGTTTCCTCAGCCTATACACTGTCAATTTGATTTGTATGTGACACATTTTAAAATATTCCCACACAGCAGTGTAACCATTGCTTATGTGGTATAGAACACCATGGTGTGGTTGACCGGATGAGTAACACTATGTACTGTATATGTCACCTCTCATTTAGTATCACAAGCTGACCAGCCCTGTTGCCAAGAATAGAGTCCTCCCTGAGGATGGGAGTATTCCACAGAGCCCTTGTTTTCACTGGCAGGGCTGTTTCTTATAATGACCAGCATAGTTCTATTTTGGTTTTGGACACACAATTGGCCAATGTGCATCTAATTTTGTGGTTAGGTTTAGGATTAGTGAGTCAGAAGACCAGATAAGAGACTCTTTATGGTGACCCAGATACTCCACTTGGAGTTGGTGACATACTGGTAGTTGTGGTATGTCACAGTTGTCAGTTTCTAACTTCTATGCTTATGTGTTACTTTATATAATGAATACATGGCTTGTGCAGTAAGTGAAAAGTGGAAAAAAACAGACAACAGTTGTATCTCTTAACTGGTAGAATAGTTGATCCTTGATTTTTTTTATCGTAATAGGAACAACATTTACTCTGAATCTCAATCATCACCTACATGATACATTGGGTTCTCAAAGGCTGCCTCTCTCTCCTTAATCTTTCACTGACACATAGACAGGACAGCTTCTTTCTGTCTTTCTCTCACTCCCTCTTCCTTACCTTGGACCATTTCCACATATCTTTATGTTAAGTGTAGTTTTGGTCACATTTCCTCTCTGGTCATCTCTCTGTTCCCCTGTTGTCCCTGGGTACAGGCTACCATTTCCCCCAAGTCTTCTTACATCTTCTTACAGTTACTTGATGGGGACTCACACAAATATGCTACATTCATGTTTCTCACAAAGAAGCCATTTATCCTGTTTGGTTATTGTTCAGGGAGCTTTCGCTAAGGCTCACCTGTTGCCATCTTCACCTATAGTTTAATACCAGCACATTGTTTGAGAACTTCAAACACTCTCATAGTTGACAGAAGTGTTCAGCCAAATTCAAATTTAATCCACATCCTCCAGTGATACTTGGCTGTGGAGTTGTGCCAGCACAGTTTTCTTGTGCAAACAGGGATTATCGCTCAGATTTCGGGTACACTCAGTTTGACCCCCAGTTGAAGTGATTTGGATTTAGTCTGGCTAACAACTGGCTTGTCTGATCATCTGACTGCTTGGGCTTTTTCTGCCTGTTGGACTTTACCAATGTGGCATTGTTTCCAGATCTTAAAAGGTGTTACAAATTACAAACAAGAGAAGATTATATAATTACAGCATACGCTTACTAAATTTACCAAACTGACAGTATTCATTCAAACCTACACTAATGATAATTATTTCTAGTTGTTATCCCCTGACTATTCTCACGTTTATGAGCATACTTCTATTTTAGGACACTTTTTTTTTTGTTGCTGCTAGTTTTCCTTTTAGAGACGGCTGGCAAAAATCCCTCCTCCCACTCTGGCATGGATGGAGCGTGGCGTGGCTGTGAGGATGGATTAGTCCTGGGTTAAGACAATAGGAGATAGGGGGTTCAGCAGGAAAGACACTGAGAGGGTGAATGGGAGGGGGGGGGGGGGGGGGTAAAGACTGCGGCCTCTGAGGGAGGAAGTGGGCTTTGACAGTTTACCTGGCTTTGGTCCCAGGCTAAGCCATGGAGGGAGAACAGAGGCATGTAATCTGACCCCACAACTATGACCTCCCACCCAATCCCTTCCACCCCATCCCTGCCAGCCACGCAGCTTGGCAGCCTGGCAGCCTGGCATCGCTAGCATAGCTCAGCCCCCACCACATTCAGACCAGTCACACACACACACAGGCTGAGATGTACGGCCTGGCAGGACAGAAGTTTACCCTCATGGTATATATATGTCACTGAAAACGGCCTTTGTTAGTTGTGTGTGTGTAGTTTCAGGTTACTGACATTCAGCTTGATGTTCAAGGTTTATTCAGTCATCAGGACTGTAGCATGGCGGAAGTGTCACTCCCCTGCTGAGTAAGATACAACTGTTTACTTCAGTATATAAGTGGAGTTTTCAACCTGGCAAAAAATGGGCACCTGCCCCGGGGCCACGACAGCCCCAGACTCGCTGTGTGTCAACTGGCTTGTGGGCGGCTGTGGATGAGGGGGTAGAGCGAGGCAAGATGCTTAACCTCGAATTGCCCCTCATAGAAAAAAGTGCTACCCATAGATGCTTTGTATGACTGGGTGTGTGAATGGGTGAATGGCAGAAAACTGTACTGAAAAAGCACCTTGAGTGGTCATGAAGATTAGAAAAGTTCTATAAAAATACAGACCAGTTACCATTTATAAATTTGGTCTAGTTTAGTATTGTCTAAAATATGAAGAAACATGAAGTACCTTAAACACCAATGATTCAGACTTCAAATATATACATCAATTTAATTGAGATGTTGTTTGCTGCATCCCGGTACACTGGGAAACAAATGATAACAGAATGGAAAGGCTTCTCTCAAATGACATATCTGCAAACCTAATTGGACCTTAGTATCAGATTGGGTTTTAATTTTTTAAGAGTCATTTAGTCACAGCCCTTTATATAAATCTGTTTACATTATGCAAAAATTCCCAGACATTACATTGAAATCCTGGGCTATAGCTAATCCATATATAATTTTTCCCCGCAAGCTCCATCGAAACATATCTCATCAGCATAAGCAGATCTATTCTCAGCCATTTCATGATAAAGCCAGAGGAGCTTAGCTGTACTTGTATCTGTGAGATGTAAATAGCTCACTGGTTAGGACAGCAGGCCAACCTGTGTGGACAACGCTATGCAAGAACAATGTGACTTTTTTTTTTACAGCCCGAAGATACAAACCCTGCATTGAGGGGAGGTGGTGCTACTGGGTGGGAGGGTGCCTAGGTGAGTTGGTGGGGTTGAGGGGTGGGATGGGGGCAACCAGATCTCTGGGCACTCAGAGTATTCCTCACAGTCTGCCAGACCACAACGGCTCACAGCCTGGGATCAAAGAGAGCTGCAAGCTTAAGTGTGTGTGTGTGTGTATACTGTCTTTCATGGGCGAGGTAGACTAACAGCACCGTAAGAGATACATATCGAACTCCATGCCCCTATAAAACAGTTTCAACCACACAGTATCTGATTTCTAGGGGTGTGTAGCTGAACTGATACCCACAGTAGCGACAAATACAAGAGATTGATGCTCCCCCACAGACCTCAACTAAGTGAAATTAATATCACCATCAAAACGCAATCTTTTCTTCATCTTTTCACCAACGTCTCGTACCTGAAGTCATGAGATATTTTATTGTATTGTATTTCATATTGTATTGTTGAAAATGCCAAATTTACATGAGTGAGAATCATCCTTCACCTTGCAACTTGCCAGTAGATCAGAGGTTTACTGGCCCCTTGTAAGTTATACTGGCCTAGCTCTTTTTTTCTCCATAATTTAATATTCATAGGACCCCTACTGCAACATTTATGGTAAAAAGAAGTTTCTGTCATTCCCATACACTTTCAGTCATTAGATAAATATTTACAGTGAAGTACATTGTAGGGCTGCCATGATCATTATTATTTGTATTCTTGTTATTATCTGTTCTTGCCTGATGCAAACAACATCTTGAATAGTGAGGCCGCCAACAAATTTGTCTAGGAAGGGAACAACAAATCAAACGCACCCTTACAGGCACTCTGTTTAGACTGCTGTCTGTGTTGTTTGAGTAACAATATGAAACATCATCATCTACTTGGAAACGACGGCCGGATAAAAACCAACAGCGACCCACAGACAGTAGATGTTAGTTCAATGCGGTCACGAAGCAGTGAGCAGCTGAGACACAAACACACTGGAACCTGTCATTAAAGCTATTGGGTTGAACTAACATTAGTAGATAGTAGATGTATTAATCTTTATTTTTCTGTAAAATACCAGAGACCAAAATGTACGCAGCCTCAGAAGTTATCAGAGCTGTGTACAGCGGGCTACATATTGCTAGCCTGCCAAAAACCAAGTACCTCCGCATATTGTCTCATAATAACAGTCACAGGGTTGGTCTAAACACAATAATGAGCAGATTTAGACTATTTCTGGATGTTAATTATATTGGGATCCATGTCCAATCCATTCTCACAGAAGAATTAACATCTTTTCATAAGTCAATCTCATCATCGTCGATCAGCCTGGTCTGTATAAACTCTGACTGGGCCCAGACTGTCAGGCCATCCGTTATTTTGGACCCTGTCTCCTAATTGTATTGATTCAGTGGGACGTATTGTTAAAACTTTATAAGTAAAGATCATTTTTGACTTCATGACAAAAGTCATCTTCTCTTCTGGAATCTTTAACCACATCACATGATCCCCCATTATTTGTAGTTTCTGAACTTTTTCCTATTTCTTTTAGGGGTGGGAATCTCTAGGCACCTCACGATTCGATTCAATTACCTGATGAATTCACATTTATGGTTCTGGATAAACGGGGGGGGGGGGGGGGGGGGGCTGTGGCTGATCATCGCTAAAAAAATGAACGCAGTGGAAAACATGAATCGATTATGTTCTGTCTCTGCATGGATGCACGTCATCCAAGTCACCGATCGCCATGCGTCTAAGAATCATGAAATTTCCCCACCTCCAATTTCTTATCATAGAGGTTTCAAAAACCATTTAACTTTAAAAGCTTTAATCAAACTGACATTAATCCTTGCAGGTAAGCCAGTGCCTTACCTTTTCTAAAATCCTGTATAAATATTCTATATGCTGTAGGTATGGTTGCAGCTAAAAAAGAAGCCCTCTGATGCCCTTGTAAACAAGAGGCTTCCTCTAATCTGTGCAGCTGACAGGGGGGCGGCAGGGTCCCAGGGTCTTGGAGCCGGTTATTTAAGGAGTCCCCCAAGTTCACCTTGACATCTGTGCTGACAGGAAGAGAGCACGGCAGATCCCCTTTCTTCACTCGTGATAAGTTTACAGTGCAGCTGCCAGTGTGTGGCCATACTTGGAGGAATGTGGCAGTCCGAGGCAGGGAGATGGGAAGGACAGGATACTGACAGTTAAGCAGACAAAAGAGGAGGAAGTGGAATGATTAAAAGAAGAGAAACCAGGAAGGGTAAAGAGGCATTAAGTATACTGGGATTTTTATCAGCCTCTGACTGTGATTGGTAGGAATTACAATTTTTAGATTTCTAGCACAGCTTGAAATTGTCTGTATTTAGATGGATTGCAGCACAGTAAACGAAATCGGTTGAATCAATAAATTCAGAACAAGTTTTGAAGCTAACTGAACAAACCATTTTACGAGGCCCACCTCATGCCATCTAATACAACATCCCTGTGATAAATATTGTCTGTCAAGGATACAACGTTCAGCTTTTTTGTCATCACTCACTCCCTCATCCACATGCGTCAGGGCAACACAATAGAAACCCCTCTAAAATTAATGCTATCCCATAAAGCACCACGACTAACTGCCCAACATTATTGTTAACACAATCTGAACACTACATTCTACAGGTAGGCTGTAGATCATGTAGTATTGTAAATATATGGCGTCCTGACTTGGTGGCTGTTTTAATTTTGCTGATCATATTTGATTGGTTTGGTGGTTGGCTGGTTTTTGGATTGATTGGTTGTTTTGTTTGATTGATACATTGCACTAATATCCTACCAGCATAAACCAATGTGGTAAAATAAAATAGCAATTCAGTCAAATTGTAATGTTACCTTTGCTCAAAAGTTTCATTTTGGTAGAAAACTGTGCTTGAAATAATAATAATAAATATAATAATAATAATAATAATAATAATAATAATAATAATAATAATAATAATAATAATAATAATAATAATAATAATAATATATATGAATATGAATATAATAATAGTACTCTTGTATATAATTCATTATTTTAGAATATGTGTCAATTGGGGTCCTGGACTGATTCAAGAATTTTAGGGTCAAGCCTAAGTACAGACTGCAGATCTGCTCCTGGTTTTATCCATCACTCCTTCTGGTTATGATTATGATTTTACACAATCACACAGGCACTGAGGGGGAACTCGAGTCTGAGGAGGTGATTGCAGAAGGTGAGTGAGGAAAATGCACCATCTGGTTTCCCCATAAATGTTGTGAGCCTTCAGCCACCTGATCTCCTCTCGCTCCCACTGTTCCAGCTTGAACACAACACACACACACACACACACACACACACACACACACACCCACTCAATCAGCACACCACTCTCGTCCCTTAACTTGTTAGCATATTTATTGGAAAGTGTTCACAGCCAGCTCTGTCTCGTGAGAATTGAATTTGAGAAATGCAAATAGGGATGGAACGTGCACTTGTGCATGTAGACGGCATTTATTTAGCATGTTCGGATCTAGAAATCAGTTTGTTCACATTTGATCATGAGGAAAATTGAAAACAACAAAAAGATATATCGTCAAATAAACTGAAATAAACCAAAACTATTTTCTTGTCTTTTGCATGATGGCACATGTGAATGAGATATTTTCCAGACCAAGGCTCCATTGTATCTCGTTTCATGTTGGCACATTGAGCGCATTTTTGTGTGAATGAGACTTAGGAAATGCGTAGTCATTCAGCAGGAACTGACCGCAGACCGGCGGCATTTCCAAATAAAAGCATGATAGTGAAGGTGAAATTAGATGTAACTCAATCTAAGCTAGCCCCTGAGTGCCCCCCCCACCCCCACCCCAAAGTACAATTACTGTTCAGATGCCTCTTATAGGAGAAAGGTATTACAAATGGAGTTAGGGTGTATTGGCACAGACCTGCAGCCCCACAGGGTTAAACAGGGTTCAAAATGTATACATTAGAAAAGTGCAGGTTAAACATTTGAAGGATTAAAGCGTTTTCAGTTGTGATACATTGCATATAATAACCCGGATGCTCTGGAGAGTTTGCTGTTGCTGTGAATGCCTCTGACTTCTGCTGAGTTGTTAATATGTAAAAGACAAATACTGGAGAATGTGAGGACTCAGTTGTGCAGACATTTTTTGGAGTTTATGTCTGAGGAAGGAACTACTGTCCTGGAGATGGGCTCAATTTGGATAAATAGCCGCTTACAGGTGTATTTGTAAATCAACTTGACACTGAAGGTAGTTATGAAATACACACCTGTCCTCCAATCTTTAATATGTATTTAAAATATAACAAAATTGAACATCGATCATACTGCCTCTGTATCATTTGTGTTAATATATGTGTTTGTGTCTTTTTTTTCTTGAAATGTAATGATAAATCTGTACATATTAGAATCCCAAATCCCACAGAGGCAGTGTTGTTGTTAAACTCTCAAATAAAAAACATGTATTTATTATGCACTCATCTTCATTTACAGACATACTGGCAGCAACAAAGATTCTATTTCAAAACTGAGATTTGATAATGGCCATTTTATAGCCAACGTTTAGCTTCCAAGAGGAGTTATAACATATGTATATGCTTTGGAGTCGGTCTCAAGGGCAAGATGACTATGACAAGGGCATAAGTGGTGTGGGTGGCAGGCGAGAGGTGTCACGCTAACATGGCCACAATTCGGTCCAAACGGTTTTTAGTCAGATTATCTAAAGCTCTGTATTGAGAGATTAAACAATCCTGATTCCAGACAAAGTTGATATATGCACACCAGAAGGTTTGGGTCATTATTGGATCATTGCTCATGTCAGACTTCTCACTTCCCACAACCATTAACTTGCATACAGTTTTATTGTATAGAAGATAGATTTTCCAACCAGAAATAAAGACCCAAATTGCAATAAATCAGAATCATCCTGTAAAAAGAAGAAGACATTTATAAAATTTGATCTCGTTTTGTGTGAGTCTAATGTTCGTGTGGGACCAATTCTTAATATGTGGACCATTCAAACCTTTTCCACTGTCATCAAGTGCTAGTTTGTAGGAGCACGGGAAGACGATTTGGCAGAGAGCTGCTGTAAACATGCAGCAGAGGAAGTGAGGGCTGAAAACTGAAGCATGTGAATGCAAAGCAACATTTGTTTGCATTGGACGAAGAGCACCAAACACACATGCTCCTCAGCTTCACTTTCAAAGTCAGATGTTATTCTCATGGACAGCTGAGTTGTTTTCCAGATGGTCCTTAACTTTGCAGCAAAACAACTTAACAGCTCACAGGTCTCAGGTCTCTAACTCCACCGCTGGTCGAGCTGGTGTTCTGCCAGTATGAACTCTTCACACTACGACATTAAGTAACATTTTTACAGGCAAATTAGCACAAATCTGCAACCTGGGAATGAAAAAGCTTACGGCTTTGTCAGACAAGCTGTGTTTGATGAATTCACACTTCACACACACATTGCTCATATTCACACACTTCAGGCCTTTTACAGTGTCAATTAGTCTCTGTGTGAATTTTACACTTAAAGTTTCACACTGTTACTACTGTAGAACATCCGGCAGATGCCCTTGTTTAAAGCTAACTGAACCAATTCTGCATGACAGCATTCAGTTATGCTTTTGAGCCTAAAATAATATTTCCATTTGATACAAGAAACCTTTGTAACTTGCATTTCCCCCTAAATATATTTCACTTAAAGAAAACTGTTGCATAGGGTTGGGCATAGGAGTATCTGTACACCGTAAGTAATAATCAACATGTGACAGGTTGTAAACTGTAAAAAAAATTATTTTGCACTTTATTTTAGATTAAGGCCAGCTAAACAAAGTAAGTACTGTATTATTTAAAACAAGTTAAAAATAATTTAAAAGTAACATGATGAGCTAAATGTTTATGAAGATTAAACTAAAGACAACCATATTCTACATTCTGTGTAATAAGTCATGTACCAAACAACCGGAATGCTTAATTAACACCACTTTTACACCATTCTATTTAAAATAATGATCTATTTTTCACCAACATCACCCAGTTTTTACTTTGGCATAGACCCACCATTCAGAAAAACACTGCCTCTGTGTAACCAGTTCAGTTCTGTCAACCTGTTCCTAGAAACCCCCCAAACCAATGTACCCAAAATAAAAAGGTTACTGTTCTTCAATCTATGTGATAACACTCATAACCCTGGTCTCCTTTCAAAGGTAAGCTAATGTGAATCATTAAGATACATTTATTGTATAATGGCTGTTTACAGGAAACAAAACTGAGCCAAAGTTGCACAGTCTATGAGGCCTTTGTTGCTTTGCTCCAGACGTCTTGTGAGTATCGGAGCAATTTAGCAAACCCGCAGGGAGCATGCTCTTATGTTAACAGACCTGGGCTGCTTGCCAACAACAGCACGTTTCAGAGGCATATTCAGGGATGGAGTGGAGGATCTGAGTTTTCTGCAGCAGGGCAGAGGGAATAGTAGTTGGAATTGCAGTAGCTCATTTGCAGAAGGTCACGCACCACCGTCAGAGATCAGTTGTAATTAGGGAAACTAGAAAGATTGGGCTGAAGTGAACATGCACTAGTTCACTTAGATTTAGTCCAATAAAAAGATTCAATTAATGCTATTTTTAGTCAAATTCATCATTTTATTTTTAACCGAGTGTCTATTTGCACCCAGGTGTGGACATTCAAAGCTATTTGGTTATTCACACCTGTATGGAACTCCCAAGGGTTGATCTTTACCTAACAGATGTGTTTTCATTAAAATTGGAATGTCATAGAAAGACGTGCAGGAAGTCGGTTGAGTTAGTATAAAGAGTGACAAAATCATTATGGCGAAAAAGATGAGGTGAAAGAATGGGTCAACCACTGGACTTTCACCCTAATACTACTTGGCTAGGTTTAGGATAATAATATATGGTTTAAAATACACCATATCACAATGTTTATCATGTGTCAGAAAGTCTTTCCCATGTGACTCGTTGAAGTAGCCCAAGGGAACCTAAAACCTGGCTGTAAGTAGGCACATTGGCTACAGACACCTGAGTGCTTGTTCTCCCATGGCATATACTCTTCGGTGTAAATAGGGTCTATCCACCTTGAATGTGTTTTAGAGTAAGTTGTTATCAGTATTTTTTGCATTTCTGCAGACCTTTGGGTAGGGACCAGTGATAGTCTAAATGTATTTACCTCAGAGCAAACACAACCAGGTCTTTATTTTAAAACAGGCTCACAGGCCTTCACCTCTAATGGGTTTTTCCTCTTATTTAAGTAAACAGACTCAGTGTTTCCAGCTCTTCTCCTGTTGGAAGAAGTATTGCTGACCCATTAAAAGCCTAATAGACCTAATAGACCTTTAATTTGAAACATCTGTTATACAGACAGTAGTCTATATGTAAGTCTTTGCCAATGCTACATTGCCAATGTTAGCATTACTAGAATAGAAGAAAGTTCAGCATCAAACAGTCTTTCACTTTAATAGAGCTGTCTCCAACAATGCCAATGTTAGCTCTTGTTTTGCTTCTATATCTATCATTTCTTTGCTGCTCAACATGGTTCCTCACTGGCAGTTGAGGTGATGGTGATAGACGAATTTACGAGAGTATTACATATACTATGTGTTGTATTATTGACTGGCAATAGCACCAAATGAAAACATGCTGATATATAATCAATATAAAGCCCATTGTGTAGTTACTGCTCTATAAACCATAAGGAGGTTCAACTTCACATGACATCTTAATACATCTTTAAAAATGATACATGCTCCTGCCTCTTTGGAAGATTTCATGCTTGTTTGCTATAATCAAAATAAAATAAAATATTGATTCAGTTCTTTGGCTTGTGTTGTGCTTATGGAATTAGTACTCTGGTAATGTACATTTGGCTGAACTTATCGTATGAGCCATTACAGTACATTTCATCCTACCACCCTCATAATCCTCAACCACATATACATGCTGATTGATGACCAGTCTTTAATTGTTCATGGCTGTTATATTATTTGAAACTATTCGTGAAATCCAAGTTTTTAACCCCTTGTCATGGAAAAGTTGCACTGCCATTTGCATGAGGTGTATTTTTCTAAATCCCTCTTATCTCATCTTCTTAACCTGGATGTTTTTTTCCTTGAAGAGAAAGAGGAAGGAAAAGCACTTGGATTTGTCTTAGTGTGTCAGTTTATAATCTTGTGAAAACAAACAGTGATGATCTATTGCATCTGTGCACTTCCTCTTGAAGGTTCAGTGCTGTTAGGTTCACCTCTGGTCACCTTGCTTGTATGAATAACAAATATTAATCCAACGTGTTGAATGTTTATCTTCCCATCCATTTGCTTTATGCCATCTACTGTATGGATACAGTTGTATCCACCTCTTTAATATTAATTTTTGTTGTGTGAGTTTGGATTTGGACCCCAAGTGCCTAAAATTCCTCTAAGTAGCCCAAGAATGTTCTTTGCTCCCACGCAGGAATTATTTTGCTCCTTGTCGTCTTGTAAATACACTTCTGCACTAGTCAGCGAGAAGCTAAAAGCCCAAAGCAGTGGAACTTGGGATGAATATAGTATGTTATTGTAAAGAGGTGAGGAGTGACAGAGGCTCAATGCAGCACTCAGGTTCCATCTTTATGTGGCACTAGGGGACAAAAGGTTCGGCAAGGCTCTCAGACAGAGAATGATGCCACCTCTGGTGTGGTCCGCTGCACACCAGTTCATCTGGTCACAAATGCTAAAGCAACCCTTCTGAAAAGCTGAAAAAGTTGGCTCTACTAATGGCGAAGACTGGGAATCCATGTCACAGGAAAAGACTGAGGCTGCAGTCAGTTTGAGCTTTATTCCAGAACCCAATCAAACCTCTCCCAAACTCCAACACACAGTTATCAATTGCGGTTGCAGCAAAAGCCCCCCATCTAAGAATAGTTTGGTGTTTGCTCTGCAACGCATCAGTCAGACTATGGAGCTGGGAGCTGACTGAAGCCTTCCCAGAATGCTGCCATCAAATCCACTTCAAAAGACGGGCAAAATGCCTCCCAGACTAGGGTCAACTTTTAAAGGGACCATGGTGGGGAAGCTGCGTAAACCAATCCCTGACATCCTGATGTTAATAATAACTAGGCCCTTTCAATAAAAATATCTCGCACCCAGGCGTAGCGAGCTGAAGCATGTGTCTGATCCTCATTCATGCTGCCTTTAATAAACAAGCAGAACAAATACATTTAGGAAGTCGATGAAAAAAAGAAACAAATTTCACACATATATATATATATATATATATAGAATATGTCAGATATTACATATCAGGACACCAATTACTATTCACTAATGTTATATTTTTAGTACTGTAGAGTCACCAAATAAACTAAAGAAAATTTCAAATACCTTTATTTGAGGAATGTTAAGTTTGTGATTAAAGGTTTCTTTCAATTAACAACTGATTATATCATGAATAAGATACATTTTACAATAAATATATTCCAATAAGGATTTTTATTTGGTATCACTAAATTATACTCAATAGTATTGGTCAGTAAGTGACACTATTGGCCCCACAATGCTTTGCTGTGTGGGAAATGGAGGTGCTACTTGTAGCAACACTTTGGATAACTTATTTGCTTTCTTTTTGTAAAGATATAGTTCATTGATCCCCTGCATTCCAATGTAAAAAACTTGCCCTGACAACTATGTTTGTATAAAGGTATTCAGTTTGGACACAGTCAGGAACCTCCTGTTAATCAAAACACTTTTATCTGTGTAAAGGATGCCTGTGCAGCTCACCAACTGGTGGTGGTGGGATCTTATCTAGCTTGGGATCTGTAGTTAGCAGGTCTCTCATCTATACAGGTCAGAGGTCAAACCTGTGTGTGTGTGAAGGCAGATGATGACACCATGCGTCTGTGTATGATGACTTCCGCAGCTGGGAAATGAGAGGGAGCTCTGAGCTAGTAGAAGGGGGTGGAGGGTGAAAGGAGGTGAGCGAAGCCCTGCTGACGGAGGAGGGAGGAGGCCAGTTGGTTTGCTCATCTAGCTGTTAACCAGCTGTTTGATGTCCCTTACACAAACAGGGGTTATTTACAGTGTAGGAGGAGGTGACGCTTTGTCAGACAAATGTGTGCTTTAGTCGTTGGGCACTGTGTTTACTCAGGGAAAGTTGACGGTGCACCATACTGTTTCAGCAGCAGCATGCTTCACATTCACACAGAGAGCTATCCAGTCCAACCACACTGCCCTACTATTTGCCCTTAGCAGCTGAGAGAAGATTCACTGTCCAGATTTTCTCAGTCCTTCAGATATGAAAACCAGAGACTTTCCAGTCCCATGAATGTACCTTGGTTAATGGTTTAGTGTGTATTAACAGTATTAACATTAAGTTTATCTGTCTACACTGAGAAATGAATGATTGAATTGAAATAAAAATATATCCGACATCTACAAAAATTCAAAAATCTCATAAATGATGAAAAACATATTTTGTGTTATTTTATTTTATTTTTTATAATATCTTCTGAAAAGCTCTCAAGTGGCTAGTGGCCCAGTTTTGTGAGTGTTTAAAAACCCAATTCATTTGAGGGTTGAATAATACTTGTGTCATTGATGACCATTACCAATCATGACATGCTATACTGTACTGTACTGTGACCATTTCAGATTATCCTACCTCTAACTTTTGTCAGTGTTTTTCTTAAGTTGGAGAATCAATAAAGTCTGTCAATTCAAACCTCTTTGATTTATCAGTGTTCAGTGACACCCGATTCAACTGAGCTTTGACTTTGAAATCATGAAAGAGCTGGAGACGACCTGTATCTACTGCAGGGTCATTGGATTGAATGTCAATTGTATCCAATGCCATTTCATACAAGTTCTAGTGTGTATTATTGTGGTTTTTGATTGGTGAAAAATGCTGCTGGCATTTCAGTGATTAAATCAGTTGCAAGTCTTCACGCAGTCGTCATTCTAAAATGTCTTTCTGTGCTGCATCTTGATCCACTTGTTAGAAGCTTCAATGGCCAAGACCTCACCTATTCTGGATGGAGGCTAAGTTAAGAGCAAGATATGCTTCAATATGCACATAGACAGCAAACAATGTTCAAAGACCCACCCATTAAAACCAACAGAGAGTAGATGTTCTGCATTGTAACATTGTTCGAGACCCCCGGCCCACACCACACACTCCATACAGACAGAAGCACTAAAGGCACAGTAGAGATCACGTGCCAATACGTTTTGTACTAACATCACTTCCTTCCTGGAGTGTTGGCCCATGTCCATAGTGGGAAGTGTTTTGAAACAACCCCTATGCAAAGGCTTGTCTGGCACTCCATGTGATACATTCATTACAATATTAAAGACTGTTTGATGGAACCAACAATGTGATGATCAAGCTATTCTTAGCCCCTTTGGGGGATTACGCATCCACTTATTTGGCATAAAGAAAAGTCATGTGGAGCTGATGATGGGGCACAGCCGTCCAGCGTAGAGTTTGTGGTGGAAGGAACAGTCTCTATCCAGCCCTCCCTGCAGCGCCCCCTTCCTGTCCTCATGAGACCAATGTGTCAACAACTCTGATACTATATGTCTCTTTATAGATGAGAAGACACAAGACCAGTGGTGTTGAAGGACCCCCACATGAGCATGTTGGCTCCTATGGGGGCTGTAAAGGCTGTGCAGAGAGAACAAATCTGACACACTGGGCCTCACATCTGAGCCAGCAATACATTATATCATTACAGTACTTCAGCATGTTTGTTGATCTTGTTGTTATAGTGTTTTAGTGACTGGGCCAATGGACCAACTGCCATGACATTTTCTGTGCATGTTCATTGTCCCCTGGCGAAGATTGTGCATGACTGTATCGGCTTACTGACTTTTTTCTCTGTAGCATCACTATCAGAGAAGCGTTTCCACAAGAATTCTAAGTTCCATTGGAGCAGAATTAACTGAGGATATTTATGGTCTGAGAGAAGATGCAGCCTTTTCATTTTAGTTACTCCTCTCAGACAGTTTGCTTGTGGTGCAGAATTTACCAGACCACTTTCAGCTGACCCTAATTTTATACAAAGAAAACTGCATTGTATCATAAGAAATCAAAGAACATTAACAACTAGGTAAAGACATTGCTGTACTCCCCCCTACTCCACATTCACTCCTCTTCTCCCCTCATAACCAGCACCGTTCTTTTATGTACACAGTCAGACACAGAACAAATGTCAATATATCATGCAGAACCCCCTCCTGTGGAACCCTCTTCCATTTTGGGTCCAGGCGACAGATGCCCTCTCCACATTTAAGAATAGAGCTGTTTAGTCTTGTTGCTTGATTGTTGTCTTGTTGCCTTAACAACAGTGAATTTTAGCCACCGTTTTATTTTCACTGCATCACTGGATACACACACACACACACGGGCAATAGCCTCTGGAGCTTTTGAATTGTTATGATCCCTGTCAGAGTTCAAATAAATAACCCTGTAATTTAACGTAAGTCATCGCTAACTGACCTGCTGCCCTGCCCAAGCAGAAACCACACCTTTAGCTTCCATTGAATTGTGAACAAGGTCTGTGAACGAGGTCGACCCTCTTGTGCCTGTTCATGTGTGATGACATGGATATCCCAGATTATGAGGCTCTGATGCAACTAAAGGGGGTTTGGACAACCAGTGTGTTGATGCAGTGGGTCAGTCGCGGTTCAGCGAGCCAAAATGGACACCACAGCCCCACTGCCTGCAGAGCTGTGTCGGCGGTGCCACAGGGCGGTGTGTTTGTTCTGAGGTTCTACTCTCCTGATCTGAGACACAGAGACAAAGAATGGCCCCCTGTTTCTGTTCTTTGGGTAACAATTGAATAGCGGATGGTTGATCTGGACTAATATGGTCAGCACTGAGCAGAGGCCCAGTGCTCATGTCTCTGAGCGTCCGCTGTCTGGAAACCCTGGAGTTCGCCATTCGGGGGTTTGGTCAGTGTCTTGAAAGCTTTGAAATCTGCAAGTCGCCTCCAGGTCTTAATCACTTGTTCAGAGACACATGGCCACACACACAGATGCCTGCAGTCACACCACACGCGCACGTGTCATGAGATGGTACATCAGAAAAAAACATGAACCTATCTTGGCTATGGCCCCTAAAATATTAAATCTATTGGACTGTATGTTGCTTTTGTTGCTTGTAGATGAACATATGGGTTTATTATGTGGCTTAATCCTAGTGACTCCTGGATGATACTAAGATATGTGCTTACTTTGGTTTATAACAGTGATGCAGGTCACCAGAATCTTCTCAACATTTAAATACACAAGATCAAATGCAGAATTGAATCTATTATTTAAGTATCAACACGTGTAACTCAGCACAATAACATAAATGTCTCATTGTTTTTCCCCCCTCTTGGTGTGAGAGTAAAGAGCCCCTGGTCAGAGCAGACAGAATGTAGCAGATAATATCAGTAAAACAATTTAAATGGAGTTTCTCCCATTGATTAGTGAGATTATACATTTGAATGTAAATACCCTTGATTCCCAGCTGACTTGGTTTGCTCCATTGTTTAGTTGTAGAACCTGGGTGGCACGCAGCTACACTGTCAATCTGTGGGTGTGTATGTTGGACTGTAGGCCTGTGTGTGTGGATGGCAGAAGGAATCTGGAAGCAGACACCCAGAGAGCTTATATGTTATGTGACAATGAGAAAGGTAGAAAGAGAAGCTGAAAAGAAGAAAGAAAAAAAAAAACAGAAAGAGTTGAAGGAAGACACAATTAAAACACGCTATTAAAGGTTCAGTGTGTAGAATTTAGTGACATCCAGTGGTGAAGTTGCATGTAGCACCTCACCCTCCCCTTCGTTTCAGCTGGGAATTTGCTGTTGCATATCACCCCTTTTGTTTCCATCTGTTCATTCCATCTTACATCTTCCACCGTCAAAACAAAGCCAAACAATTCTGAAAAGTGAATTTAAGAAAGTGATGGAGTAGATGGTGATGTCCACTTTTTTTAACAAGGTTCAAACAACAGATTTGCAATTGTAATTTTGGTGGGACACCGCGCAACCTCAGTCTGAGCAGAGAGCGCAGATGGAACAGATTCCTGCTGCCTTCAGATGGCAGCAAAGAGAGGCATCAGAGGAGCTGTCAGGTTAGATAGCTAACAGTTGTGGACTACAGAGCTGGTTAGACTCGCGCATTCATCATTCATATGTCTTGTTTGCATTGATGGCATGATTGGAATACCACTTTTTTACTTGTGAAATGTACAACAAGACATGGATAAAGGAGGTCTTTGTGAATTTTAGGTTTTTGAGTCTTTGTATGAATTTCCCAAAATGTTCCACAACACAAGTTAATCTGTTCTGAGGAGGCGAGGGTCGGACTGCAAGACACATTTTCAGGGCCAAGCTAAGATTGCAGTGGACTGGCATCACCACTCCTGCCCTCCTATAGGGGCACAGAGCGAGTCACAAAGATGTTAAACTTGCAGAGCAGAGGAAATATCAGCATTTTGGGCTGTGCGCCGTCACGGAAATAGAGTATTGTTGCTCTCTGCAGGTTGAAAATCCTTTTTAACAACATTTACTATTCACTTCACACGTGACATTAAAACTCACTCAAGCATTCTTTGTGCCAATTAAAGGACATTCAGTGAGTAATTCTGACTGGGCCTGTTTTTACTCCACTGGTGAAAGGACAATTTTAGTTTGTTAAACACTTTGTTAAAGTGCAAGAATGTTTGACAGCTGCTGGACAGATTACCATGAAATTCCTGTGGACATTCAGGTTCCCCAGAGGATGTGGATTCTTAATTTGTCTGGTGACCCACCCTTACGTTTCCTCTGGCAACCCTGCCAGGTCTGCCCTTCCACTCGACCAACTCAACAGTGAGTGCACACAGTGTGGTGGTGCAGGCCAGGTAATGTTCGTGGTGGCTTTACAAGCCTCATATGAGGTTCGCGAGAGAATATATGTTTTTTTTATCAGGTTAGTTCTTCTCTGGAGGATGGAGAGGTAGGAAAGAAGGAAGTGCAGACGGGCTTGCTGGTGGTGACATGAAGCAATGTGAGAGCGCGTTCTTGTCAGTCAAGACGCTGCAGAGCTGGAGGTAAAATGTCGTTTTTGTGGCCAGGCCTGTTTTTCTCATTTGGGGCTTGCTCCATACGAAACCCGATCCCAGCGAGTGATTGAGCTTTTCATTTTGTTTGTCTTTGCACTGGACATGCCATCTCTCATCAGCCATTACTGTTTATTTTGTTAGGCGGTTTGGGAAAGAGATCGAGGAAATCCACGGAGCCCTCACCTAAAGATTTACCGCAGGAATTACTGTGCCCCCCTGTGTGGGTCAGATTGTCATTTACAAAATGCCTGAGAGTGATATCGTGATACAGCTCTGTCCTCCTTAATAACAGCAAACACACTGTGTGCTGCCCACAAGCAAGTAATGGTCGTTCATGTCATACAGTATTGGTTATTAATGGTCACTTGAATGATTGAATGTAATTTCAGTTCTGAGGTTTTTTACCAGACTTAATTTCATTTTATCCTCTTCCCCCATCTGTGTTCCATACATAGAAGGTTGCACTGCTGATTACATTAGTGATTAGTCTATTGTTTTCTTATCTATTTTTAATTTATTGATCAATTGTTCTGTAAAATGTCACAAAATGAAGACAAAAAAGGCAGTGACATTTTAACACAGATGGCGTCTTCAGATCTCCTCTGTTCTCCAACCAGCATTCCAAAAAAACAATGTATTCATTTTGAAATTATATAAAACAGAGAGAAGCCGTAAATTACTTAGGCTACACAAATATTATTAGCATGTCAGCACATTATCAGCTGAAATCATAATGAGTCTTATAATTAGATTTTTTAAAACAGTTGCAAATGCTTCAAGATTCAAGAGTTTATTGTCATATGCGCAAAGATTACATTAAGCAGTCGCTGGCAATGAAATGCTTGGGTCACAGGCTCTCTTATAGCAATGCTCAGAATATACAAGCAGAAAAAATATCGAGTAAAATAAGATAAAATAGAATATCAAAATTTAAATAGAAAATGTAATATATATATATCTAAAATATATATATACACCTAAAGAAAAAAGAAAAACAATAGTGCAAATGTGTGCAATAGTGCAAATATGCAATAGTGCAATAGTGCTTGAACCAGATGTGGATCTTTACTTATCCTTTACAAGAGCATGAAGCAGTTCACAAATACTGCGGTCACCACAAGTGGAAATTGTACAGAACGACTAGATATTATATATTTGTCTGTATATTTGACTGAGATGACTCATTTTTGCCACTTGCCAAATCCGTAAATTAACACAATATTCGCATATTGTTGATACAAAATTAAATCTGATCGCAATCATCTTATCAACTATCAGCTTCCTGACCACACTGTATATATTTAGTCTAAGTATTGAAGGATCCTGTTATTTGACATATGCCTCACCAGACGTCTGTGTCTGTCTAACTCTGAACTTGGTGAGAACTGAAAATGCTGCACTTCCTGTTCCCCATCATATACAGTGTCAACAGTGTTTCACCTGCAGAGGCAAGTGAAATAGCGATGTGCTATTTTGAAGAGATTGTTTACGCTGATCATGTCTCCATGTCTGCTTGATTCATTTGTTTTTGGACGGGGGAAGTCCAGCTGACTAATGTGTGTGATGACAGCTCCCATTCTGAGCCTGGTCTTATGACATCCCAGTGTCCCTGCTAATGACAAACAGCACACATGGATATGATGACTAAAACTGCTTCTCTGGTACAGACACTCTGCACTGATTAAATGCCTGATCTGGGATTCTTGTCTTACTTAAACAGAAGTGGAGGACTTAACTGGACTTTGAAAGTGTCTTGCAGAGCATATTGTTTAGATTCCAGCCAAGTATGTGAGAAAAGATTTAAAAGCCTTTTTTTCAGTAGCCTTATTACTTTGCAAAATAGGGATTAAGACACTAAATATGTCAATATGAATTGATAGCTGTATAGTTAGTTGTAATTCTAGGCAAACTCAATAATTTCAGATGGGATCTTTGCTTCTCAATGAAGACGTTTTGCGATGATTTCTTTTATTTAGAAACACCATGTTTCCTGGAGTTTGTATTTCAGGTACTGAATGAGGAGCTAAAATGACCAAATTCTTGCTGTAATACCACAATAAAAACAGTTGACATGGTCAGTGACACACAGTCTAACATTCAAAGCAAACAAGATAAGTTGCATTCTTAACCAACTGCATACAAAGTTAGGGTCTGATGTATTTGAGTTGGTTGGAATCTGCAACATCACCACTAGATCCTCCACACAGTACCTTTGACTTTTTTTTTCATTGGTTGTAGTTTCCTATGCTAATTATTTGGGTTTGTGGAGTCCATATCTATATAGATATCTATAGTATGCTGAAAGAGTCCCTCAGGAGGATATGATGGGGCAGATATCGTTAATATGATTTTTTTCCCTGATTTGTATTTACAGTTGTAATGACTTAGCCATAACTTTGATCTAAACATATCAGATTGCTGTTGTTTCATTTGAGTGCTTCTAAATAACTCACAGTCCAGCTTATTTTCAGAAGCTTCTCCAACCTGATGGGAATGAAGTTCTATGCAAGAAAGCCAAACTTAATGTGGTTGGCAACCATGTGGGCCTCAAAAACCTAGAGTGCTTCTCAAGGTGGTGCAAGGAATCAGATCAGAGGATATAGTGGGCAATGGATTCCAGGTCACATGGCGAGGGCATGAAAAAGTACAGAGGCCTCAGTTTTCCTCTCAGTTTACAAATTCTGGCATATGATCCATTGTTCTATTCAAACATTAAAGGATTTCATTGAAACCACCTAGAAAAGGTTAAATATTTTTGAATTTCTCCTATATTTGATTTCATTCCCCCCTCTTCAGTCCAACCCTCTGATTAGATCCAGACCTCCTTGGTCCCCTCTAACATATTAGACTTGTGATGTTTGTGTTTTGTTATGAGCCTAAGAGCTCAGAGCTATGCGAGCGAGACCCTCTCATTTTAACACTAAGAAGAGTGTGGAGTGTGGCGCTGGACAGTTGCCAAACTAACAGAGCACACATGGTAAAATCATTGACTTTACCTCCATTTTTTTCACAATCTCTCTCACTCTCTCTCTCTTTCTCTCTCTCTCGCTCTCTGAGCTTCTGTTTTAATAGCTTGAATTGCATAGTGTGCCGGCTACCTTTTCTCCTGCCTGGTAACTCAATTTACGAATGACTGGCCTTTTTAAGTGCTTAGAGCACCTCATTCTTAAACTTGGCAGAAGACTGACTCATGAAGTCACATGGGGGACAGATTCCAGAACCTGCTGATCCTCAGGGAGATCTGGGAACAGAGTACACATAGGGGAACCTGAGGAGACCAAACTAGTCTGTTTTGGTTGTTTTAAGACCACAGAGCTTAAGGAAAGTAACCAATTGCTTTTTAAAATTCATGCTGTGATTACATTCCTCAGAAAATTCTGATGTATGTTAGAAGCCCTGCAATGAATAACACTGAGAAACAGACTCATGAGTTGAAAAATGTTAGCCCATAAAAATTCTCACAGCCAACAGTCTGCTGGAGGAGCTTTAAAAAACATTATGTAAGCGTAATGAAAAAGAACCTGTTCCTAATTCATATCAACACTCGAGTCCGAATAAAATGAGAGAAAACATCAATGCTACATGACTGCAACACCACTGATTTGTGATCAGCCTTTTAACGGGTAGTTCTAGTTTAGTTTATCAGTCAAGAAGGCAGTATGAATGTGTTTTTTAACTTATAAATGTGGATACAATGTTGAAGGTTACAAGTCTTGACTGAAATTGGACTTACTACTAAAGAAGCAAAACGATCTGCATATCTATCTACTAATACCAGAAA
Organism: Hippoglossus hippoglossus; assembly: GCF_009819705.1. NCBI lineage: Eukaryota > Metazoa > Chordata > Actinopteri > Pleuronectiformes > Pleuronectidae > Hippoglossus > Hippoglossus hippoglossus. The sequence goes on along the minus strand of NC_047165.1, from coordinate 23,122,737 downwards.
TCCCTGTCTGTCTGTCTGTGGCTCACACATCTCAGAAAACCGTTCCTCTTGTTGGCTTCATACCTGGCATTTGTATTGTTAAGAGCCCGAGGAAATGCAGCATTTCATTTGGTGCAATTTGGACACGTGATACACTCGATATAAATAATAATTGTCTATCATGCCAACAGCCAGTGTTCACGACAACGGGTATTCGTGGTTGTGCGTACTAAGGTCAAGTTTCACAGAAGTTTGAATAAACAGGTGAACAGCTCTTTGTGAAACAGTGGCTTCAGGGTTTCAGAGTCCCACAGCCAATCTCCACTTACACAATTACTGCAGGTGACATTTACAGTTTCACAAGGAAAGCTGCAACCAGAATTACCACAGACCAAGCACCACAGGCCATTCCAAGCAGGAAGGTTTAAAACAGCCACTGCACTTAAATAAAACAGCCACAGTGCACTGAGTGCACTCTGCCTAGAAGCCTTACTATCCTAAATATATTACAGATACATAAAAATTAAATTGAATCTGATTATTAGAACAAACATTAAAACATGCTACAATAATATGTTCACACTCAAAGCCTCAAGGGTCGATCACAAAGTTGACGGAGCATCCAAACATATACTAGTTAGTGTTGGGCCATGGTTTTGTGTGAAACCACACTTCGGCCTACATGTGCCATCAAAGCCGGAAGCAGCATGTCCCTCCAGGACTCCGTCTCCCAGGGGCCATTAAAAACCAGAGCAAGGAACTCAATGTCCCAGAGGGCATCAACTTCACACAGAGGGGTGGAAACCCCCTCCAGGGACACAGGTCTCAACTCCCATTGGTCACTCTGGACCCCATGACCTGTGAGGTCACCGGGCCAATATAAGCTAAGTTCTCCAGCTTCTGGATCTCTCTCTCTCGATCTCTCTCTTTCTAAACTCCCTCAACGGAGAGAAGGCTGTCGAGCCTCTCCTGCCTCTTCCTACGATCCTTCCACAGGAGGGAAGGCTGTGGAGCCTCTTCTCCAGCTCACATCTTCTCTTCCCATCCAACTCTTCGAGAGGAGCACAAAGGTGCAGCTTCCAGCTCATCTCAGCAAGGAAACCTCCTCGCCCTCCAAGCTCTACCAACGTCCTAGCAGCGATGCGATGTCCTGCAGGAAAACTTCAGCCAGCAACTGAGCTATACCGCTCAACCGAAACCAGCAAGACGACACAAAACTGCGAACTGCACAGCAACTTCCTTTTTCCCCTTTCCACGGACTGGTAACACAACTGGGCTTAATAATTATACTAGGCTAAGCAAGACTGTTTATTCGATTCTGTGTGAGGTTTATAAGCTTGATTTGTGGTGTTGTGATATTTTGGGTACAAGTTATTGAGAAAGTAATGTTAGTCTGTTATGCTCTTCACAGTCTTTCGTTGCATCCAATCTAGTAACTTCCTCTAATTTGGCACACACACAGACACACGCATAACTCTTCACCTCATTATCTCTACAGGTCGTAAACATTCCAATAGGTGGGGGACGGGTGTTATCTCTTTGGCCAGCGACCATCTTGAAAGCACGCTGACTCACACAGACACACACACATGTATACACACATACCTATCTTTGTTTAGCAATTATACCGTTAGTAATTTGTGTTTTTATACTTTATTATATTCATAATAAATGTTTTTCTTTCACAAATGTTTTCTTATTAATGTTGCATAAGTGAATTTCGCCAACCTCTACACTGTCAAGAACCCCATATCTTTCAACTTAGCTAACTATCTATATGGTAATTTTGGTTATAGTTATTAATTTAATTGTTAATCAGAGTTCCAAATTTGTAGTTAGAACCTTAATCAATGAGACTTAATCAATAAATTGGCTATCTTTTCCCTTCCTTTGAAGGGTGGTGCCCGAGGTAACTTTAATCAATTAAAGTTATTATTTAATATTAATAATAAAATATTAATATTTAATATTTTATTTTGATAACCAAATTTATTGAATGCCGAAAGGCACACCATTTTATGGTATCACGTTTGATGCATTATGGCACAACATTAATGGCGTCCCTGGGTGGGCAGAGTACAGTTGGCAAAAATTCATAATTATGTAATATTAATTAGTAATTTTTATTTTTAATAATTTCTCCAACATTAATGGCGTCCCTGGGTGGGCAGAGTACAGTTGGCAAAAATTCATAATTATGTAACATTAATTAGTAATTTTTATTTTTTATAATTTTTTCCAACATTAATGGCGTCCCTGGGTGGACAGAGTACAGTTGGCAAAAATTCATAATTATGTAATATTAATTAGTAATTTTTATTTTTAATAATTTTCTCCAACATTAATGGCGTCCCTGGGTGGGCCGAGTACAGTTGGCAAAAATTCATAATTATGTAACATTAATTTTTTCCTCTTCCATTTTTGGTTAACATAAATGGTGCCCCCGCGTGAGGAAGAGTACAGTTGAAAAAAATTAATAATTATGCAATATTAATTTGTTTTCATTTTCGGCAAACGCTAGAAATAAGTGGAATTTTGAATTTTCAGTCAAGCCAAAGGTTTGAATTCAATTCCACTAGTCTGCCACCGGAGTAGACATTCAACCGTATTTACAAACAAGTGCATTGTGGTGAAATTTAATTTATTCATAAATTAAATGTTTATTAATAATTAATTATTCATAACTACCATTTTAGGTCCTCATAGTGTTACGCTAAAAGATTGCTATCGTTGCTAATAACTCCAGTTGAATATTCGTTGTTGAAATTTTAAGAATTTCTGTTAACATTTGAATATCACATATTCAATGTTAACTGGTCAAGCTGTGAAATTTTCTGTAACTGTTGCTTTAGAATTAAGACATAGCGTGCCACCGGCCCTATGGAACAGAGCTTGTACCTGGCTGTTACTGCCAAGCATATCAGCCCAAGTTGGATAAGAGAACCTGAGAAAGAGCCACAGCGTGCTTCCAGCCCTGTGAATTTATAGAACCCCTAACTGTTACTGCCCTGCATATCAGTTAGTGATTAAAAGTTTGGTGAACTATTTAATCCACCATAGTTTGGTTAGGCTAGTGTACGATCAAATCCACACTACAAGGTGTCTGCCAGTGCAACACCAAAGCCAACCACACTGCTTTTTGATTTATAAACTTGTAAATCTAATTTTCAATTTCAGAACCAACAATGGAGAACCCCTGTGTAGAACAATTTGTTTCTTCCATAGCACAGAGTCTGACCCCTGGCTATCCTGAATTCATCAGTAAGTTGAACTTCAGTGAGTGTAATAAAGAAATAGATTCTCTACTTAACGACAGGTGTGATGCACAAACAGCATCAAAGGGTCCATTGTTGAGATGCATGATTCTAAATTTCCACAGGCAAATCAACCTTGCCTGTCAGAGCAAAGCAGCTGTGGAACAGGAGGTAAATGCCCTAAGAGCGCAAAATGCTTTTCTTTTCCAGGAGGTTCAAACTGCTAGTAAGAAAGCCCTGCACTATTTAGAGGACCTGCACTCAGCAGAGTCAGATCTCATTTCACACAAGGAGGAATTGTTAAAACTTAGATTAGAAGGCCCGGCCTCACATCAGTTTTTGAACCAATGCGATTCTGGTTATTCCGATTCACACTCCTCCGATAGTGTACGGTTAACTCCCTCTTCACTCCCAAGATGGGACAGAATCCCATCCGACCCTAAGTCTTCGGGAATTAAGTCACCTCCTGATCCTCCACTGACAGGAAGAGGTAACGGCTTCCTAACTTCCCATCTCCCTGACTCTGACACTGACATTGACAACACATGTAGTTTATCTTCAAGAACACATTGTGCCTCATATGCTTCTCATCCACGGATGCATGACACATTTTTCCGTGCACAACTCTCCAAAGGGGGGACTTCAACATTTCAGGATGTTTTAGCACCTCCCCCTCAACCAGAGAAACCTGGAGCAGGTGATGCACGTGCCCGGACCTCACAGTGTCCTCGCTTTGATTTGCTTGAGTTTCTAGCTAAAGATATTGAACAATTTGATCCAGACAACTGTGATAACAATATTGATAATTACTTTAGAGAACTAGATCTCAGCTTAAGTGATGTGCCAAATGCAACAGAAAGAGAGAAGGTTAGACTTGTGTTAAAAACCAGCTCTACAGCTGTTCACAAGTTTATTCAGTCACTTCCTTCCAGTGTCACAAGTAACTACACAGAGCTCCGGCAAGCACTAGTCGAGGAATTCTCTTCTACTGCTGACGAGATCACATCCATTGTTACAGCATCCCAAATTAAACATTCACGTCGCGAAAATCCCAAGGATTATTTTCGACGTTTGAGGCATGTTTATTTTCAGGGAAAGAACGCACCAGGCCTAGAAGAAAATCCCACCTTCAAGTCCATGTTCTTACGAAACTTACATCCATGTATACGCACACATGTTGTACTGATGACACAGCAAGGAAAACCTTCAATGCAGCAGATCAGGAAGATGACACAGGTGGCTTGGGAAACTGTTATCACTTTCAAGGCTACAGTAGGTGCAACCGAGCCCGTCAAAACAAACAGCACGGTGTCAAATTCATCCGCTGCCTCAAAACTTCACCCTCACAACAAAACGAAGGGGGGTGACAGAAGGCAGCGTAGGGACACAGAGCGTACCCGCCATGTCCACCAACTTCCCAGAGATAGGCATTCCCACAGTAGAAGCTGTAGGAAACCATACTCTGAAATTCTGGCCCAGACAACTTACCACTGCTCAGAAGATGACGACAGCGTCTCTGAGTACAGTTTAAGATATGGTTATGACCGAGCACACAGTGACAGCGCCTCTGAAGTCCTCCTGGACTCTGGCTCCCCAGAGCGTTACGGCCCTGAGCCACGACACAGGCGATCCAGAGCTCGCTCCTCAAGGCCATAACCAACACAGTTCACCCCTGTACTGACAGTCAGTATTAAGTTTCTTGCAGTTAATAGGAAACCTGTTTTGTTAGCAACAGCAGCAAACTTCAAAACCTAAATTCTGATTAAACTTATATACCACTGCCAACTTTGTAAATATGTTTGGATCGACTACTTTCCATTTCATAATAATGAAGGCCATACCACATGTTAGGACATTAGCATATTATTACAGAAACAATGATACAGTCATTTGGATTTGGAGACTTTGAAAAATTATGACAACCTTCCGCAGAAATACCTGCTGAAGATTAAAATTGTTAAGTCTAACAGATCAGACTGAGTACTACATTGAGTAGGATTCCATGAGTGAACAAAACTCTTGGACATTCCAAAAATGACCTTATCATTGTACGTGCCACTCTCTCTGCATCTTATCTTACAATTTACAATGTCTTATTTCTTCCTTTTTCTCCCTAACCTAGTGAAGAGCACAGGTTATTCATATTGTACTGTCATTGTAATCTGAATTATTTGTCTAATTTGAATCTTGCTTAGCCAAACTAGATAGTATACACAAATGCCCAGATGTGACAATCCAAATGAACTGACAATTGACTTTTCCAGCTTTGGACTAAACATGTTCAAGTTCGCCCTCAGGAACCCACGTCAGGTGCGATCCTGAGAACGAAGGGGGGATGTTGGGCCATGGTTTTGTGTGAAACCACACTTCGGCCTACATGTGCCATCAAAGCCGGAAGCAGCATGTCCCTCCAGGACTCCGTCTCCCAGGGGCCATTAAAAACCAGAGCAAGGAACTCAATGTCCCAGAGGGCATCAACTTCACACAGAGGGGTGGAAACCCCCTCCAGGGACACAGGTCTCAACTCCCATTGGTCACTCTGGACCCCATGACCTGTGAGGTCACCGGGCCAATATAAGCTAAGTTCTCCAGCTTCTGGATCTCTCTCTCTCGATCTCTCTCTTTCTAAACTCCCTCAACGGAGAGAAGGCTGTCGAGCCTCTCCTGCCTCTTCCTACGATCCTTCCACAGGAGGGAAGGCTGTGGAGCCTCTTCTCCAGCTCACATCTTCTCTTCCCATCCAACTCTTCGAGAGGAGCACAAAGGTGCAGCTTCCAGCTCATCTCAGCAAGGAAACCTCCTCGCCCTCCAAGCTCTACCAACGTCCTAGCAGCGATGCGATGTCCTGCAGGAAAACTTCAGCCAGCAACTGAGCTATACCGCTCAACCGAAACCAGCAAGACGACACAAAACTGCGAACTGCACAGCAACTTCCTTTTTCCCCTTTCCACGGACTGGTAACACAACTGGGCTTAATAATTATACTAGGCTAAGCAAGACTGTTTATTCGATTCTGTGTGAGGTTTATAAGCTTGATTTGTGGTGTTGTGATATTTTGGGTACAAGTTATTGAGAAAGTAATGTTAGTCTGTTATGCTCTTCACAGTCTTTCGTTGCATCCAATCTAGTAACTTCCTCTAATTTGGCACACACACAGACACACGCATAACTCTTCACCTCATTATCTCTACAGGTCGTAAACATTCCAATAGGTGGGGGACGGGTGTTATCTCTTTGGCCAGCGACCATCTTGAAAGCACGCTGACTCACACAGACACACACACATGTATACACACATACCTATCTTTGTTTAGCAATTATACCGTTAGTAATTTGTGTTTTTATACTTTATTATATTCATAATAAATGTTTTTCTTTCACAAATGTTTTCTTATTAATGTTGCATAAGTGAATTTCGCCAACCTCTACACTGTCAAGAACCCCATATCTTTCAACTTAGCTAACTATCTATATGGTAATTTTGGTTATAGTTATTAATTTAATTGTTAATCAGAGTTCCAAATTTGTAGTTAGAACCTTAATCAATGAGACTTAATCAATAAATTGGCTATCTTTTCCCTTCCTTTGAAGGGTGGTGCCCGAGGTAACTTTAATCAATTAAAGTTATTATTTAATATTAATAATAAAATATTAATATTTAATATTTTATTTTGATAACCAAATTTATTGAATGCCGAAAGGCACACCATTTTATGGTATCACGTTTGATGCATTATGGCACAACATTAGCATATTACTGTTTTTAGATGAACACCTTAAGCAATGTATTTCAACCATTTTACCCGTGTACTTTACAGCCAATCAGTGTTTCTTGCCCCATGACTATAGTAGAGTCTTCCCTCACCATGCCCATCGCTAAAGACAGAACGGCCGCGGTAATGAAGTGGAATTGCTAAGATATTGCATTGAATGATGAAATAAGATATCTCATTGCTACTTGTTGCTGTATTTTACTGGCTTCACTTCTTCTTGTTTGCTTAAACTGTTCTTGAAAGACGTCAGTGATAATTGATATATCAGGTTTCCGAAAAGCACTATCCAGATAGCATCTGTGAAGACTCTTTCAATGAAAAGCATGCGTGTACGCACAGTTAGCATCAAAAGACGCAGGAAGGGCAACTGTGCAACCTGCACAATACAGATACTGTTGTCTTAACCCATACATAAAGCACTCTGTGGGTTAACCTTGGTGAATTTGTTGTTTTAACATTTGCTGAGATGCCATTTGTCTGGGCTGAGTAATGTGCTCAGAGGTCAAGCTGAGGTGGGGTTTTCCTCCCATGACGCCCACAAGTCTGTTATAAATATGCGGCTGGGAGGATGAGAGTGGTGCATGGATACTGCTCACATTTGAGCTGTCCCACACCCAGCACATTATGAACTTCATTCAATCGATAATAGATTGTAATATTATCAGGTGCTTAAGATAGATTGGTGAGGTTTGAGGGCAGGATTCCTACTCAGTGAAAGACTAGAAATCTAGAAAGTAGGGAAAAATATTGTTGGACCTCCGTTATGATTTAATATCCAACACTCGTGAATTTGATATGAGTCAGTAGAGACACAACGACTGTGGAGATCAATTATGGTCTTCTAGATACAGTAAAATCTATTAATCAAAAAATGTAAGTCTGGGAAAAATGCTGAATTGTGAAATTTATACTGCAGGAACCCTGCAAGGATTTGGGAATGAGTTCCTCAGGCGTGTTTGGTCTAAATGAAATTTGCATTCGTTTAAGACGTGGGCTATTTTTTAAAACCCTTTCCTGCCAAGAATGGGATGAATAACTTGCAATACGGATCAAGAAGTAGGAGGCTGTTAAATCGTAAATGGACGACATTAATATAGAACATGTCTTGTCCCATGAGCACTCTAATTGCTTTATATAAGTCACATTAACCTAATCACACGCATCATACAGTGTGTCTATATATTGAGCTTCCTTATCATGCATCCGATTCACTGCCAGTGCAGCTGCAATTTTGGGTTCAGTACCTTGCTCAAGGAGACTTTGACATGCAGACTGCAGAAGCTGGGGAATAAACTACCAACCTTCTGATTAGTGGCGAGCCCATTTTACCTAGAAATTCCTTTTAAAGCTCACTATTTGATTTGATTTATGTTTAATTTTGTAGATTCTGGGAAATGTGCTGGAGCTATCATAGGTTGGCAAACTGCATTCTGGCCCTTGCTCCATGCTTAACATATGGAAATAGACAATTGAAAATTAAGACACTTGGCATCCATTCCCGAACTACCTTAAGTCTATTTACATTTTGCGAGCTGTACTTGAAAAGATTTGGCATGCTATCATACAGTCTATCATTTGAATCAAATCCCTGTCCATTTAGCACATCTTCCTTTGGAACAGCTTCTGCCTCTTCACCCATCAAACATTTCACTTCAAATCCCACCTCAGACATCCACCCACCCCACCCACTGCTTCTGGGGAACAGCTCCAAAACCCACAGGAAACATTTGAATCAATCCCGATGATTTTAAATCTCCAACGCAGATGAATTGCAACGGCTGTCTCTCTGTTTCCACACACCCCTCTGTCTCGCTCCGACTTCCCGTAGCTCTGCTGTTTCCTTGAGGTGGTGGCATCAAGCAAAGGAAGTGTGCTCTGGATGACATATTGGTTTTCATGACAGGCACGTAAACTTTTGAAGGTCATCTAACAGGAAAGGGGCCCCTCTTGGATTACAGTGTGGGAAGTGGTTCCATCCCATCCAAAGGCGTTGAGAAGAAGCCTTTTTCCAGTGACTCTGTTGGTGAAATCTTTTACTTCATCCCTTTTTCCCCACCACATTTCCTCACACATCATCACCCACTATTAAAAGAGAAAGGATTTATTATTCTCTTAATGTCTTCTTCTTTTTGTTTATTTGTTCACATGAATTCTCCACCAGCAGCACATGGGCCTAGTGTTTTCTTTTCTTCTTAAATGTGAGGTTTGACTGGAAATAAAAGAACTTGAGTCAGTCTCCCAAACCACTGACCTTTCTTCTTGGAAAGTCAAACTAATTTATTTCTCCTTCCACAGATCTTTTGTGTCCTGTTAATTCCTTCCCTCAGGTATAACAACAGTTCACAGTGTACAAAAGCAAAGCTTGAAAAAAACAACCTCTTTTCGCCTGAATGCAAACCCACTATTAAGTCACTATGGCTGCCGGCCCTTTTAAAGATCTGGTACTGTTGCAAAAGGGCCCTGACTGTGCATTTCTAGTGGTTAGTTGAATTAGCGAGTCAGGGAAATGTAACCCTGTATCCTGGGGCACTGCTGTTTAGCCTAATTTGTTAATGATAGACCCTGGGCTTTACTAGCTTCTCAAGCCCTAGGCAAAGTGTCTGCTGCATGGGAACATGGCACTAATGCAGTGAAATATGATGTAGAGGACACATATATGTAGTAAGTATATGTCTTTCATCACTCTACAGAGCCTGCTCTTGTGTGCAGCACATTCATCACAAAGCTGCTACCACTCACCCACAGAGTGAGTTCAAGCAGACTGGAGCTTGCTCAACTCATTTCAACTTATTTGAAAAATTGGAGTTTGGACTTTGCTTCAGCCACAATGCAGTTCTTGATTTTGTGCGTATGGAAGTTCTTACTATTGCTACATAGCCAACAATCACTTGAACAGTTGTAGTCTTACCAATCCTGCAGAAATATTCAGCATCTAACAAGCTAACTCTAAGTTATCCCCAGCCCAGACGGCCCATCATGTCACTCTCTGATAGCAACTGTAGCATCCAGTCATGGCAAGCAACAATCCCCAGCACTCGCTCCCAGCAAGAAACCTAAAAACCCACCTTAAAGGTGCACTGATAGAATATTCCATATTGACATTGGATCAAATCACAATGTGTGATGGGTTGCTCATTGTGACAAACTTTCCACCAACTCATTTCATTACGGAGATTTTTAGCTCATTGCTTTGTTTATTGTGCCACTTAAAACATTCTCATCGACCTGTTTTCAAGCAGCAGAGAAAAGGCTCTGATGAACCTCCTTTACTCTCCCAGCTCATACATCTACTAAACCTTAACTACCTCTCGTTTCCATTCTCAAAACTAATAAGAGGGTGAATGTTGGAATTTTAATTGTCAGATGGCAAGAAACATGACTCTTAACGAATGTTATTCTGTCTGGATTTCTAACTACACCACCATTTGCCTACAACTTTACAGAGTGATAATGTCATGTGTTTCCAGCTTGTTCTGACCCCAAGTTGCCAAAACAATATATTAGGCTGATGTAGCTGAAGATGTGGTAAAATTATAAGGTTGCTTTAGTCCAACTCATTACCAGTGATTGCATTAGTGGAATTATGGAAGTTTGTTTGTACCTGTCTTTTCCTCCTTCTGAGAAAATCATTGAGTCAGTTTAATTGTGGGTTTTCTGGCAAAAATACAATGTCGTCTTTGTGGTCATCTGCTGTAAGAGCTGCTGTGTGAGTATTTAATCCCAGGCTTGTTTTTATGCAATCTGTGGCCCGTTGTAAAATATACCACTCGCCTTATAAATGTCTTTGAGATTGAAAGCAAAACATTTCCCCCATCCCCTGAATTGACAAAAATTGCATGACACGAAACAGCCAGGGACAATTTAATGAAATTAGATGCTGTTTGTATAATACAGCACAATTTATTTGGCCTCTGATGGATTTGGTGAATTATATATTGTGCAGAACTTTCTGTGGCAATAAATAGTACTTTTATAGTCTACACATGGTTATTTCATCAGCATGAATGGCATGTTGGTCCCAAACCTAAAGCACATTGGCTCCAAAGAAGCAATAGATGCAAAAATTCTGAGACTTTTTGGCCATGAACCTCCTTCTTCAAAATAAACGACATGTAGGAAATTTGGCTGGATGTGCAGGTTCACCCTCCGTCTGGCGGGCAAAGTAATATTACCCTTAGAGCTTCCAAGTGGCTTTTCAGCTGTATTAGACAGCATCATTTCATATTAGCATGCTCCCTTTTCTTAACATTTGACATCAGGACATCAGGTTAGCATGGAGCCAAAGAAATCATAGGCAGCTTTAAAACTAAGACTTCATGTTTAACAAGGGAACATGGCTATAAGGGCTCCATGGGAATGGCTTGTACAATGTCTTGTATATGGTGAATATGCAGAAGATGAGGATGAAGAATGGGAACCTTTGTCGCAGCTCCATCTGCTTAGCTGCTGACTCTTGAGGACATTTCATCTTTTTACTGGTCTTCTGTTTTCCATGGGCCGGCATGTAATGAATAGGGGAAACATTTGATGAATTGTTTGTCTCAATTCGATTTTTTCTTGTATTATTCTTGTGGAGGCTCTGAGTGTTTTGGGGTTTATTAATTCCTCTCTGGATGTAAGCAGACGAGCAAGGAGAGGTCAGAAACGATTGCATTCTTGCAATGCAGTCAATCAACCTTACTCATCTCCCTAAGCAGGCTGTCTGTCCACATTTTTTCATTTGGGAACTAAAAGCCTTTATATGTGAGGGCTGATACTTGTAACAAATGGTGAAAAGGGATAAAATCTGAAAAATTAGTTTTCCAGGTCTCAATAAGAGGTGGAGGCGTTTTCCCTCCCTATGACAGAGAGAAGTGCAAAAGTTCAGTTTTATCCTTAGATAGATACACACCCCTCAGTAAATCCCCTCCACTGTTTGCACAACTGCAACTGTAAATCCTTGAGGTGTGAAAGTGAATTTACAGAGTGTTGAATATTTCTTTCCTCCTGAAAATCTGCAAATTTGAGTGGGTTTGGCATCAGAGCCACGTTTTTGAAGCTTAGCTGCTCAGTTGATTGGACATGCTCTGCTGACAATCCAAACAGGCTTTTCACTTTCCTGTCACCATATTGGATATTGAGGTGGATTCATTGTTTGCATAAGGTGGACTAAGATCTCAAACACACCTCACATTATGTATACAATTCATCAGGCTAGTTATCGGTCTAGGCTGTCTGATTCTAACCCTTACCCAATGAAAAAAGTGGATGAAATGCACATTTGAGCTGTATTGTAGAGCAATACAGTTTATATCTGCATTGAGGTTTTATAAAGGATGGATGTCTCTAGTTGGTCCCAGAAAAAAGGTTCTACCAAATATATAGTATCCAATAAAGCTTTTACTTGGTCTATAACTCTGTAATTCTAAACACAGACAGAGAACACTTTTGCTTCCCAGAATAAAGAAATTTGAAGATCATTGTTTTTATGTAACCATAGATGTCTTAGTAGGCCTCAGACTAACAACTACATGGACACATGGATGTAATCAGGTGGAGGCTCTGATAATGTGGTTTGTGCTCCACCTCCCACTTCAAATTTAGAACATGTATAAACACCTTTGGCATTAGCTGTGGCAAAACCTAGCAAACTTGAAGCATTGTGCTATTTAAGGGGGTCCAGGATCTGACCATGATTATTTTATGTTGCTTGATATTTCTGACTGAGGACATGGCTGAGGTTTAGAGTTATCCTACTTAGGCTGCTTGGTTTAATTATACAAAGAACATGGTCTTTTTCTTCTTATCTCAATCAAGAAGTTGTAATAATCCAAACAATACTGCCTTAAACATCCCATACCATCAGTCTGTTTTTTGGAACATCCATATGTGTTGTTTTTATGGTAGTTACAAATTAGGTGACTGACATAACTCTCCCATTAAACCTGAACAAGTGAGCTTGACACATTATATCTGCATTAGTCTCAAGTTAACTGTCTTTTGTCATGATATCTGTGGAGGAGCAGACTTTAGGGGAGCACCCCTGTGGACAATGCAATGCTCACTACCTTCCACATCCTCCTGGACTCAAGCTATTTGTGCTATCTGATGTCCTTTCTTTCAATCATCGTCCAGTGTAGTCTGGCAGAAACGTGACAGCACAAACGTTTGGGCAGGCTGCTGTGTTTATAAAGGCAATGGGAGAAGCAGGGAATCGGAGAGAGCAGGGGATGGTGGGCAGGCTGTGTTGGGTTTTTAGATGGTGATATTCTCAGAAATTCCACAGGTTATTCCTGGATACACATGCTGGGACAGAGATAGCCTCAAGGTGGCAGGCCTCCTGCCCACCACACCAGTTTGCTCTTTGTAGCATAAAAGGTCAAATAAGCTTAAAAAACATTTATAGTACAGCATTCTAGTAGACCACTCTAGAATTGTGGCCTATTGGTTACTGTACATTAGTTGCTGGTGTAGTAAAGAATGCCTTACATTTGGTTGTGTGATTACTTAAAATACATGCAAGAGCCAGTGTTGACTAAATGAGAGACTTAAATAGGGGACAGGAAAGGGGGAACGCCCATGACTTTGCATGTTGGCATCCAGTGTAGATCTCCATTTCCGGGCGCACCAACCAGTACCCTTACACAAGCAGAAACAACAGGTGTTTGCAATAGTTAGACAGCATTAAGCCCAGCGGAGGAGAAGGCTTGGAATACATGGTATCAATGTAGTCAAGCAAACTCCCATTCAGTGTGTGTGTGTGTGTGTGTGTGTGTGTGTGTGTGTGTGTGTGTGTGTGTGTGTGTGTGTGTGTGTGTTTATGGGTGTAATGTTGTTTCATGTTGTGCCTACTACTTGTTGCACATAAAGCTGTTGCTTCAGTGGCCCCTCCTCAGGCGCCAGTCCATGCGCTATATTTGAAGCCCCTTCCCCCAGGCCTCCCAAAGTGCCTTTGGATCAAGGTGCTTTACAGTATGTCCCCTGGGTGAGTGGCTCCAGCCAACAGGATGTGATGGCAGGCCCAGAATGCAAGAGGAATCTTGCTTCCATGTTTGCTTTCCCTGCTCATGCAGACACAGTTTAAGTTTACCATTCAAGGACTGGAACGCAACTGCAGAAATGACTGGAAAAGTCATGCCCTGATGTAACTGAGACTTCATTATGCACATCCCTTCTGATAACTAAAACCTCACAATTTATAATATTGTGGGTCTTTTTTCTGAAGCAGCAATTATAGCCCTTTTAGTTTAAAATGATTGTCCCTTCAGGGTAAGTGGTAATTGCTGTTTAAACAACACTGTTCTGCTTGAAATGACAAATCTATCTAACTATTGGACACAACAAACCCGCCTGTTCAGAAATTCAGGAAATATATTGTATTATCTCGTATATGTATAGCAAATGTCATGGAAATCAGCACGTTGGAATTTCATATTTTTGTTTGTGGAACTACTCGTCCGGGAGTAGCACTAGGGCAGAGGTTTTTCTTAGCAGGGCATTGTGGGGGATGGGAGAGTGGAGGGTTTTAGGGGCAGATGTGAGGCAAAGGTAGACATATATGTGAAGTGAAAAGGACAGGTGCATGCTGGTGTTCTAAAAACAGCAGGAAGTTAGTCACTGCAGTCTAACCCGATGGTTTGGCAATGATCGGTCGGCAGTCGCATTAGCTATGTCACACAGCTCATGGCGACGATTAAGGTACTTTGCACCCAATGGCTGCATTTTACATTAAATCATGCTCCTTAGATTCATAGGTGTGACAAATCTGAACAAACAGACATGATACATATTGTAAATTAAAAAATCTGGGAGAGAAGCCAGCACCTCCAAGCATGAAAAAGTCTTTGGAAAATTATCCACAACAAATGCATTTGTGAAAAACATTAGGGTTTTCGTGACAAACCTTCCAGTAGCTCCAGGTAGTGGCAGGAGGCAGGATATTGACTTTAACAGAAAACCAAAAATCCCACACAATGTCCATGACTCAAACTCACTTTATTTCCATCATCAGGACAACAAAGCCGTTTGAACTTTATGGAATGTCAGTATGACTTTTGTCACGTTTTACTTTGACATGGCTTTGACATTTGTATGCCCCGGGTGTGTGGAAAACTCAAATTACAACAAGAACCACACCTCCAAATTAAAAGGCAAAGAGAGAATAATGTCTGGGCCCACGGGGGTAAAATTTGTCACCCTGACTGCGTCATTGGTAACTCCTGGATGTTTTTGCTCGTGTCAGGCCTCAGGGCTGGGGAAGTGATCAAATGCTCTGCACTCTCAGTCACTTTTATTTAATATTTCATGCTGGGCTACTCGTAAAGCTGTGTCTTTACCTTTTCTCCAGGAAATCTATGTAAAATTTACGACACATACTTTTTCTGTTACTCTTGGGACAAAAACTCAGAACCTCTACTTCATTCTTATTCTTAACAGTAAATTATTTGAGATGTCTATATAATTCCATCTTCCTTCACAGAAATGTCTATTATCCTTGTTCCAACTGCTTTTCATTTTAAGTGAGTACAAAGTGAATAAATTGAGTTGACAGTGGCCTTCTGGGCTGGATTGGACCAGTCTGAGGGGCAGACAGCATAAACCTCTAAGGAGCTAAAGCAGGGGATTTGATTTGACATTTCGCTGATGAGATTTGTCATTAATGATTTTCCTCACATTGCTGTGATTGACGTAACAACATATTTAGTGACCCCTGCCCTGATTCAGCAGTAATTGATTATGTCGGATGACTCCCGGCTCTCTCATTGTACTTGTGAAAAGGTCAATGGGTAGCATACTGGTGTTTTTGTGTAAGGTCTATCTCACGGGGCAGAGTGTGAGTCATGGGCTGGGCCTGGTCGTCTATCCCTCCCATATGTTTTCGATGAGCGTTTTTGAGCCCGGTAGAATCTGAACTATCAAACAGGGCAGGGCTTTTGATACGTTTCCCTGACTGGAGATACTAATAAACCCAGCTGCTCAATGAATTCACATTTGAGTATTTTATAGATTTCAAATGATAGAAGTGCTTCACCATAAGTGATGCCAATACTGTTACTGAACACATAGTTTTGGAAAAAAATACTATATTCATAAAAATGATTGCGTATATTCGTTTTCTTTTTATGATTGTGTGTGTGTGTGTGTGTGTGTGTGTGTGTGTGTGTGTGTGTGTGTGTGTACTATAATGTCAAAATACAGAGGACATGATGTCAGTGCCTTCTTAGGAGTCACAGCTTTGGCAACTTACCAAGGTCCACTCGAAAGCAAGAACCAGTAAAGAATATCACAAGCCGACATTGCCATATTTAAAGAAATGAAAATAAAAATAATTGTGCAAGTAATATGTTCTGCAAAGCTATACATGATCGATCAAACTGGATTGCCAAAAAGCTGGCACCAGCACGGCACCACAAATTTGTTCGTCTGAAAGATAAAACCACTGACTTCAGTGGCTGGGAAAAGATGAGTGAAAGCAGCAGGGGTGAGAAGTTTTCCGAAGCCTTCAAATGTAAGATTTAATGACTTTTAAAGTAAATTTATAAAAAACCAAGCAAAGCAGCTGTGTTCTGTCAGCCATCATTTCTTTCCAATGGAGATTACTCCAACTTCCACTACGCAATGTAAATGAGACTCATAATAAAAAATGAAAGATTTAAAATTAGCGTTATAGGAGATTAAGAAAAGCAACATCCTGGACCACGTGACAATGAAGGGGTTTCTTAATATGGCTGTGATGTAGCAGGAGTGCCAGCTTGTCCTGCGACGCAACAAGCTAAATCAAACCTGTGACCCTCGTAACCAAAAGCCTCATGTCGATTTCAGAAGGATAGAAACAAGATTTGCACCATTTTAGGTCAAGTCCAGCTGGAGCAAAAATAAGAACTTCTGTTTTATCAATGCTTGTTTCCATTTCCTTGTGAAGCAAAAGCACATGGTTGTTGTCTACTCCAAGTTTGAGTAGTTAAAGTACTTAAAACTCATGGGGAAAAAGCAGATGGTTGGAACATTTAAGGACCCTTAAACAATGTTCTATCATGTATGTGCCATGAAGTTTGCGCCGTGACAGAATAAATGCTCAATTGGAGCTTATGTATGTAAATTGTGTAAATGTGCTCAATGCAAAACCAGGTTTTAAATGGAAACGTTTGGGTCGTACCATTGACACCATGATAGGTAATAGGATAGGATCTCTCCAAGGAAACATATCGACATGCATTAATGTGCAAAGTGTAAACTTGTAAAAAAGTCAATAGTGCTGATTGTACTATTATCAAATATCAAATCATTATCTCCATGCGCCGTGACTGGCAATCATTTATTTTAAGAGGCCATTTTGAGCAGCGGACACAGACAAAGCGATTCACCGTGGTTCTTACTGGAACACAGGATTGTATATCAGGATCAAAATGTTTTTGGATTGGGCGCGATGGAAATGATTTGATTTACAACCCTTCCATCAGATTCAGGATTGATTGGTAGTAAACCTATCTCCAACACTGCCAGGGCAGTAAAATATTTTCAAGTTTCCGGGCTCACTGGGCTGTGGCGGTCATCACTGGACAACATGTCATTGAATCCCTTGACTTTGATTGTGATTTATGCTGGAATGATTTATCATGACGTCCCTCTGAAAACATGGTCGAGCCTGGCCGTGGCGTGTCTCAGTGTCTTGTTGTTTGAGGAAATAGGTTAAACACATCAGTGAGTCATGACCTGGCACCGATGTGTCATTTTTGATGTGGGAGAGGTGTTTTCTAGAGTCAACGTTTCAGCTTCAGCTTGAACAGAGAAAATCCAGTACATAAAGGTTGCGAAACAAAACAATTCTGAAGCTTGTCAAGGCTGCTCCACAGTCGTGGCTAAATTACCAACTGAGCACCACCCATAAACACTGGGTATAGAAAATGGGTTAATCTGGCACTAGTATTTGTTTTATACATTATGAAGTGATCACAAGCATTTGAGGTATTCAGACTGTATGTGTATAATGTATAGTTTCATGTGAATGTTAATGTTTATCTCTTTTTCTCTTTCTCTTGTCTTGCAGGACCTCCAGTAAGTTGACCAGTGCCTTGTGTGATCTGCATGTGGTAAAGTGACGACTGTGTTTATTTTTGTATTTTGGTGTGAAGTAGATGAACTTGAACTTATCTGATGACAGTATATTGCCTTGTCTGGATGCAGTGATAGTCTGTATGCTGCCCTGTTATTTGGCTTTTTATGTCATGAACCAAATGTTTTATTTATTTTATGGTTGTAAACTGTGCTTGAAACACCTGTGACCTGTCCAAGGTGTACCCAACCGCTTGCCCTCTCTGCACTGGGAAAGGCTTCAGTCCCATGCAACTCTGCACCGAACTTGGTTGAATGCATGCAAAGTTGAAATCAAGCCTTCGGTTAAATGGAAAACCTGCTGACTCCTGTGCCTCAATGCCACAAGGTTCAGGAAGACCGGTCCAACCATCTGGACACTATGAGTTTGACTTTTGTACAGCCGTGACAGCTTTAAAATCACATCTGCCAAAAATCCCTCCCTGGAAAATGTGAGGGATAGTTCGTACAAAGAAGGTTTGAAGGTACATGAGGTCAGACAGCGAAAAATAAGCTAATTTTCCACTCACATACACTTCCATCTCCACTGGATCTGAGCAATTTAAAGACATGGTCACATTCCACTTTTCTTTATGCGTTCCATGGCATACAGACACGGTGTCAAACAAATGTCATCTAAAGATCATTTACGATGAGATTAGCTCACAAATAGCTTCCAGTAAAATGAAAAAGAAAGGGAGATAAGTGGGGAGATGAATGCAAAAGAGCTTAGAGTTTCACAGAGTAAATAGCCATGCATATAAAAACTACAGAATGTTTCAGATGTCATATATACAGCTGTGTCTGATCTTAAAATAGTAAAAATTCTAAAAATGTCACAGTGTCTGTGTGTGTGTGTGTGTGTGTGTGTGTGTGTGTGTGTGTGTGTGTGTGTGTGTGTGTGTGTGTGTGTGTGTGTGTGTGTGTGTTCAAGTTCAGTAGTAGGGTAAAGCCAGTCAGCTTTTGGGTAAAATAATAGAAAGAGGAATGGAGCAAGTCAAACCCTCTCATTCTGTTATACACCCCAACTCACTTCTTATTGAGCATAGAAGAACCCAGGAGACTATGTATCCCAAGCACAATGGCCAAATATACGCTTCTCCCACCATCCCCTCCCCAGCATCCCATTCATTCAGCAGCACTTTGCCAAATGGGAGCCACATGTTGGAGGGTTACCGTGTAATTCAAGTGAAAGGTTCCTTCCGGCAGTGGGTGACCTTCGCCCCCTGCAGACAGCCCCTGAGCCAGTAGCTAATGGGCAGACGCCTACATGCGGTGTGTTCACACTCACCACCTGGCTGTGCACCTTCATACACTGCCCGCTCACTGCCCGGTAGCCTGATTTAGTCAAAATAGTGCTCATCTGATGAGTCAAGCACCGGCCACACTGAAGTACAAGTAAGACTTCTATCACATTGAGAAGATTAAGTTGATGAAAAAGCAGGACTCATGTACTATCTCTTAACTGTAGGTGAAAACAATTCTAGCCTGTGGGGACAACAACTAAACATGAAGGAAGTGCAGAGTTTGAATTAAATGGAGAACAGGGAAGATCAGGAATCAAGGCAAACATCTATACTGGAATGAAATGAACCAAAACTGAAAATCTTGGGCAGGGTAGGTCCTAATGTATTGGGTTATTTGTCCATGCTTCATGTGTCACACTTTTGTCTCTTCATAGCGTAGAGTAATAAGTGATTTACTGGCAAAGATTGTTTGGAACACTCCAAAGATACAGATCAGCAATGGACAAGTGGATTACTCTGTCAGACTGATGTTTTAATGGATTATGACTTTTTTCCATCACATAAAGTCTGATGGAAAAAATGATAGTTGTCACAATGCACCATCGAGCCACTGCACAGAATGAACACATGACAGTCTTCAAAGATATTTACAATCAGTCATCAGAGCCAATAATCAGGAGCTCAGATTGATGTTTCACGTTCCCTCCATCCAGGATTATGCTCGCCCACGCACAAACACACACACACGCACACACACACACACACACACACACACACACACACACACACACACACACACACACACACACACACACACACACACACACTGGACTCCTCCTGGAGGAATATTAATAACATGCAGACATTCAGGAGCAGGCAATCATCATTCTCCTCCGTGGAGAGTCAATTCCTTAGCAGCTTTTTGGAACATGTCAAGAGTTCCTGTTTCGACTTCCAACCAATTAGCGTTCCATCCTTTACAAAAAGCACAGATTTGTGTTCCGCTCACTCAGTGAAAACAAAGCACACTAGACTTTTGACTGTGTTCTCCCTCTTGCTCATAGAACCTGGACATAACTGAAGGTCTTTGTATTCTAGCTCCTTGTGATTTGTTTCTTGATGAAAGCCACCAAGCTGACATGTTGTCATATCCGCATTAGTGGGGTATTCAAGTAGGGTTAGAAGCTTTGAATAGGGTTGGTTACACAGAAAAATGGGGACTTTCAGCATGTGTTCTCCCAAAAGCAACCTTTGCATGCGTCTTTGTTGTGAAATTCGAAAACTGTTCTTTTGTGTTCTGAAAAATCTGTGTTGTGTTAAAATGTGATTCACTGGATGCATTTGGACCAGAATTTAGGGAGGCATGCTACTGCATCAGTAGTTTTGTTTGTTTGCGCTGTCACTGACCTGAAAAGGCCAAAATAAAACATACATAACAGCAGAGATGTCATGGTACTAGGTCGATAACAAACTCCTGAATATGTGACAGTATCTGTCTTTATAGTAAGATAAGATAATAGTAATAATAAACAACAGGCATTTTAGTCTGATTCAAATAGAAGAAAAAGGAAGACAGACATGGCTAAACAGGGAGTGGCAAGTGCATATGCAACAACAGGTCCACAGTGACCTTTAGGGAAAGGCAAGAGTTGTTCATGGAGGCATCATTAAGAATCATTACGCTCCTAAGCTATAGACAACCATTGCAAAGTATGCAAACAATACAACAGACCAATTCAAATGTAAGGAAGAAACACTGCAATTTTATCCAAGCAGCTCAAAGAAAAGCATCCAGATCTGTACACAGATTTCAAAGATGTCTTATTGTCACTGAATGCAATCTGTGAGATGTAGCAACAGCTAATAACATTGGTAGTCAATCAAGTAGAAGTGATTTTTTTGAATGAACATTTTCACACTGTCACAATGTAAGGGCACGATATCTAATTTGGCTAAGTAGAATCGTCGAATTTCAATTGTATTTGGTAGCAACTATAAAATTGCTGGCAGGGTGACATCCCTATAAGAAAGTAATTACCATGAATCTCTCCTAATCATTTTATTCTGGCCTGGTGCAGTGCAGTTGTCTTTCATATGTAGACTTTAATTGTAAAGTTCTCTCTTTCCTTTTTGTACCAACCTTTTCTCACCCCTTTTTCAGGGTCCTCCTGGACGAGCAGGCTTTCCGGTAACTCTCTTTTTAACTGGTGTTTTTGTGTGTCTCTAGATACAGTTTTTGCATATGTGATCACTGCAGTATTGATCTCTCTGTCTGCTCTCTGCTGAATATTTGGATTATTAGATTAGTTTGTTCAGCATAGGTAAAGTGAAATTGAATATATCCAAGCTTTTGGCACCAGATCAGCCTTAAACAACGAGTAAGCAAACAAATCACAGACAGAATATATATATATATATATATAATATATCCTGCTTTACTAAATTTGTTTTGGAGGAAACATGATGTAGGAGAGCTGCAGTGATGCTACATTTTCTGTAGCCTAGGTTTTTCTCAAGCCTTTCTCTTGCTTCCTCAAACCAAAATATTTCGGACCTGTTTTGAAGCACTGTAACCTAACTAAATTTAAAATTAGGGCTTGCTTAGCACAAAGCGAAACAAGGGCATTAAAGACTGGGAATTAGCTGTCTACCACTAATTCAATTGTTATCCCATGGCAAGTGCTTCACTATTGTGCAGTGTCATAGTAGCTTCCCTCACTTTGACTTACATGGACACCAATATTTTGATCACTGACCTTAGTCAGGATAAGACATGATTTTGATTATGTTTTTACATTATTTTCTAGCAAAAATATTCCACTGATAGTCCTGTTTACATATTACAGAGCATAATAATGACTCACATCATTACGTTCATTAGGTTAATCCGCCTCTTGTATAACCCTTATACCTGAAATTGTTTGATGTATAATCGTACTGTATAACATTTTGCGTGTTTTCTTTCTAAATTTGCAAAAGTCTCAAATCCTTTCATTCCATCTTGTTTAAACCAAGGACAAGCATTGTCAAAGAGACGGTAATTGCTGTATGTTGATGTCGCCAAATGCTCCAATACAACGTTATAATGTGAGGTCAGATATTCCACATGTCTTAATCCGATTATTAGTATGATCTTATTCAGGTTAAGGTTTTCAGAATATGGCATCATCATCCTGATAGTTGGCTTATTTGGGTTAATAACAAAATAGATTATTGTCATTATTTTTAAACTGGCCCTTGTTTCAATAAGTTGCAGAGGTTTTCAGAACAGGTTTATACCACTGAAACACGGTTCCCCTCCCAACTCTTTCAGTTAGAAAAGGGTAGCGGTTTAATATGGGAAATAAATTAAGTGAACACAATATTTACATGAATCATAATATATTGTAGATTTGTATAATGATTTTTTAAGAAACAAAATGAATCTATGCAGGATTAAGTTTCCTACCAAACACATTTTCTACTGCAAAGCAGTTGTGTATATATATATTTAAGAAAACATGATGGTATGACTCCAACTTGAACCTTGTGTACAACCAATCATCAACCGTTAAACTGTTATTGAACTCAAATATATCTAGACACATTTACCATGGGAATAGAAATCACTGAACAACCTCTATTTTTTTTCTGTGATTACTCTAGAAACTTCAGAGATGTCAATACAGCAGTGAAACTAAATGCTTATAGCTTTAAAACACTATCAATTCAAAACAACATGGCCTCTTAGTTGTTTTCACTAAAATGCTTTCCTTATTTCTGCTACAGCTGGAATGTACTGTAATGCTTGCAAATGGTCTACTGTTTCGTCATATCTAACCCTCTTTTCTTTCCAATCTAACACTCGCTCTTCACTCCTTCCCTCTGCTGACCTAGTCAACATGTCAAACCCACAGGGTTCCTTTACTGAAAACAGGTGGCCATCTAGTGTCTGACCTTTGTGCTATGTTGCCAGTTACAAGAAGCAAAGGGTTGACTCTCTATGTCAAAGGGTGGATGATATTCTTTGCAACGATTTGTGATTGATTACTTCCGTTGAGCAGCGGGAAATGAAGTCACAAGCAGTCTTTGACAGAATGATGGGGGGAAGATGTGTTTTTTTTTTTTTTTTTTGAAAGAGAACCCGTAACAGCAAATAAGGGAGCAATGTTTTTCATACTAGGTGGTCATACTTATGTAGGTCTTAAAGGAATTAGAACCCACATATATGATCGATGTATTTTAAACACTTTTCTCCTTCCTTGCCTTTCACACACTCACTTATATTTCCCCACATACATGCGGACCAAGCTCACTTTGTGCAGTATTCCTAGAATTCCTACTAACCGCTTGGCTAGACACATGCAACTTAAGAATTGACGATTCAGTCATAACTCATAAAAGGTCCCGTGAGATTTTTGCAGTCATCTTTATCTGCTGCCTCACAACTCATGGTTTCATGAAGGTGTGGAAGTGAGGACATTTTGGCTGGTCCTCACTTTCTGACACACCTTTCAAAGGATGTTTGAGGTTTGTCACTCAGTCTTAAGGTTCAAGTTAGATTCAGGTGTAGGGTTATATTCTGTTGGGATGGTTAAGGTTACAGCTAGGAGGCAGGGGTTGGATTATATCAGTGAGCGTCTTCACAGAGATAGAAGTACATGTTTGTGTACGTTTGGCCTGAATATGAGGTCCAGCTGTGTCTCATTAACACTGTAGATACACCACAGACACCTTGACATTCCACTGCTAAGGACCTGCATTAATCCTTTTGACTGCAATGTGTTTGTCAGCTCAAGGCTTAGTTTGTGTGTGTGTGTGTGGTGAGACTACCAAGGCTGTAATAACTCTGAAAACCACAGAGAGAGTGACAGGCTCTACAGGGGAAAGGTGAAAAGGGAAAACAGCCTACTTGACCTATATCTTTTAGGCAGGGATAGTTTAGTATTGTAGAAACATGCTTGGGACGTAGAGCAGAAAGAATAGTGCGGCAGTGATGTGGTTTCTGTCTGTGGAAGTGTAGTGCAACACATAAACTGGCCGAGGGTTTACAAGGCACTCGGTCCGTCTCATGGCTACAAAACCCTACTTTATAGTGAAGGTTGTATTTTGTGGTCACAGCAAATAATCATGTAAATCATGTTAGCCCTGTGCTCTGGATCAAAACCACTTTTGGTGGTGCCATTTTTTCCCAAGGTCTCGGTTTAACTCAGAAGCTTGGACAGGGCTTCAAAGAACACAGCTGTAGCCTGATAGTATTTAAGTGCTTTAAAAATATGCCATATGACTAATGAAAGAGATACTTCCAAATCTGATGTACCAGGACTGAAAACAGCTGAAACCATGTTCAGACTCAGACTCCATAGAAGAAATGATTGGCGCTACATGTTCGATCAAAATATATAAGACAAGCACCATAGCTTCACTAGGGTATATACTGCTTGAGAAGATTTCACTCAGACACCAGCATGGACCATTCCAACATCTGATCGGACAAATTTACCATTCACTTGATACTCACTGGACTTCAAATGGGATTAATTCGTGGCCAAAATTAGGTTCTGAACAGAAACTTCCTAGCGATACATTTTATTGCAAGAAAAAGATGTGAATTTTGACTTAAGCTTCTTACAGCCATTCATCTAGTGACCATGTGCTCCAGCTTTGATGCTCAGCAATGCTGGTTGTCATGCAGACTATCATAACAGTCATGAGACATGACAGACATGCAATAGATGTATTGTTCTTTTCTAGGCAAGTTTGCTTGTCTCCACCAGAAACAGCTGCCCCTCCGCTTTGTGTCTCTTTCAGCATCCATTTACATTGTGAGTCACATTGTGACTTACCTGCAGTTACTAGCCTTATTCATGGATCTTGATGAAAAAACATCAGACAAAGTTAGGGGAATGATTTTTATTAGAGTGACAAATGTGGTGCAGCTTGATTGAATTTGAGGGGGCTATTGGTCTTTGGCGTGTTATGTGCTTCACTGACGTAATGGGAGAGAAAATAAGGGTCCAGCTTGTTTTGAACTTTTGTGCATTGAGAATAAAACCTGGGATCACTGACGGGTGACTGACTATAGCTAGCTACAGACAAGTGTGCTTGTCAAGCTGCCCTTGACTCAGCCTCCACCCTTCTGAGATCAGGTATATCATTATTTTACAAATGCACAGATTTGTGTGGAAACTGAACTTGAACTTCAGAAGATTACTTCAACAGACTTCTCTTCCTAATAGGAGGCAGCAATAGCAGGTGAACAAGTAGATTACACTTCTTTTTCATCTCTGTAAGATCTGCAGTAGATTTCCGAAGTTTCAGACCAAATATTGTTTCACAAGTAGTGCAGCTGCTTTAAGGGATAGTTCAGTGGGTAAGTTGTTTGCATTGCAAGTGGGTAATAAAGAGAGAAAGTAGGTGTGTGATGGTGGAGGTTGTTGACTGCAGCAGATTGGAAGTTAGCGGTATAGCTGTGAACTAGCAGTGCATGAGCTCTTTAAGACCCAAGACAAGTCCCTCTAGTCTCACTGCTGTCAGACGCCTGATCTGTCTCACTGCTGTCAGACGCCTGATCTGTCTCACCGCTCTCAGATGTCCTGATCTGTCTCACTGCTGTCAGATGTCAGACTGCTGCCTATTTGTGAAAGTCACCCCGCCCCCTGCTGCTTTGCAACATTATCTCAGATCTATCTTGAGTCTTGGGCTGGAAGTGATTGCCTCAGAATAGCTTTTTTTTCTTTCAGCATCATGAACTGCTTGTCTCTAGTCTCCACATTAGGCATGGCATGGTGAACCGACTAAACAACACAAAGGAGTCTTTAAATGGATACCATGTCATCAAGACTTTTTAAAACAAACTGTGAATATCCAGCATTAGCATCTCTTTACCTGCAGTAGGACCCATTCCCGTTCACTGATCAATTCTAACAGTGACACCAATTCAGTAAAACTTAAATGTGGCAGCTGCTCTTCTTATCATGCTACAGTTGAATTCAAATTAAATATGGTTAACATAGATGAGATTAAATCTTAAATGTACTTTGTAATGGTCAAGGATGGCCCATAAGTCGAATGGCAAGGTATCCCTTTAAGAGTTCACTTCAGTCTCCACTCTAATGTTCTTAATGACCCGTGTTTCTTCTGAATTTGCACCGGTCAATAGGGTGACAAAGGAAGTATGGGAATACCAGGGAGAATGGTGAGTTTGAGTATGACGCACACTATAGTAGTGGCTACATTCATAACACGGGCAATGGTGAAAGCAGCATATCAGCTGTACAGAAAGCATTGATTTAAGAATAAGGCTGCTGTTTTCATGCTTAAAATGCATATAGTCTTAAAGGCCCTGCACACCTATGGCAAACCCACACAGGATATTTTACTAATCATGGCTGCTCTTTGAAGGTCTACTTCACTCTTTCGTCTGCTATGTTGTTTCTGCAAGGGCGGGACAAATGCCACCTTTATCATTGCAATTACCCCCCTCCAGGCAGAGGTCTAAACCAACCAACATAACTGCAGAGGTGTTTGGGGCCTTTAACTGAACGTTACACTGATGATAATGTTGCATCGAGAACAAAAACGTGCACATTGTAATGCTGTTACCACTGCTACAGATATTCTAAGCGTATGTTATGTTTCACATCACAGTAGTTTAATTAGTCCCACATTTTCTGTCATGTTTGTACCAGCATATATTGCCTTCCCACATTGTTTCATGTGTGCAGAAATTGAAAAGTCAACAGACCAAGGCCTTATAATTTACAGACCAGTAATCTCACAGCAATGTCAGGAGGTATCCACTTAACATTTCACAAAGTAAATGTAATTACCAAATACAGCATTAGCAATAACAAACAATATAAAGTTACTAAAAATATTTTTACTCAGGTATTTTTTGTAGTCACTGCAGCCTGTAATTTACAAGGTTACCACACAATTCATTATGAATATTTCCTTTTGATATAGCCATATATCAAACAGTTTCAGCCCTGCCACATGTGGATATTGTTTAAAACATAGTTTTACTCAGATTGCAGTGTGGTCTCCGTAGCTTACAGGCCTCTCACCTTGCACAGGAATTTTGACAGCATGAAAATAAGTCAGAGTGCTGAAGTATGAGAATATTTGAATGCCAAGAGCAACTAACTGAGGCTTTTAGTAA
The DNA here is from genome assembly GCF_009819705.1 of Hippoglossus hippoglossus. Taxonomy (NCBI): domain Eukaryota; kingdom Metazoa; phylum Chordata; class Actinopteri; order Pleuronectiformes; family Pleuronectidae; genus Hippoglossus; species Hippoglossus hippoglossus. Next base: position 23,095,271 of record NC_047165.1, on the reverse strand, counting down.
CAGATATCCTATATTTATATTCCAAAGAGCCATAAAGGCCTCTGAAACAAGTTTTACAATGTGGTTACTGTGAATTAAATGCATTAGAATAAATTCAGTGTAAAGCTGGGAAAGTCTGCAATAAATACATTATGACCAAAATTGGATCATATCTGATTCATTAAGGGTGAACAATACTGACATATTTTGCTCTGATTTTAAGTGAAAGGCCAGAACTGGTGAACTGAAGTGTTTGTCTAACTCTGCTCTTGAAACAGACCTGTGTTTCCCTCAGTGAAGTAACATATTTAACCCCTACTCAGATTTGTTGTATCACGGTGTCTGATAAAATAGTCCCTCTTGATGCTGCACTGACTGACTGTCCTTAGGCTGTAGCTTTTTACCCTACAGCAATCATCAGTGGTAAAAGAAGTATTCAGAACCTTTACTTAAGTAAAAGTACCAATATGCAAAAAAGTATGCAATTAAAAGTAAAGGTCATGCAGGATAGTGCATAAGTATCAGAAGCTAAATGTAGTTGAAGTATTAAAGTAAAAAGTCAGTTTTGGTCTAATTGACTGATATATTATTATATATCACTGTTTAACATCATTAGATGATTAACACTGATGCATCAGTATGTGGGCAGCATGTAGCTGTTGTAGCTGCTCCAAATGGAGCTGGTTCTTATTATAGTTCTCAAAAAAAAGAAAAATCGACACACGACAAATCAAATCGGATCAAACACATCTTTTTTTTCAGATTTTTGGTTTAATATTAAGATATTTGATAATTTGAACATTTATTATAATTAAATCATATAATAAATTACTGTTTGGTTGATCTGTTAACTCAAACATGTCTGAAATATGACAGTATGTTGTATGTTAAAAGCTTGTTATCTTATCCACGGTGTAAAATCGCCATCTTAAAATTAACTAATAACTAAAACTGAATTAATGAAGTAGCCTACAATATATCTCGCCATGTAGTGGAGTATAAAGTAGCATAAAATGGAAAAACCTGAGTAAAATACAAGTACCTCAAAATTGTAATTGAGTGCAGCACTTGTTTTAATTAACTAAATGTAAGTTGTTACTTTGCATTAATGAAAAACTTTAATATCTCAGAATGTACCACATCTAAAGGCAAAAGCATCTCAAGACATTGGTCTCTTTTTCAACTTATGTAACATGAGTATTATATTATATGGACTATCTCCTTAACAGCTGTCCAGTCAAATATGATATAATATAATATAATATAATATAATATAATATAATATAATATAAATAAAAAGTTACAACAATGTTTGGACCTGATTCTATTGTAGGAAAGAATGTTTCAGACACTGTTCAAACAATCTGACTTGCACTTTGTTTGAAACACATTGAGGCCTTTTGTTTCCATTCAGCTCCACTTAACTGACACATATACTAGCTCCCCTTAGCTCTGTCCCCATCCCGTCCCCATCACTAGTGCTGGAGGATGCTGCATGTCCTGAACCGTCTCCATGACTCTAACACTGGTTCCTCTCTTTCTTGTGTCTCTCTCCTCCCCTCACACCTTTTTGCATGCTACTGTGTCTGCTGTGACTGATCCCAGGCCTTAAAAGGACGCTCAGGGGAGAAGGTAAGTTTAGGAGCATGTGCATTTAGCAGGATTATGCAATGTAGCACAAGCCGAAGACAAACTGGAGCTTTGTCCTCTCATTTCCTGGCTTTGGTTTGGTGTCTTTCGTTAGTTTGATCACGTGCGGTGAATCCAGTCTGCTTGTCATCAGCACAAGTAGGATGACTTGTAATAAAAGGTTGACATATAAAATAGGCTGTCATTTGAGACATTGCAAAGATGGTGGGCGGTGGTGCTAGTGGCTAGTGCACAGCTGTATTGTGTGTACAGGTAGCATGCGATTTATATCAGGAACTGAAGTCTGTATTTTTAAACAGCATCAGAATCCCATTCTATAAATGTTTTCCCACCCTGGTTGGATTACCTGAGCTCTTTACACATTGAAACACAATAGTAACAATTTGTCACATAAGCGTCAAAAAGTTATAATTTAAGATTCCCCAAAGAAAGCAGAGCGACATTTATAGAGGCCACAGCAGAGTGCACGAGGAGATTCTCAAAGAGAAAGTAGAATGAATAGAGTTACACGTTGAGATAAATAATGCTGTTTCTGGTGTGTCCGGCCACAGTTAAATCTCAGCTCTCTGTCATGTTCTTACTGTAAATATGAGCTGCCAGCTGGGAGGGAAAAGATTGATATTAGCCTCAAGGTGAAAATTGCATGTGAGGCATGTTTTACTGGAGGCCCACCACGTCCCTCTTGGCTTCATGAAATGCAAAAGTAAATTTGCCAATGTCAGCAGAACAAGGACATAAAAATCTAAATAATCCCTTTTATTCACATCAATGTTATGAACTCTACCCACAAAATGTCCGATGTTTGCTACATCGTGTCGGTGGTTCGTCAGTGAAAATCAGCTCAGACCTGCGGGTTCCATCCAGTAAAATGCTTGGCTGCTTACAAGTCAAATTGGAATGTTTCATCACTGAGATCGCTATGAAGCAATGCTTTAGAGGGAGTCCATTTTTTCCAGTCTTGTGCATGCTCACAAAGACACAGAGCATGTGAGTGATGCTTATCAAAGTTTTCACACCATTCCAAAGATCAGCGGCTACAACTGCTTAAAAATCTTTGTTGTAAAAGAGAATGTATCAGATTCATAACATACCTGGAAATGCATTATCACATGACCATGTGAACAGGAAGAAGTACTCTGCAGTTGGTTTCGAGGGCTTTCACACCTGGTTTGGTCCATGCCTTCGTCTGAATGAAAGTAACAGGTGTGAAAGGTGCCTCGGACCACAGTCTGGGCCGATGGACAAAACTTTTGTCCAATATTAAGAGGTGGTCCTGGTCCAGATCAAACAAACCCTGATTCGGGTCATTTGGAGGATGAAACCTAAATAGTTCAGACCTTCGGACTAATTGCTGGAAGTTGGGACAGCATTGAGCTACAGAAGAAGAAAAAGGAGTCGAGGAAGCTAACAGGACTGCTTGTAGGCTTCACCTCAGACGATTTAACGTTTGGTAGTGACACCCTAATGATATTACAGTGGTAAATGGTTTTGTATTTATATAGCGCTTTTCTAGTCTTGATGTCAGTACAGTTTTACATTCACCCATTCACACAGTGCATCTATTAGGAGCACTTTGTTGTTCTATGAGGGGCAATTCGGGGTTCAGCATCTTGCCCAAGGACACTTCGGCATGCAGATGGGAAAGACTGGGGATCGAACTGCCGACCTTCAGGTTGGAGGACGACCGCTCTACCCCTCAGCCACAGCCGCCCAATGGCACCCAAATTAACCAAGTGAACCCATCTATTAATTCATTAAAATGGAAATATATATTTTTTGTCTTTAATAATCACGTCTGTCTACAAACCGAGGAACAGCAAGGGCAAAAAGCAAGACGAATTCGTGGGGATGTAGCCAATGGAAAGAAAAGGCAGAGAAAGTGAATGCCAAAAAACATGAATGTAAACAATGAAAGTTACAGAACTGGGGCTTTAATATTTACAGCAGACAGACAAAGTTAGCAACTCGCTGGTGAAGAAAAGTAACATTCAGCATCTGAGTTAAAACAGAGCCAAAGGAATAATTGACATACAATTTATATGCAACGCTATGAAAGGATGATGACTAATATGTGTCCACTGACATTGACTCTTGACAATGTTGACAAATGTATGAAATGCGGAAACAGCAGATTTATAGATATGTTTTCTTCTAATACAACAGGATTTGTGATGTGTAGGGTCGAGTGTGCTTCGAAAAGGAAACGCACAGCACATTCTTGACTGTCACACCACCGTGATAAGTGGTTGTTAGCCAAGCACGAGGAAACAGAAATAGTAACCTGACCCCCCCCCCAAGTGCAGGGAAATGGAGGGGCTGCTGCTTGGATCACTCTTCAGATGAAAATCTAAAATAATCTTTTGGCTTCCTTTTTATTTTAATGGGCTACCATTTTAGTAGACAAGAAAGATACACAGCCTGAGCACATTATTAGGAACACCATACTGATACTTGGAAGGGCCTTTCTAAAAACAGCCTCAGTTCTTTGACACTGATTCCACAAGATTGTGGAAACTTTCCTTTGAGATTCTGCTCCATGTTGACATGACTACATCACATCATCTCTGTGGATTCACATCTGGTGACTCTGGGGAGATCACTGACATTCACTGAACTCACTGTCCTGCTAATGAAACCAGTTTTAGCAGCGTTATCCTGCTGGAAGTGGCCATTAGAAGATGGTAAACTGTGGCCATTAAGGGATGAAAATGGACAGAAACAATACTCAGATCAAACCATGACTGATTGGGGGCTATTAATGTCCTAAAGTTTAAAAACAGAAGCCTCAGTAGAAATCCTGATTCATCAGACCAGGCTACGTTTTTCAGTCTTCAACTGTGCAGTGTTGGTGAGTCTGCGTCACTTCAGCCTCACATTTCTTGATGTTTTTTCGTTTTCCTCACGATTCTGAGTAAAACTCTCGGGACTCATGAGTAAAAAATTCAGATTCTGCTGTTTCAGAAATACTAAAACCTGACCATCTGACCCCAATAATCACATTTGAAGATCCAATATTCCCTTCAAATACTCACTAAGCTTCTAGCACCAGCTATTTCACAAGGCAACGCAGATTAACGTTACTGTGAAACTTTCAGAGCTTTTCACTGTTATGCATGTCCACCATGGTTGTCTGAGAAGTGGTATTTACTGTTTGTGTTGGAAGTAGACACATTGTGTGTAGGTGCTGGTGGAGTCATTTTCCCCGTCTGTTGCTACTGTATTTACCTTCGGAGGAATGCATCGATGTGCTGAATTTCACTGATCTCTGGGGTTGACTTGGAAAGCAACTTATGTTTTCTTCCTGTCTTTCTATCTGTCCACAGGGAGCACCAGGCGAGCCAGGTCTATCTATCATTGGACCAAGAGGACCTCCTGTAAGTATCTTCACATGTTCCTACACCTAATAAGCCTCTTATCTTCAATTACTGCTGCCTGCCTGCATGCCAGAATTTTTTATGGGCTACCATTTTAGTAGACTTCTGCTTAACGCATCAGCCTGTCTGACACTGACCGACATGTTTCATTTCTGTTGATTAAACCTGACAATTGGAGTGACTGAGTGACTTGTTCTTTCTAGACTTGAGCGGTTCGGGGCTCAGGTTTAAAACCGTCTTAGTTCAAGACTGGAAGAATTCACCACAAATGATGGAATAATACGTTTCTTTACAGACTGTAGAGACAGCAGCATTGTTCAACTGGATTGGAGGTGTAATTTGGCCATAAATTGGATCATTAGTCATGCTTGTTTTATCAGGAAGCAGAGTGAGAAACCTCATCCTGGTCCAACTGGGGTCAGTGTTTGTCATCAGGCACCAGGCCTCAATGGTTCCTCTTGTTAAAACCCAAAATCTTGGGAGGAAAAATTACTTAAGTTTTTGTTTTCAATTTCCGGGACAATATTGCCTCCTAAGTTGCAAAATATGGCAGAACCAAGAGCCCAGTCAACTTAAGTGGAGCACACATCTGTTTTTCTAATTGATGGCTATTACAATCTATACCTGTGTGTGCCCACACTTCCTGGATGGTAATAGGCATTTCTAATGAGTAACAGGCTGTGGAGGAAGCTCCGCACAGTAGGAGCCAAGTCTTGAACTTAGAGAGCCAGTCAGTCCCTAACACTTAGAAGCTTGTTTACCACAGCAGGTGAAACTGACATGAGGAACTCCAGTAGTGACCATAGATGAAACAACGAAGGTATTTCAACAGAGAGGTGAAAGGAACAAGAGGAAATGGCTGCTTACGTGAGCCAAGTGCCCAAGTGCCCTGACTTCTTTGCCACATTGTCATCAGGTCATCAGGTTGGATAGATCGGTGCAGAGATAATTTCCACTGAGAGACAGGTTTTCAACTTTACAGTTTGACTGTGGGCTGCAAACAGCAGCACACGTGTGAGTGTGTGTGTGTGTGTGTGTGTGTGTGTGTGTGTGTGTGTGTGTGTGTGCGTGCGTGCGTGCGTGCGTGCGTGCGTGCGTGCGTGCATGCATGTGTGTGCATGGTGTTCATTAGCACGTACACAACGATGTATTAAATGTATGCAGGGAAAATTGTTAAGGGAAATGATTGTAGTTTTCAATGCAAAATGCATTTCCATGCCAATTTGAAAGGCAACCCTTGACCTTGGAAACACTCTACCTAAATATATTTAATTCATAAGCCTTTACAGAAGCTTTTTACCTTCACTGCATCTCGATTTCTCTAAGGACATTTTTTGAGTAAGTGGTTGTGAGTGACAAAATAAAACTTATGTCATGGTCGAGTGGATGGATCTTTGTCATTGAGATTTTTCAAGACTCTTTTTCCACAATTGTGTTGATCATGGAAGTTAATTCTCGATCTTATAATTTGCTCTTTGACAAGCTTTAGCATCTTTTCAAAAAGGCTAAACAGCCCTGGTATCTCCTTTCACTAAACTACCTCCAACTGATTATCCCACCATACTTTAAGAATGACAACAAACTCAATGAGGCTTTGTCTGCTTCTCTCTAGGGACAACCCGGAACACGAGGCTTTCCAGGCTTTCCGGTGAGTCATCACTGTGATGTTTGTTGTGTTAATTCTATAAATGATTACTTTCAATAGTTGAATTAATACGACTGCAATGTCTGTTCATTCTGAGATTATTTTCTACACAAGAAAGTGGTTATTGGCTCAAGGCAAGAGTAGAAGTAGTAGTAGTTTTTTATATTGTCAACATATATGTTAATATATATATATATTAATATTTAATAGTGTGAGACAACTTTATCAACCTATATCTGCATGTTTAATTGTACAAATTTAGAGGGTTATAGTCAATGTTGTCTTAACTTATTTTTTGTCTATTAAAATGTTTTGACTATGTTATATAGAAACTCATTCCCATTCAAGTTCTATAGATGTTTCCTTCAACACAAGCCATACATAATCAGAAATGGTACAGAATAACTTATCTGCTATCGGACAGGAGCGCTGCTCCGCTGCAGTGCTGTGTTTGTGATGCAATCGCTGCTCTTCATATTCTCTAATATCTCTCTCTCTCTCTTTTCTTTCATTCTAGGGTCCAATTGGTTTGGATGGCAAATCTGTGAGTTTCCTCTCAGCTGTCAGATAGTTAAATTAGTGGATAACTAGTGAACATTAGTGGTGTGTTCAGTCAGGGGCCAGATTCCAGCTCCCTGTGGAGAAAATGAGCAATAATTAAGCTAAGAATGATTATGGTTATTATTGTAATAAAATCTCTATTAGCGTCATTACTATTATTACAGGTTGTGGTTAAACATGATATGGCCGTTTCTAAGAGTCTTTATAACAAAATAACTATATCAATCAATTTATTTAGATTGAGATTAGTGATTTTATCCCCTGCACTCATTCGTGTTTTAATGTTTACACAGGGTCAGAACGGAGGGAAGGGAGACATGGTGAGCATTTCTTACATTCTTCAGAAGCTGAATTGCACGATAATATTATTACCAGCAGTGAAGCTCACATTTGAGCAGCTTTAGCCTTGGATGTAAAATTTCATTGAACCTTATGTTGCTGTTAAGCTCACTTTAGTTGTCTGTTTGAACTTTTGCTTTGGAACCCCCAAAGTCATAATGAAAGGAATTTGTGTTTGGATGAAAATCAATTCCTAAATTAATCTTTAAGACTGACTGCATTGCCGGTGTCTTTCAGGGTCAGCGTGGTCCTAAAGGACAGCCAGTAAGTTTCTAAAATGTTAATCTACCTTTTCTCTCCAGATTTATTTAAAAGCTAACTATATAACCACATGTTTTTGCTTTATAGGGGGAACTTGGACCCAAAGGAGAAAAGGTGAGACATGGTTTTCAGTAGTTTCACAATTTGACCAATGAGTAACTTACTCACTCACAGGGTTTACCAGCCTTGTTCAGATCGTCGACTTTGGGGCCTATCGAAGGAGTGCTTCATCTAATTAGCATTGTAATGCTATATTTTTGGTAGATTTTTAGAAAAAGTTGTATTTCTGATACAAATTGTTACTCTCCGAACCCAAGATGAATATATCTGATGACATCACCATGACATCATCAGGATGTTCCCTTCGACTACAGGCCAAGCTCTTAAGCCTCAGAGCATAGACTGTTTTCAAAGGCTGACCTGCACTTATCATAGCTGATCATCACCTATAACATCTTTAGTATAAAACTATGACCACTTAGTATAAAGGTCTGTGAAAACATCTGATTTCTGATTGTACTTTGTTCTTCTGTTCTCTCCAGGGCGTATGTGGAGACTACACACACCGGGTAAGAACACATTATGGTGCAATCGCTTCTTTCTCGCTCCCACCTCATCATCAATGTTTAAGGTAAAATTCAGAAATGGATACACCTATTGCATTGTAAATTGTTGTTTATAGTGACACAAGCTGAATCTGTTCTATTGTCAACCCTTAAGTTTTAAACATTGTCTTTGCAGAGGAGACAGAAAAGAAAAGTTGCAACAGGAGAAACCACTGCATAAGCTGGACAGACACATGTCTGCTAGCACAGTGATGCGTAGCACATGCGGAGCTCTGCAGCTCTTTGGCCCATGAACTCTGGGGTTTGGCTAGTTGAGAAGAAAAAAAAACAGGGCAATTACAGGCAGCACACAGTCAGACATGATAAGAGTCTGTGTGTGTGGTGGTGCCAAGAATGAGTCTCCTGTGTACATGGGGATTTTTTAGATAGCTTAGTCCATTCCCAGCGTAATTCAACCTTTCAGTTATTAAACCACCACTGTATTAAGGCCCCTCAAAATAACAGTGTGATGCATGTCGGGATGTTTTTTTATGAGCTGTTATCAGTAATGCATCATTTTGTGATATACATCTCTGAACTGCAAATGCCTCAGGCCAGACAAATTTCAGAATGGGGAGTCCAGAGGAAGAAGGACCCAGAGAGGTTTTGGGGTTTGATGTTTTAAGCCTGGAAGAAAGCCAAGCTCCCTAACAAAGCCGAATACCTCTCCATCTTGTTTTTCATACACTTCTTTTCTCAGCCCCCTGCAGCAGTTTTATGGGAGGTCCAGGCCCTGTGTGTGCTCACACTCCAGGCCTCAATCATGTAGTGAAACCCATGGGGGTTGGGGGTGGTGGTTACTGTTGGTGAAGGTAAAGGTTCAGTGTTTGGAGAGTTTGCCTTTCAAGACGAAGACAGCAAGAAAGAAAAACTCACTTTATGACATGTGTTTACAGGAATGATTCAGTATTTTTAGGAAAATACTTTTCTCTCTCTCAGACAGTGAGATGAGAGGACTGATATCAATATATTCATACCTCAGTGAGCACAGTGCTGCAGTCAGGTTGTGCTCAGCTTAGCCTATAGCATGGAGACTGGAAGCAGTGAGAATAGTTTCTTGACTAATCATGGTGTATTTCTCTCTATAATACAGGTTCACCAAGCATTACCTCCAAGTTGACCAACTCACAAATTTTTATTTTAGAGTTTCTTTCGTATATACAAGAAATAAAAAATTCCACCATACACAGAGCTAGGATAGCTGTTTCCCCTGCTTCCAGTCTTCATGCTATGCTAGGCTACGCACATTCGGACTCCAGCACGGTGCTTAACACACAGGCATAAGTTTGATAATCACCTTAACATCTCACTCTCTGAAAGAAAAGAAAACTTTTGAGCTATTCATTTGAACTGAAATCATTTTAAAGGTTCAATGTTTGGGATTTAGCGACATTTAGTGGAGAGCTTGCAGAGTGTACGCAACTAATTGCCGCTTCTCCCTTCACCCGGAGCTTCCAACATGTAGGAGAACCTATGGTGGCCTTCAGGTAACCTGGAAATGCAAAAGGCCCTCACTGTAGCCGGTGTTTGGTTCGTCCATTTTGGGCTATTGTAAAAACATTGCGTGGCAGACTCCGTATAAAAGGAGCCACTCTCGATGTAGATATGAAGATGTAACTCTAAGCTAATGATGCTTAGTTTCAGGTGTTTATAATCTGTGACAACATCATTCTGCATATTAAATTAAAATGTTCCCAATAGATCCACTAAATCCTACACTGAACCTTTAAACTTAAACTGGACATTTTTTTGTGTGGCTGGACTATGGCTCGTTTACCAGCACTGACTGAAATGACCACTTCCTTGGTGTGTAGGACCTCTTTGTGCAGGATCTTCCATTGAAAACCCTGGCTGCCTTGCGCTCCAGTCAGTCTCTGATGTTAAAGGTTTGTGGGTGCCTCCACACCCTGATAGATAACCCTGAGCTGAGGTGTCACCAAGTCGTGCCGCAAAGAGAGCCAGTGCCCCAGAGCCAAGGCTCTCCTCATCCCTCTGCTCTCCACCCACAGGAAAACACAGAAAACATAAATGTCATAACAAGGTTGTCGGAAAGAGACAATAGCTCTTTAAATTGTTACTGGAATTAAGGTTAATTGTATATAAGCTATTGCTGAAGCACAGTGATGCCAATATTAAAATCTAATTTTCATTTGAATTTTTCCATTTGAGTGCACATGATGTACAGCAAAATGTGATAACAAAAGTGACAATTGAATTTTCAGGTCATTTTGAAAATAAGTTAATTTCAAATTAATGATATTGATTATGATTATGGCTGTGTGGAATTTATTTTTCTCTGTACTTAATTGTAATTATTTTGAAAAAAATAAACTAAATTAAAATCAAACAAGCAAACAAACAAATAGAAAAGACAATGGGCTGAAAAACAAATGTAGTGCAAGTTGAAAATTGCATTCATTCTTCTTGTAATACAACTTAGTAAATCAGCATCTGCAGAAATTTCTTGAAATTTATTTTAAGTCTTTATATAATTGTTCATCTAAAAATTTTTTAAAAAGCACAAATGGAAAATAAAATCAATTTCTTTATATAATTATTTCTTATTAATATTGGCAGCTCTTTACTTCTGTATTCTCAATCCTGTGCCCAGGTTGGTGTCGGATAGCTGGAAATGGGACAAAGCAGCGCACTTGCCTACTTTTATTACATTCATACCCATACTTATAATTACTCATAACATGCTGTATATATTTCCATAGAAATAATGCTGGATTTTTTCAGCTGATCGACCCAAAGATTACACAGTTGATCTGACAATGGCAAAAGAGTTGACCTAATGGTAGAAATATGTTGATGTCAAGTCAAGAATTGGGCAAAGAAGTTACAGTTCATTAGTTTAACTGCATTATCGAAATTGTGGAAATATGTACGCTATGTGAAAAGTAGGCACGTTGCATGCAGCTGGTTCTACTTGGTGTCAGTGGGTATACTTGTATGTGGCTGTCAGCGGGATCTCACCTGTACCACACGCTCCTAAACTTGTATCTGATTATGCTGGTCATCTCAACAGAAGCGGCGTATTGTACAGCCCTGTGTTGGACAGTTGGCCACAGTAAGTCTGGATGTGAACTGTTAACTATGCAGCTGTACTCTCTTTGTGGCAAGACAGGCGCCCACCTCTGCTCCGCTGCAATCTACGGGCCTGGTTAACTGTTGGGGAAATTGATGCCCATAAATCCTCAATGAGGGATGTTTGATTTGCAAACAACAGAAATTAGATCGCATTCACATTTGTTATCACCATACATCATCCTTCCCCCTTGCCACTCCAGGCCCATAGTTTGCTGTGCCGGTGCCTCTTTTTTGTCTTTTTCTTTCTTCAACCTTGTTTCCTTTTTCTCTCCTTTGCCTTCCCATTTTCTTGCTTTTCACTCTCATGTTCTATTTCTCTTTTTCCTCCACAACCCCCCCTCCTTCCATCATTCTCCTGGTTCTACCCTGTTTCCTTTCTCTGGCCTCCTGGTGACCTTTGACTCGTGACCTTTTTGCACTGGTGGCCACCTGTGCTTTGTGACTCCCCCTCAGCAGATGTTGCCCATCACCATGCGAAACATGCCCCCAATAAGCCCTCTAATCTTAAAACGCCTCAAGGTACAATTCTCTCTGCCCCTACTTGCCCTCTATTCTCTGTCCGCCCTGTAGCTGCCAACCGCCGTCATCTGTTGCCACAACTTCCCCGACCCCTTCCACCATCATGCTGTAATTAACCAACTTTTGGCTGCTACTGCTTTTGAATGTTTAGTCTTACTAAAGTGAAAAGGATTTGTCTTTTAAGGATGCGTGGCAAGTAACCAAACAAAAAAGCCTAATTTTCCTGGTCTCAGGCAAAGAACATTTAAAAATAATCTAAGGTATAATGGCACAAAAAATTATATTCTTAGTCTTTTATGGAACATTGCACTGACTTCAATTCAATAACAAAACAGGACCCAGACAAGACTAAAATAGGTTATTAAAAAAGAAGGCAGCAAAGGCAGATAAGGGCTATGTCCTGGTTTGAGCTCCAAAATGCTACACGTCTTATTCCTTCCTCATAATTTAAACTTCATACGCCCGAGGTTTGTAATTTAAGCTTCCTGTTTCATGAGCTGAGTAGGTCTCGGTGTGGTTAATAAACTGATGTTAATGCCCCTCTAACCAACTGGTCATAATCTGCAGATAGATAAGGGAAGTTGGACACACACTATCAACCTTCTGAAATACAAGTGTATTTTCATCCTTATTTTTCTCAAATAATGTTTGAGATAAAGTCTACCTAGATTAGTATAATATAACCAAAATTAGTACACCCCTGTGCAATATCTCTCAAATCTTTTTATTTAATTAAATTTTTTAAAACTTGTTTCATCTTATCAGACTTGTATTATTTCAAGATGAAGTGTATGGTATTTAATTGTATTTATTTTTAAAAGACCAATGTAAAGGGTTTAGTACCAGTGAGGGGTGAGATGGCAACCAACTGAAACTGTGTGTGTAGGAGAACCTATTGTAAGGTGAAATTAAAAATGTTTGCCCTCAGTGTCGTATGAAGTGCTAGTGTAGGGTTTGTTTTCTCTGGGCTACTTTAGATACATGGTAGGGCGCCATGTGGGCTCCTCTGGAAGAGATTCTATATGAGAGTAAAAGAGCTCATTCTTAGGTAAGGAAAACATTGCAATACTCAGTTTTAGGTAATTGTGCACTAATCTAAACTAAACTAAACTAAAATACATTTTTTTATATTCTATTAAAATTATATTAAAAGATCCTTTAAATCCAACTGGTCCTTTGAAAATAAGCAGGTTAGCTACGCCAAATAAAAAAAGATTGGTCCCAAACAAGATCATAAAAGAATCTGTAGGCACCAGATTGAGAGTTGTGTCAATTTAGGCCTGAGTCTCCATGTCTCCACCTGGCGAGGAACTCTGCAGTGAGAATTCAAATTGTGAGACTCAGATGAAAGAGGGTCCAGGAGCATGAGTAGGCGAGTGGACAGCAGTTATTAGGAGGTGAAGGATGTATGAGAAGAGCCAAACAACCAAAATGAACTTAACCTAATTTTGCATTTAAAAAAATGATACGTAAGTGCTTCTGACTTGGCACAAGGATTGTCTGTGGGAATTTTAGTTTCTCTGACTGATGACTCAATATGGAAGACATTGAATTATGTCAACTTTAAGGTTGGCGTCCAAGAAGAAAACCATTACTCACAAAACTGCAAGATTCAACCTTGTCCTAGAACAGGAAGAGAAGCCTCATGGATGTTGGCAGAACGTTCTTTGGTCAGAATAAACCACAATGAATTGGTTTGAATCAGATGAGGGCCAGCATGTTTGGCTGGGACCTGGGCAGGACTTCAATAGTGGCTGCACAGTACTCACCATGAAACATGGAGAGGAGGGTGTGCTGTTGTGGGGCAGCACGAGTGAGAAAAGATGTACGGGATGTGACATTTATAGATGGAGTAGGTTTGTATAATCGATGACTGAATTAAAAGATGACTCCCAGACTCAAGGACCTTGGTAGGAGAGGGGATTTTCCAACATGACAATGATCCAAAACAAACTGCAAAAATCAATCGGCTATGTTCGCCAACTTGAATCCAATAGTAAATCCTTGTTTTGAATACTTTAAAGTAAAAGGTAGAGCCAAGACAATGGCAGAACGTCTCTCCAGAGAATTGTACAACACTGGTATCATCTATGCCCAGGAGGATTCAATCTGTCATCACAGATAATGCTAATAATTCAAAATATATATTAAAAAAAAACTATCAATCTCAGGCTGTATTGACCTTTGTTGCATTAAGTATGTAGTATGGATCTTTCATCATAATTTAATTTTGATTCTGGGCTTTGGCTACAAACCAGTAAAATTGTATTAAGTTCAGGATTCTTTTTCTTTTAACATTACAGTGATATTTACCAGGGGTGTACTCAATTCTTGATGTGTACTGAATGACCTCTAAGGAAATCCCAACATGTCCAGAGACATAAATCATATCTGGACACATTCTGCACCGCAGTATAGGGGAGGAAAGATAAAATATGGAGCCAATGTAGATGGATATGTTCTACATTATAGGAGAATAGAAGCTTGGCAACGTATTCTCCTCCTGAGCTGCTGTACGTGTGTGTTCTCCTTCAGTTACAAAGTGATTGCTGAGTGACTGAAGTAAGCCTAGCACTTGGTGTTTTGTCTAAGCTGGACCACATGTGAAAATAAATCATGCAGTATACAGCATCATACATTAAATCTTGTGCCAAACTCATTGCCCTGTATGGCAATGGATACTTCCATACAGAGAAAATATTAGACCAGTTGCAATCAGGAAATTAGATTTTATAAGTGGTAAAAGAAGGATGAAGCACAAAAGATGTTTCAGGATGTGTAGCAGCCTGACAGATTTATTTGAGCCGGTGAGGTGTGTTTATTCTTTTCATATCCTGTGCTCATTTTAAATTTCCTTTATTTGATTTTGTTTAGTCTTGGTTTTGGTTTGAGATAATTCCCAAGGTGCTCGCCGTCAGTGGAGACTCCTCAGAATAACCACACACAAATTAGCTGTCTACTACCAAGAAACCACAGGAAATATCAATGTCACACTCAAACCTATCTCTTTCAAATATAAATAATAAAAACTTTCTCTTGTGATTTAATTATATCTAAAGCTAAACGAAACTAGTATTAGCTCAAGTAACCTTTAGCACAAGGTCTTAGAAAAATGTCTAAAAGAAGAACAAACAAAAAAACTAAAACTAGGTTTATGTCGCTTATTTCCTGTGTGACGCCATGAACCACATCTGGAACAAAATATTCTACACTAAAGGTACACTTAGTTTTCTCTTGAGCTTTACCACTCCAGTGGTCTTCACCAAATAGAACTTGCTCAGGTGTCATCATTGGACCTAAAGTACCAAACTTTGTAACATAATGGGGGAAACTACAAACCCTGTCTGTGTTCAAACCCTGTCATGATCCATCGTTCCTCAAAGTTTTGAAAGCAGTTTTACGCCCACGTTCACAGACAGATGATTTGTTTGGTCCTGAATCTTGGGATCCAGACCAGGGTCCCGGGGATGCCTGGGGTACTGAGGGTACTTTGTCCCCATTTATTGAAAAGGCATCAAAGTCAGTAAAAGGTTCCCATAACCACAACCATTCCTCAATGTATGACTGAATTTCCGTACTTACGGTCAAATCATTTCCAGTCTGGGACCAGCTTTGGTCTAATAATCAAAGACACCTAATGTCTTTTTCTGGTGTCCTCTCACCCAGGGTATTTGCTAAGACCCTGTAACAAGGCTCCAAGATCATATCCAGACACCTGAACAAGTTACATTTCATGAAGTGCATGGAATATGTTCAAAGTACCACAGAATCTAATTTGAAAACCTCGAGATTATAATATTATATCACAGAGAAAAGTCAAGTGCCAAGATCAAGAGAGAATGTCGGTGCTCAAGCATTAAACCACTTGCCTTGCTCCCCACCTAACTATTCCTCTTTGCAACTCCGCCCCTGCTGCATTGGTTTGGAGTGTAGTGTGATGTTGTTGTGTCTGCATGGCCAGTGTGGTAAGGCTCTTTCCAACATGGCAGGTTGTAACTCAAGGTCTCTCAGCAGGGCGAGCCTGGAGCGCAGGGACCCCCAGGACTTCCAGGACCCCCTGGACCCCCAGGCTTGATTGGAACTGGTGGCACACCGGTAAGTCCCACTACTTATACACCTGTTCATTTTCAATCTTACAAAACATCTCAGCTTTTTGCCCCAAAAGTCATTCGATGTGTTATTACCTTGAAGCTGTTGTGGCAGATGATTTGTTATAGAACAACCTGGGAGGGCTTTGTTGGAAACTGTTTGGAAAAAGGCAGGTCACCATCTATCACGTTGCCAAAGTCAGTAGGGAGACTAAAAATAGTCTCTTCTTTCAAAAAAGAGATCCAGTTCTGATGTAACTGATGCAATAGAAGCATCTCTGCTAAACTTTGTTCCTTTACAACAATGTAAAGGAACGTTTCTTGCTGTCGTCACACCCAAGACAAGGCTATGTATGGTCCAAATCATTGTGGTTCAGCAAAGAGCAAATAACTTGGAGCCTGAAAAGAAACTGACTTTCTTGCTGGAAATTCTCAATTGGTATTCCGAGGACTAAAGTGCAACCCCAGTAGATGATGACATTTTTATTTTAGGAGGATTTACTCTTTCGAAAACTGTTTCATAAGAATGGTTTGCAGTCACGCCAGGGGAAAAACCAAAAATGTCTCTCAACCTGAACCAAGCTGGGTTCCACAAAGAAGAATTATTGGTGATTTGATTTAAGTGATGGAGTTCAATCAACCAATTCCTTAGTACTAAATGTTTCGGGCTTTGTTTCCCACCTGTAGATTATGAATTATCAGTTTGCAGTCTTACAAATAGTATTCACATCAACATCCAAATCAAAGCTACACCGTCAAACAATGTTCCACTATATGTGTTTGTTAAACATGCAAAAGTGCCTGAAAACACTTTAATGCAACATGTAAAACCAATATCTGCTGTTCAAAGTAATCCCTGACACACCCAACTTTATAATCCTACATCAGTCCAATCTGATCTGAACACAGTATTTAAACTCAGACTGCTCCGGGAAAAGTGAAAAACTTGTAAGAATACTACAAGTACAGTTTCAGTCAGAACAAGGACCTACAGCCTGAACATGCTGTTAATGACTCAGCTATCAAACAGCTGACTTTGTTTTCCTGTCTCCACCTAAGAACCTAAACATTTTCACTTTGACAACCATGGGAAATGTTGATTTTATGAAAGGAAAGGGTTCTTCAATTTCCTATTGTGCTAGTTTAAGGTCATTACCTTAGTAAATATGTTCAGGCTCTTATTATTTCCACAAAATAGTTGCAAATTTAAACTACACTATGCAACTGGTATCACAGTTAGTTTTGTAGAATACATGTGAAGAATTGTTGCTCTTGTCATACAGGGTAAACCCGGTGAGCCAGGCAAACCAGGAAAAGACCCGAGGGTAAGTCTGGTTCAGTGACTTTTCCACCTTTATTTTTCCAGAACCTTCTCATTAGGGAAAGTTTGTTTGTATGACTTTTATCTTATATCTTTGTTCTTTCTGCAGCTCTTACCAGGACTGAAGGTAAACAAAGTTCTCCTCTTTTCCAAACTGTGAAATTGCAGTTCTGAAAAACTACGTTAGCATCACGGTGCCTTCTCAAGATGACTCACGCACACAAACACACTCGAGCCCAAATAAAACATGCCATAAGAAACAGGGCTCAAGTCAAGATGTTTTCACTTGGTCTCTATTTCTTTGGATAAGATGAGTGGATCTTCACATGATACATCAACTGTCACAGATTATTTAAAAAGAGCAATGTAGATGGTGAGTTTAGAGCTGAATCTCAGTTGTGCTCACCATAATAGACTTAAGCATGAGCAGTAAGAGCTGAACTGGGTTGCAGAACAACCACACAAGCATTTAGGTTAAAACATGACTTTGTAGGTCAAAAACCAAGCCTGAATTCCTGTACCTATCTGTGTCCCCATTTGTATCTGTCAATGTAAATCTGCATTTGTCACACTGGCTGGATATGTACTTATGTCTACATTGTGTTTTATCCATCCAGGGTGAGCCAGGTGTTCCGGGGCATAAGGTGAGCTGCCTCATGTATTTCACCTTTGAAAAACAGTATACAGTAGCTTGGATGTTGATGGATTGAGTAGAAAATATTTATTCCAGTACACAATCTATTGTACACATTGTAATCATGGACATGTATGTTTCATTTGTTTGTATGTACATGTTAGGGGGTTATGCAGTAGCAGTAATATTTTATTTCTCATTGGTCTGAAATACACTCACCTGTAATGTGGCAGCAGTACAGGTTATACAAGCCTGGAGATATCGGTCAGTAGCTGGTTGGAGCCTACAGAAAGGCTATGATAACTTAGATTACTACTCTTTACAACTGTGGCGAATAGAAAAGCGTCAGAATGAACTAGTAAGGCACTAAATAGAATGCCAGCCTCTGCCACAGTCCCCCTATATCCAATCAAGCCGTACCAACTAGTACACACTAGACATCAGTTCCCTAAATATGCTGGATTTTCTTTATCAAGATCCATACATTATTTCCTGGGAAATCAGTGAAAATCCCCCAAAAATTAAAAGCTCTGTCTCACAATGTTATAGAAGATGGTAAAACATTTAATGGGTTCTGTTTTGGTCCATGCCCCATCCTTCCACTAAGTTTCAAGAAAATCGGTTCATCAAGGAAAACAAAAAGTAAAAGTCTGGTTTATGAACATGACAGTGCGTTCAGTAAACTTCAGTGAGCTCCACAGTCACCAGATCTTTGTGATTAGGTAGAACAGGGGATTGGCAGCATGAACGTACAACTGACAAATCAGCAATATTAAGCAGTATTAATATGATGTTCTTCATAAAAGTGCTCAGTGAATGACATCAGACAGATCATAGCTAAGAGCTCCTTATGAAAAGATGGGTTTAAACAATATTTTGCCTCTTTACCTGTGTTGTGCTCACTCACAAGAATTATGTCAACTTCTTGTAAATCAGTCTTTGGTCAAATGTTGTGTCTCTCTCTCCACAGGGTGATCGAGGCAATGTAGGCCCATCAGGTCCTGAAGGCCATAAGGTATTTCACTTGCTACCTGTTTTATAACTTGTATATTTCACTGTGGCGTTAGGCTTTATTCAACTGAGTAGCTGTGTAGGTTTTCTATCTGTGTTTAGTCATGGAAACAAACCTATTATTGGTCCAATAAATGTTGAAACAAGGTATTATATAAAGCTTTGGGGGTTGTTTAGAACTGATAACATAGAAATACAGTGGCCCTGACCTCACAAAATGATGCAGGTAGCATCTGCTGCTACATTTATGGTTTTGACATTTAATCAATGGATGGCAATTGTATGTTGGATTATTGCACATTATTCTCAGGCATGGACACAGTGTGTATACCCACCCACGCACCCACGCACCCACGCACACACACACACACACACACACACACACACACACACACACACACACACACACTCACAAAACAAAAGCATGCACACGCTCTTTGTGATGACAGCCGATATAACCTTGGCTTTGAAGTTGTGTGTTGGGGGTCAAAGTGAGCTCTGCCCGCTACTCTCTCCACTTGCTTGTCCTTCTCCACCTTTCCATGGCTTAGCAGAGTTCCTCTAGAGAACACACATGGACATACACACACATGCACATGTACAGAGCAACTGTTCAACTCTAATCCGAGGCCATTATATGGCTAGAGATGAGAATGTTTGGGTGGTTTATAGATGACAAGAGGACAGCTGCCAAAAGTGGAAAAGGAGAAATTAACTTTAAAAAGAAAATTTTAAAAAATGAGCGGCTTCTGCGTCTGTTGCAGGCCGGGGATGAGGTGTCATGGTTAGGAAGTGTCTCACTCAAGTTGAAGGAATGAAGACCAAGCTCTAACTTCAATTGAGTAGGAGTGAAATAGTGTAAGAAAGGAAGGAGCGTAAATGCTGGGAAGAGTGTTTAGGGCAAAAATGATAGTCTGACATATCATCACCTCATGAAGTTGCTATGGATAACATAATAGTAGACGTCGAGCAGACACAGAGCCTCATTAGCATCCGTTTGGAGTTGTGTTTCTGGCCAAGTGAAATATTGACTTTCCTGTCAGCTTGCTGTTCGCTGCTCGTTCTTCAGCTGCTAGATGCATCCACTACATTCACCAGCTCCTCAAAAAAACCTCTGTGTGCTGTTCAAATCCAAATATTACCATTAGACTGAATTATTATTAGACTGAGTGGGGAACACTATGTTACTGATCCTTCCAATGAGATCCAGTGATCTGGTGATCCTCTGCAGTCGCTCTACTATTATTACCTTGTTATTTAATTCGTTGTTCATGTTTTAAAAAAATATATTAATGGACCTTTGAGGATTCAATCAGAGTTTTTTTCTTTTATGCTAAATAGAGCCTTCAAATTTAATAATTTGAAAACTTAATTGATAACTGTGTCATTCATTAAGTATAGAATATGATTAAGTTGTCATGCTCACTACCTCTCTACTAAATTCCATATAGAGCAAAGCTTTCCAGTGAGGTGGATATGGTGCTGCTGCAGCTACAACACAGCCACAGTTTACATTATATCAATAACATGGCTCTTTGTGAAAGTAATTTTGCCTGAAACAAGAAATATAAACTGAGATTGAGTGAACTGTAAAGGTCAAACTGAAAACACAGTGTCCCCCTTCAGTTTATATACTGCAGCTGTTCGGAGGCTTTGACTGCTTGAAGTTCCTTTCGCTGTTAGCTTCTGTGCAGATTATTGCCTTGTAAACTTCAACCATTCTTCTGTCTGTTGTTTGAAATCAAACTGGACTCCTGTCTCGGCTGTCTGCCATGAGCTTTATGAGGTAATGATGCTACTGAGTTGAAGGTCACTAAAAGGACAGAGAAGAGGGCCTCACAGGCACAGTGGTTGAACTAGAGGTTCTTCAACAGAGATTAGATAACTTGGATGAAATGCAAACCGCTCCTCCAGCTTTCACATCCAACTTTTGGACTAAGGCCAGATATTACCACTGTTTTCCCAATATTGTTAGATTTTGATTTTATTTATTCATTTTGATTTAATTCAGTTAAATCAGGAAGTTGAACTGGAAACAAATTATTAAACCGTAAATTATTAGACCGTAAAGCATGGATTTCTTTTCCTTGGCAAAAGCAAATTACATATTCATTATTCAGCTTGTAAGAAAATAAATGCAACACTTAAACATGGATTGTCAATAGCAGATGCTTGGACAAAGTAAAACAGATCTGCTTTAATAATCACTTAGACCACAGACATGCTTTATTCATCTGCACTGTTTGTGTTGACATCACATCAGCCTGATATCGCAGACATCTGTTAGCTAGCGCTAGTAATCTGGGAGGGACAGACTGAAGAAAGTAGAATGCACACCCTGTTCAAATTCTACAGCCTCACATGTCATAGAGATAGTTCCTGTAAATCAAAAACAAACTGAGAGCTCAGTTTAATGTGCTAAATCTTTTTCAGTCTATCTCTCTTGTAGATGTAATTTCTAGATTACTTGTTCTTCTATACCTTCACCTGTCAGATCAACCAGAGCCAATGGATATAGAGGATCTTGTACTCCATCTAGTGGACTGCTGTAACTGTTGTAAGTCGTTTTTTTTAATGACAGTATTTGCTTTGTTTTACAGGGAATTAAAGGTGACCAGGGAATTGAGGTAAGATTTTAAAATTTTCTTCTGTGTCATAACATATTAGGAATAGCTGAAGCGTGCAACCTGTTTTCTATGTTTTGTTCAGTCAAAACTTTAGAAGTGCTGATGTCCTGAGTCCTACCTGCTCTCCTTAGGTCAACAGTCTACTGTGGGCAGTTATATCTCCAGCTAGTTTTCAGCTTTGTCACAGTGGAGTTTATGTTATCTAATTGGATTTAAATGATATGTTTCACTTAAAGCTTGTGCTAATGAAAGAGGGTTAATATGAGTCATCCCTTTTTTTTGGTCTGGATGAGGAATCATCTCTCTGCTGGCTACGGTTACATTTTTTCCAAGGCAACCACTTGCTGCTTTGATCCAGGGACCAATATGATAGAAGGCCCCTAATGTCACCTCTAGAGATTTAAAGTTCCTCCTGTCGGCTCCATGTCAAGAGGGAGCACTCCTTTCCCCCCTGAGACTTTGCTCATCTCTGATTTAGTCCTGGTTGAAAGAGCATGTCTGCTTTTACTACCCCGCTGCTTCTCTGAGTGGCTTTTCTCATACACTCTATAGGGAGATGAAGGAAAGAGAGGTTACCCAGGAGAGAGGGGCGAGAAGGTAGAGTGACAGGCAAGCATGGTGTAGTGTGTGTGTGTGTGTGTGCGCGCGTGTGTGTGGCATGTTGAGGTTTATTTATGCATGGTGAGATCACAGATGTTGCTGCTTGAGTCTGTATGAGTGAAACTTGGTTGACATCTCGTAGTGGAAAGCCCTTTTAGCTGAAGAGCTGATGTTTGTTTTTGAACACAAACAACCTGGAAACCTTCACGCATAAATATATTTTTAACACAGCTTTAGTATTCAGTTGTGCTGTGCGGACATTACCCAGAAAGAATCAATACTTTTTCGTCATTATGGTTTATGTGTCCTATTTAGTTCTTTCTTCTTAGTTACTCATATTTCTAATTTCTAATTTAATTCTCTGGTGCTCTCCAGCACCTCAGGATACCGAGGTGACCTACAACTACAGCAGCTCCACTTGGTCATGGTATCATGGCAGTAGCAGTCTCAGCCAATATGTGCAGTATGTGTTTTCTCCATTAAGCTACACAGATGGGGGGAAGGGTAAGAAAAAGTCAAAAGTGGATAAAAACTTCAAGCAAAGTGCATACTTGTTGATATCCACAGGAAATAGCGATCTGGAAATGGCCCTTATTGTTTAGTAATAAAGAGAAAGTGCTTTTGCAGGCGGCTCCTTCATTCTTTGGGTATGGTTGCTTGAGGAGTTGCGGCTTCCATCAACCCAAGGGAAATCTGTTCTATATATAATCTCATAGAGCTGGCTGCTGGTACCTTGTGAGTGAAGTAAAGTGGGCCAGGTGGAATTTTTGTGGTGCACACAAGAACCATTAACATCTGCATGGTGCAGACCATGAATCATGACTTTTCTAGACTCAAGCATTTCACAGATACAACTACCACCCCAGAGACTTTTGTTTAGATTGATCTAATAAGCTCTATCTTTGAAAACAGCTTAATGGACTTGTGTCCCTGATGGTGTATCGGCTACGATTCAGCACTCAGAAAAAAGGAGATTGTGTGCCAGCAGTTGCACTCATTAGACTCGATGAAAAAGGTATCTCAGCCTTTCTTCCTTTGCAAATGAGGGTCAATGAGGTACCCAGCAAGAGGAAATATTAGCGGAGGGAAGACAGAAATTAGGTTCTCAAGTCACCCACCTTGTTCTGTTATTCTTCAGTGGTCATATGTCTCTGTGAAACCTTTCTTGTTCTGGCTTTCTATGAGCGAATTGAAATAGAAAGAATTTTACAAAGCTGTTTCTTTTTTTCAATTAATCTGAGAAATTATGAAAAAGACATGAGTTGAGAATTCCATGGCTCATGCACTTATGAGACACATTTGGTTTATCTAATTAGCTCCGGTCAGTAGAGCCCATTTGTGAATTGACGATTGTGGAGATCAAGAAGAAATCCAATGTCATAGTTCATAAGTACAGCCAAGAGGAAAATGCCACGGACACCAAGGCCAAGCAGAACAAACTTGCCTGCGTGTTGAATTGTCATTGAACTGGACTACGTTGGGCAGCCCAAGCGGCCAGGTCACAAAGAGGCAACAGGTCTAAACACAAGTAGCATAGGCAGGTTTACAGGAGGAGATATGAATCAGGAAGGCTAATATAGGCAAGAGTGGTGAATGGCAACAAAAGCAACACAGTGTTGATCTTTCCTAGAACAATGACAGGAGGAGCTGATCAGTGATTGGTTGCAAGTGTACAGGTGGATGTGGAAGTTAGGGGAAGCAGTCAGGCCAAAATACAGAGTACAGCTGCTGGTCTTGACTTAGAGGCAATGACAGGTTGTTGGAATGACAGCACAGAAGTGATCCTCTAGCATCAAAGGTGGATGATTACATTTCCTCTAGGAGTGATGGGAACTGATTGCTTTGAAATGACCCTCCATGTAGTTTTCCTCTGAGATACAAATACACTGCATGGCCTCAGTAAAGAGATTAGCATAGTGATAAATCATGACATGGCATGCCGATGTCACAGAGCCATGTGGACCTGTGCCTGCTGTGTGTCTCAGAAAGAGAGAGCTGTTAAAATGGAAACATGGCAGAATGAACGACAAATATTTGAGGCTACCAGCGCGAGCCGATCGAAGCAGTCATAGATCAAAGGGGGATGCTGTTTCCTGTTTGGCAGCTGGTTGTTGGGAAGCGTCTCTAATGAACCCTCCTGTGTGTTTAGAGTCATCATTAATCATGAGGGTATAGCAGGGATAACCAAGCTCCAGTTATGCTTTCATCTGACCACGAACTCATGTACACTACCGGACACGCAGTCCTTTCCATCTCCACCTTTCGGCTTATACATGAATGTGAAAAGTAGAGTCACACACCTCTGAATGTCACCTACAAACAATAGCTTATTTGCACCAGAGAAAAACATATTCCATTTTATGGCCGATTGTAAGTATTAGTGTCAGCAATCGGACCTGTACCAGTAGCTGTGACATTTAGAATTTGAACAATAATAATGTGTCATTGGTTAATAATAATTGATCAATTAATCAATAAAGAAGGACGGTGAAATCAAATCTGATGTCCTCTGATGTGAATTAGTGTTACATGTTGGCGCTGCTAGATCTTAGCTTTTGACATTGTGGATGTCTTGACCGAAACGCTTTGACACTCGGTGGGAAGGTGCGCAATGCTTTCTCTAGTGTGCTGCTTGGTTCCTGCAGGTCTGGTACTGCTGTTATTTCCTGTGGTGTACTTCAGGGTTCCATCTTGGGTCCTATACTATTTGCTTTATATCTGCTCTCCTTAGGTCACATTATTAGCCATTTCAGAGATATATAAGTCATTTATATGCTGATGGTATTCAGCTATATGTCTCATTTAAGCATGATAACAACTGCTTGATTGCCATTATGGATTGTAAAGTGTTGGGTCTGCTTTCTCAATCAAATTTAGGAAGTGTGTGAGTAACCTTTGATCAGGCTAAGCATTGCTATTGCTGCATTAAATTGTTGACCCATGTTTTTATCACACAAAAAATCACAAAGCTCTGGCCTATTTTGTCAGCTTTTCTCCTGTGAAAGGTGTTGTAACTACATATGTGTTTTGATTATTATTACTTCATAATCAAGCCTTTTTATAATTTATGGATTTACTACTAGACAACAAGAACTGCCACCTGAGCGCTCATGTTAGGGTTCATTCTGCTCCCAACAACAGCCATATAGACGAAAAACAGGACAACAACTTCTTCTCACATCTTAAATTCTTTGTTAAACAGTGTTGCCCTGCTCTCTGGTGGCCTAAAAGATGCACAACACATTCTCAAAGACTTGATCCCCCCCAGCATAAAAATAAATAAATTAGAATGAAAACATTTTAACTCTACTCAATAGTCCTCACACACTTTAGACACAGTTTCATTTTTCTTATATAAGTCTTTATGTGTTCAATTGTAGTAGCTTGTTAAGATAATTCTTGTATCAATGCATGTGGCTACACAGAGACAACATTTGCAGTCTAGCAGTTAGCCCCTGACTACAAATATGGAGCAAACATATTAAAGCATCAGACAAACAGGAATGTAGCAACTCCCTCTACCAAGCAGCTACAGTATGTGTGTGCTTGTGTGGTCACAGCTGCGACTGTACATCAACTTTAAATCATCTACTCATTAATCTGAAAAGAGGCACAAGAGCACAGATGATCTACATGAGTGTGTTTTCCTTTCTATTTTTAACTACCAATTTCAGAGGGTTCATCGTGTGGTGGCTGGCACATGATAGATGTTGATCAGTCACAGTTTTTCATTACACTTTACACTTTTACGTGGATGTGGACTATAAAACAATAAATCCCTGCCCCCTCCAGACCTCTGACAAAGAAAATAGACAACCAGGATAAGACACACAAAATCATTCCCCGACTAAAAGACACACTTTTTGAAGTTGCTTTGCAGTTTTGCACTTTGCATGTACTTGAAACAGGAACAAGTCAGAGATGCATGTCTCTGATGTTATTTCATGTGTTTTTTAGGTCATTTTGCAACTCTTTGTAGTGTGTTAGTCTCTGAGTGGTCATTTTCTTGTTCTGGTCATAGTGTTGCTATCTGTAGTCTACTCTTCGTAGTCTTTGACGTTACGCAGGGTCTTATGTGCTTACAGGGGTGTGCTTATTCAGTAAACGATCCAAGGATTTGCATGAATGAAGTTCTTTCTTGTGCATGTATTGTTGAGAAATCGTTCTTTTTTTCCTGATCTACCATTTTTGACATTTATGGCATTTCCAACTCCATTGTAGGGAGAACGAGGTTTCCCAGGCGCTCCTGGGTTAAAGGTAAAGTTATACCTGAGCAGTGTGTGTGTGACATTATTATATACTCAGTCAGATCGGTGGGTCATAAATGTCTTTCTTCCACTGCAAAGGGTCAGGCTGGCATCTCTGGTACCCCTGGCATCCCTGGCAAGAGGGGCTACAGGGTAGGCGTGGAATGGAATGTTCATCCACTGTCTGTGCTTCTGTCAGTCATCCCACTAATTTTATATTTATCACATCACTGTTTTGTGTTTTTGACTGTCAAAGACTCTGCTTGGTTCTGTGTTTGGTCAATAGATGGTACAATCAGCCATCGTTAATGACTGGTGCAGAACTGGACTGGCTATCCTTTTCATATCATATTATTTGTCACCCTGACATGCACTAATACATTCTGGATCAAGGAAGAATGGATTGTTGGAATCCATTCTTGAATATGCTGTGATCTATGGGAATGCACAGAAATACTGTTTGACAAAATAATCTGAACTCAAGTTCACATACAAGCTTTCTACAGATTCCGTTTGCTCAGTTGTCATGAGATATCAATATATCATCATCAATGTCACTTGTTCACGGTGAGGACTAGACGTGGGGGACACTCCAGGCCAATAAGTATAAGGAAGGATGATCCAACCTTGACTCAAGACCAGGACAGACTTTGAACTCACCAGGGACCACAAGAAGTATGCTGGTGGTTCTCCCTGAGGACTTTTAGAACAGCCAGCCCAAGTCTGCGACTCAAAAGGAGCCCCCTTACTAAAAAACAATCAACATCACCATCATGACATCATCCTGCAACACCAGCCCGGTGTGACCTGCAGACTAAAACTTCCTCCCAGTGGGAGAAGGTCAAAGGTCATTGATGATGAGTCAGAGGGTGGCAGGAATAGAAGCAGGCAAGTGACCTAGAGATGGTCTTTGAACAGGGATTTGAACAGATGCAGGATATCATCGCCTCCAATATGACTATACAATGCAAACAAAACGACATACGTAGGTTACATGATGCCAACTATGCTATCTCCATGACAACTAAGCAAACTTCTTTTTCTCAAGAAATTAGGGTGAAAGCTAGTGAGTGGACATTGGGCTGAAAAGTATTTAATCAAACTGATATTTCCAAGGTATATGTGAATTTTTGTGCTTTTTACTTTATCCTGTCTGCTGTTTGATGTGGATTTCTTGTTATCACATAATACAGCAGTGAAGATTACATGTTGCTTCAATGCATTGTGTGAACCACTTAATAATTTGTTTATTAAGTGATTTTGTGCTTCAGTCAAACCATTTAATTTATTATTCTTGTCTGGTTAGTATTAATAATACGCATTTCTCTGTTTAGTTTGGACTTTGCTCAGACCTTGTTTTGTATGTCTGGCAGGGTGATAAGGGACAGCCAAGCATTGCAGCCACAGGTATTAAAGGAGAACCAGGTTCATCGGGACTGCCAGGCCTAACGGGACCCAAGGTAAATTGTTTGAATAGTGGACAGATACCTGCACATACACCAGAGCATGTATTATATATCACGGCATGACATTCTTCTTACAGGGTGAAAAGGGTGATACAGGAGTCGAGGTAAGCCAAGACATCATATGAAGACTTTCCAAATACTAATACAAGTTGAGAATATTTGAGGAGAATCTAAGTCTCATACCTCCATTTAACCTCTAGGGGCATGCAGGTGATGAAGGCCCAGCTGGACCAAGAGTAAGTCATGTTTGGTGCACTTATGTCAACATGTTGCAAATATTGACGATAGTACACACAATTTCATGGTCTTTTATATGATTTTTTACTAAAAAATGTTGTTTTTCACCGTATAGGGTCCTCCAGGCCCAACTGGAGAGCCAGGAAAGGCTGAAATTCAAAATAACGAAAATGTATGTCACTCATCTCAAGCTCTTTTCTTGTTTATTCTCAGAGGTAATAAAACCAAAGGATGAAGTCAAATATTTTAACATTTTAATATTCCCTCACAGGATATTCGTAACATACCGTTGATGGTAAGTACTGTCTAGCGTTTATCACAACATATGCAAATACAGCACTTCAAATACCTTTCAATGACGTGATCTTTGCCCTTAATAGGGTCCCCCTGGATTACCTGGACCTCCAGGGTCCCCTGGCATCACAGGTCTCAAGGTAGTCATTTTAGAGTGACATTTGGTATTTGATGTACAAACATGTTGTCATTACATACTGGACTTCAATGAGATATTATATATATATGAATGCAGCACTTCCTTCATTTAAATGAAGTCAGTCTTGCAACACAGCTGGTGGTGCCAACACAGGGGGCTTCATCAAAAGGCATGGTCATCGGGATCAGTGCTCACTTTCAATCGCAAAAATATACCTCAGCATCTGGCAGAGCTCTATATTGGCCAGTCTCATTCTTGGAGGATTACTTGAACACAACCCTATTTCTACTGTTTACCAGTCCGTGCAACAAAATATAGAATAATTGATGAAAACTTTCCAGAGTGGCCTGAGATCATTGACAACCACTGTGCAGGGTTTTTTGCGTCTCAAACTGGACTTCCTGAAAGGTACATCTTGTCTCACCAGTGCCTGAAGCAACATGCGGCCAAATCCAACACAGCTAAAAAATGTGTAGTGAATCATATTACTGAAAAAGTTTATGTCTGCCATGGATTCTAGTTTGTAATCAAGCCTTGGTGTGTCCTCAGGGCGAAGTCGGTCTACCAGGTCCACCTGGACTGGACGGCGATAAGGTAATACTTTGTTGTTAGTAGGCTACTCCATATTTTAGCCAGTTGACAGTTGAATTGTAAAATTACTGTATATTGTGATAGATACGTGTTAAATGTGATTTCAAATGTGTGTGACCTTGTGTTTTCAGGGACCCAGAGGGAAGCCAGGAGAGCCTGGTCCTTCAGGCCCAGCTGGTCCTTTAGGTCCCAGAGGCGAGGATGGTGTCATGGGCTTCCCGGGTCCCAAGGGAGACATGGGTCCATCTGGATCACCTGTGAGTCACTGTGTTAACCACACACCACACCACATCACTGCCTGGGGTTCCCTGGTCAAAGGCAGAGTCCCACATCTGTCATCATTGAGAGGGAGGGCCTTGGTTTTTTCCATCTGTCCTCTTATTATCTAATTAGAGACTCACTGGCTTGGAAGAGACCCCAGGAATGACAGAGAGTTTAACTTTAATTCACTGTGGCATGGATCCCAAATGTGCCCCCATATAAAGGGCAATGCTATTAGTAGTGTGGTGGTACTCTGAGAGCCCAGATGTACATACAAATATGTGGTTTTGTTAGAGATTTAGCAAAGGGACACACATTTTGCTCTTGCCCACTATATTTCATTTTTTTATTTGACACAGGGCAACAGCATTACGTTTCAAGTCAATTTTTTCATTTTAATTTGATTGAACACAATTGAACACAGAATTTCTAAAATAGTCAGCTTGAAATCTCTATAATGGCTGATCCATATGGTCCCATCATGCACTTTGTGCAGTCCCTATATAACACTTGCAGCATATCTTGAAATGATTGCAAGATTTATCAACCTTTTTATTTACCGTTTTTGTACCGTTCATGTACATCAGGGTTGGAAGAACTACTCAAATTGCTTTGCAAATAATCTAATTGCATATACATGATGGGACTATATGGGATGGGCCATTGGAAACAGTTAACAACTGAAAAACTGTGCATTGAAGTTATTTTTCAGGAATATTTAGCAAATTAAATTCAGATAAAAATGAAGGGTCTTCAACAGCAAAAAAATGTATAAAGTATAACGTTTTTTTTCCATTGCTGTCACAGGAAAAAAATAAGATTAGATTATGTCCCATACAGAAAAAATAAATAAAAAGGATTATACTCTCTGATACTGATTGTTGTGGCGATGAACACTGAGATTGGACATTAAGAAAACATTCTAATTTCTCTTTTAAGCTTTGATTTAAACATGAAGATCAGGTCATCAGTCCCTGAATTGAAATGCTCAGCCATTATCGTGACGTCTATCTCCCCTTCCTTGTTCTGTAGGGTTTAGATGGCCCTACTGGTGAAAAGGGGGCTACAGGGGCCCCTGGCTCTATTGGATTACCTGGCGCAATGGTATGCAATGGTGCCCCTTCAGGCTGCATCTTTATGGATGCAGTGTCAGGCCTGACAAAGGAGGCACAGTCGAATACATCTTGTATTCATCCCAAGTGCTGTCTGAATAATTCTTGTGTTTCTTAATTTTTATTTAATTAGTAGTTCATCAGTTGATTGACTATTTTTTCAACTTTGTGTCCCTCTGTGTCTTTGCTACCTTCTTTGACAGGGTCATAAAGGCGAACCTGGAGAAGTAGCGAGGTCGGAAATGGTAAGGGTTAGTCACTGACAGTAAGAGCACTAGGTGTTGGAGCTCTTTTCTAAATTGAAATCTGTTGCTTGTGTTTTGTGTGTCCGTCTTTAGATATATGGTCCTCCAGGGCCCTCAGGACCTCCAGGACCAGTTGGCCCAGCAGTGAGTCAAATATGTTGCAACCCCAAAGATTAAAGTCTGACACACTCACTGATCAGGCCTTAGTTCAGGTTGAAGTTGGGCTGAAGTACTGTATGCTGAGAAACACATCTCCAAACCTAAGGACCCAACAACTGTCATAAAGTTATAACTGTCACACCTTAACAGGAGCAATAGGAGAGTCCCCACACAGTTCTCAGAACAGATCTTTTGATCTGTTTGTTTTCACAATTTACAAACATGGAGATATTGTATCCACTGACAACAATATCAACTTTAAATAGAGCATTACAATGGAAATGGCAAATGAATACATCACAGCCAAAAAACTAAATGCAAATGAACAAAAGTAAAACAACCAATACATGCTCTAAAGTTGTGGACTCATCAGTTAGTCAAATTTTATGTAGTAGATTAAATCAATTTTATGACATGTAGACGCTCAATGCTACGTGCTCAATATATAGAAGAGTGATGCGGCCCCTATTACACTCAGAACAGCTGTAATAAGTTTAAATAAGTGGACTAAGAGTGTCTTTGTCACACACCATGTGTGGCACTTGGCGAAATTTTTCTTTTTTAATAGTGCAGAGGCAGGAGGAGTTTTCTGTGTGTCATTTTGGAGAATAAGACATGGTCTTCCTCATTAGTATTTCTATCTTATGCAGTTATGTTGACATCTTCTTTTTGCCAGTCTTTACTGATATGCAAACAACCTAAATTTGCTCCACTATAAATGCAAAATAATTTAGCGACATTCAATTGTCGTATGTTATAATCTGTAAATTAACATTTATACATTTTCATGTTAAAAAGATTCTATAAAATAGCTCATTGTAACCTAGACAACCCGAGACAGTATAGACTGTGTCTCTTATCCCACTGTTTTTGTTCCATCTAGGGATCCCAAGGATTTTCCGGGCCTAAGGTGAGACATTATTATTATTTGATTTTTTTATTAAACCCTTCTCAAGTGCTGTGTTGTCTACCTGACAGCCATTCTATGCATTAAAGTGTAACAATGATACCCTCAGGGAGAGCCAGGCATCGGCATCAGAGGAGAAAAGGGAGCATCAGGTCACAAGGGCGACAAGGGAGACAGAGGCCATCTTGGACTACCTGTAAGTTTCAGAATTCTTCATGATTTTTAATTAGGTTTACATTTGACCTCTATAAGTGGTTACGTTTTCTTAATCAGTCTTGATTATTAATGTTAGCATCATACACTCCCAGCCTTATTCGTGATGTTATTCAAATGATGTTTGGGCTGTTTTAAACATGGGTGCTAACAAACTCTTCAAAATGGTGTTGACATGGGTTTCTAATCTTTATTCCTGGTTTACACTCACGTTCAAAAAACAGTTATCTTCTCTGCTTGTATACAGTCACTCTCCTCTTTTATGTGACTGTATGGATGATGCTGTACATGATCCTGTATTGTCACAGTGATACAGAAACTTCTCATTATATACCTTCATCAAGACTTAGCAAATATACGCTGACCAGCTGACCCAGGGGGGGCTAAGAGGATCTCAGTGAAATATACAGTGGCCAAGATTGTATAGCAG
The DNA here is from genome assembly GCF_009819705.1 of Hippoglossus hippoglossus. Classification (NCBI taxonomy): domain Eukaryota; kingdom Metazoa; phylum Chordata; class Actinopteri; order Pleuronectiformes; family Pleuronectidae; genus Hippoglossus; species Hippoglossus hippoglossus. The sequence continues at coordinate 23,062,663 of NC_047165.1, read as the reverse complement.
TTAAGCAAAACCCATGCAAATAGACATACAAAAAATGGATTTGGTAACAATAGTAGGTCTTTTGAGAGTTTAAAGGAATAGTTCATCCAAAAATTTCACTCATTATCTACTCACCCTTATGCCGATGGGGGGTGAGTCTGGAGTCTCAGGGGTAAACTTTGTTAGAGCAGAATCAAATACAATTGAAGTCAATGGTGAGTCCTTCTTCAGACGTAATAACAGAAAAACACCAAGTTTTAAGCCTAAATATCCTCTGATAGCTTCCTACGAGGTGCATTCAGGGACCGTCGGAAATGCTAACGTCCGATTGCTTAGCCACTTCTGGTGGACTTTTAGGCTTAAAACACGGTGGAAATTACCTCATTTCGAGTCGAACATGAATGTCGGGGCTTCCAGACACTTAAATGACACCACGCGAGCAGTATATTCTGTTGTTTTATCAGGTCTGAAGATAGGTTACTAATCAGCTACACTGTTTACCACTGAAACTCCAAAAGTGTTTTGTGGACTCAAACACTTCACCCACCTTGCCATCACATGGTGGCAAGTAGATAATGAGTGAATTCTCATTTCTGGATGAACTATCCCTTTAAGTACATTGTGCTCTAATTTGAGTGCATGACATTTTACATGTACTGGAAATTGTTCTTTTATATTGCAATACTCCAACTTCCAGCACTGATTGACACAGTCTTTCAGTGGAGCCATAACATTGATATCTAACATTATGTCTGTCTCATTGTTTCCTTGAGGAGATTCTTCCCCTTCCAGCCCCTGACTTCACCAATGTAATCGTTTTCACAGGGTTCATATGTTCAATTTGTGTGTGCAGTTATGGGAGTGATTTGTTCCTATAGCCCCAAATGTGAATAATTCTGCTGCTTAAGATATATCAACATAAAATAAAAAAGTGGAAAGGAAAGTAGTGAAAGGCGATTTAGACACATTTCTTCTTACCCTGTTCAAACAAAGACTGGGAGCGCTTGACAAACAGGCAATGTGAGACTGAATAATGCAGGGATAAATAGAGATGGTGTTGGGCACAGTACCAACATGATGTTATGTCATGACTATATATGTGAAAACAGAGCACTATAATTTTTACTTTGATTAACAACACAGTCGCAGACCGGACGTCACCACCCACCGTGTCCAGCAATAGAAGTTACTCACTATTACTGTCATTCACTTTACCTCCACCACTTCCATCACCCTTCATTTGTCATCATCTGAATGTGTTTTTGAAAGTCACTTGAGTCACAGCTTCACTCACCCACCTCCCCATCCCATCCCCACCCCACCTCCCAACCCACCTTCCCCCTCCACCATCTCCCCCAACATCTCTGCTCTAACTGTGTACAACGCTATACAGGGGGCTCATGGGTTAGACGGCAGACCGGGTCCAGTGGTGAGTGGCGCAAGTCCTGTCCCCTCACCCTTCTCCTTCTCTTCCTCCTCCGACCCCTCCCTCCCTCCACCTTGCTACAGCTTGCTTGATGTCTGCCATGTCTGCCATGTCTGCCTGTCATGTCCGCTTGCTTTCCTGCTTCCCATGCTTGTCCTGTCTCTTTCCTTCCTATAGCATCTCTATCAGGACACAACTGTTCAGGGTTGGGTTCTGAGGATGCACTGGCACTGAGAATCAAGCTTCTCATGTACACACCCTTATGTTGCCAAGGTTGCCAAGGTTTATGTAAACTCATCTACTGCCCACAACCCATACAGCAGTCATTCAAAATTTGGTAAAGCCTAAATTTCAAATCAAGCAAAGAAGTGCATTCCATAGTCCATAAACGAGATACCCACAGAATCTGGCATGTAGAAATCTGGCACCATTACAGAAGTGGCCAAGCAACATTATTTTCAACTGTAAAAATTGTCTTCCAAAAAGATTTGTGGGATCCTTACAATTTGTATGAATGGAAAAAGGATTATAATTTGTATTCAAGTTTCACACAAAATGACAAGCATTGGCCTAAAAGACCACATACATAAGGATTAGGCTTATACGGTAAAATATAGAAAGAAAAAACTAGACCTTGATTGACCATTTTGTGTGATACTGCCCTAATAAATCCATGACAATAATATAAAAATGTATATTTGCCACTCACTGATTGGTTCCAGTTGTCCCAACTTTGCCGTTTTTTCAGTTAGAGTTAAGCATTTTTCCCGCATATTTTTTAAAAATATAACATTTTTAATATAATATTAAGTTTTAAGTTCAGACGCTTCAACACATGTTTAATCTCTTTAGTAATGTGTTTCAACTTGAGATAAATACAGACTGGAGAAAAGGCCTGGAACAAAAACACATAATTTTAACCTCAAGTTAATGAAATAAACAAGTTGTGGTTGTGTGAACACTGAATCTTGATATTGGCCAAAACAAATCATGAGCAACAATGGCCTCTCTGGGTTTGTACTTCAGGCTACAACAGCCTCCATTATGTCCCACTTCCACCTGGGACCAGTGAAGTGGATTGATAGCTAGTGCTGCTTTTCCCATCATGTCTAATCTTAGACGCCACAACTATGTCCTGTATATCCTCAGTCCTCAATCCTGCCTTCACAGTTACCTGCGTCCTGATCCTGTATCAGTAAAGCTGCCATTGCTAAGAATCCAGAAAGGAGCATGCAGGGATGCTCGTGCTGCATGTTGACACGTATAGTACGTTTGGACAGCTGTATTGCATACAGCACTGTACTTGCCGGATATGCCTGAGATGCAAGGTCTTCCTCTCCGATCCTGACTGCTACTCAAACAGAGATATGCAGCCGTTGACATTTTATTCATTTTCCCTTCCTTTTTAACAGTATTGCCAGTAGTTCAACAAGCTTGGTGCTTTGCTACATGTGTCAGGACCTCTCCTCTGAAAAATGTGTCTAATTGGTCCATGACATTATCTTTTGTGACATCTGTTCTATACATGAGCACCAGACAGCTTGTTGATTTACTGATTGAACCATGGTAAATGGTCTGGTACTATTCAGGTTGTATCTGCTGACAGGTATTTATTTTCATTATTCTTATTCAAAGGGTCTAATAGGACCAGCAGGTGTGTCAGGGCCAGCAGGACCAAAAGGAGAGAGAGTGAGTGTTTCTGTTTCTAGAACCATATTCTAAAATCATTACAGAGTTTTAGAACAATATACACTATTCACTTTCTTGCTCTATTTCCCTGCAGGGTGAAAAGGGAGACGGAGGATTACCAGGACCAACTGGGCCTCAAGGCATCCCTGTAAGCCTCTAATTCAATTTTGAAGGGGACATACTTTCGGACACTTTTCCTTATTTTCTGTCATGCAGTATACATAAAGATATACTGTTGGATGTCCATATTATTTGACCACAACAAGCACAACCTTCATCCTTGCAGCCAACAAGTGCAAAAACGGTGAAAAAAACTAAATCATTTAATCCTCTGTCTAGACAACCAAAAGGTTAACGGTCGAGTAGAGAACAATAGTATCGCCCAATTCACATTAGTACTACTGCTAAGTACTGGGAATATATACTTGCACACTCTGTATGTGACAGGCCAATGCAGGCTGTTGCTGACACATCATCTCATTACACTGTGGCCAAAGCTGGGCCAGTTTCAACTTTCTCACTGCATGAACCTGAATTTCTGTGCCTCACTGAAATGAATCAGGGAGGCAGAGGAGCTCATTGTGATTACAAAATGCATTTTGACACAATGCTCATGTCAGTCCAAACATAACCAAAGACAGCAACCAAGCATATTTTCTAAAATCTCGCAAATAAGCTTTGTTTCCTCTCCCAAAGCTGGAAATATATACAACCACTAATGTTATGTTTCATTTCTTTTTGCAGGGTTTAGTAGGACCACAAGCACTCAAAGGGAACCGGGTAAGATACTGACTCTAATGTTATTTTAACATTGATAAAGATAGAAGAGGCAGGGACATGATTCTAGCTAATGGCCACACATTACATTTTAGCTGTGGAATACACACAGGCTTCTATGTTTTTACCTACTAAATTAAGCATCTAAACTAAACACGTTATGAGTCTTGTATTTCAGCCTCTGCCATTATTCTAGCAAATGCCTCGCTGGGCCATAATAGGTCACCTGAGCAGACTTGTGATGACTTCAAAGATGTTCTCAAGTAGAGCACATGAATTAAAGAGCTGCATATCAATAAACGGGATGATCTCTTTGATATCACACATGAAAAGATAACCAGATGAGTCAGATAGTTTGCTTTGATTGTGTTCTTTAATGACTCTGAATAATTCAAGATGTCTTTTGCTATTCTTTGCCTTGTTTGTATTTGTTTCGCAGTGGCTTTGTTGTGAACTTAAACAGATCAAAAGATCTTGATCTGGAGCAAGCTATGTTAACCTCAATTAGGTCTCTCATGTTGTTGTCCTCGATTCAATATCATAATGTGGATTGGACTTGAGAGAAGGTGGATATCAGTCTCATATCAGTTAATTAAAACCTTTATAATAAATACTTTTACAGCAATGGAAGAATCTAAGTTTGAGTTGTGGGTCAGAAGTGTTGCACAGTTGTCAATCTCACTGCTCTCAGTGTCATTTCCAGCAGTAACAGGCCTGCTGCTTTCAGTGAGAAACACTCTGATAGACAAAACTCCCTGCACATGACAGCAGACATACAAAGTTAATGTGTGTTGAGTGGGTGCAGACCAAACCAAAAACTTAAACAAGAATGAATATAAGACACTGATTAAATGGCCAGACAGACCACTCAAAATGAATTTAAATGTTGTTAATATGATATAATGTGTCAGTGTTATGTGCTTTGAGCTGCTGTAACTGGCCCAAAAATATGTTCAGAAATCGTAATCTTAAATTGTATCCAGTATTTTTTTTAAATCCGCACATAGTTTGTGATTTTAGTGTAGCATATATTATTGGTGAACAGCAGGGTGCAGTGAATGGATGGATGGATGGATGGTGTGAGGTGATGCACTTTAGTCAGAGGTGCTGGGCAGATGGAATAACTCTTTTCTCTCTTTAGACATAGCCAGACTAGTTGTTCCCACCTGCAGATAGCCGTAATGCAAAGCTAGGATAACAAGATCCAGCTCTGTATTTATCACACAAAAATGAAATTGATATCCCTCTTCTTCGTCTTGGAAATGATGCAGACAAACACGTTTCCCAAATTACCAAATTATTCCATTCATTAGCTCTTCACATAAAGCCCTGCTAAATGATACTGTGTAAATATTGTATTTTATCACCAGGTTGTAGTATATCAGAGAATGTGATCGTAACGTCCACGTACCCTTCCTCTAAATGAATGTTTCCGTTTCCTTCCCATTAACCTGTGACTCTTAATATTTCCACTCCCATCTTTTAAGTATTCACATTTCATAAGCTCTCTCAGCACATTCAACTGGCCTCTCATCAAAAGCAGCTACGTTTTCAATGCACAGAAGAATATACTTCTAGCATACAGACCTCATTGAGACTGTCCAGTTGAAGGTGTTGAAGACAAAGCTATGGGATAGTGTTTGTGTTTTTACTCTTTGTCCTGTCTTCCTTTGTTTCCACAGGTCTTCCTATCCCCTTTTCCTTCCCTCCACCTTGCTCTGTGGCCCGTGGCTCTGTTTATTGCCGGGTTGCCCTCTCTCCCTCTCACAATCCTTGGCCTTGGTTAATCTTACTGCTCTTACTCCTCCTCTTTACTCCTCCTGCTCCCACTTAACCGCTCCTTTTCCTTGCAACCTTTCATGTCATCCCTCCAACCCCTGACCCTGGGATCCATACCCCAAATTGGCAGGCAGTGCTCTCCCATCCCTGTCAAAATAAATGCTATAGCTAGATGCTAGCACACCAGAGATTTAGCATATTTCTGAGCAAAACATCTCGAAGAAAGTTTTGGGGGAAATTCTATAGGACCTTTCGACTTCTAACAATCGTCTTTATAATATGTGCTGATAATTAATTTGCCTTATCTGTAGCCTTGTCATGATTTGCAAACAACTAAAAGCTATGGAGTGGGCACAAAAGCACAACAGCTTTCAAAATAAATAAGAATGCACTAAAAAATATATTTTTTAAGGGTTTTGAATGCATGATCTCAGAATATGAGCTTCTGCTACTAGCAACACTCAGCCAGGCATTGCATCTCGGATCAAAGCCTTCGAACCACTTTTCCGATGGAGGGTTGGATGTTTGAGTCCACATTTCTTGCCTCAGGGGAGTAAACAGCGTTGCAGCCAAGGTGACCTCTTCTTCAGATGTAATAAAACAACAGAAAACAAAATCTCTATACTGCTCGTGTGGGGTCTTCCAAGTCTCAGTAAGCCAAGTCGTTCAAATTCGACTCAAAACGGCGTCATTTACACTGTGTTTTAAGCATTAAAGTCCACTACTACTGAGTAGCGATGCTAGCGGATTTAGCTATGCTAACGAGCACCCAGTGCGTGCCCTTGGGTGAAGGCTTGTTGCAGTGTGTGCTTGCGAACATGAATGCAGCTCCGAGGAGGATATCAGAGGACATTTAGGCTAAAAACATGGTGTAAATGACGCTGTTTCGAGTCGAATATGAATGTTGGCGCTTACGGACACTTGGAGGACACCACGGGAGCAGTATGGAGCCATGTTATTGTTTTTATGTTGTTTTATTATGTCTGAAGAAGTGGTCACCAGTTCCTTCAATTGTAAACAAAGTTTACCCCTGAGACTCCAGAAGTGTTTTGTGGACTCAAACCCCTCACCCACCCCTCCATCGGCATAGTGCTGAGTAGATAATGAGTGAATTTTCATTTTTCGGTGAACAATCCCTTTAAGTCTTTTTTTCACACATTTTTGTGTCTATAATTAACAGTGGAATGCTACTGTCGCTATGGGGGAGAAGCTAGTGTACTTTGACAAAGTACTTAGCAGTTTTTGACAAAAACATGAATAATAATTCATTGCATCAAATACCTGCAAGGTGTGTAGCCAGTTTTGTGAAATTTCTTGTTAAAATATGGATGCACTTTGTACATTATACAGCTAGCTTGCTACCAAACTAAGCTTAATAGCTAAATGTGCTGTCAAGCTTTACAGTAACTTACATTCACCATAAAAGTTAACATTTTTGGAAATACTCAAGGCAAATTGCGGACTGGGAAAAAACTGGTTGGGTTACATTAAAAACAAATCGCGGTGCTGCTAGAGGTTTCTCTCCACAGTCACCAAGTTGCTTGCCCATTGTGGGAACTGTTGGGTTTATTTATAAAGTGCCTTGGGATAATGTGTGTTTTACTAAATTGAATTGAATTAAATTTAAAAAAGAAAAGATCACAAAGGTTCCCATAGGAGCGTATGGACTTTTTGATGACTCAGATACATACATAGAGCTGTGTGAAAATGAGGCGTTAGGCCCCGATCAGACAGGATGTCGTTTTTGCAGTAGGAGGCCTCCTTTTCCAGTTGTTCTCTGTAGGCACTAAGCACTTTGCATCCTGCTCATTTGTCTTAGGAGCTGCTTGACTCTTGGACTGCCTCGTATTTTTGCAGGAGCCATGTAAAACCCGAAAAGTAAAAGTTTTACCTGAGAGCAGTGCTTTAAAATAGCATTTTCCCTCCATTGTCCAAATTCATTAATTCATCTCTGATGGTTATTTGGGAACAGCCTCTAAGAGCAGGTGCCCTCCACTTTTGAGCTATTTAAATAACGTGAATTGAGTTTACTTCACAACATTGAGTTAATGTGATTTAATGTTGCCTCAGAATCATCCTTTTTTAATTGTTGGCTTCAACCGAAAAAAGTAGAGTGGGTCACTTCACATGGCCCCGCCTGCAAAACACCAAAACACTGTCTGATCAGGGCTTAAACCGCACAAAAGTGAGATTCGAGATGTGCAGTTGTGATGGTAAGACAGTCCTGGGAGAACACTGCAGTCAGTCAGCACATTAATCTGGACCCTTACAGCCTTTGACCTTGGTGAGTAGGTATTCAATTAATATTATGACTAAGCCGTCCCATTCTGTAAACTGTATACAGTAAGAATGAAGTCCTGCATTGCACTTTTATAGCACACTTAGACTCTGATGCCCACTGTGCAACTACAGCGATCCTGATATGTTACGTTAGTAGCAATCTCGGAGCACATCAGCTACGGTCTGATAACAAATTTGCATCTGGGGGCAACGGCCAATATATTGGTGCTTCCGGCTTAGACAGTGTATCTGGGCCAAGACTTTATCTTGTGTTCACCATGCATTGTTTACAGCCCTACAAGTCCAAACTAAATTTTGACTTAGCTATCTGCATATGAATACAGACAAATTATCTTGCGCCTCACCAACAGATTCTAAATATTCACAGAAAGAATCTGTTTATAGAGATTATGTTAGTAGATCACTTCTTTTTAACCTTACACCCCCAAAGTTTGACGATTGACTTATGTCATCAAGACACTATCAAACTTCTCACAGCTCCCTCAGGAGCCACAAAACTTTGTCTACCACTTTTTTTTTCATATATACAGTAGAACTCACATCTATATACAGACATTGATGTGTAAAATTAGTTGAGTTGCCCTTTGAAGATAAAATGAGTACATTTAATTTCTCTTTGAAAAGTAGGCACAAACACATCTTAGTTCGGTTAGGGAACCTCTGTTATTATGAAGCCATGATTAGAAAGATAACCTGGCCAAGTGTTTGAGTGTACTTAATAGTAATTTTTGGCCATTATCCTTTCGCTCACTTTCATGTATAAAAATGTGTCATCAGGTTATCTTCCATGTTTTAAAAATAAAACTATGAGAGTTTATGTAACAACCTTCTTATTTCTGCTCTTACTGTACAGTAGGCTGTAGGGAGTCTTTGGAAATCCTTGAATGACACCTGCTTACCAACTACGCTGGCTTATAAAACTACCCTTCCCTAACTACCTCTACTTACCTTCCCACTCCACTACATTTATTAAAAATCACAATTTCCTTAAAAAAATCAAACTCATTATTGAATTAATAACGAGACTTATTTTTCATATTGTCTTAATAAATGTATATGAAAGCAAAAAACTAAGATTTGCTTCATGTGTGGCTTAAAACCAGGAGGACTAAAGTTTGTCTTTTTTTAATACACTGTTTGCAGGGAGAGAGGGGCAAGAAAGGCAACAGGGGGGCCAAAGGGGATAAGGGAGACCAAGGAGCACCTGGATTAGATGCCCCCTGTCCGTTGGTATGTCAGTAGCTTCATGTGTAGCCAAGAGGCAAAGGGAAGGAGAACTATTTTCGAATACAATATTGTAATGGCATAGCACTTCCGTTTCCCTGAAGGTTTGTATTCGGTAGTCACCTTCCTTTTGGCTCTGGTATTCAGTGGTTCTAATCAATCCCAGGAAGAGTTTGGTCCAGATCTTGGGAGATGTGTGTCTGAATTGAAATAAAAAATCATTAGTTTAACGAGAGATTGTATTATACATTTGAAAACTCAATTACTTCAATGGATCACAGACCACAACTCTGCCTGGGTAGCTTCTTTTTTTTTGCAGGAATGAGACGGACAGGAATCAGGCAGCCTCTGCTAATCAGTATCAAAATGTACCAAAACATTTTGTCTCAAATTTCATCCTCCCTCCTGTTACTGTGACCTTTACATTAAAGAATATGTGACAAGTTAGAAACATCAAAAGGGACTTTTGAAGGGCCTCAACTCATCTCCGTGAGCCTAGTTCCTGTCAGGCTCAGGCTGCCTGCATGTTTAGGAAACCTGGCTCCTGCCACTCAGCGGAACGGAAGCGGAGATCCTCCTTCCATCGAGCAGGGGAGGACAAACACTCCGCTGCTGCACTTGAGCTGCGTCCTTTTTTTAAATGGTTGATTTCACAAACAGGGTTTCCGAGGCTTTAAAGGGGAGAAAGGTGAACCAGGTTTGCCAGGCCTGGACGGGCTGGATGCCCCTTGCCCTGTGGTATGGTGCTCTTTCTTTCCCTTCACTTTTCCCAGCATGCCTCTAGCTATCTCTAACCACACTCCTGCATGATGGCACTCAGATATTGCACTGTAAACTCACAGAGAACATGCACATGTGCATCAAATGTAACTTCTTTTAGTCAACTGACCTGGTAACAAGCCAGAACTTTTCCAACTGACCTCCTGAACTGACCTCTTATAGAACTAACATGAGCAAGCATTTCCCACATACAAGAACACATACTCATTTAACACAAGCTTTCCATCACAATATATATATATTAACTTCAAATGTAGATCTGTGAATGTGACTAATATCACAATTACATTACCAGAAATAATAATTATATTCTAATGTAGAGCCTTGAACTGTCTGTATTAAGAATACTAGAACTTTTTAACATAACCCCTTGATTCCTACAACATTTCTCGCATGGAGCACCAATTTATACCATCTTCGAGGCAACATTATACCATTGATGATGAAAGCAGTGGGACCAAGATAAATCTATTTGGTCAAAGAGTATTAATCTGGAAGACATCGCTGAAACATTGTTCATTTTATGTAGATTTCATGTTAAGACCTTTAGCCTTAAAATATCAGGCAAAATAAAGCAACACTGAATTGTTTTCCCGATTATGTTGTTGTGACAAACATAAGCACTGCTAGGATTCAGAGGTATAGGCTTTTGTGAATGAATGAAGCATTGCATTTAGGAACTGCAGTGGAGGTATGGTGAGGGTATAAGGTAAATGAATATGACACCAGAGCCAGGGGTTTGCATTTAGAATTCGGCCTGGGGTTTGGTTTAGATTAGAGAAAGTAGATTGTGGACTTTCTGCAATAAATCAGACCATGATAATTCCCTAACCATATTCAAATGGAACCTGAATATAGCCATAATACTGCGGTCACCACAGTTGGACATTGTACTGCAAGATAGGATGTACTCAAAGAAACCAAATATGTTGTGACTAGACTAGATAATACTAAAAGAGAGTAGAAAATGTAATCTGGTTACAATGAGGTTTCAAATGAGTTGTATATACGTGTGATTACAGCAGATGGGACAGGTAGGTGCTTAGATTTGGTACTGAAAGGTACAGTACCTTGGTCATGGTTCTTAAGTCTGGTAATGGAAAAAGGAATCGACAATAGAGTCTCTTTAATATGAGTATTTATCTGTACAGGTAAGGTTTTTGTCCTACTTCATCATCCTCATCAAATTGTTCATTTAAGTGTGAAACCCCAGAAAGTGTAAGGCATCACCTAGCTCTGAAACAACAGTGTCAACCTCCTGCTGTGTGGAGAATCATACAGAAATTTCTCTTACCAAAGTATATGACACAATCCAAAGGGATTTCAATAGAGACTGCTGATTGCCTTGGTTTTGTTCTCATTTGTTTTGTTGTATTTATAGTCATAATAATGAAATCGTTGTTTACAATATGGTATAGAGGGCTTGGGGATCCATTGGTTCTGGAAGTAAAGGGTTCGTTTTATCTTATTTTTCAGGTTCCTTAAAATAGAAACATGTAAATGTACACAATGTTACTTTTTTTTCAATTTTTTGCTTCAATCCCTTCAAAGTCGACGCAGGCTGAACAATGTTCCAGTGCTGCTTGAACTATTATGGATGGCAAAGAGTCACAAAAGTTACCCACCAAGGAAAATGTCTCATAGCATTGTGCCAATGAAAATTAACGTCATGGTTCCATAATTTCTGATCAGAGCGGAGCTAAAAAAAATACCTGTTATTACTGCCGAGCCTTAAAACGATGAATGCTGATTGGTCCGTTTAACATTAAAGACAAAAGCCAGGGTTAGGGTGGCTACAGACTTGAACATCCCGGCATAAGCATTAAAGAGAAGCCACCAAATTTCTTATAATATAACTAAGGACATGACATTGTTCATATCCACAATCATAGCTACAACCCACCAGTCATCATTTTGAGTATAAAACCATATCACAAGAAGTAACAAGAAAATGTGTTTCCACTTTGAATGGTCTGATTTGGGCACAGACCTACAGTAACAAAACATGACCTGATAGAACACGACTACTTCCAGAACCTTGATTTCCAAAAGTACTCTCACCACTTGGCCACTCAATAAAAAAATTGTGTTGATTTATTTTATAGAATTGTACACTGGTTTTATTTGTATTGGCTTCAAACTTGCATGATAATATTGTTCATCTCTGTAGCGCACACTATTTTTCATTCAACATCTTTCTTCCAGGGGGACGATGGCTTACCTGTACCAGGATGCTGGAATAAAGTAAGTTAGAGAGCTTGATGCTGCTGTTGCTCGTCGCCGTTGCAGCTCACACGCTGTGTGCAAACTTCACCATGAACTTGTTTGAACTAACGTTTGATATCTAATCGCCTTTTGCTCTTTTTCTTGCAGTGACAATAACTTTGGAATGGCTGATGTGATTGTACATAGGATATTTATTTTTTTACTTTATCTCTATTCTGTTAAACGTGGAAAAATGTTTTTAAAAAATCCTAAAAATATATGGCAAAGTTTTTGTACAGATTGTTTAAAACGTATGCTAATGTTTGCGTATTCAATTTTTATACCTATGCATTATTTTAATATTGGATAAGTAAAAATTATAATGTTGCAACATATGCATGATATTTGTGCATAATGTGAAGTGATAATGCTTATTAACTTATTGCATTATGTTGTTTTGTTCTATTGTAATAGACCATGCTGCACTGAGTTGTGGGGCTGGAAAGATTATGTGTTAACATTTTGAAAGTCTTAGTTGAACTCTCCTCTTTATGATGAAGTCTTAAAAACAAACATGGACAAGCAGTGCATTTACACTTGTTTCAAATTTCGTTAATATAGACAGAGTGACAGAAAGCTCTTTAAAGTCTGCACTTTGAATTTTTGGTCATGTGCTCATATTGTACCGATGAACATGCAGACTTATCAGACATATCAGATTTAAGGCTGTCAGACAACATTGGTCCTCCTCCATGTTACTTTTTCTTCTGAAGTTACATTCACACACTCCAGTTGAGAAGGTGGCGGTAATGGACCAAAATGTTGTTTTGCAAAACCGCCATAAAGAAACTGAAGAAGAAGATTATCACAATTTTCTGTGAGATTCCAAGTCTCTGGAAATCTAGTGCGAAAGTGAAAAAAGCATCTAGTGTTTGCGTTCTGACATAAGAAGAACAGTTAAATCGGTCATACGGTCTGTGGTCGCCCACGTTTTAAAATCGGTTAAGAGTTTAACAAATTCTACTGTGCAGCAGCCTTTACATTATTTGATGGTTGTGATCAACAAAAGGCATTAAAATCAGATAAGTCCTAAATAGAACTGTATACATCGATGTATCATGCTATGAGCTTACAAGCTGAAATCAAGTGGAAAAAGAAACTTTGAAACTTTCATCGTATAGGTGAAGGAAAAACTAAAATATTTTATTATTGTCTTCTTTTTTCCATTTCACTGCCTTTGCTCATTTTTGCTCATTGGTGTTGCACCAAACAAAAATGCAATAACATTGGCTATATTTTGTAAACAAAATTAAAAATAATAATAATCAAAGGAAAATGATTAATGAAACAAAAATAATTTCATGAATAAATATGATAGGACTTTCAGTATACATACTACAAAACATGGATTTGCACTAAAGCCTCCCAAAGAGTTTATGATTTAGGTTGTTTTTTTTACTGCAGTGAATGCTATGAAGTCTGCTCTGCGTAACGTGCTCGCCAGAGGATGAATCCTCTCCAAAAAATATAAATGGTGTAATAAAGTAAATGGGGTAATGCAATTTAAGGTTTATATGCCTCGGCATTTTAAATGGTGAGTTCTGATAGCTGTGATTATGGACTAAATCTTTCAACAGGCATTACATCCAAACCACACTATCCACGGTGGTGTGCTAATCATTATGGGACAGCCTTAAATTCTGTGTCTAAGGTCTGATGGCTCATTATCAACAAGTATTGCAGACAATCAAAGTTTGCTGTTAACGTTTTGTGTCATGGAGGAGGGTGTCAACCAAGACGTCTTAACCATTTGAAGCTTTAAAGTCTTAGTTGTATAGCAGGAAAGCGACGGCTCTATTTATCTAAGCTTCTTGTACACATATTCCCTCTAGTTTCAGGTCACTGAAAATAATTTTGCCAAATATCTCGGGCCATTTCCTGCTTTACAATTGTCAGGCTCTATGTATTAACTGTCTGTTGTGTTTGCTCATCTGCCTTCTAATCTGAGGCACAGTACAGCCCATATGGTTGGATGAAAATATTGCTGCTCACCCTAAAGGCATACTGCTGCAATTGTCACATTGTCTCATCCGTTTATGAAGAAAGCTGTAACCTGCCTGGACAATGGAGATTTTTTTTAAATCAAGAACTAGAACATTTTATCCACATGCGTTGTTTATGGTGTAACTGTACTCGTTAAGCTAACCTCGGTAACTTTACCAAGTGAATTGGTGTTGAAGAAGAAATGGATGGACTGACCAGAGTGAAGCTTGATCCATTACGTGCTGCTGCTCTTTGACAAACCTTTCCTTTGTGTGTCGCTTTGCCTGGGTTTGATTGTCTACAGCCATGAGAGATTTTTTTTTAAGCTTTGACAGTAATAAATCCATCATGTGCTGCAGGTGCTGCACAGTACCTCACATTAACTCCTGCCTTAGTCTCCAGCTGGCATACCTAAATCCAGATTTGCTCTGAAATGTTCCAAATGTTTATGGTGTTTAAAGTGACAATTAAATATTAATTTCTGAAGCTTTTGGTTTTGTTCTCAATCTGAAAGACGAGAATAATATAGAAAGATCTGACACAGTCAAGTAAGGCTAATAGAAAAATAATCAAAACCAAACAGACTGTAACAGAGTTATTGTTGGGGCAAAATGCTACCTGATAGCATACACATGTACAGAATATATACATGTATAGATTATCCCCTTAATTGTCAAGTATATTGTCAAGTATATACATGACAATTAAGGGGATAATCTGGCTATAATTTATACAAGATGCACCATATTGTTAGAGTTGTATCAAATCTCTTCATGACACTACAGAAAGACACTGGTACAGTGTTACAAATCCCTCCTGTCTCATGTTTAAAAATAAGATCCTTGGGCCTTGAAAAGGATTGTTTCTGTACACTAATTCACTTCGGAATCTCAACACAACTTCGAAACGTCCATATTGAGCATCACATATCTACTCAGGTCTTGTACGACAATTTCCCTCAAAATAAGATCGTTTTAATGCTAATGTGAGGAAATTGCACTGATTTTTACTTGATCAACCTAAATAATAAAGTGCTGATCATCTCTGCTAACCCTGTTTGATTTGAAACTGAATGGTGTGTGCCCACAGCATGGTTTGTATAACATAACATTATTTGAGCTTTTCTAGTGAGGTTTAAGATGTCCAGTGCTCTCCAGAGTCCTGGTTTGGTCAGGGCAGTAAACAGGTCCTTCTGTTAATGTATGGGGCTCAACAACTCAGAAGCCATATTGATTATGCTCAACAATTTTTATTTAATTGTTTGATTTATAAAGACTTGACCGTACTATGTTAAGTGCCTTGACATAATTGCCTTGACATATTTTATGATTTGGTGCTATACAAAAAAAATCCAATCGAATTGAACAAAGCTAACCTAGCATGACCATTTACAGTACTGCATACACAGAGGCAGGAACATTGGGAAGTTCAAGAGGCCAAAGACCTGTAGAAAGCAGGATTTGTGGTTAGTGAGGTAACATCAGGGTTTAACTCCGGGTTATGTCAGAGTTATCAAGCCAATGTGTAGAAAAGCTCTACTTACTAAGCAGTCACTTCTCTGACATCAACATTTGTATATCCGGTGGAGCCCGGAGCACAGATTGTGAGAACGTCTCTTAGAGCAAGAGTCACAGGGCCACTTGTCATCATTGTATTTTTTACCCATGTTGGCTGCAGAAATGTTGCAGCCATTTCAGTGCTTTTCTATTTAATGGCCAACACAAGAATCTAATATTTCCAATACAATCTTGAAAACATACCATGCCGGTGGTTCTAGGCATTAGAATTGACTGTTAGAGTTAGTAAATGCAGTAGTAAGGTTGAGGTAGAGTGTGGCTAGAAGGGATTTCAGGGTAAGGAACTCTGGACATAAAGGATAAATATCCCTTTTTCTTTTGCATCTGATGTGATTAATCTGTATATGTCCACATATATTTAAAGGGTCAACATCCTTTCCAACTGGCTAAGAAGTAGGGCTACCCAAGACTGTCCCCGAGAAGACACAGAGAGGAAACTTGAAGACATTCTGAGATATCTTTGAGTTTTTACCCTAATCTGGAGTTGGCATTTTCAACGTTTTTCCAGGAGGCTGGACCCAGGGCCAGTAATGTTGGAAGCTTCAGTGGCAGCAATGAGCATTTTAACTTCAATAAGACTGAAAAGTACAAGCCAGTTAGTCATTGAAGGCTCTCAGGACAGGACAACCATCACAAGCCATGGAGAGATGCTGTACCTACTGATGTGTTGCTGATGACTACATACACATAGATCTATAAAACTCTAGTGAAAGTCATGGACACTTTAGCACATGCCGTTTGTTGTGTTTCCAATTGTGACATCAATACTGCAACTGTGATTAAGAATTCAGAGCAGCTCACAGAGCAGATAGATGCCATGTGTTTTCATGAAAAGCCAAAAAAACACGGAAAAAAAAACTAAGGGAGACCCTCTTGATGATTCCTTCATGACACTGCCTTTTTTTTGAATTCCCTTTACCTGCAGCTATTACATTTTATTTGAATGATTGTGCAGTATAGGAAATACCAGCTTTGACATCATGTCTGGTCATATATGAGATATAGTTATATATATTTTACTCTACAATTGAGGTGTTAAAGGACACCACAATTCAATGCTGTAATTGTAAGTATTGTACAATATAAGACAAAGGATTGTATGTATAAAAGTATTCAGTCTTTGTAAATAGATTGCATTGATGAAACATGGATTTCACATACAGAGGGAATACAATGGTCAGTATTCATGTGTTGATTATATCGTAGTTATAACTTTCTGCAGTTATGGTTTTTGGAAAAAACATGTTTTGGCCTCGTGTAAACCAACACTTTATAAGTCCACAATTTCTACATTTGCATGCTGCATATCCAGGCTCTATAACATGCCATGAGATATACTGCATGTAAATACACATATCTTTTTACCTTTCGACTCAAAAACTTTCATCAGATGATGGCAAATAATTTATTGCTTTGTCACCAATGATGTGAATTTATCTTTAGTTAATACAAAAAAGTAGCTTGTTACAGCAGTGACTGTACATACAAATAATAAAAATGCCGTTCATCTGTGTTGAAAATCTAAATAATGACTATCCTGTTTCAAATCAAATGTCCAGAAGCATTCCTTATGTCATATTGACAGCTGCCTTTTAAACAGACCGGGGTCAAAATGGTGTTTCATTTGTATTTATTTGTTGGTTTTTCTTCTATTAATTTTCTTGAGTAATTGCAAAATGTAAGAAATTGTTTTAAGAGTGTCATTGTCTCAAAGGTGCAAGTGTTGCTACAAAACATTGTTTAGTGGGTGAGATTTGCCTGTTACAATTTTTTTTAAATTTAAATCAATAGTTAGTTTAAAAATTACAGGATGCAAATTACGATTTATTATTGGAGTGACTACAGATTTGAATTTTAAAAAGGAATCTATGATGTCTGAGAGCTCAGAGTGCTGTAACTTTAGAAAACAAGAGCAAAAAAGGAAAACATTACATTTTCACTGTTTAGTTCTGATATGTTTTCTCTATTTAATTGTTTTGTGTAAATAATTGAAATTTCTCCATTGGATCACATTGTCCATCTTGCATTTTTATATAAAAGTAATACAGTGGCCTGAGCTCACTTGGACATACACAGAGGTTACTGGTAATAGCATTTGATTTTTCAGTTGTATGATAGTTTAAGAAAGAGATAAAAAAGGAAATTCCCCATCAGGCAATGTAACACACAGCAACTCATTTATTTAATAGATACACTCACAGATTGTTGTCCTTTACAGAACTGGTTCTTGTAAGAAAACTGTTGTTTTCATCTTTAACATTTTACACCTGAAAGTTGTTATTTAGTTTCTGCCTCTATATTTCACATTTCTTTTTTTGCACAAATCTTTCAAAGTGAGAGCAAGTTGTACATTTGCCATATTTACTTGGTTTGCCTTGCCACAACTTTTCTCTATCTTTAAGCCATAGAATAGCAACAATGTAGCCTTTATATGAGCAAAGGGTTACAGAATATATGGTTTATGTAATATATACAAATGTAAGTTTTGATCCATCCACCAAAAGTCGTTTCTGGACATAATACAGTTAGTACACATATACTCTTTGGTTTTGTGTCAAATGTGAAGCTGTATCTGCACAACATGTCGTTGCTGTGACTCTTTCACTTGATGAGCTTGTTAAGCCATAATACTCAGACATTGGCCATTGAGATGGCCATTAGAATGATAAACAGACAGCAATTTATTTCACTTAATTGTTTGACATCATGTTTATAACTAAAATTAGTATCGTATAATAGTACTAGTACTATTAGTATTGATCTGTCCCAACTCAGATAGTTTAAAAATAAAGATGGCTGACATGTCCTCCCACTGAAAACATGAAAACAAAAATATCATGATACGGGTGCTGCCATCTGACACTGTTGACTTAAATGGGATGTCTGCGCAGTAATGATCATTATCAGTACTACACAGTATCAAAGTCCACACTTGACGTTTCATCTAATTTTTATGGCATCAATTTTTTAAGTAAAAATGCCACAAAACACTTGAATATACACCAGTGTGATGAGAGCTCCCTCAAATACAGACATCATCTTTGGAAAACTATTTATTTAATGTGTATTCTGAATTTATGGTTTGGTCCATGACCAATCTTATAACTTAAAAGGGGGTGGAGTTTATGATCTATACTGTAGCAGGACACTAGGTGGCAATCAAGATATTTTGGCATGTCATCCATCTACCTAAACCTAACCCTAACAAGAGCAGTGAAAGAAGGGAAGTGTATCACTAGGTATGGAACACTCTTCAAGTGAAAAATGACCAGTCTCTACTTTGGATTTGCAGGATCAGTTGCACAATATTTTTGTTTTGTTTTGACTAACAATGTTAGCATTTATATTTGTAACAAAACAAAGATAAAGTGGGAAATAAAGTGTACATAACCACTGTTCAACACCCTGCTTTATTTTGATAAAAAGGAAATATTCTATGTATAATTCTTTTTGATGTGAAACTCTGTACTATCAGTTTAGAACAGTTTTGAGGATGGGTAAGTGGGCATTATACAGAATTTGCATGTTATTGTTTAGCCTGTATGAAGCACTATTATTTACATTTGTTTTCATCTTTTTTTCTTTATATTGGAATGTTAGATTAACTCGACGTTTGATGATTTTTTCTGGATAGTCAAAAGAAATCTGATAGCCGAGTGACCTTTGTGCCGATTTCTATGCTACCACCACCTTGAATTGATATGTGTAAGATTGTTTTCCATGATTCAGTATGACTTCCAACCACAGGTAAGGAATTCATTGCAGCCCACATGCTGCAACCTCCACCTGTTATTTAAGTGTGGTGTCGCAATGGAATAAGGTAATGAAATTGTTTTGTGCTTTCCAAAAGAATTTATCTTTATTTTTTATAATCCAAACAATGGCAGCTGTTGTTACTGATTGCCGAACAGATTCACTGCTAAATACAATTAAAGTATTTCAGCAATTTGTCACTGACTCAGAATAAAGAAACCAAATTGCAATGCAAGTGAAATTAAGTTTCTATGGTTTTATACGCGGTGGTTTGCATGCAGGTGTGTTTTGTTGTTTGATTTATAGGTTATAGGTTTTTGACTGCACTACCTGCAGTAAAGCATCTCATTTCTTATAACAACATAAACCTGACAAATTTTCTTTTGTGCCTAAAAGTACCAAAATATGTTTTGTGTGGCTCAACCAAAAAAAGGTTGATTTAAAATCAAATCAAATGTACTTTTATTGTCCCATAGGGAAAAAATTTTTGCGCCAAAGTGCTGCAGAGCAGCTGCAGAACAGTACATATTACGACATATCAAGCAAGACCCAGAATAAAAATGCAGAATAAAAGTGAGTTGAATATTGCACCTGCCCTAAAACACTTAAAATGAAAAATATCAAAAGGATATAGACAGATAAGAAACAGAAACTTGCATTAAAACTTAAAAACTGAAGTGTGAAATGTGCTAGACAATTGCGAGGGTTATTAGATGCATGACCGAATCAATGCGTCTCCTTGTTCAGTAGTATGATGGACGTTGGTATGAACGAGAGCTTGAGGGGGTTGGTCTTACACCAAAAGGCTCTATAAGGTCTGCCTGATGGTAACAGGTCGAATTCGGGGAAAAGAATGTGTGACGGGTCATTAAGGATCCTGTGTGCTAGTCTGACCACAGAACCTTCGTAGACGGTCTGAAGGGAAGGATTCCCATCACCTTCATAGCCGTTTTTTACTATGCTCTCAATTTTTGACCTTGGCTGGACTGTGAGAGTGCCATACCAAGCTGCCATTCCATATCTAATTATGCTTTCAAGCACAGCAGAATCAAATTTGGACGTGACGTCGGTGCTCACACCGAACAGTCTAAGTAGGAAGTGCAGCCTTTGAGCTAGTTTCCCACACAGAAAGTCTACATGGGCACTCCATTTAAGAGTACAGTCCAGCGGTATGCCCAGATATTTAAACGTTTTGGTGCCTAAATCCAACAAGAGGTGTCTTTTTTACCTAATCCTAACTAACTTGTTTTTGTGCCTTAACCTAACCAAGTTTTTTTTTTTATGTTATCCTCAAACGCACTCATTTTTGCAGGCATGAAGACATAGGTCAGTTGCCTCTTCTCATATGGGTCATCTGATGTTAGGAACAAACACTCTTGTGTATTGTGTAAACTGGATTTGACCGTTTATATTGGTAAAGTTTGAACTACTTTTACCTATTTTTTCTACTGCTGGGAAGTGTAATTTAAGTACATCATTTACAGGCAATGTAGTGCTTCTCTTCAGGGATGACTTTTGGGAGAGACACTGTTCTAAGGGAGGTGCAGAACTTCATGGTTACTACTCTGAGAAAGCCGTTTGACCATCAACCTGGAGAACCTAGCCAGAACTAGCTGTTTTCTTGTTGTCTGGGCTGCCCCTGCTGTAGTTCTGGAAGCAATAGTCAGAGTCCGTTTAGGGAGCATAATGCTGAGAAATAACCATCTGTCCTTTGCAAGGATAAGGACCTCTAATCCCCCCCAGAGAACTCAAGAGCTCTGTCACTCCTTGTGGAGGACATTGCCACCAGGCACTCTTTCAAAAAACCCTTTACCTTTGCTTTGGCTCTTACCGTTGTCAAGAGGCAGCATTCAGATTTGAAGGAGTGACCAAAGTTGGTTCTTGAAGAGAACTGGGTCATACAAAATAAAACAGATGTCCTGGAACAATTTTAAATCGATTGAGATTACAAGGAAGGGGAAGGGACCATCCCAGGAGATCAGGGCAGCTGCCTTTACTGTTGATGTATGAGGAGATGAAGCAGTGGAATCTGTGTTTCACTTGTACCCTTGTGTCCTAGGCACTGCAACTATGTGATGACCTGGATAGAGTCCATTTTATTCCAGCGGACTCGGGATGGAAGTGGCACAGCTGCCGATGGTACTCATCTTTCTGAGAAGTATAGGGATGATTATGACACTACATATCATATAAACATCTCCAAACGCTCATAATGGAAGAGCCAGCTGTCTAAGTTAAGGATGCAGGCCCTTCGAATGCAGTCTGGCTTCATGTTGCGAAAGTCTATGCCACCAGTATTACAGCTGGTGGCAGCTACACAATAATATTCCATACAACATTGTACCACAGACACAGAAACCAACCCCCCCCTTGTTCTAGGTAGAGGTACTTGACATCAGTAAATTAAAAACACCCATATTAAGCAAGCAGCCAAAAACAAGGAAAGGGGCAAAAAGTATCCAAAAAGTCTCCATGACTTCTGGAAACAACCACGTCTTTCTTTGCGTTCCCTTTACATCAGTGATTCAGACAAAGGAGTTCTTGGACTTCTAATGGCAAACTGCCACCTGATTCCTTTTGATAACAACTTTTATATTTGCCCAGCTAAAGAAGCCTTAGCAGTAAAAGGATAACAGTAGGAGGTGCTTAGGGGTAACAGACACATTATGATCAAGCCAGTCGACAAGGGTAGTGGAGTTGAGGAACATAGATGTGATGGCCAGAGAACAATATGGGAGAGGTACAGGCAGTTGAATCACAAATATTGGTATGCAAAGTATGAATGAAATGAAAAGAAATAAATAATACATTCAGGCACAGTAGAGCAAGCTCGTTTTACAAATTGATAAAGACCCAGCACAAACACCCTACTGGCAGACTAATTGTGTCTGACTGCGACAGTGAAACCTACTATGAGAGTTCAGACTTCTATTTCAATCCTCGACTGAACACCTCAGCAGCTACTTGATGCCTGCGATTTGATTCTTCAGGAAGCTGTACAGTTCCTCAGGTATTTGAGGGCCAGTTGCTCTTTGGGCTACTGTATCTGCATTGCCCTTTAAAGCCCCTCTCACTACATCAGGAGCTCGTTTCCAATGTGATTTCTCACTGAAATTGCAAGTGACCCTTTGGAAGCAACAAAGAAATGGCACTGTGCGGACAAGAAAAACAGTTCTTCTTGTACCTGTATTGGGCCAGTTGTCCATCACTACTGATATGTAGAGTGGTGGGTGTAACATCTGCCTATAGCATCCTACAATGCAGGCTCCATGTGTGCCCATAAAGCACATTCATCATGGGGTGCAGAAGCAGAGAGAGCGACATAAGAGATGGATGATGAAGCCGTATGCAACTCACTTGTGTGGATTGTCACTTACGGCTACTACCAAAGTGGAACGCCTGACTTTTACATCTGAGCTTACAGTCATTGTTCTCAGGGAAATCTAATTCTCAGTGAAATCTCAGTGTTTCTTTAAGTTCTCTGAGTGTTTTGACTTGACTCTCTATCTCTCTCTTGCACTGACATGCACACACACTGACACCAACTCAGCAACTCAACATTGATCACAAGATAATGATCGATACTTTTTTAAATGAGTGAATTCTTTCTTTAATGCTGTGCATACTTATTCATTCCTCCCATCCTGACTGCCCTCGCTCTCTTCCTCTCTCTGTCGCGCTGACACGCAGACACACAGTGTCATCGGACACACGTAAACTCAGACTGAGACATAATTTGGTCTTAATGAACACAAATGTCTTGTTTATTTGCACACAGAGTGGTGAAGTGAGATCCGATCACAAGTGGTCACAGCTCCTAACTAATAGCATTCTCCATTACTGGTGTGCGCTCTGCACATGCGTGTGTTGCGCGAGCACACACAAATGTGTGCAAATATATTGTCAATCAGCAGTTGTCTTTTCTGGCTATGAGAGACATACTTCCTTTACTGCTTATTTCATGGTCACACACACACACACATGCTCCCTCTCTCGGTCTCATGACTGCATACTTGCTCATGTTTTACGCACACAACCTACTCACTGAGTTATTCCTTAAAAGAGTCTGCTACTTTTAAAACATTTTAGTTGAGGCCTGGTGGGGGGTCAACTTAAGCCCAGCTGGTTGCCAGTTTTACAATACACTGGCAGAAACCCTGTATGGGTGTGTGTGTGAAACCTGAAACACAATCTCCTAACTAAAGCTTTCTAATAAATATAAATCAGTAAAAATGATGAATAGTTGTGAAACAGAGTCGAAGTGTTGGCCAAATTGGAAACAACTTAGTAAAATAAAAGTACCGTTAATTCATACTTTTTTTCATACATCGGTCATGCTCTACATAAAATTATTTTTGGGTCAGAGAGAGGGCGAGGGAGTTTGGAGTTTTGGGTTTGGGTTCAAGCATAGACTGTATTATTGTTTTTGGAGGTAGACTCCAGGTCTGAAAAGTGAAGGAAGGAAGATGGGGAAGTAGCTTAAAGTGCAATACCACTTAGTGCCATCAGGGTTTGGTGCCAAAGACTGTGGCTCTAATTGACCTCCATTCATAAAATGTCAACTTCTCTCTTGAAATACTAAGTCAATGATTTTTTTTCCATTAGTCGTTATGGTGTCTGGTGGTCCAACTGACAATTTTTGATGATTCATTAAATATTATGGCTCTAAGAGTGGTATGTTTGGGGGCATGTCTAATTTGTTTGACATTTTCGGTCTGGAGTGATTGACAGCCAGAGATTTGGACAAGGCGATCTAGATGGTCATTCACTGGAGAGGAACTCAAACTGTTTGTCCATCGTCTGGACTCTGCTATTTAACAATTACGTTACGTTTTATTTAGTTTTTAGTTCACAGTAATCATGGCTTGTTTTTTGAGAATAACAGTCCCTTGTGAGATCCTTGTTTGTTTTCTCAATGTTTCACAGTTTTAATGTTCACATGTATGAACCCCAAATGTTGGTGTGTTTTCCTATGTTTTTTTGAAGGGAAGACACTTAGCATGTCGTGGTTTGATTCATCAATCTAACGATGTTTTTACATCAAAAGATTCAGGATTTAATACTTTATTGCCACACAACACAGTTGTTTGGAATTTGCCTCAGTGTGCCGACGACGAGACAACAATCACAGCATAACACATAACAAGAAAAGAAACAAAAAACACACCACCCTCCCCATAACAACATAAAAACATTGAGCACTTTGGTGTCATAATTTGATAACCTGCACAAAGCATTCTGCCAACTTCATACTAATTAATCATTCAGAGAAAAGAATGTAGTTGGCTGACGTAGATGGGCGCAGGACCATCCACAATGACTTGTTCCTTCTATTTGTGGAGACCTGCTGCATCAATGATGTGGGCCAGGTACACCACTGACTCCTGGAAAAATAGACATTCATCTGGTTTAACATGCAGGCCGTACTCCTCCAGACTTCCCAGGACTGCATCAAGCGTAATTAGGTGGTCCTCATCCAAAAGGCTATGGACCAGGTCCATAGCCTTTTGGACGAGCTCAGGTGCAGAGGCACATGTCAAAGGGAGCTTTGGTACAGTCCCCTCAAAGAAACAGCAGCCCCAGTGTCCAGTTCCATAATTTTTCCATTCACCCTCGGCAACACAGAAATGTGTGCATATTTGCCTTTTTGAGACAACATGTTCAGTCCCAGCTCATTATCTGTGTCTGATTTTGTTTCAGCACTTTCATCGTCACTTGTCTCCACGCTATGCACGCTACTATTTTTCTCTCTCCCACCATGCTTGAACATGCCTTTCATCTTGTGACGTCCCTCCCCGGTGTGGCCTTTCTTTCCACATTTATGGCACTCATGATCACTGTATGAGCCGTCCTCGTCAGTGTGGCTCATCCTCCCACAGTGCCGGCATTTATCGTGGGGTCTGGTAGAAAGAACAGCGTTTAATTTGAGAGAGACGCTCAGCTGCTTCGCATCGCGTGGCCACTGTTTTCGCCGAAACAGAGGCAGACACCCTCTGTACGTTTAAGAGTAGGCTTAAAACCTTCATTTATAATAAAGCTTATAGTTAGAGCTGGTCCAGGTTTGTCTTGGACCTTCTCTTAGTTCTGTTGCTATAGGTCTAGAATGTCGGGGGACACATGACACATGGAGCTTCTCTTTCCTCTTCTCCATCCTTATCACATCAAAGAAATTATTGTCTCATCAAGACATGTTACTGACTTGACTTCATCCCCGGAGTCCCTATGCCTTATCGTTTGCAGATCGTGGGCCACAGCTGCGGATTATGATGGTGGATTGAGAATCAGAGATCGTGATCATAATGGCGGATCCTGTATCACACTGGCTGATCGTGACAGTAATGGTGGCTCTTTTTTTTTACCCTGTTAAAAGGTGTTTTTTTTTTCTTGTTGAGGGTTAAGGACAGAGGATGTCACACCTTGTTAAAGCCCTATGAGACAAATTGTGATTTTTGAATACGGGCTATATAAATAAAATTTGATTTGATTTGATTTGATTCGATCAATGCCTGCCTGTTACATGCACAATCTTGTATAGTTTCACATCTGTGCTTTTGTGTGTGTTTTTTGTTTGCCAGCAAACTGCCAGGCACTGACAGGCTAAAGCAATGGTTGATGGATGTGAGGTGAAAAAACTGGCCCTCGTCTAACACGTCATGTATATACATTTCACAAGTTAAGAAGATTTTGCGTGATATATATCGATTTTTGTTTTTGGTTCCTCTTCAATTTGTGTGTTATGATTTCATTCTACTCAGGTCAAAATGTGTTAGTATTATTATATTGTCATGATTAAATGGTAAATGGTCTGTATCTATAGAGAGCTTTTCTAGTCTTGACCACTCAAACGCTTTATAGTAGAATTTTACATTCACCCATTCACATACACATTCATACAATACACCTATGGGCAGCACTTTATTTTATGAGAACAGCACAATTCCAGCCAGAATTACCAGTAATACTGAAAAAAATATGTAGAAAGTATTGATGATTCCAAAATAAAAGGAAAAGCATCATAAGGACCACCTCATGGTGTACCCCACACTGACTCACAAATTTAGGTTTGGTTAGAAAGAAAATATCCAGTTAATTTATAAAATGTAATCATAGTATCTCTGGAACACCATTAAGCCACAAGGGGTTGCCAGATACTTCCTCTTCCTCAGCAGATCCACTTGGAAACGGTTAAAGAGCCCTCTCAGCACAGATGAGTGTCATTGTGTTTGCGCATGGCAACCAAATAAGATGCAGCTGCTTGAGAGGCACAATGAAACAGGGATCACACATGTAACAGAGAACCAGGATCATGTCGGATGTGTTTCTCAGACAATTTGTAAGTAAACCATTGCTTTTTTCTCTTTCTTGATTTCTAACCTACATCGATTTTGAGAGATTGTGAAGGCTGCACAATACAAAAATCGTATTTTGATACATGCTCAAGGATAATTGACAGATGAGAGTCAGTGATGTGTTTATTTTGTAAGAAGTCTTGGAAATAATTGTTTTTTGATAAATATAATAAAATGAATAATGTTGAATAATGGCATAATGTTTTTGTTCACCCATGCGCACACAGCATGAGAAAGTAGTATGTATAAGGGATGATACAAGGCATCAGTCAACCTGAAACAATATACTTTTTTAAATATAATTTTTAAATTTCTTATTTAGAATCATAACTGGTTGACTGACACATCTTCAGTCAGCCAAACAATCTCACACAGAGATGAATAATGCTTGTCATTTCTTTTTCTGTAGGAGCCCGTTGGCATTTAACGAAGGAGGCATTTAAGAAGAGAGAGCACCCTGTCTGGTTGCAGAGCTTCCTTTCAGACAGTCTTCGCTGTGAATTTGACCCTCGGGCCATTCCTATGGTGGCCAGTCAGTGTGTGGCCATGGGCAATGGTTCTATAAAAGCCCCGAGGGCTGAAGAGAACAACTGCCTGGCCTCAATCCGTAAAGACCCTGCTGGTCTGGATAAAGATGTCTTCAGGTTAGAACCAATCCTTTGGAATATATTTATGAAAAAAAACTGTCAAAAGTTTGTATATAGTGTGTGTGTGTGTGTGTGTGTGTGTGTGTGTGTGTGTGTGTGTGTGTGTGTGTGTGTGTGTGTGTGTGCGTGTGTGTGTGTGTGTGTGTGTGTGTGTGTGTGTGTGCATTGCTATATACATAAGAAATGTATTCAAGTGGATCTGTGACCGGTAGGGAGTGCAATATGATATAATAATAAATTGATGGAAAACATTATCACAGTAAAGAGCATCAAGCTGCTAACGTATACAATTTTTGGATTGTCATTTGGTTTATTGACTTCTTTAGGGGATTGTTCACCCAAAAGTGAAAATTCTGTCACAATTTTGGAGTTTCAGGGGTAAACAGTGTTGCAGCCAAATCCAACACAATTGAAGTAACTGAGGGGCCAATTCGACTCGAGAAGTTTTTAGCCTAAATGTCCTCTGTTACCCTCCTCTTCGGCTATACTCGCGAGAACTAGCTGATGTCGTCACGTGCCTCTTGGGCGAGAGCATAGAGGCACCAACTTGTGGTGTGTGCACGCTTGCTAGGAGCTGAGGATCACAGAGGACATTTAGGATTGACATGGTTTAAATTACACCGTTTGAGTCGAATTTGAATGTCGGAGATTGCGGAGCAGTATGGAGGAGGTTTTATGTATTTTTTCTGTTTGTTTTTTTTTACGTTTGAAGAAGTGGTCACCATTTACTTCAATTGTATTGAATTGGCTGCAACGCTGTTTACCTCTGAAACTCCAAAAGACAAACACTTCACCCACCCCTCCATCGGCATAGTTCAGTCAGACAACTCACGTTTGAATGTTTGTTTATTCAACAGTAGAACAGGTTTAGTGTTTGGCGTCTAGGCTCCGACTTAATCACTCCCCCATATGATACACAGGAATGATGGGAGTGATGAGCTAATACTGTAACCCCCCGTCGGAGCCTACAGGTGGATGCTGGGGTGGTGGAGGGGCTGAGACAATTGTCTGTGATACTGCGTAGTAGTTAGGAAGCAGAGAGAGGGATGGGAATTCCCTCTGCTTAAATAGACCGCCTAATGAGGTGGATGAGTACTGTAGATGGTAGTGGCGAGTGAAGTATGTCACATGATGTATGTCACATGAAGTGTGTCACATGATGTATGTCACATGATGAGTGTCACACGATTGAAACAGTGCAGCTCGAGTTGCCTGCCAGAACTAGCTCGCCGGCGTCGCTCCATTTGTGAGTAGATAATGAGTGAATTTTCATTTTTGGGTAAACTATCTGTTTAACTTTTACCGTGACAGCACATTTTCACTTATATCGTTATGGTCTGGAGAGGCTCAAAAGACAATTTGTTTTCAATGTGGATCAGTTGAAGAAGGCTGTCATGGTTTACGGTGCAGATCGCTCCACAAATCCTTCCATCACCTGATAAGAAGCACCCTAAGTGTTTATAATCTGATAGTTCTATTGGCATTTGTCAGTGCCCTCTAAAACAGCTCTTATCATCAATACATTGCAGTATCCTTTGAGGGCTTTGAAGATTCATAATGTACTACATGACCCTCACTGCGGGGTCCAACATCATTTAAGTCAAAACATGTAAGACTAGCAGTGAGTTTCCATGGGAATGCTCATCAAAGACATGTGTATTGTGTTTTAAAACACCAAATAGAAGTAGCAGTTGAATAGCCAGAGTTTTAAGAACCGTGTTTCTATCTGAACCTGCCTCCTAATTTACAGATTTATCAAGCTTAACATTTCTCACTAGATTTTTTCAACACTTGTAGTGAAAACCACTTTAATGTGTATTCTGTGACTCATATATTAAACTTCAGGTTGCGGATTGCCCACCTAGAAGCGGAGCTGGCACGTCGGGAACAAGAGTTTCGAGCTCAGGAGCATCAGTTACAGCATCTTCAGAAGGAACTGGAGGCCAAGGTCTCTCAGATTGATAAGCTCCAGGATGCTATTGGCTACAACAATATCCTGGGCTGCTCTCCACCAGTTCAATTACACCAGAGCCACCGCTGCTTCAGTGCAATCAACCAGGGTCCCAGCCGCTTCCATAGGGTGGCCGTGGAAGTCCACCGTAGGCTTAAAGCAAAAGAGGGTGTCTCTGCTGAACCCACATCAAAGAAGTTCTGTGGAGGCCTGAGAGCAGAACACGGCTTTATTGTAAGGGCTGTCCACAAAAACTCAAAGTAAGTCTCTGGAACACTGCAAACTATACATTTGTTTTGAATATGAAACACTCAGCCTGTGTAGACTTGAAAACTGAAACTGCTAACCCCCCCTTAGATTTTCAAACGCAATAGTCTTAAGAGGTTTTACTCAGAATGGTGAGAAAAACACCATGGTGGAACCTTTGTGATGTGTCAGAGCAGACATGATGTGATGCGGTCATGTCAACATGGAGCATAATTTTACAGAAAAGGGTCCAACATCTTGTGGAATAAATAACATGAAGAACTGAGACTGAGGTTTAAGACCCAAGGGAGGAACTGCCCAGTATCATTGTGGCGTAATGCTTAACTCAACCTGAGGACAAAAAACTATGACTGACACAGTATAAAATGGTACTACACAAAATGTTAAACAAAACCATCACTTATGATATAATTACAGAATGATAAATTACATAATTAGAAATGAAGAAATTGCTCACTGACACAAAAAGCTGCCGTGTTATTTATAAAGTTCGATCAACTGTGATTATCTCAGACACAATATCATTGGCTCGAGGTTGTGAGAGCTCTGGTAAGCTTTTGTAATTCTAACCACATTTCAAAAGCCATATTAGCATGGCAGGATAATAGCAAGACGTGGGGGGAAACAAAAGGCCACAGGATCTAAATGTTGTGTCTGAGTCATTATGGGCTTCAATTACACAACCGATGCTCCCCCCCTTTCCCACTACTCCCTGATTCATTTAGCGTGCTGCTTTTCTGTCAATGCACTCACACATCAACTGTGTGATGTGGTAATCAGGGATTCACACACACATGCATGCTCAGTGAATCCAGGACCCAATTAAAGCATAACAACATTATACAGCACTGATAGTATGACATTTGTTGAAAATATTACAAATTTAAGCATCCTCCCATTTAGCAATGTGTACGTGTGTGTAACTATGAAAAGCCTCAGCCCTGATGTTTTCGACAAACAACCAAGAAGGTACTAGGGCATCATCATCATGCTCAATACAGTCAGTCTTGCAACTGACAGGAAGTCACAGGACATATATTGCAACTTGGCTAAGCTGATGAGGGGCTCTTCAAGATTTGTGGACTGTGTTTGATTTTCATGTTGAATGTGCTGCCGATTCATGAATGAACTTGGACTGTTAACTTGATTTTGCACAACAGCAGCAGTTGTCCAGGCTACTTTCCATCTAATCTAAGTGCCAATCCTATTTCAGCCACTCTCCCTTGCATGTTTGCATGTAGGGTTAGGGTGGCCTGATTCTTGTTGGGATGGAGGGGTAGGGGCAAATGTTAGGGCAAGTGTTAGGGCAATAAAGGGGTGTTTCCCAGAATGCCTTGCAAATCACAGGCTAGATAGCCGCAAAAGCAACTTAAAGACCCACACATTTAGCATTTTCTCCATTAATAAGGATACAAATTACGATAATAATTGTAATATCTTAGTTTAATATCGTTTCAATGTATTATGGTAATTATTTTCACAACAACCTTTAAAAAATGCGCTACCTTTACACCTGCCGATGTCTCGGTAGCTAACATACTAATGTTAGATCGTTAGTGCTGATTTATGCACGATAATCCTGTATTTTGACATAATTTCATTTTGCATCCCCTTACTTTGTATGTATGCTCTACATACATTGACTAAGTTTACAAAGTCTGTTGTTTTTACCCAGACTGAGTTAACACGTGACCGATCACACTCTTTGTGTGTGAAGTTTCCACAGTAGAATTTAGTGGGGAGGAGGCGGAGCGAGTTTTGACAGAGCCTTGACAGGGTTTTCTGTCAGTGACAGAAAACCCTGTTAATGATGTGAATATCTTTAGTTTATTATCCAGGGCAGCAGTATTCCATCTGATTGGCCAAATTTGTTTACATTGCAGAGCGTGAATGCACATATAGTGTGCATGTTGATGTAGCGATGACAATACATTTTTGATATATCTAACAGCCCTAATAGTTACCTGATGGTGGCAATTCCATCTCATTAGTGAGTGGTTCAACACTAGCGATAGTTTCAATTCTAGCTTGGAATTAATAGTTATGCTATTTTTGCTTATCATGTCTGATTTCTCTGAGGTATCATGTGGTTGACAGGTGAGAGGGTCTATCAGTGTGTCTCAGGTTTATTTTTCTTGGAAATCTGCCAAAGACTTTCCTCCATTGGTAAATTGTTGCTGGTTACTTGTGCAGACAGTTGTGGGAAGACTTACAGCCTGCATTGGCCTCTTGATTGTTGATGGCACATTAATTCAATGGTTACTGTACTTCACTAGATAACTTTGGAAGGAATTGGTCTAAACCAGAGGAAATAAAGAAATTCATAAAGCTCTAAAGCAAATTTTTGGTAAAGTAAAAAAAAAATCTTACAAGGCAATTCTGATCTCCTAATGTAGTTTGTGTTGACAAGGCTTGTTAAATAATAGAAATAAATATTGCTCATATAAACAAAAGGAATTTGGCAGTACAAAAATCCAAAGGCACAGGGGCAAACATGAAAATCTTGGGGACTGCTGAAAGTTTATCTTGGGGTTGTTTGAAGTTGTTCCAGCCAATTGGCAGTTCACCTCCTCCCTCTCATCTTTAATTAGCCAGACAAGAAACATTATTCCACTGTAAAATTTCATTACCACATCAATAAGTATTTAAGTTACAACTTCTTGAACATTGAACTTTACTAAATAATAAATGGCATTTTCAATGGATTTCCTCATTGTCCACATTGATTGCATTTCGTCCTGTTGTTCTTCCCACGTGTCCTGATTCCTCTGAATTCCCAATAAGGAAATAATTATTTTGTTTCTTAATAATACAGTAAACATTTTATCTACAACTGTTTCTGCTTCTTCTTTCCACCTCAGCACCAAAAAGCTGATCAACAAAGCCATCATAAACAATGACTTTCTGAAGAATCTGGATCCACAGCACATGAGGGAGATGGTGGACTGTATGTATGAGAAGGTTTACACTGAGGGGCAGCTGGTCATCCAGGAGGGTGAAGCTGGAAACTACCTCTACGTACTGGCAGGTCAGCACAGCAAAATATCTGTAGCTCGCTTTGTATCATTTAAAATAAGAAAGGTAGCTGTTGATTGATTTGACTAATTTTTTTTAACACCAGGTACAGTATCTAAGAAACAAATAAAACCATGAAGTAATGTTTAAGTTAATAAATTCAACACTATGTGATTTACAGTGGGGGGGGGGGGGGGTTTCACCAAAAACCTGGTAGAGAATCCATTAAAGTAAACACTTTACATTACAAGTGTCACTTTAACTCCATCCATCACAGATCTATTACAGAGTTTTTAATAAAGCGGAGAAATCTTGCGATGCTAAGAAGAGCGAGAAAACAGGGCTGGAGAGTAGATGAGCTCTGCTGCCATTGTCAAACATGCATAAGCGGTTCTAAAAGTTGAAAAGGAACAAAAACAGATTGAATATGGGAAATAACCACAACTTTGGTTTACGTTTATGTAGGTTTATGTTTGTTTTGATAGAAAATCTCTCACAAAAGACACTAGTCCAGTGAAAATGTAAATAATAAAATACGCTTCAACCATGTGCTTTGTTTCCCTCACTACAGATGGCATTCTGGAGGTCATCCAGAGTGGGAAGCTGCTGGGTGACATGCATCCAGGTACCGCGTTTGGAGAACTCGCCATATTGTACAACTGTAAGAGAACAGCCACTGTTAAAGGTGAGTGACAGCAGCATAAACAAGACCAAAACTCTTTTACCTTTGGGATGACAAACATTCAAATACTCCCCCATGCTTTAGTCTATGCCATGTTGAGTGTGTTCGACAACCACATCTAATCATGAACATGCGCTCTGCCAGCTGGATGGTATGTGAGCAGATTATTCACAGAGGGAGTTATTAAATTTATGTTAAAACTACTCATCCGTCTCTTACCTTCATGGCCTTGCTGATGTTTTCATGCCTACAAACTGTTGCCTGGGATTATTATTAGATGGAAAGTATTGTTTTAATGTACATTTTAAAACAGAGTAGGTTTTCACAATACTGATCTAATGATCATCCTCAAGGGTGTTACACACTTTGGGCCATCTTCTGAATATATTCAGTTACTGTGACTTCACATAATTACTTGACAATTGGATTTCCGGTGGCTGTGGCTGAGGGGGTAAAGTGATTGTCCTCTAACCAGAAGGCTGCCGGTTTGATCCCAGTCGCCTTTGATCCAAGAAGTGACCTTAGGAAAGATACTGAACCCTGATTTGCGCTTCATTTACATATATTGCCCATAGATGCACTGTACCCAATTTGTTCAGAAGGACCCTTAACTCTCCTCCACACTGATAATTACAAATTCAGTGTGTAGAATTTTGTGACATCTAAGGGTGAAGGTGCAGGTTGCAGCTGAAAACCCCTCACCTCACCCTCCATGAAAATCTTGAAAAAATGAAAGGGCCAATTTTAGGGTAACAAAACAACAACAATTCGTGCAATTTATATAAAAGGTGAAAACATCACTAGGATTATTTTAGATTCAATTTCTGTCAATAGATCCCTTTCACCTAAATCTTATACTCTGGACCTTTAAGTGATGGGCTTGATGAGTTTTTCATGGTTCCAATCTCAATCAGCTGTGTCCCAGTCTCACATCTGGGCACTGGACCGCCAGACCTTCCAGACCATCATGATGCAGACCACGCAGGCCCGACAAGAGGAATACTTCAGCTTCCTGCGCAGGTAGAAACAGACACACTGTATCTCCACTTACCAGCAAACAATAATTATTAATTATTTTAAAAGAATTCTCTTTTCTTCCAACCTCTCTGAGCAGCTGTTGACTCAGTGGACATTAATTTAGCAGGACCATACTGTGTTATGTGTATACCTGTACCAGTGCACATATTCAATTTCAATTCAATTCAGTTTTATTTGTATAGTACACAGTACACATTGGGGACAGCAAAACTCTGCAGCCATTGTGTTACATTGCATTGAGTTGAGGTTCAGTAATGGACCCTGACAGGTTAGGGTTTAAGTTTTGAATTCTGAAATCAGGCTGTGTTTTGAAGATGCCGTTTTAGGCATTGTCCATGTTCAGTTGGCAGCAATACATTAAAAAACACTCTTGAAATTGGTCTTATGATAACAGATGGAGAAGTTTTGGTAAATATAATATGACAAATTGATGACAAGCTTTCTTCAATCTCTCCTATTCGAATGTGTTCATCCCAGAGGGATTTGTCGATATTAAGAGAGTACCTGCTTATTATTCATGTCATCAACATTTACCCCATGTGGGTACAACATGGTTACTGTAAATTCAAATTCAATCATTAATGGCGTATTTGCCGATAACAATTTGTCACACAGATGACATTATTGATCTGCGGAACCTCCCAGCATCAAATATAGTAAATAATAGAGAAATGATTAAACATAAACAGGAAAAAGAATTGCAAGAAAAATATCTGTTAAGATTGCGATTCTGTGCATTGTACATTAAAAGTGTACTATGTAATTTGGTTATTATGTTATTTATTTCTTTATATTGTCAATGACTTTAATTTCAGAATTTATAAACTATCAATCTGTAATCAATCCCAACATCTGATTAAGTTTGGTTTCCCTGTCAGTGTGTCTCTGCTCCGTGACCTGCCGGAGGAGAAACTAGCCAAGATTGTTGATTGTCTTGAAATAGTGAGTATTTCCCACTTCACGACATTTCTTTATAATCTTTATCAAGTTCCATACATTTTCAGATTGTACCAGATTGTGATAGTGGACAAAAGACTGACCCTTTTTTCTCTCTGCAGGACTATTTTGAAAAAGGGGAGTATATTATTCGAGAGGGTGAAGAGGGGAACACTTTCTTTATTATTGCAAAAGGAGAGGTGAGACATCTTTAAACCAAAATATCTTTTCAACCCTTGTGTGCTCATGTTTTGGTTTAACAACTTTATTCTTGAGTTTTGAAAATTTTACAACCAACCAATCAACATTTATATAAAACACTGAGCACTGTTCACTATACCTCAGTAACAATCAATATCTGTGGTCCATTCCCGACAATTCACCTGCACCCCTCAGATCCATTCGCTAATAAACTCAACCAGTCTGCTGCAGTGCTCAAGCACTGTTCATCCCACCACACTCCGCAAGGATGTTTAGTCACCTGCTGTAGATTATCATTCACTCCGGCCATACCTGCCACACTCAGCCAGCCATCGTTTGAACTAGGATTTAGACTGTTTGTTGATTTAAACCTGTTCTCTTCTCTGGATTTGGACCTGGAACTGTTTATGTTTAAACCTCAGCTGCCTGCGTTGCTCTCGGAGAACAGACTCCTGGTTACAGTCAGTCTGCCAACCAACTGTTGATTTCATCCCTCCACCACCCAAACTCCGACAGGGGGATTATACATTTGCTCATCACCCCCCATTATATCTATGCAATCATATCTGGGGGAGTGATGAAGCCTAGCGGCCTAGATTCGTTCTGCTGCAATAAACATTTCAAACGTTCAGTCAGAACTGTCTGACTGAACTATAGTCAACCACATAGAACATACTATTTTGAAA
Source organism: Hippoglossus hippoglossus (assembly GCF_009819705.1). NCBI lineage: Eukaryota > Metazoa > Chordata > Actinopteri > Pleuronectiformes > Pleuronectidae > Hippoglossus > Hippoglossus hippoglossus. Next base: position 23,026,358 of record NC_047165.1, on the reverse strand, counting down.
TACCCTTATATAGTTCTTGATTTGGTCTTGGGTGCTCATGGTGAAATCTGTCATTAACTACTGACTACCAAACCCTTGTATTGACCTCTCAGGAAGTAACACTGCACACTGACAAAAAATGTATATCGACAAATAGCAAATGCCCGACTTAAAGAATCTCAACTGAGTCAACTGAGAAGTCTCCGACTGATTAGAATCTTCAAATGTCAGGGGGCGGCATTATTGTTTGACGTTCCCTAATAAACTTAAAGTAAAACGTTTTAAAAGTTGGCAATATTAAACTGACAAGTAAAACAGTATTAGCAGTTATTCCTCATTCTGATGTTTTCTTTCTGTAGGTCATAGTCACTCAAAGCACAGAGGGGTTTGCTGAACCCCAGGAAATCAAGATACTCCGAGTCGGAGACTACTTTGGAGAGAAAGCTCTCATCAGGTACAACCAGCAGCTTCACTGAAGGCTAAGGGAATCTTTTTTAGCTCTGTTAATTGAATTTTTCAATTTAAACATGTGTACAAATCCCCCCATTCCCTCCCTCCCCTCCCTACACTCCCAGATCTTCTAGATATATGGACATTTATTAAGGCTGAGGACACAGTAGAGGACATTAAATCATACATTTTACACACACACCACATTGATGTTTGATTTTGTTTCTCTGTGTTATATCTGGTAAATCTCAGTTTTAAAATTAAAATGAATGTCAGGAAATTGACCTTCCAAGCTGTTTACTTTCAGTTAACACTAGCACCTACATCACATCATGAATATCAATTAGAAAGCTATATAAATAATAGATGTGGGAGGTACCTTCCAGTTTTCTTATACTTGAACGAGAGCTAACCTGTTGCACTGCCTAATTGTCTTGTCCAGTGTGTCTTGGTGTCAAATGTCACAGCCTGTAAATTCAAGTCACATGAAAGTTTCTGCTGGGATTTATTACTTTGTTGCTGTTTCTAGCCTTCATGGTGTGATCAGATCATATGGTAGTGACCTGAATTATTAGTTACTGTCTTAAAGAGTTCACATTAGCATCCAAGACACAATCATAACAGGGAATCTCCTATTTTCATGAAGCTTTAATATACAGATAACTTGATACTTAAATCAGAAGAGCCAAACAATGGATTTGATATGGATAAGGCAAAATCAATTCTTCAAGGAAATTAAACTTAGATTTTCAATGCAGTTTTTTTTAACCATAACACAACATGGAGGACTACAGTTACACAACCTTCTGAGTGGTCCAATGATTTGAATTGTTGTTGTATTTACTTGTGTGCTGCCGAAGATGAGCCTTATTTTGCTGCTGAAGTTACAGTGTGTGCTATTGCATGTTGGTTTGTGTTGCGGTTTTTTTACTGAGCTGCTCATGTATGTTTGCAGTGAGGATGTTCGCTCAGCCAACATTATTTGCAATGAGAGGGACACACATTGCCTGGTGGTGGACAGAGAGTGAGTAGCTGGATGTTTTTTACATGACGTGCCATTATGTAGAGTTGGACCCATATACCACACTCTATCTGAAATGTATTTGTATACCTGATACTAAGGGACAACATAAAGAATGGTAATAAATCCTCTTAACTGTCTCTGCCCCCCTGGCCCTCGTCTCCAGCAATTTCAACCAAATGGTGGGAACATACGATGAGCTTCAGTCTTACCTGAAGGAATATGTGGAAGAGCTTTCCAGGAGTGATGAGAAAAGAAATGCCCTGTGAGTGCACGCTGACAGACGGACACAACAAACACTTACAGTAATAGAATGTTATGGTGCTATATCTATGCTTTTGCCATGGATAAACTAAAGCCTGGTAAGAAACCACACTCAGCAGCAGATACAACTTGCATTTATAACCTGTATGGATCCTGGTGAGGTGATGATGATGGTGACCTACTACATGTTTTATTTTATGGACATTATTGTCATTTACAGTTTCCAATGGTTATAAACTGATTAAAGTTTGGTTTGTAATAGAGTCAGTGTATGTTTTCGTAACTAAGAAGGACTCACATTTAATCAAACACCTCCTGTTATTCTCCTCTCAGGCCATACTCCCCTCAGATTGACTCTGCAGAGGCTCATGAGCTGATGAGGCTGACAGAGAGGATCGCCCTCCTGCCTCCACAGCAGCCTTTCCAGGAGCTTGAGGTCATAGCTACACTTGGCATGGGAGGATTTGGACGAGTGGAGCTGGTGGGCTGCAGCAACACAACAATGGATCCTTGTTAAATTCTGATCTTGTTTAAAACTCATCCTTCTACTTTATGCCAAATGTTTATAATCTCTCTGAGCAAAAAGGAAATCAAAGTTTAAATGATGCATACTTAGGAATGCAGCTTTGCAGAGACCATATCTGTTCCAGTGTTGTCAGTTTAATTCATCCTGACAAAAAAAGGAGGAAAAATAATGAGGTCAGGAAAAATGCAACATGAGCTAATCCAAGGCTATATGAATCAATCATTACTATGATCCTAAGCTAATGTATTGACACAAATACATTGAGTAAAAAGAAAACCTTATACATCCGATCAGAGCCATGTACAACAGCTCTGCCATAATTCCTACTTTTATGGTAGCTGCCTTAATGCTACAAAAAGTAAATCAAATCACAACAACCCACCATAAACTATTTTTCAATAGCCCAAAAATAAATCTAAGCTTAAGTGGTCTTATGTGGTGAAAAATATCTTTGTTTGAAAAAATGTAATTTCATCACCTCGGGTTTTCATAAACAAAATGTATATAATATAATAGTATAGAATTGTTTGTAACCCTTTTATTGAAAAACTCCATATTAGTCACCTCTTTTGTCATCAACAGTATTGAATGGAGTTTTAGACAAGTTGTTGATTAAACAACATCTTTGTCATTGGAAAAAAGATAGTCAATGACAAGATTTAGCACCATTTTTCATTAATTAGATTAATAATTCATATCAAAAGGGTCATTCTATCGATTAAGATACATACTTTCTGTTGAATCAGAGAGAGGCAGATTTTAGAAACAATTATTGTAATTAAAGTTGTAGAAGTTGAGATATCCTGGCTTTCAGCCTCTAGAACAACTCTATATCTGTAACTTCCAATGCTACAACACTGGTATTAACACTAGTTGCCGTTATTTGGTTTATATCTTTAGACTTTGTGAAACTTTTTTCCAGGCCACAGAAATAATCTTAAAACTGTTTCTACAAACCTCATAAATAAAATTGAGAAGTGTTTGTTTGGACTTATTGCAGTTTCTACACTACTATCAAATCTTAGCAATGTTGAGTTATTGTAATTTAAAAGGTTAGTTTTGATACATTTGCAGTAGAAACATTCGGTTGATGTTTTTAAGTAAAATGTATCTGTTATATACCGTATATGTTTCTTGTTTAAACCAGCATTGATTGTTAGTGTCTTGCTCTCCTCACTGAGCTGCTGTTTCTCAGGTGAAGCTGAAGGACGAGGACACCACCTTTGCTCTGAAGTGCATTAAGAAGATGCACATTGTGGACACCAGACAGCAGGAGCACATCTACTCTGAGAAAAATATCCTGCAGCAAATCAGCTCAGGGTTTATCATAAGGTGTGGCTCACACACATCATTACGCCTTCAGGTTTCTGTCGCAGGCGGCAAGATGTTGATGGCATTTTCTATCCAACTTCTTCTTCACTAATCTTCTCCATAATGCTTCTCCCTCACAAAAGGATAAAGATTGTCATATTTAGTTTTTCTGACAAATAGGGATGTTTTGATGTCCATGTTTGTTTTCTTTGAAGAGGCTGCTCTGAAATTTTTACGGTCAAATGCATTGCTACAATTGAAATATTAAGATTAATATCTGTTAAATCTGTCACCATATCTGTGGACTCCACATTTAAAAAAAATGTGTTTGATTTGAAAACCTTCAAGTGTGCACCAAGCTGAGCTAGTGGGAGCATGTAGGAGTTGAGCAGAAGAGGCTAGAGAATGGTTAAGTCAGCCAACAGATCAGTCTCCCACAAGCCTCCTGTGCTCCTGAAAGAGAGGATGAAATGAGAACTGTTGGTTTCTCAGTAGAGTTGCTAAGGAACCTGCTGTGAAGAATGCTCCTGACCCGGCTCCCACCCCTGCACTGAGATTTATCTGACCTACGACTTTAAAGAACAAAGGCTTTGTGAAAGCAGTCTGTTGACCTTCATTCAATAAGAAAGGTTCAGCCAAAATGTGCTGTTCAAATGTTTCAGTATAGCACTCCGGTCGTCCTTACACTCATGAAGAAGAGATGAAATGTAGAAAGATTTGAAATCTGAGGATGTAGTTACAAAAAAGGTTTTGAAAGCTGTTTCAAAGCAGTATGGCCGCACCTTGTTTATCACTGCACTCTGTTTGTAAAGCAGCATGGTAGTTAACAAAGAGTCACTTAGCTGTCTGTGCTTGTCTTCAGGTTATTCCGAACATTTCGGGATGATAAGTTTGTCTACATGCTGTTGGAGGTGTGTCTTGGCGGAGAGCTGTGGACTGTGCTGCGGGACATGTGAGTGTGTGTGAAAACTAGAGGCTGATCTTTAAAAAACAACTTCACAACAAGGTGAATTGTTGAGTTTCACTTCCTTTCTCTGGTTTGAAATTTTCCAGTTTGTCGAACCTGCTGACAAATCATGTTTCCAGACGTGAGCTAACATCAGTCCACTGTGAGATCTGACTAAAACTGTCAGCATATTCAAGTCAATCAAATCTTATTTGTATAGCGCCAAATCATAATATACATTATCTCAAGGCACTTTACATAGAAGGTGAAGACCTATAGACCTAATGAGCAGCACTTTGGCAACTAGAGAAAACACTCCATCATTAACTTCATATGTGTGAAGATTTGTCTGTTCTTATTGCACTTTGTTGCTTTGTATCTCTTTTTTTCCCCCTTCACCAACTTTCCCAACATAGCAAAGTGTAATTTTTTAAACATTCATTAATTTGTTGACCCTTTCATAACCTACCAGGAACTATTTTGATGAGCCCAAAGCCCGGTTCTGCACTGGTTGTGTCTCAGAGGCGTTTGATTACCTCCACACTTTGGGCATTATCTACAGAGACCTGAAACCTGAAAACCTTCTACTGGATAATGAGGGTTATGTCAAAATGGTAAGTAACTTGCATACATCCATGTTAGGGCGATTTCGTTTATGGTCCTTTTTTAATCCCAATTCCTCTGTATGCTCTCAGGCAGACTTCGGCTTTGCTAAAAAGATTGGCCTTGGAAAGAAGACCTGGACCTTCTGTGGGACTCCAGAGTACGTGGCCCCTGAGGTCATCATGAACAAAGGCCATGACTTTGGTGCAGATTGCTGGTCTTTGGGAATCCTCATATTTGAACTTCTCACTGGCAAGTAAGTCAGCAAGATATAATGTTACACTTACACTTTGTGAAAGAGAAAATGAAACGATTGTATTACAATGTTGCTGCCTCTGTAAAACCTACAATAGCAAAGGAGACAATCAGGGAGAAAATTGTCTTTTTCTATTAACTATTCTCAATGTCTGTGGTCAGGTCGGACCACTGGCGAGGTCAGAGGTCAGACAAAACCATTTGCAGCAGGGGTAGGGTTATTGTATGAATGGTACTAAAACAGCATTATAATGTTATCATATTACAATTATCAATCATACAGCAACAAAAAGATTTGATACTTCATCGCTTTGCATCCTGCAAACAGCTGTCTGTCTTTTTTTCACTCCATCCAAAACAAATACACATCCTGACCAGACCCAGGTTTTTACGACAGGAGACGGTGGAAACACTACAGCTTTTGTCCAAAATCAACAGAACTGAAAAGTTCCTCGTAGGGGCTTCAAGCAAAGTAATCTGGTTTTCACACTCTCTCACACAACCATGTGGTTGTTTTTGGAAGGTTACGTTTGGTTTGGAGGTAGAGGTCCAGTGCGGCAACAGTGGCAAATGACCAGAGAAAGCAATGAGCCTAAGAGTAGCCCTTTGTGGACAGGGACAAGACTGACTTTAAAGTCCCTCATCCTGTTTCCTGTCAGTGATGAACAACTGTGTTTACTGGTGACAAACATCACCAATAGTGTTCCATATCGCTGAAGTTAATCTCCTTGACTACCATTTGTCATAACACCTCCCAAAAAGTCCTCTCAGCTCATAGTTGAATTTCAATTAGTCAGTCAGCCCAACTGATTCTGTTCATTTCAGCTTGATTGTGCACTCGTTGAATTGTTCACCAGATACATTGTGTAACCAAATATTGAATGATCTCTGACATTTGCAGCTTCTCAAGTCTCCTGTCGTCATCTTTTAAAAAGTGTAATCAGAATTGTTTTCTTACTTTTGGAATGTAAAAACCTGTTTTCCTTCCAGCCCACCATTTGCTGGCTCAGACCCCATAAAGATTTACACCATGGTCCTCCATGGCATTGAGAAGGTGGACTTCCCAAAGAGAATAGGCAAGAGTCCAGACGACCTCATCAGGAGACTCTGCAGGTCGGGTTAATCACAAACTAAATATTATCATGATCAAATATGAGATAATGTGGCTCAGTTTGAACAGAGATTGTCATTGAAAGTAATTTTTGGTGCGGAGAAGACAAAGCAGTGTCATTTAGAATCAGCACTTGATAATTATGTTGCAGTGTTATTACACCAGATCATCAGTGATGCTGACATGAGTCATTTAACATTAGTCACATAGATTTTACTGAATTTATTAAGTCAAGTTGATGTCTGTTTTTTGTCAAGAGACAATTCACAGGTTATTAAACCTGACATTATACCAGTATAAATGTTTTTTTCCTCTCAGGTTAAACCCAGTGGAGAGGCTGGGGAACCAAAAAAACGGCATCATTGACATAAAGAAACACAAGTAAGTTAACGCTCCAAATGATAGTCTCCATTCATTAGATGTTTTTAGTTTTAGTTTGAAAAGGGTAAAATAGCTGCACAACACGAGGGAACTAAAGAGGTTTGTTTGCTTGGAAGTTAGTGACGACATGATTATATCATGCAGTAAATGGTGTTTCTGTTACCTTTGTGTTATCTGATGTAAGATGGCATGTTGTTGGCTAACTGTTAGTTGTATGATTTGAGGGGACATTGGGTTTTCTCCCTCATATTGTTCAGTGGGTCCAACAAAACACCCTGAGGGTGGCATATACAGAACATTACTGTCCACACAGGCTGTCATTGTCATGACATGAGGGTGGGGGCACAGAAACAGTGAACCACAACATTGCCATGCACCAAGCCTCATTGTGTAACACAGGGACAAGGAGAAACAGATGTCCCAGATACAACTTCTGTTGTGTTATTGCTCTTTTATTGTGACTGTATAATTTATATTTTCTATAAAGCATAAAGAATGTGTGAATGGCAAAACTGTAGTGTAAAGTGCTCAACACTTGAAAAGCATTACAAATACAGATCATTTAGCATTTACTTTGTTATGGGGGGGGGGGGGGGGGGGGGGGGGGGGGGGGTCCTGGCTGACTGACCTAGCTGAGGCAAGAAGTGGTGTACACCCTGGACAGGTCACCAGCGACAATTCTCTCTCACATTCGCACCTACAGTCAATTTAGAGTCATTAATGCATTCTGTAGAGTCAGAAAGTCTATTTATGAAATTACAAAGCAACTGACAGACCTCAACACAGAGGTCCCATCTCTGGGGAAGACCTGCTGTACAAAACTCCACTGCTATAGTGCCATGTTACACCTGATGGGATGATTGATGACATAACTCAGACAGAACTGTATTAAGTCAGAGTGGTAACTAACGTTTGGATGGCAGCCATGGTGAGATGGACAAGCTACATTGGAATTGTAATTTGTGGCAGCACTAGAGATGAGGAGGGCTGGGTATGTGTGGTGAAGTCAATAGTTGTAGTTCATGACTTTGATGATGGAGAGAAGGATCCAGCACTATAGTGGCACATCCGGTATGTTTAATGTGCAATGCATGCTGTACTGTTTACTTCAGTAAACATCACCTCCAACTATAAATGCTCGCTACTCGCAGCGGCCAGATGGTTGACAGTTATGTTTGAGAGCATAATAATTGAAGAAGTAGATTTCAAATTAATCTATCCATGATATTTATATTGTTTTGTAGGTGGTTCCGGGGCTTCAACTGGGAGGGGTTGAGGCACCGCAGCTGCCGTCTCCACTGAGGAGAGAGGTGAGGACCATCAGCACTGAACGAGCACAGACATCATGTTTGTAGTCAAAACATTTCAGTGAAATAAAATATACAATTGTGGGACAATGTGCTCGACAGCTTGTATCTGCTCCATTGAGAATATGCTAATCAGAATTATTAGTAACTGAATTGATTTGAAAAAACTATGGAATATCTATTGAAGGTCTGGCATTATTTAAATACCAAAAGGTGATTGGACAGAACTAGAGTATGTGTTGCCATGAATGAGACTTTGCTAATAATCTAATAAGATAAATAAGCACATTGTTATGGAAAGGAACATATGTTAGGGAGCAGTTAAATATAACCCCACACTATTTATATCTATTATTATTTTAATTATAGTTACATCTGTTTATAGTTGTTAAAGACATTGTGTTGTACTTAGCATTTCAATTAAGTTTATTTCTGACACATGTTAAAACAACAAGCTGTTTTTAAAGCTATAACCTCAGAGATTGGGTTCCTTCTGGAGGTTTTTTAAGAAGAAGTCACGCCTCAACAGCAGCACTTAAATGTGGTTTATGAGTACGAGTCAGGGTTTCACTGGATTGTGTAAGGAAAGTAACCAATGTCAGATGTAGGAATAATTAACTAGTTCTTCATGAATGTACAGTGTCTATGTTGATGTGTTTGAATCATGAATCCAGGTATATCATATCAAACTTTCATGTGTATATATTGACCCCACTGTAATGGCAATGTACTTGCGAACATGATGTGATTTCTTGGTGATTTTCTTGTTCCTGCAGGTAAAGGGGCCGATGGATCACAGTCACTTTGACATGTTTCCTCCTGACACAGAGGAGGCTCCTGATGAGCTGTCCGGCTGGGACAAAGACTTCTGAGGACACCGGTCATTTTATTACGAGCACCCTCAGTGGATGCACTTCCGGAAGCTGCGGTGGGTTTTGCAAGCTAAGTTTTAAAGTTTACTCTGGGTGCAAATTTACAGTCATTTGGGGACAGATTGTCCTAATTGGGAAAAAGCTGCTTTTAGGGTCAGTGGTTAAGGTCAGAGTTGGGTTAAGGTTAGGCTAAGGTTTAGGATTAGTATTTAAATGGTAGTCAATGTGAAGTCACCAAAGGTCTTCACTTGAAGACACAATGGACAAGACACAACAAAGATGAACTCTTGTCCATTTTGTGTCTAGATTTAGTGATTTCCTACATAACTGTGGAATTCCCCCTTAGCTTTTCAGTTTCTTCTCATGATATAGGTGCTGGTTTTCACCTAAAAGTGGACAATTGGTAAAGTGTGTGTGTGTGTGTGTGTGTGTGTGTGTGTGTGTGTGTGTGTGTGTGTGTGTGTGTGGGTGCGTGTGTGTGTGTGTGTGTGCGTGTGTGTAATTTCTTACTTCAGTAATTCTTCTATCAATCAGCTTTTGGTAAAATTGTTCTAACTAATGTTTCTATATTGACAATGATTATCTCAGTCTTTCTATCAGATTGGTTGTCAAAGTGTCTTCACTTGAAATACTACAGAACAAGTATGGAACTACAGTCATGTGATAGGTTATGTATGGTCGGGGGAGGGGAGGGGGTAACCTCTGTCTTTGTTCAAAGAGGATCACTGGAGTCAGATCTGAATGTTCTGGGTTTATCGTGTTTGAATGTGACTCCCCTGGATGTGCATTCTAACAAACAGTCTGCTCATTGTCGTCCTCCCAGATTGAAAGAAAAAGTTGGAATTCTGCCACAGATTTCTCTGAGTGTTTGTTGGGTTGTTGGGATATTTGTTACTCCCACAGTACTGGGGGAGGTTCGGTATTGAGACATTTAACAACACTTCATCACTGTTCTACATAAAGAGCTGTTGTAGCTGTGTTGCACTGTAATATCCTGTATTCACCTGAGCAGCTGGTGGATAAAAAGAGTGATTCACCGTCAGAATCAATAAAAAAAACAAATGAATCCAATGTAATCGTTTTAATAAAAATCTGATTTTATAAGTATATATATACATTTTTCTTTCATTATCATTATTATCTTTACTTTTGAATTGATACTTAAGAGTATCACACAATATTAAACTGTAGAATAGGGCTATTTGTCAAAGTAAAAAAAATCAATGATCAGCAATGATATTTTTTAAAGGGAGCTTTGAGGTCCTTTTATGATTCTGCTTTATCTTGGGCAAATTGTTAATTGGCTGTTAGATACTTTAAGAAAAAACAATCAAATAAAAAATAACTGTTCATTTCAATGGCAAGGTCAGGACTACTCTATAAAAACTAACTAATTAACTAACTAACTAAAATATGTTTAAAAAGTAAGGCAAGGTCATTTAATATTATAAAGCACATTTCATACACAGGTAGATTCAAAGTGCTTTACAGAGACATTTTGGTTGTCGTGTGTCTGATGCTGCTCTACATTTAACAGTTAAAATAAGTTGTATTTGAGTTACAGAAGCTAAATATGGAGAGAACAACAGCTTTTCATATCGTGTCAGATTAAAGACCAATCAGATACCGGCAGTTGGGGACAAGATATTCGCATAGAGGAAGCATTACCGACAGCCACCACAAGATGTCAGCGTGGTCACAAGAAGATTTTGTCCAGTGTACTGCCAGTACAGATGCAGGCACTGAGGTTCACAATGGATTCATCAGTGGATTAATGAAGCTTTTCCACTAACAGATGAGCAGGTTGCAGCAGAAGAGGCTGTTTGAGTCCACAAAACACATCTGGGGTTTCAGGGGTAAACGTTGTTGCAGCAGAATCCAATAGAACTGAAGTCAATGGTGAGTCCTTCTTCAGACGTAATAAAACAAAAGAAAATACATAACATGCCTCCATGCTGCTCGTGTGGTGTCATCCAAGTGTCCACAAGCCCCGACATTCATATTTGACTCGAAAGGAGGTCATTTGCACCGTGTTTTAAGCTGGTCCCAAATCCCTCACCAAAACCAGTCACAACTTCTGCCTCACCATCGACAACTCCACTCTGTCTCCCTATACCCACACATCTGCAACCTCGAAGCCATGTTTGACAGCAACCTCTCCTTTGAACACCACGTTAACCAAATCAACAGAACTGCCCTTTTCCACCTAAAAAACATCACTCTCCTCCTCTGCTGCTGAAAACTTGGATCCATGCCTTCATCACCTCCAGAATCGACTATTGCAACAGTATCCTCTATGGCACATCATCCAAAGTACTAAATAAACTACAGTACATCCAGAACTCTGCTGCTTGCCTGCTCACCCACTCCCACTCCTGTGATCAGATCACCCCTGTTCTCCAGAATCTCCACTGGCTCCCCGTCCCACAGCGCATCCGTTACAAAGTCCTTCTCCTCACTCATAAAGCCCTCCATAGCCAGGCCCCCTCCTGCCTCACCAGCCTGCTCCACCACCACACTCCATCCCGTCGGCTCCGCTCCTCTGATGCTATCCTCCTGTCTCGTCCGCTCGGAACCAAGCACCGGACCTGGGGCGACAGAGCCTTCTCCATAGCTGCCCCCTCCCTCTGGAACTCTCTCCCCAAACACATCACTAGCAGTACTCGTTGTAGAATACTAACTTCCATTGACCTTGAGCAAGGCACTCACCTTACGCCTGCTGCCTCACTCCCACTGCTCCTAAAACAGTCAGGACAGCTCCAGACTTCAGCACCAGTTTCCTCCGTATGGTTGTAGTTATTCACTGTGGCCACACGAGGTCACTCAAGACCAACTATTAATATAACTTAAGCACACAACTGTATAACAACAATTAAATGTAACATGTGGTATGAATGAGGAACAAATGTTATGAGTGAGTCATGAAAACTGACAGAAACAGGACTTTAGTTTGAAATAGCAGGAAAAGCACAGGTCTTAGTGGGTTGGTTCATGCAAAGTAGCAGGGCTCATGATAAAAAACAGTCATTATATAACAGCATAACAGCTCCGTGTCTAGTGCGTCATGATGAGTTACCTAATTGGGCCATGTAAATATTATTGTTCTTCATCTAATACTCTAGATTACTGCTTAATTTTAATGTTAATGGGTTTCTCTAAATGTTCTAGTCTATTTTTAAGCTATACACATTTGTGATCTAAAGTTTACACTTACTACGTTATCAGTAAATTACTCCATGTGGCGCTGGTGCGAAACCTGTGTGCAAAATCATATCACACATTGGTAGGTTCTTTTGATTTAACTTTATTTTGAAAAATAAATTTTAATATTGATGCCATACATATAAAACATATACAGTTGTCTGACGTCCTGCAGATAAACATCAGCATCATAATTTACACACAAACATTTAAAAAAATCAACACAGCTCCCTTTTTTACTGAATGATAGTACAGTATACAGTAAATACTTTGTTCTTTAGTAAATATAACAATGTCGTATCCATTTGTGTTATGTCCCAGAGCAATAGCAAAGCTCTTTTCTGTCTGTACATTTTCGGGCAAAAAATTGTCCAATGCTTAAACTTGCAAAAAAAAATATGAAGTCAAAAGCATTTAATCTTAATATTTATTCCTGAAACCAGCTTTCTGTAGTTCCGGTGAGCAGATGATGCAAAACATTTGTGAGCTCACGTATCAAACAAGTAAACGTCATGTTTCCTTACTTTCGGTTGAAAACTTTGTTCTTCAACATATTGATCTCAATCATTTTTTTACTTTAAGGTGGGGAGTTCATTGCCGTCTTGATGTGACAAATCGAACAAACCTGGGTGAACCGCACTCACGTTTAGTCCCCTCCCAAAGGCATTCATGATGTTGCTCCTGGTCGTTCACATGAGAAGTGAACAGCTTGAGAGAAACGTTCAAACTTCAAACAAAGTCTAATGGAATCCCCTCTGCAAATACCCGGCCAATCACTGCATCAGAGTTGCCTTTGTTGTTGGATTATCATTAATCCTGGGATGTCGGAGGCCTTAGTATTAATGAATTTATGTGAAATCATACAGTATTATTTAATTGCCCTCAGCCTTTTCTGTTACTATAGCTCCATCTTGTCTGGAGCGAGACGACAATAAAGCAACACTGGAAAAGAGGATAAATCACAGTGCTTAAGGTGTCGAAGTCAAGCTCTGCACGTCAAGAAACTTAAAACCCTCCTATCGTAGGAGGTTATGGGCTGAAAATGAAGAATAACAGGGGTTAGGCCAAGCTGCTGTTTATCCGAGTTCTGGTGAAATGAAGCAGAACTCTCTGCTGTGCAGTCACAGTATTTGGTATTTAAAATGTTACACAAGACAAGAAGGCAGCCTGTGGAGAGACTGTGCCCTCTGTCCGACATGTTCTCTTCAGCCCGTATGTTAACATGATGTATGTTTCATACAGTCCATACACACTGTTAGCTCTGCATGCACTCCAGTTATACAACATCACATACACATACATATTTGAGTAGAACACATTTACAACATCTTACAAAATGAAATATAAAAAAAATGAAATATGTGTATGCTTCACATTATGTGGATTATTACAGATTTTGCAGCGTCCGAAAGGAAACCTACACTGGTGTGAATAGTATTAACAGACAATATATATTACAATATAATGCAGTTAAATTACAGTATGTCACAGTGTAGATCATTTTGAAACACACAGTAGCCTCACTTTCATCTCATTCTCCTTTACAAGCAGCAAACCATCCTCATACATCCCTCGTACAAGAGTCGTCTCTTTTAATTCCCCCACTTCCATCCCTCTTTCCTCTTCCTGCTTTTTTCTCTTCCACTCTTGAACCACCTCTGCGTCATTTCCCCACATGAGACCGTCTGAATCTGATCTGAGGAGGAGACAAAGATGGAGGGTCATGTTCAGAGAAGTGCTGACCTCAGCAAATGCATGGACACTAAATTACACTACAGTCTAGGTCCTGTCGGGTTCAGATAGTTGTGAGTGAAATCAGGATACAACACTGTGATGCATTGCATGGTGTTGGTATACTGTATAATGCATAGTGGGCTGCAGAGAAAGTGAAGTTCAGTACTTAGAAGTCCAGTATGGACTCATTATATACTATGAGGCCCCTTATTATATATTATATAATGTGAGGAGCCTTATTATATATTATATAATGTGAGGCCGCTCCCTGCAGGAGCCTGATCGGAGTTTGGTTGTCAGGGAGATTTATCTCACCTGGTCTGGCTCCCGTATATAAGCTGGCAGCCTTCAACCAGTCCCTCTTTCTACATTTAAATTTCCTTTTCATTTCTTTGAATAAACTTATTTGTAGTTTAAACTCATGTGTGGCCTTCCCTGCTTTGTCCTTGAGCTGGGTTGTGACGATACAAATTATAGCTGAATAGACAGATGGCCACTATGAGACTTCAATGCATTTTACTTTCAGTTTTCAGTTGTGGATATTTGATGAATTTTTTTGTATGATATTATTATCACTGTAGTTACAATTAGAGTTAAATAGTTGGCCTTTTAATTTGCTTTGTAGTTGATGTTTACGTGTTGTTACTGGCAGGTACCAGGAATATAAATATTATGTAGAGGCTTTTACTTAAGCCTTAAGATTTGTCCACTACTTCAAAATGGGAGTGTTTCAAACATCAATATGTTGTTTCGTTTAATGCGTCAGGTTGCTAACTTTTGCTTGGACAAAATACTACACTGAAGTCGGAAAGCCTACAGAGATCCATTGTTATTTTGACTAACAAGAGTAAGGGAAAACTACCCCAAAAAGAAACACATTAACAGAGGAAAAACACGTAGAAACCTCAGACAGAGCCACATGTGAGGGATCCCTCTCCCAGGACGGAGAAGAAGTGCAATAGATGCCGCGTGTAGCTGAACACATCAACAAAATGTTCATTCCCAATCTTTTTTCACATGATCATTATTATATTTTACTGGTGGTTTGGACACAGCTTGATTGTGTTGGGTTGTGCTAGAAAGTTGGAAACAATGACATGGGACTGGAAATTTGCGGAACTGATTGATCAGATTTTGACCTGGGCCTGCACATACTTTTCCACTTGAACAGGTTCATGCAGAAACAAATGAAGATTTGTTCATTGTTGCAAACTGATTTTTTTTTCCAGGCAGTACCTGATTTGTCATATAGAGCTTTATGTGTAGCGCAGGTGAGTCATCTGCTCTACCTGGATATTTATTGTAGCCATGGGAAGTCCATTTTGCTCTGGTGGCCCAAGACAATCATGGAGTTCCTGTTTCTGCTGGCAGGTTCTACTGGTCCCAGATCAGGCCTGTAGAAAAGAGGAGACAGTTATTAATGGGAGTATTTATGAGTATTTATGGTTGACATCGGATACGCTCCTTCAGTTTGCATCACAGCAGCTCGGCTATGAGAAAACATTTATTGTCCAATATTCCCACATAGTCAGGAGCCCCGCAGCAGGGCGGCATGCATGTCTCAGCGGGAGGGTGCTGTTGTTTTTAATGAATCCTGGACAGCGGCCATATCTCTCGCCAGGCCTGAGCTTAAATCCACAGGGGAACTCTCCCACTCCTCCAGGCATACCTCAGGCCTGACTCTGCACCCCCCTCCCCTCCTCCTCTCGCTCAGTCCTTCTGGGCCGGTGCCAAATCCCGGTCAAGACGCAGGGAGAGGCTGAAGGGCCAGCGGTCCTCCACCTCCCATCAGATTCCTCCACTGTACAACCTATCACATAAAATAAATCCACACTCTGACCGCTCTCCCAGGCTGAAGCTAAGAACTCCTTTTTATCTCCATCTTCCAGGAACCTGTCACACGTCTGTGACTTGCCCCAAAAGTCACGTAAGCTGTCACAATTCCCCCCCCCCCCCCTCATGCTGGCTTTTATTCACTGCAGCTAAATGACTCGCATTCCTTCTCTTCTTTTTTAGGTTTCGTCCAACACACGGGGGAAAGTGCTCAATCTTTTCACTGATGCCATTCCAACCCAAAAAGGACGAGAGAGCAGCAGAAAGAAATAAAGGACAATAAAGTTTGGGCTTTATCACAGAGTTTTACATTTTTCAACATTTCATACTTTTTTGAACAAGAGGACAGAGAAAGCAGGATGAAGGAAAAACCCACTTCTTCTCTTTTACCACAGAATTTTTGAATAATGAGAATATGTGTATCTGTATTTTGTGTGATTCTTTTCTTTTGATACAGTGATGTATTGTCTGGAAAACCCTCACTGAGCAGACATTTTTAAATACAGTTTGATTGAGTACTAAATCCATCGCTGGTATTTCTCTTCCTTATGTCATGTGATTCTAAATAAGCCTCTAGAGCCATATATTTTCTTTGGCTCACAGCTGTCCCAATATTATGGTATGCACTGAAAAGTACAAGTAATTGGATCCAGAATCGGAATGACTATCTTTATCAGTGAGGTGTGTCCTTCCTCAGTGATATTATTTCACATATTGAGCAAATAATTCAAATTCAACGGAATGAGAGAGGGATTTGCAGGGCAGGAGACCAAAACAATGACCCGGAGGAGGCTAAACTGCAGCATAAAACGGAGGAAAGACAGAACCTTTGTATACAAAACTGAGGAAATAAAGAAAGACAATATTTAAAATAGTCTTCAAAACATGCTGCCATTAATGCAACTGCAAAAATAGTGTATATGATGCAAGAAGTAATACAATCTCATTGTTTTCCAGCTTGTAAAATGGTTAGATCTGGGGGGGTTTTCAATGGTGACCGAAGAAATGACCCCGCATGGCCTGGTAATACATTGTAATATTCAATGTTTGGCAGCACAAAGGGATAGAGCTCTACAGCAAATCAGATTGTGTGCATGCACACAGTTCTGAGCCAGTTAAGTCCAGGATTTTCAGTTCACGTTGCAGTTAATCCTAAAGGAGCATTTCCTCAAACACACAAAGCTGCAAGAATGCTGTTGCTCAAAATATCATTGCATAGCATTAAGATTTTCCTTCAGTGGAAGCTAAGTGGCTTCGACAAAACCAGGAAAAACTTTAGTGGAAAAAAGCAATCTCTTAAAACACATGACAGGTAATCTTCTATTTTTCATAGAATAACAATGAATTTGTATAAAGAAGTTAAGTAAGAAAAAGTACTCAAACACCAGAAAGTCACAGTTGTATTGATATGGTCAAGTTTACAGAGAATAAGGGGCTCAAAGTTGGAATGTGGTGTGCTCCTCACCTGTAGAGTTGTGGGCAGGACATCTTCAGTGAGGCCGAGGTCAGTCCCAGCCTGCTCTGGTTCCTCGTCTTAGTTTTCCTCACCAGGTCTTTGACTCGGCCCCAGGTGTAGTTTTCACTCAGCTGCAACCAAAGACATACAAGAAGAAACCTTTATATGAACATAACTTTGAGTAAGAGCTCAAGTTTTATTCTATTAGCGTCACCCTCATTAGATCTGAGGGCAGGAGGTTGATCTTTAGCTTGTAGAAGAAAAGAAAGAAAAGAAAAAGCAGGGGTCAAATCTTGAGAAAAAAAATACTACAGTGCTCTATGGGCGCCACGTCTTGGTGTATCAGGGCCCTGGGGCCCTTAACATTGACAGGTCTATTAGATTAATATACTGAGGTTTTCTATGGAGTGTTTTTACTTTTAGAAAAAATCATTTCACGTAATTTTCAGGTTTTTTATCTTTGAGTACTGCCGTTGATGCTTTGTTCTTAATGTGAGACTTCTACTTATAAGAAGCTCTACAGATTTCCTTTAGTGCTGTCTGAAAGAGACAACCACAGTGCTGAGGAATCTGGAAGTGATGATGAGGGTCAGACTAATGTGCTGGAGGGACAGTGTTAGTCTATCCTCTGGTACTGTTGAGAGAAAAGATCCAGCAAAAAGACAAAAAACTGCCATAAACATTAAACATTGGGTCCGTGGGATTCCCACCGGCGCTGAAAAGCTTAATCCAATGTTTGCTGCTGCTGATATGTGAGATGAGATCCTGCCTGTTTGTTCATGTTAACCATTGTTAATGAGTGAAGTTCCATAGCAAGGTTCTACAATGACAACTGCACCAACAACTTTATTCACGAATGAAGACAATGAGGAAGTTAAAGGCTTTGGAAAAAGCTGGCAATTGGACATGGAATTGAAATGTATTCATCTAAAGTTTGGAAAGACAAAAAAAACAAGCTAAATACAAGAGGTGTTGTGTTTGGAGCAGCATCTCCTTCCTGCTACTTTAGTTGCTGTCGGTTCCCACAGCTGAGGCCAACGCTGAGGGAGAATCACGGCTCCACAACCCGAAGAAGTACTTCATTCATCATGTTTCATCAGTGAGTGTGCCATGCACACAGTAAACAGAGGATGTGGATGTTGGGAAACTTTATCTTGCACCCGACAGAAAGAGGCACCAAGCAGGATGCAAATATCTTTGCTTTCAGACCAACTAATGTGTCCTTTTCCCATCCAGTGCTCATGTTGTTTAAACAGCAAATGCACTGGCACCCATCTGAGGTCTTGGTCCTCAAATAAGGTGTGGTCAGGCACACTGATATGTTCAAGCAAGGGAAAGCAGAGGAATAATGTAAATGACCAACACAAACTGGAACACTGAAGTTTTGTTTATGTCACCAAGACATTAACATGCACCTGCACAGGCAGGTGGACTACACATGCACACGCTGCTGCTTACACACACAGATGGTCTGCTCATGTACAAAGTAAAACCATTTCCTCTGCGGAGAGGAATTCCTCTTTACTACCCAACAGATCTGACAAAGTGCAAGTGCAGCTGGCTTTCAAAGGGAATAGAAGATGGCATTCTGATGCTCACTCTGGTTTATTGCATGCCATGCCCAAAACACACCCGTGATTAATGAAGAGACCACAACCCTTTTGAATCATGTGCCTGGCGCAGATACTTTGTTTCCACTGTTAGACTAGGATAAGTGAATTTGGACACGTCCTAATTGCACTTTATACCATAATCTTAGATCACTACTATAGAGCCTGCAGACATGTGCAACACCCCCCCATTCTTGTGAATAATAATCTGAGCGGTGAAGGCATCCTTTGATAGCATCGCAATCAGTGTTTAAAGAGATTAATTTTCAAAGAAAGACAGTCAATGGTCACAGAAGTCATATTTGTTTTAAATGCTGACTGTATTACTGCAGGTTCCTTAATAGTGACAGTACTTGGCCTCTTTATGAACAGGTCCTTTGTATTAGAAAAACATGGATTACCCACTGATAGAATGAATTTCCTTGTTGCAGTGGGCCTATAACATGTGCACATGACTCACCCTGCGCTGGGGGATGGAGAGCCCTTCGGTGCTGTCCCCGAGGAAGCGTTCCTCCCCCTCAGTGTAACTCCTTCGGTTCAAGCCTCTCCTCCAGAGCGGGACGGGTGTCAAACCCTCACTCCACAAGTCTGAAACACAAATCACAAACATGGAGCATTAACAATGTGTGCGTGGGAGAGTTTTCTTGGGTGAGGCAGTTCATTCCTTTTACAGTTTTTTTGTAGTGCATTCAACTGCTTCTGAGAGACACATGTCTACCAGACGCCCCTAAGTATGAACTTTGTACTGTTTTTATATTTGCACTTTGCTGAGAGGGAAACACTGAAGTGTTTGATGAAACATTAGATTTCAGGTACATATATTTTCTTGAAGCAAATGTAATTGCCTTTTTTTGTTTGGCACAAATCTTTAAATGTCAAAGTGGCTTTGTATCCTCATTATGATGAGTTCTGATTTATTGTATTATTAGACAATGGCAATTAAATATAGTTCTCTTTTACAGACACCAAAAATTGGTATTTGCCAGCGAAACCCTTATTATTTTATCACCAATGTTCTGTATATCCTCATTTCCTCAACCATATTTGCTGTTACAATGAGTAATATCTAAACATTATTTTATCAGGGCTGTGCACTTTTTCACATTAGACCTTTTGACTTGTCACAGTAGGAAAGGGTGAGATGTTCCCGGCTACAGTAAATATGGTATGTTGTATTCAAGAATCCCATTCATTTTACATTTCACAGCTTTTCTTTTCCTGTGTTACAGGTAAATGCTTTAGGGTCTGTGATCAACAAGTCTGAACTTGTTGAAAACAGCAAACAAACTGAAAACAGCTGTTTGCTGTGTTTGATGAGGCCCTAATTTCCAAACCTGCATACCAGAGGCTTGACCCAGTTCAGTCTATGAACACCACTATAAAAGCCAGTTTCAGTCAAGTAGGGGCAAGGCATGTACACACTGTAAATGGTCACTGTGACTTAATTACAGTTTTCAAAGCTGTATGTTGCACGTTGGTGAGGTGAAGTGTTCATGTGCTAGAGGCCTGCTGAGGGGGGAGTGAGAGCTGTTATGACAGACTGTGATAGAAATCAGCACAGGCCTGTTTTTTTGTTTTTGTTCATCCCACTCCCACTTCTCCCATTAACATGTAAACACCACCACCACCTCTATCACATGGACTCACAGTTCCTGCTGCTCCTGGCACCATGTTTTTTGGTGTATATACATTTATACAATACAAACTTGGAATGATCCTCTGTGAATTGCCTTTTCCACCCAAACCTTAACCCTCCAGTTCCACAAACCAAACAGAAACCATCTTCTCTTTTTCACTGTCTCTCACTCAACAATTTATCCTTTTGTTTCTGTGGAAAAAGTCCCAAACCATCTGTGGATGGTATATGACAATGAAGCTCAATGCCACAGTACAACACTTAACCAAGACAAAGAAGAACTCTCCACTTTTAAGAACCCAATCAGGGCCCCCCCTTCTCCCCTTACGTCTAAGCCTCTCCTCCAGATCCCGTTTCCTGTCCATCAGAGGAAGAACCGAGGCATTCCAGAGTCCATGGGACATCATGTGTTCCCGTCAGGATGCCAGGAATTCCGCCTTGGTCTCGCTCGAGTCATAATTTCATCTTCCCTGCGGGACTGCCGAGCTGTCGCTCACCACCGCTCTCTCAAGCAGCTCCGAAAAAAAACACACCGCGAATGATAACGTTTGGTGGGGGAGATGGCCGTGTTCCCGAAATGACCAACATCACCTGGAGCGTGGGTCTGATGACAAGGTAAACACTGAGGCAGAAAAACATGTGAGGTCGCTCCAGGGTCAGGATGTGAAACTCTATCACTACTGAAGCTTTTTTAAAGGGAATAGCTGTTAGATCCATTTCAACAGTGTCAGACTGAAAGGAATATGTGGGTGTGCGTGTGTGTATTTGTTAACACATCCCACTGGAGCAGGTTATTAACTGCTGATCCTACTAGTAATTAAATGCTAAATGTTAATTAAGGGTTAGTTTCACTGACCTCCAGGGCATTCAGCTGCGTATCATAGACTCAGACCAAACAGGACTGTGTGTCTCAGAGAAACACAATCTATGACTCTGATGGGTCCAGTCCACCAAACAATTAATTTGTCAGAATACTGTATCTCTCTAGGCTGACACAGGCCCAGAACCCCAGTGTGTATTCACTTATCCCATCAAACTGCTCTCTCTCCACTTCCAACCTCACATTCATCTCTGCAGTTCTTAGCACTGCTTGTTGGTTTGTACTCCCTCAGACACACCATAATCTGTCATCCAACTTTAAATCTTCTGTTACTGAGGCATAACTCCATCCACACAACTGTGGTGAATGCCTTGAGTGCTTGTCAGATGAACTAACAGTCATCTTTCTTTCTCTGAGGAGGGTTTCGGAAGAGCTGCGTCAGACACTTCCCCAAACTGACAATCCAACAGTCACCCCTGTACGCAGAGAGCTACCCACCGTGAAAGAGTGAGCTCTCTCCCTGTTTCTTTTTGTGTGAACTACTGCATGCAATATCACAAATGACTTTGGGGAAAGACTGTCTGGGTGTTATTATCCCTATTTGTACACTTAATCGCATCAAGATGACAAAAGAAAGAGAATGTTTGAGTAAAAGTTACACAGCAGTGTGATGCAGCCATGGGGGGAAGTATTTTTAGCGTTTGCAGAGTGTGGTCATTCAGAGGAGAAACATTCACCTTTAGATGACGTGTGCTTCACCCTTTACCTTTATTTTCTCTTTCAAACGAATTTGACTAAACATAGGGGTTTGTTTACAATGTGACCAACTCACTGCTCTCTTTTTGTTAGTTTCACTAGTCACTAGTTCCTAGATCTCAGACCTTTACTTTGAGTTTGGTGTAATTACCAACAGGAATGAGACCATTAGACTTGTTCAATAATGTCTGCGCCATCAAGCGCAACTGTAGTGCTACTAATATTCCTCACAGACTGTACACAGAGGAAAGGGGTTGGCTTTTAGGAACACACTAATTGAGACAAATATCGAATTTTTCACCCTGAAGATGGTTTGTTACTGCAGGAGAAACAAATGTCAAATACTGTAAATGAAATCTGTGTTACCTCTTGTGGTTGGTATGAGAGGGTGCTGGGTGACCTCGGGGATGGTGGACAGGTCGGAAAGGGTTCCACTGGGTGACAAACACTCACTTCTGGAGTGTCTCTTCTGAACGTGCTGGAAGCTGAGGCTGGCGGCTCCACAGCAGCAGTGCTGGTTGAAAAAGTCCTGTTCGGAGACACAGCACGAGCAAGCCGACATGAACAAAAACAGCTAATCGTGATATTTTTTTACTTAGGAATGAGTACTTTGTGAAGGAAAGTGGTCTCAGAGGGGGGAAAAGCTACTTAATGCACATAATTATTATTTTGTGTTCATAAAATACTAATAAGCTTAGAGCTCAGAGCCAAAATGAGCCTTTGTCCTACAGAAAAGAAATGACTGCTTGAAATTTGGAGAGAAAATAGCATGTGTGTGTGTGTGTGTGTGTGCGCGTGTGTCAGTGCACTGTATGTTCATCCTGTGAAAAAAAAGAACAATACAAATGACTGGGTCATTGTATGACTGAGTCATCCCAGAGTCGGTCAAATTGAAGTTCACATCCTTCCACACAAACGAGAAGGAAATTACGTGAGGACATCACTGCTATAAAAATCTCATAATAGTGAAAACAGTATAAATGAGCAGTGACACGTGGAGAAGATTAGAGGCAAGAGATGATACTTCTTTTTTCTTTTCTCTCCTGTTGTATGAAATAATGTTTTGACTGGAGTCGCCCAAAAGAAGAATAATATATAAAGTCATTTCTTAATATCCTAATTTTTGTCAAAACATTTCTCTTTCCCCGCTCTGCTTACTCTAACCTCTCTCACCTTTCCCCTGCTGTGGAGGTTCTAATGGGCCTCTAGATCAACACAGCCAAGTGCACATCAGCCCACACACACACACACACACACACACACACACACACACACACACACACACACACACACACACACACACACACACACACACACACACACACACACACACACACACACACACACGCACATGTTTTCACTCCTGATATCAACACAGTTTTCTTACATAACCACTGCTCATTTATATTCTACAAGAGCATAGGGGAAGATGACGGCACGCCACAGTCATGCCTCATCATTTTTGTTTTTGTTAAACCTCCAGGTATTCTGGGTTTGACCACAAAGGCCCTGCCTGAGTTTTAGTATATGTGCTGGAGACATAGGAGAAGGGACATGAGAAAGTTTAATGTTGTATCTATTTATTTGAATCTAAGATCATTATTTCTTTAATTGGTCAGACCAACTACAATTTGTATTTGTAAATCTCAGCTGTACTTTGTGTTTTGTCAAACAAATACTGGCAAGCCACTGTCCAAACAAAGATGGTGAACATGGGGAATTTAATATGTGCCTGGCACATTAACCTTTAGCTACCAGTGTCTGTGACTCTCATGGCAGCAGGCTGTTAGTTTTGTTTTATTTCAGGATTTTCCACAGCATCTATATTTCACCTTCTCCCTTAAATTGAGTGAGAGGCATTCATGCTGTGCACTGAGCTAAGAGGGAAAAATGTATGTTGAAATCTGCAATACCTCATTTTCTGTGTTTCTCACTATTGTCACTTCTATTTCCAAGTGTAGAGCAGTCACTGCTTTTTGCTTGGCCTCTTCCTGCCTTCATGTATCCAGCTGTGATAGTGGTGCTGATGTGAATGCTGCACCAGATCAGTGTGTGAAAGGTCCATTCAGAGCTCAGACAGTGCAGCAACTCAGGCCGCTCTCCTCTTCTTTTGATGTGTTGCCGTTGTCTCAAGTCGTGGATTTGCCACTGAGAATATCACAGCAGGGAATCAGACATAAAAAGGCTTGGGAGAGTAGCCGGTGTGGTCCATCATATTCAGGCATTTTTCAGTCTCGATGTGGATGAAGACCTATTTCACATTATTTATTTCATCTTATCTACATTTACAATATGGAACATGAATGTTATATATTGGTCCAGAGTTGGCTTAAAGCTACTCTGTAATGTAAAGGTATATTTTTTTTATAAAGGGTGCTTGTATGAATGAAATACGTGACACTGAGTCCTCCCTTTCTTCTTTCTCTCTGTCCGTCTCTCTGGCTTGGTTTCTTTGAAAGCTTTGAAGTCCTGGACTCCTGCTGGCTTCATCCACTGCTCCAGTGTTCAGCTGTTCCGGCCTCTAAACCCAAAACTGACTGCACCAGTGTCTGTCTCAGGATTTCTGAATTTCCTATTGTGCCAAGGTCTTTAACAATGAATCCTCTTGTTTAGAGATCCCTGTATATGATAGATTACAATACAGCCCATAAATCACACTGGAATTCTGTTGAGCAGTAAGTGCTGACTGGTTCTAGGTAAAACATAAATGTAAGCACGATGGAAGAAAACTCTGTATGTTGAAGAAAGATATTTTTTCAGTATTTTCAACCACTAGTTACAGCGCTCTTAAGAAAACAAAAAATGTTGGTGTCAGTGACCTTATATGTGTGTATTTGGAAAGTGACCTTGTTCTCATGTGTATATTTGAAAATGTAATACAAGTACTCCATAATAAAAGTAAAAGCATAATTTAGATATTCCTGTACATGCCCACATCTCTCAAACTCTGCACATCTAGTTTGTGACACAGGCTTTCAGATATCATTTTAAGACCAAGCTGAGATAAGCAGGTAAACCATGAACAGGGGTGACGCCCCAGGACGGCAGTGCTCTTGCGTGTTCATATTAGACCTCTACCCTGAGAATAAAACAAGTGAAAGAACATCCACTCACCTCTTTGGTCTTTGTCATCCTGCTGTCTTTTTCCAGACCACAGATCTGCCTCTGCAGCCGGAGGTTGGTCTCCTGCAGCTGGCCGATCTTCTCGATGAGCTGGCAGATGTGCTCCAGGTAACCAAGGCCTGAACCCAAAGGGTTGGAACTCACATCCTGTGCCTGTGACAAACAAAAGGCATGCAAGTTAGTCAAGTTATCAGGAATAAGCTAGAACAATGAATTATTCCCCTTCTGGAATTGCATTGTACATTTTGTATACAGTATGTAAACCTGCACTGGGGTTTTCACTGACCCTGCCTGGGTAAGTAAGCCAGTAGCTTTAAACCAGATGTTACACTCCGTGCTGTCGTTGAACAGCTGGTCTATGAGCGCACATTTAAAAATAGCTCTTGCTTGACCTGCTCTAGGTAAATATATGTTTTGGTGTAGCTTGTTTTATGCCTCCTGAAAAGCATTCCACTACTTCTGTCTGATCATTTCAACCAACGAACAAAGATAAACAATAAAAAAAGAATATGTCTCTGTGCTACTGTGTCATAACACAGTCAACAGACATTTCATTGATTTCTGCTTCCAACTCATATAAGGAGTAAAATAAATGTAATTTTAATAGAGATGTTCCAGGATTAAATTGGCTTATGTTTTAGTGCATCATGAAGAATCCAATTCCCAGGAGGTGCAGATGTTCACGTTTTTCAGCAAAATGAAAAAAGGAAATTTTGAGCAAATATTTATCCATTCGTCAACATTCCTAAAAGGGTCCCAACAAAAGCAGGATGTGAGCTCAGGTCAGGGTCTTTCTACCCTCTTTCCTGTGCTGCTCACACTGAAACTCCAGTCAGGCAACTGGGAGGCGTGATGGAAACACTGGCCAAACAATGGGCCAGCAGCCACAACATGCTGGAGGACTGACATCACTCATTTCCTCTGAGGCACAAACCTTCTGCAGGTCACACAGGCTCTTGACCATGAACCCGTTCCCACATGGCACCTTGGATACTTTTGATTGCTCTAGTAATAAATGCTGTGAGATATTTAACATAAAACTTTGAAATGTTACTTTGAATTTTCTGGAATTTTTATTTTGTGCGAAATTGGTATTAGTCATTAGTCATTAGTATTAGTCATTGATAATAGGTCAAATCATTGTAAATAATATGAATGGGTTGACTCGTGGAAAACAATGCTACAATGTATCACCAAACTCTACAGTTCTTTTTAAAGCTTTTTTAGCTTCATCTTCTAGCTCGTTGTTTTGCTTTTATAGCCTGCGTCTGTACTGTTTGGGTTAGTTCTCACCACTCTTCTCAACCCTTTGTCCTTCAGAACCAGGCAGTGTTTCAGAGTAAAAAAACTGTGTACACTACCTGTTGAGCACCAAATAACAGTCAAAGTCAGAGACATGTTGATAGCAAAAAATCATCTGGTCCAGAGCCACGTAAAATTCTGGTCTAGATCCATAAAACCGTGTTTTGGCACAACAACCCAATACCACAGTGGATCTGCTAATCGATGTGAATTATTTTGAAGCTGTTCCCACGAGCCTGGCCAACAACTGCTTTCATTCTGTTGAGGTCCATGATGTCTTAATGTCATGACCGACTCCTCAGTGTGCACAACCTGTACCTGGACCACTCGGGATGGGACATGTATGTCAGACTTACTGCTATCACTGAAAAGGGAGCACTGATTCCAGCTGTATGTGCAAGCTCAGATTTGACTAAACTATAATATCCACGAGGTTTTTGACACAAAATGCATGAGTCGGGTTCAAAGGGTTAACATAATATTTGGCAGGTGGATTTCCTCGTCTGTTGACTCCTCAGAACCTCTTTCCTTCATTCAGGCTACCAGGCCTCTAGTAGTTTATCAGTGGCTTATTTAGATAAGGCCCTCCAGGAGATGACCCTCACTTCCTCAGGGGTAGTTGTTGATGGGGGGGGGGGGGGGGGGGGGTTTAGAGATTGGGGAGGGGTGGTCTATCAACAGAAGCTGCTTTGGTTGAGACTGTGACATTATCAGGGCTGAGACTGATCTTATCCATAGCCCCACAGAGACCAGTGAGTGATCCACGGCCGGGAAGAGAGAGTGGGATTCAGGAATGCCCTCTTTTGTGTGCACAGGCCAATTTTAAAGAGTAGAAACACACGCAAACAAACACACACACACACACACACACACACACACACACACACACACACACACACACACACACACCCTGCTGCACTTCCTCGGGTTTCCGCTGATCCCATGAGTCAAGGGGCAATAACTTCTAACACGAGAGTATGACTGCTTGTGAAAAGTTGCGTGTATAACACAAGAATGAATAATTCTAGAGAGATGCAGTGAGTTCCGGTGTGTGCTTGATTTGGCACGAAACATTGGATGCAGTATTGTTTGAGGAGAGCATTAATGGCTGACGTCAGTTCAAGAATCTCATATGAGGAAGATTAATGAAGCCCTGTGAGTGGGAAGGATCCCCTGCTTCTTCTAATCATCTATATCCGTTGTAATCTGAAGGTAGAGAAAAAATAAGTGAAACCTTTGTAATTACCTGCAGTTGTATGTATAATATATTTTTAAAATGTGGTTTCATCTTTATTTATTATGAACAAACCAATTTTAACATTTCCAAAAACTCACTGTATTGTTCCTTCGATTGTTCCTTCGAACATTCACAGGAGGTGAATGCCTGGGCTGAAAGAACAAAAGCTATTTGGAGACAGACGTTAACAGCCATTGTGTCGAATCAATGGAACAGGATTGACAGTTGTGTTACAGATACTTTGACTTAATTCTAAAACATATGTGACACTCCCAAAAAGGCATTAGGAACCTTGATTTGCAAAAAGACACATTTAAAGACCTGCAGTGATTAATTGTTGATTTACATCAAGCTGAAAATGACTACAAAGTGATCTTGATGAGTTTAGACAAACTCTCCACAGATGGGGATGATGTATTTCTGTAGGTACCCTCCCTGGAAGTGGAAAACCAGCTAAGATAACTCCAAAGGCACAAGGGGGATTGGTCACTGAGGTGAAGATTCCCAGAGTAACCAGTGGAGCTTGCTTGCATCTCTACCACACGCAAATCACCTCGAGGCCAGTGGGAATGAGAGATCGTTGGTTTTGGAAAGTCACCTAGCGCGGTTTGAGGAGAGTTTTGATGCTACACACTCATTGATCAAGCAATTTGGGCAGAGTATGAAGGGTATGAGTATTCAACAAGTTTACCTGTAAATCAATTGATTTATAGGTAAACTGGCCCCGAATCAGATACGTTATGTAATCCCTAAAGCAAGTTCTGGGTCAACTCCAGGTTCTTTTCCCAGTTGGAAATGCCTGGAAGTACCTTCAAAGGAGTCCTTTAGGCAGATGCCCAAGCCACCCCAGCTTCCTTCAACTGTAAGGAGCAGTGTTTCCGCCAGGTGGATGTCTGAAATTTGACTGTGACATACCCAGTCAAGTTATTTATTTTTCTCTCTCTATGGCTACGAAGACTATAACAGGTTTCACTGTTACCATTGTCTTATGATTTCGTTTTTTCCCTCTTTCACATTTGAAACAAGAGCAAGAGCAGTGAAAACATCCAAGATCCCTATGGAAAAGGAACCTCTTCTGCCCCTCCCCTGTAGATGTTCCCATTATCTTTCTCGCATTCAAAATACTTTCCTAAACATGACAGTGCTGGATAGGAATGAAGCACCAGATGTGTGTGGAAGGAATAGGGAGGAAGGTACATGCAGGTCACGTACGCCGCTTCTCCCAGCGAGACACCAGTCTTTTCAACACACACGCAGATAGTGTTTCTGCCTCACTTTGATGCAGTTTATCTTTCACAGTAGTCAGGCAGGAACTGGAAGACATTGTGAGCTGCTGTTGTTCTTTTGAATTTGGCACCTGACTAATTTACTGGAGTTTTGATGATAAATGTATAGGTTTTAGCCACATTTTTTTTTGGTAGTATTTTTAAGAACTACAATCTTTTTGTCTGTGAATTATAAAATGCAAGGTTAGATTGTTGAAGTTGATTTTGGGGGATTTTTTTCTGGCACTATATAGCACATAAATTCCACCCTGATGATTTAGACTCTCAAATACAATGGTGAAAATTAAATATAGTACAAATGGGATTTGTGAGTTTTGCTTTGCCTGAGACGAGTGCAGCTAAAAGGTGCTGCAAATTGTTCCCTGTTGTTGTGTATTAAAATGCACCCTATAGTTGAAACTGCTGAAGCCTCACAGTAACTTCAGCTGAACTTTAACGATCTAATGTTTGCATTTTTGCATTTTCATTTTCATCTTCCCTTGAAGGAATGTAATACTTGACTGAAGACCGAAGAAAAACAAGGAGAGAAGTTTGAACCCTGTCGTCTCTCTCACCTCTGCATTCCTCACCAAACACTGTGTGAAGTGGGTGTTACAGAAAGCACGTCTGTAGCAGCAGCACTGTGCCCTTAGATGGTTGACGGCCTACATTAAACCTGCACTCATTCCTACCAATAACCTACTGAACCCATAAACACGAACGGTTCATGTTCACACTTGTGTTGTGCAGCTGAGGAATTCAAGTAAACCAGAAGCGTCCAGGCTTCAGATTTTAATTACATTTCACACTAGCGCTGATGAAGTATGCTTTGAAAATGAATACCAAGTGTGAGATCAAACACGCAGCTAAACAGGTCCATATGATCACTATTAATGCCTGATGTTGGAAATATGACAGTATGCACTAGACATCCACAGCATCTGAGCCTTGAGATTTTCAGATTATAAAATCCATTCTTGTTCTTTCTAATGACAGACAAAGGAGCAGAGTTGAAGAGAGAGAGAAGGCATGTGGGTGAACACAGAGAAAGTCTGTAATGTTCACATATTTGAATCCAGCATCCCTCTGAGGCCGACTACAGAGTCCCATTTAGCAGGGGAAGGGATTACATTATTAGCAGTGGTGATAAGTGATGATTATAACGTTTGGGGCCACACCACCATGCTGCCTGTCAGCAATGCACTCCTAGGGTCTGGCATGCTGGGCTCCCAAAAGCTGCCGCTCACATGCCATTACTGTACCTCACAAGGGCCCCAGGGACCTATCAAAGAGCCTTTATCTGGGTAAAAATGTGAGTAATTCGAGATATTTGACACCTATTTGATGCATCCAGGTTGGCCGCCAAGCGCAGGGCTTGGAAAACAGGGAGGGTCCAGATGAGAGGAGCCGGCGGCGGGCGACAGTATCGCTAGAAAAAATCTCCGTCCCCCAGCACAGATGAACAGGTGCTGTATGACATGCGGGTCCTGAAGAAAGCGGCCACGCACTGTAACACATGCCCCTCCCGACCACACTGCCTCTGTCTCGCAGAAGGCTCTCATGTTTTGGTGCCGGCAGAAATAAAAGCCTTGTCTCCAGAAAGGCCTTTGGGGTCTATGTTGTTTTATAAGAAGGGAAAAATGCTATTCCATAGTCGTGATGCACAATTATTTGACAGAAGTGAAGGTTTTAACGGATAGAATATTAAGTTATTAAGTTTTACCAAGTGCCAAATGTTATACTTTTAAATTATGTTATCTTTTAGGAATAGAGTTGATTAAAATGTACATTAAACCTTCATTTAGTATCTTTTCTACAGTTACTTCTCCAGGTGAAAATTGAAGGCTGCACTGGCCTGTCATTCTAACAGCAGCCGGTAATGAAAGACAGTCTCAAGACTTGACTCTGATGTTTTCAGGAACTTCAAACAGGTGATTATGACTTTGCAGCTTCCACAGATGTCAGGTGCTCTCTCTGTAGAGCCCACTTTGTTCTCTCCTTTTGGATGTGAATAAGAAAATGCCTCTCTTCTTTTCCTGTAACATGAATGAGGCATGCCCGCACAGGTCCTTATGAATGAGTACAGTCACTGTTTGTCATGTCCTTGGCACAGGAAGACATAAAAGCACAGACACAGCTTCACAGCTACATTCATTTTGTTCACCTCGTAACTTGAAGAGAATATCTGACAAATTGAAGGGCCCCCATGTGTGAATCACACCAATAAACATGCTCTAGAAACTGCACTGACTCTCTGAACCCTTATTCAGTTGCAGTAATGCAATTACCTGGAGCCATAGAGGCTGGAAAGGTTTGAAGTTTAACATGATAGAGGCCAGAAAAGGGATTTTCCTCAAGTATGAGCACACACACACACGCACGCACGCACGCACGCACGCACACACACACACACACACACACACACACACACACACACACACACACACACACACACACACACACAGAGAGAAGTGTATTGTCCGGTAGTGTTTGACTCTGTGAAGCTGTTTTCAGTGTTTGAAGTGCAGTGTTTCATCCTGAAATCACTAGAGGTGACAACATCTATGTAAGAGTGTGCTTCAATGGAAAGTATTTCTAAAGCTTCCCATGTTTTGATGGAAAGGTATTCAGATTTATTGGCAGGGGTAAATTCACCCTGGACGTCATGAGTTGAGGCAAAAATGTAGCTGTAGGAGTTGAAAAGGGTCCAGAGGAAAACAAGAGGAAATATTGGAGAAGCACAGGGACACTCTGTACTACAGCACAATTGATTACTGTCCAGAAAAGCTAAATGTACATTTGACATAATTTAGAAATTCCTGCTTATTTTCATGACCACATTAGTTCTTAAATAACCACAAGTCATGCAAATCAAGTGAAAGGACAATTTGCCTTTACACTCAATCTGAATCTTGTCTGCTCCATATCAAATTATGCTATTACGTGTGATATTGGATGCACAAATGTTTTATCCTAAAAATGTTGAGGTGAACATCTTAAGACTAGAAGTGCTCCCTGGGGTGAATGCAGGCTTTGCCAGAAATATTACGTAGCTTATCCCATCTGGCCTTGGAACATGTCTTGCTACCAAGGCAGTGCTGGAGGATTTGGCTAGGGAGAAGAACATCTGGGCTACCTTGCTTACTGTGCTTAACTCTCTTTACCTGCCTCAGTATGTGCAGAAAATGGATGGATAAATTCATGGATGTTTAGACATGTTGTTTTTCTTACCTCACTAAGTCTGCAGCATTCATCCATGTACTCCTCCAGGCTGTCACTGGTGGCACTCCTCCTTATAGGCTCTGACTGTAAGTCACAGCCCAACATGTCATCACAGGTTCCTGTTGAGAGTTGATTACCAGGCCTCATATCCTCTGAGCAGGTCCTCTCAGTTACTGCCCTGGTCTCCTCAAGCTGTTCAGACAGCTCATCTCCTTCAGGACTATCTCCTGAAGCCCTACTCTGGTCTCTATCCACATCCTTATCCATGTGAAGTTCTGCTGTCACAGCTGAAGAACAGAGTTCTTCTGAGTGTATGAACACACTGTCCTGAGTATTCACTGTTGTACCCAAACTGTTATCCACCGAGTCCTCTGCCTGTTTAATCTCAGAGCTCTGTGCATGTCTGACTAGTTTATCAGGGAGAGTGGTAGTGTCAGAGTTTAAGTTGCAAGAGGAATCGCAGGAGGACTCTCGACTGTGAACCACAAAGCTCTGCTCGGAGCCTGTTGGGGTGGATGGAGAGTTAGCGCCACTTGGAAGATCCACTCCAGAGTCCTCTGATTCAAACTTGTATAACCTCGGCAGCTGAGAGTCTGAGAAATGGGCAGGCAGGTAGTCTGAGCTGGTTTCCATCTGAGGCTGTCCAGACTTATCGAGGTGGGGATTCACCTCAGGGGCTTTGGTGAGATCCGATATGTCCTGTTCAGAAACTGATACTGTAGACATTGTGGACGTAGAGTCACCAGACATCAGGAGCTTCTCATGGAAGTTACTGATGAGCTTCATTTTCGTCAGGACAACCTCGCTATCCAAAACTGCATCTCTGTCTCCTTTCCCTTCAAAACAGATAAAGAAAGAAAGATTTATTTTAGCTGTGTCATCTGAGTCAGTCCATCAGCATGACACTTTTATAATATGGTTTGACACCCCTATGGCCAAGGTTTGGTTCATTTCTTACCCAGTAAGAGTTGGGTAGGCAAAGGTCGTGGCTTAAAATATCTTCTTGAATAAGATTTGGGTACTTTCACTGTCATTGTTATAAATGTGGTTTGAGTTCAAAGAAACCAACATATAAAACATGAAACAACCAGCATTCACTCAAGTTAAAGTCCCAGACGATACACCCCTTATTATTCTCTGATGACTCCCCAGAGACAAGCATCAAATTCTTAAGGTCTTTGCTCATGAACATACAATTTTGTCATTTTTCTTTACTGAAGAGACTGGATCTTTACTGAAGAGACTGGATCTTTACTGAAGAGACTGGATTGCCAATTTGTATCGTTATCACATAGCCTCAAATGTCTCGAATACATCTCAAACGAAACAAAAGGCCTTGAAATACCTGAGCTTAAGCTGAAATCTAGTGTTCATTGGGGTTGCCAGAGTGTGGATTTGCTTGACTTATAATAGCCACTTTATATAATAGCTGGCCACTGTACAACTATAATTGATTTTAAGGGTTTTTTTTAAGAAAAGACTGTAGACATGCTGGTATTTCAACCATTCTGTCAGTTGACATGTGCTGGGTTGGATCCAATCTTTTGACCATCAATGGCCCTTATGTACAATCACATAGTACATCTACAGTGATATAACTGGAGTGAAACGAGGGGACTGACATTTATGTAATCCTTCTATTTGACTCGAATACCACAGGATCGGTACAATTTGTCATTGTATTCGACCTGAATGTGCAGCTTTGATCTGAAGCTTTGGTTAAGACCATGACAGGGAGCAGTCATATGTATCCTCTCCTCTTTCTCAGTGTGGGCAATTTGATACATCTAGCTGTCAGTCAAATTACATTTTCCTTCCTTCCATCCTTTGAATCTTAAGGGCAGAGACAAAAACGCATTCCCTCTTTCCCCCCAAAGGAGATGCAGGGGCCCTGATTAAGCTTGAGGGTTGCTAGCAAATACTTGGAATAAACCAGCAACTAAGCGCCATTTTTGAAAGAATGTAATTCTAGAGTGTTAGATCACACTCCAGCAATAGGGGAGGTTGGGTGCCTTCCTGCAGGGTGAAGTGGAGATCTTGCCAAGGCAAATATGAGATTAACTTTTCTTTGAATCGGCGATACTTTTATCCTCTCTGAGCAGAAGTTTGAAGAAGGGAGTCCGAAGCATGTTGTGTGAATTTGAACAAAAGCAAAAGTCTTTGGCTCAGTCATAGTAGGCACGGCACAGCAGAAATAAACGTATACAGAGTTATCATGCACATGTGTGCATGATGACCTCCTCTTCCTTCTGTGTGGTTTAATTAAGGCGGACAGGATGTTGAGATTGTGATGGGCAGAGGCCTTTCTGCATGATGCATGATTCACAGCTTAATAGTCAGAAACAGGATGTCAGCTGATTGGAAGTGATTTGAGGTTTTCTGACTTTGATTGTAATTTGGCACAACTGAAAATCTCAAAGTGAGAGATGGAATAGTTTGATCAAACTTGTTTTTAAAGGTTTATATACAGAAGCATTTCCTCCGAAAATGTCTTGCTTTGATTTCAAAGTCCATCACTTAACAGAACAGCAACACACCCACAGTTCCCCGAAGAGGAGGAGCAGGAGGAGGGTATTCCAAGTGAAGTGAATTTAGTAAAAATGCAAATTTTGTTTGTTAACTTTTAGATCAGATCAGGGAAACTGGGTCTTCGTTTCTCGAAAGTGAGATCATGTCAACTGTGGGCGAGTTGCTCCAAAGATTAATATAAAAAAATTGACAATTCGTTTGAACCTAGAAACTTTTACTTGCAAATGAACAAAATCCCCGTGGCTGTTACTGGGTTAGACTATGATATTATTATCACAGTGATCTATATTTCCATCTTCTGCTGCCAACAACACTTTGCCTCCACAGCTGAATACATAAATGTTTTATCACACCAGCACAGAGATTGCAGCATTTTGGAAATTATTTCTCCATTCCAGGCTCTTTCTCTGCTGCTGTGTGTTTTTAAGATAAATACATATTGTCACAATGATCTTTCAGGCTCCATCGGATTATTCGTAGTAGTGGAGCTCCGTTAATTATAGAATTTTTCAAACTTGGTTCAAGACAAAAACAAAGTGTGAGGCATTTTTAAAGCTACAGTGTCCCTGTTGTCACACATGGATCATATGTGTCTAAAAGCACTTAACCCAAACTCTGGTCAACAAATGACCCAAAACAAATGATTATGTGTACATCAATTAAAAATAATCATAACCCTAATCCTTACAGCCCTTTTTCTATTTCTAGAAGCCTAATTATCGTCATTAATATAATATTATATTTTCAATGTACTAATAAAAAAAAAATCTTCTCTTTTAGCAATTGATTCCCAGTAGGATTTAAAACTGTCTTAACTAATGTATTTCCAATATAGTCAGTGTTGTGATTTGGTGAGCTCTTGTTGCAGTGTCGTGCTACATGAGGAAAACATAACTCCCAAAATAAATCCTCGTCCACGTAGGCTAGAAAACACATTTCCTGTTTTTGCTAAAAGCTGGGAAAAATAGTTCAAAGCATGTAACCGCATTTCCATTGTGGCTTCAGCTGGTCACAACTAAGGCGTATTGTTTTTCATAATTACCTCACTGTATTGAAACACTTGTGTATTTATGTCTTCACGAGCCTAAATTAGTGTTTACTGTCTCTTGAGCAGTACCTTCAAGCCACTCAGAGCCAGTGTTGTGTTCAGTGATTTACAGTCAAACAGTAGGCATGAAAAACAAGATCAGCTGACAGACGTAAGAGACCTATATGTTAATTATCTGTTAATTTATTTTCAGATTCTTGCCGTTGTCCCCAGAATACTTTTGCTCTGATGCATTTATACAAATGATTTTCAGACGTAGAACTGCTCAACAGTTTTCCTGGTTTGTTGTAAGTTCAGCAAAGGCTGAGGGCCCAGGCACAAAACCATGTGCGTAAGCTACATGTTATATTGAAATTAATTAATTAGCTAAAATTAGGAGACTCGCTCACTCAGGCCAAGTACATTTTTGTGGAGATTTCTACCAATAAAAAAAAAAGAGAAAATCTCTGTGTTTGCTGGTTTTCTCATCTCTGCAGAGAACCTCTAAGGGTCTGTGAGTAATCGTTGGGTTCTTGGTCAGCTCCCTGATAAAGGCCCTTCTTGTTTGGTTACTCAGTTTGGGTGGATCGGCACTTCAAGGAAGTTATGATGGTTCCAAACTTCTCCATTTCAAAGTCATTGATGTCACTGTTCCTGGGAAGAACTCAGAGCTTTAAAAAACTCTTATATAAAGTGTCCTGATCGATACCTCACCACAGTTTTATCACTTAGTTCAATTCAGTTTAGTTCAATTTAGTTTACCATCAATGGATACCAGTTCACTTTAAGACAATGAAAATAAAGTTAACAGGATGCACCTGATTTCAGCTTGGAGTGTCAACTCAAAGGGTCTAAAAACTTTTAGATTTCAACTTTAGATTTTTAATAAATTTGCAAACAAAGGATTATACTGGATTGTTGTCAATTTTATCATATAAAAGTTAAATACAACATAGTACAGTGGGAAGAAGTGAAAGGGTCTGAAGACCTCTTGAAGTGATTAAATGTTAGAACACATAGTCTGGTTTACTCTGACATTAAACTGTGGTACAGGCTTAATCTGATCTCTTTAACGTTCTGCATCATTACATAAAGGGACTCACTAGTTCACACTTCATTATGAAAGTAATGCCTAGCTCAGAATAGTTGGCTGTATAATCTGTCATAGTCATCTATGGTGTCTCTGTGTCCACGTCATCTTTTATTCATTAACAGCATAAACAAGACGCAGATACATTTTCACTGACAAAACAGCTAAAAATGTCACAAACGAATGTTAAATCAAATTAAAATGAACCAAATGCCAGACATTGTTTTTTACTCGACTTGTGACTCCATCCTGTCTTATTTATTTTCTTCCTGTACTGCCGGACCTGTGAATTTCCAGCAGACAGTACGGAGAGCAGCTTGACTTTAATTACACACTGAAGTCATCTCAGCCAACTCAGCCGTGTAATCTGACTCCTTGCTATTGTGATACAATCTCCGTCCTTCCCCACAATCCTCCCCACACAAACACCTTCAGCTGGACAGGTGTTGCCCTGATCCAGCTGTTCTCATACCTCCCAAACAACACAAACACATTTCTATCCTGTAATTGTCTCCGCAGGCTGACTCAGCCTATTTCCAGTCTCTGGGCTTGAGTAAGCCCCACAACATATAATTATTGACCTCCCCTCACCCTCTGCCTCGCCCCGAACTCATCCTAAAGCCTCATTACCGACTAACAAATGTCCTTGAGCCATTTCCCGGCATATTCTCATCACATTCCAGGCAGTCCGAGTGTTGTCATTCAACTCAGTGCCTCACAAGGTCAGAGTTTTCAGAACTAAAGGTGAGAAAGGAGAGTAAGTGGATTGCCCCGTTGCCCTCTCTCTTGCCTTGGGCTCAGTGTCAGTTAAGTCGGAAAAAGATGAGGAGGTTTTGGAGTCTTATTCTGCTCCTATTGCTGGAGTCAGATATTCCTGCTCCAGAAATTGTGGTGCACTTACAAAAGCAAACAAAAATTAAGCAAATCCAGGGACAATTCTGAAGGTTTTTTTACTGAGACCTGGGCCTTAGAATGCAGCTCATCTAATGGCCAATAGATGATGGTTCCAAAATACTAGTCATTTGTTTCCTCAAATAAATCCAAGGTAGCTGAGGCTCACATAAAAGAGAAGTTAAATATTAAGTGTATATCAGCAGACTGACATCACCCCTTGTGTCTGTGTTAAATATGGACCTAGAGTCAGGACATGTTTGGAGTAGCTTAGTGTAAAGACAGGAAGCAGGCAAAACTACTAGCTTGTCTCTATGACTCTAGTGAAAAATAGGCCTATCAACACCTGTAAAGCTCAGGCTCTATCCCAGCAGTGAAGTCCATCAACAGGAATGTAAAAACAATAATTTAGGGGGAGTTACATGCTGGAACTATTCTGTTAAAGCCAAGGGATCGGACCTGGATTACTGCAAAAGTATCACACAAGCTGTTGCTGCATAGTTCTTCTATGTGATGAGTCTGAGAAGCATTTTTCACCAGGAAGATAAAAGGGTTACAGAGTAATGATGGCGATAGGTTTACCAATTTTATAGTTTTCCATTGTAGTTACTACACAAAGATGATGATATGAACATGAGTAAAATCGCAGACACTTTAGTCTATGTTGTTTTACAGTCCACGGTGGTTGGTTTAATAGCACAGTGTGTTGACCAGGCACGTGAGAGCCTTCGGGTAAATACTGAGCT
Source organism: Hippoglossus hippoglossus (assembly GCF_009819705.1). NCBI lineage: Eukaryota > Metazoa > Chordata > Actinopteri > Pleuronectiformes > Pleuronectidae > Hippoglossus > Hippoglossus hippoglossus. The sequence continues at coordinate 22,987,854 of NC_047165.1, read as the reverse complement.
CTTCTGGCCTCCTGGATCCTGAACACAGGAGGTCATAAACAGGCTGAGACAAGCCACCTATTTTTACAGCCCATGTGGTTTATGGTTATTTCAACTCCTTGTTCACACTTTGGGTAGTCAGTGGTCAAGACTGGCCGCTTATCTACCGGAGGAAAGAGCTTTGAGTGGCCGAGCCAAGTGGTTGGCTATTGTTTTGGGAGGGTTAGCACACGATGTTGAAATGTTAGTTGTTTATTTCTGCATTAAATTGATGCAAAAAATAGTTTAGACTTGTTAATAATGATGTTACAAACTGATTATTAATAAGTAAAGTAACTTTCCCTGTCACTGAATCAAATCTGGTTCACGGTTCACTTGTTAAATAACTCAAACATGAGGTGACTGAAGTTGTAGGGTCAGGTCAGTTGTGAATCATTGGAGTATGATATCCTATTACCGTACAATGTTAGTTTTTCATTAATGATGCAAGGTTGATTTAAAATGGTCATTGTTTGCATTTATATTAATTTTTAACAGTCTCTGGCCATATGTCATTTTATTTTATTTTAATAATTTTTTAGAAAGAGTTAGGCATTACATGAAAACACCATGACACTCATCCTCATTTATTTTTCAATGAGGCTACCTCATTTAGATAGGGGAGGTATATAGAGAGATCTAAAAGAATGTATAATTATATAATTATATAAATAAAACTGGCTCAACTTTTAAAAGATAAATGTAGCTGCAAATTATTTTCATTGACCAAACAAACGTATGCTAGTGCACATTCCATAGTTGACTTTCCAATGTGAATGGGGTCATTCCCATGTAAACAGCATCACAGCACAAGATAAAATCTCTGTGCTAACTTTCCAGAGTTGTAAAATCATGTCTCACAGTATTATTAACCTCTGTGTGGTGCTTTACAATCTGATCAACTGTTACTCAAGCTGGCCTCTCTGCACTGTAACATGCTGTTTTCAGCCTGGTAACCATCATACAGTATGAAGCAGGGGGCTCTGCACTGGTGCACTGAGGTTATGGATTGGTCATTTGTCTGTGCTCCAGTGGGGAGCGGCACAGTGGTGGACTGCGATTGTGTCCAGAATGGGTGGGTCTCGCTCGGCCTGCCGCCTGCTGAGTGCTTAGTGAAACTCAGTTCAATAATATTTTGCTCACTTTATTTGGTGAAGTCACACCCAAACATACATTGAATCACACAATTCCCTTTATTCTTGATTTTGTCGTCTTTCCACTTTTACAACTTTTACATTATTCAACTACCTAAAGTATTTTCACAAAGTAGCCAAAGAAAATGAAATGAAATATTTCATGGTTATGGCATTAATGTGTGTGACAGAGTAAAGATGAATGACCTGCTCTATAATCCACAACAGCCAATAGGTAGCCTACGCTAACAGCTGCAATGTCTTTACAGCCATCTGAGGGCTGATTCGTCTACACTCCCAAACTGGGATGATGTTCTGCACTGTCAAACCCACATTGTGCACAGATCTGCTTCTTCATTTTATGTGCAACAACCACCACACTGCTGCTACTGCAAAAAAGTTCCATTGAATATCATGGAAGAGTTCCAACTTCTCCCTCTGCTAATGACTCCCTCAGAACCATGCGTTCCTGCCAGTCCTCCCCAACTGTCTCCATCCAAAACACTGGGGGACCAAACCAGGGCAGAGAGCACGTCTCCACTTTGTCCCACTGTACAAAAATGAGGCCAAATCCCGGGGTACGTGCTGCGCCATCTTGCACTGGTGACATCATTTGGAACCTGAGTCTTTGTAGTCATGATTGGGGGAGTGATGTCAAAGTTCCACTGATACAGCCATGTGATCAGTGACGAGCCAGTCACAGCTCTCAATGATATTTCTAATCTTGAATAGCAACAAATAACAAATTAAAGCCAAAACAAATCAGACATACATACATACCCAGTGTGATAAGAAATACCTATCATGATGTGAAATGTAATGTGTACTTTTTGACTTTTTAGTTTGGTCCATGCCCTATCTGCTAACATGGAGGAGGCAGGGTAGGTGACCTTTATTGCAGCCACCCACAAGGGGGCGATCAAGATGTTTTGGCTTCACTTGTGAGGAGCTGTCATCCATCTTTAGATACAGTCATTGGTTTGGTCAAGGTACCGCCTGGAGCTCTGCGGTACAGTACAGACATGATGAGCTATGATGAGCGACTTTATGTGGTAAATAGTTTGGGTTGAATTATATTAAATGTTAAACATGTATTTGTGGATCATGAGATTTGCTTATTTTGAAACAATTTCAGCGTTAATTGTTGCATCTTCGAGTCGGTTGTGTTCCTCCTCCTATGAACAAATACCTGGCAAATGAACCCAATTATTATTATGATCAAAGTAGCGCCGTTACATCAGCAAGTGTTGAGTGAATTGAAATCTTTAAAATCCAATTTCAGAAATCACCACCATCTCTCAGCACAAGACCCAGTTTGAATCCCTGTTATCTTCTCCACCTCTTTTTTGACTCTGGACTCCCTGAGGATGACACCCCCAGATTCCTTTTCTTATCAAAGATAACAGGGCCCCCCAACTCTGCTTTGTCCTATCAGAAACCGTTAAGATAAGGCAAGAATGCGCAGGAGCACAGGCTACTCTCCCCAGTCTGATTTCACAGCTATTCTCATTCTCTAACAAGCAGAAGCTGATCACTGATGTGGGCTTGTGTATGTATAAACCCCCCACCCCCAAAATAAAGTACTCAAAATAAAGAAGAGTATAGTTAACTTGGTGTTTTCTTTTTTTATATATTATTTGTGGTAGGATGGAAAGATTTAAAAATAATAAAAGTAAAGTAAGAAGGACAGAGAGGAGCCATCAGTTAAATGTTTAGTGTAAGACCTTTAAGCCTTTTTCTGATATATCTACTATTGCTTTCTTGCAAAGTTGTGACATTTTGATGAATTGCTACAGTCTTGAGCTTGTGGGGAATGTTGTTAATGATAGACTGCAAACATAAATAGTTTATGTTTATCATCCCTGTCTAATATGCTGTGCAGAAGCAGAATTACATCGTTGATGATGGTAAACTTGTTTTCTTACAAGTCCTCACACATCTGAAGTAGAATGACCTGATGCTCCAGATAGTCCATCTGGAAAAGCTTAATTGGAAACTATTTGGAAGAGGGCAGGCGCTTTAAAAAAAATTCTTTGTGGTTGATTAGAAACCATCTGTCTATCACCGTCTATGACGGTTGCAAAAGCCAGTTGGGAGATGAGTAAAAACATATTTTCCATGATGAAAAGACTTAAGTGCCGTCCTTTGCTCTTCTTCCAATCAAGAAATTCTCTCCAGTTCTGATATGACTAATGTTACAGCAGCATCTATGCTTAACCGTAGCAGCCGCCATTGTTGTTCTCGAACAGTCGCTTCTCGCTCACACCTTAGACATGCCCATAGCTGCCAGTAGTTCCTCTATCATTGTTGTTGATTGGTCCAAACCCCTGTGGTTCAACCACAAGCCAATAGCTTGGAGCCTGCAAAGATGGATTCTCACTTGCAAGAAAAAATCCAGCTTAAAGAGGATGATAACCAAGGAGTTCAATTTGCCTCTTATACTCTAGCTTTCTACACATTTGTTGCCTTATATTGAAGGTTATATCTTAAGTATAGGTTTCCACCGTGAGTCCGACCAGAGAATTAAGGTTATTCTCACAACCTTGCAATGCTTTGTGTGCTTTGCTGCGATCGTATATAAATTAATAGCCAGACATAAGTGATGCAATACATTATAAAGCACCAATAACAACAACCTTCTTATATGAGCAAATATCTCAATGCTCCAAGTTTACTCGAGTTTACTACCTCTTTCACCCCAGCAACTCAAATTCCTAATGTCTGAGTAAGGTCTCACATTGTAATCCTGTCCATTACACAGCATCTGCCTCACATTGGCATATTTCAGGTATTAGTCACCAACTGATTGATGAGCGGAGGGTTTTACAGAAGGCAAATTATTTCAACCGCTCTGATAAAGTTGTGAAACAAACAGCTTCAGGTTTCAGCCGCTGGTGTCATTTTACAGTTTGGAGAAAGGCGGTGTTCTGAACAGGACCACACAAGAATGCACAAATCAAAAGCCTGTCCCCACCCCACTGCACTGCACACAATGTGTTATCTTGACAATAGCCCTCTTCTTCTAACTGTGAGTTAACGTTGCAAACAACGTGATGGCTGTCAAGCAGTGGAGAGCAGAGGGGCTCACTCACAGCTGCAACAATGAGGAGATTTATCATCACTCCCGCAGCAAAACTGCTGGAGGATTTACCGCTCAGCAGGTGTGTTGGCTTGTACTGTAAATAATCTGACAGTGATTCCTATGAGAGGCCTGGACCTGGAATACAGAGCAACCTGATGCCTGTATTATAAAAGGAAAGGGCTTTCAAGAACTCACTGCTGCTGAATTAATGGGTATCAAACCCTGATAGTGTGAAAACTTGACAATATACTAGAGCAACACTCTTCAGACACATATGGCAGCATATTATCTACACCAATTAAAGCTCCAGTTATCAATACTATTATAAGTGATAAAGAAATATCAATACAACCATGAATCTGTATTTTTGTATCGTATAATAGTGGCCATTATGACTATGCACACTAGACATTTCTCACACCCACAGAGAATCATCAAGTTCAACAAAGCTCTAAGCCTATTTTAGCAAATTGTTTTGGTTTCATAGCCAATAAATGTATTGTTTGGCTGAGCCTCTGCTTTTTCGGTTGTTAGGGCCACTAAATATGAAAAAAGTCATACATTTTCAGAGATTAAAGTCATAATGAGTAAAAATATTGTACATTTACGAGACGAGGGGGAAATGTTTGGTTCCATTCAAAGGGTTTCGTAGTTTCTCAGGAAACAGTGACATTGGAAATCAAAATTTTGGAACCAGAAGGACTGAAATTCCAGTGAGCGTGAGTTTTCCTTGCTGCTTATTTCCTAATTTTTGTTTTCTATATTATCATAATATCACAACTTTTTTCCTTTAAATTTACAAATTAATATAAATACTTTGTTCCATCGTACTGTTCTCATTTCAGAGAAGCTGTTTTCATGCAAAAAAGCTTTTGATGACCAACTGCACACTAGCTGCTGAATGTAGCAGAGCATGTCACTGATCAAAAACATGTTTTCAGGAGTTGGTGGAGAACAAAAGAAAGCAAAAAGGTGAGTCAGTCTTAGACTTACACTCATAAGGTGTTCACAAATACAATTCAAATGGATGCCAATGTTGCCAGCTGTCCTCTGCATTTGTGAATAGACACGTGTTACTAACATGTTTCTCTTAAACTAGTGAATACATTCGATTGTGATTGCCTATTTTGCTGCCGCCAAGTGGCAAGAAGATACCACTATCACAATTTATAGCTATACTTATCACAATTTTTAATCAATATTTAAGAGCTATAAGAAACATGATGCTTATTGTGGCAAACCAACAGATAATTACCACCCGCCTGTGGCCTGGCTGCCTTTGAGCCTCTTGCAACATCTTGAAACAGGAGCAACACAGAGCAGTGAATATCTAAACTAATGGATGCGTCAGGTGGACTACAAACATAAATAAAACTTAAGACTTGAATGTGTTCATCTGATGATGACACATAATAGAGAAACATGTTGTGATATTATGCTCTTTGGGGTTTCACTAACTACATCATATCAAAATCATACATGCTTGGCTGACTTAATTGAGCTACAGTAACTCATGATTTCCTGGTTGTTTTTGTCAAGCAGATAGTGCAGGAGAAGTACTTCAGTTACACAGAAAGAAGAATCTACATTGTTGAATGAAATAATTGTTCCTCCTTGAAAGCTGCTATTCATTCCTGTCCTCCTGTTCTAGCAGGGACACGGAGAAGGTGGTACAGCACTGTATCTGTTCTCCACGTCGGCTTTGTTGTGGCAGCCACACAGAATAAATATTCACAGCTCTCAGTTTTCATTCAAACCGCTTCTTGGAATAAAATGAGGATACCACAAGAGTTTAATGTCTAACAGCCAGAGAAGATGAAAAATCAGGTCTTGAAAGTTTGGTTTGGAGCCTCCTCAGTGTTTATTGCTCTTTAGAAAGAGAAGTTAATCTGCCTTCTGGGAATCCAATTAAACTTTTATTATACAGACAGACAGTCATGTGCTGGAGCTGCTAAACGTCAACAGACAACAGATTTGCTTCTCGTCAAAACAACCCTGTGGACCCACAGTTACTTCTTCAGCTCAATTAAAGTGTCAGTCAGCAATGATACAGATGACAGAGGCCCTCAGAGCGCTAATCATTGCTCTGCTTGCTCAGACAAATGCCTGGCACAGGTCGAGCAAACATGCAGCTGTTAGTGGACGGAGTAAAGCACCGGTTTGTGATGAGCTGTTTGAACATCAGAGGAACTACCGCAGCATCTCACCTCACAAGACAAAGACATAGGAGAAGACAGAAGGTGACTGTTACCTTTCCTCCAAGGAGCCAGGATGGAGATTGACTTGTGCCAGCTGATGACAAGTCCGGCCTTTTTCCTCTTCACACTCATGTTGCCTTAACAATCCCTGAAGTTGAGGAAACTTCAAATGTGCTAGGTTTAAAATTAAAATAAAAAAAAAAAGAATAAAAAGTTCCTCAGTGATTCCTCATCATGTTTTTAGAGAGGTTTATTCTGCCTTGAGACTCAGTTGAGGATAAGGCATCTGTTGTTGGAGGTTGTCCTCGAGCAGGGTCATGATACCTGTGTTTCCTCGTGTGCTGGACCGCCTGTGCACTTGTGAGTGAGAGCGCGTGTGTGAATGCATCACATTCCTCCAGCCGGGAAGAGTAAAGGGGGCCAGGCTCCAGCAGCATTTAGAGTCATGAGAGGAGGAGGGAGGAGTGGCAGCCAGCTTCAGGGAGAGAAGTGGAGGAGGAGGAGGAGGAGGAGGAGGAGGGAGGAATGATTTACACTCGGCCTGAAGGCGAACTGGGAGCGACAAGAGCCAGAGGAAGACCAGGAGTGGTTAAAGAGGGAGGAGGCTGATGGTCCACTGAGATTTGAGTGGTAAAGCCCCCGTTCACATCAGTCACAGCCTCACATCAGTCACAGCCTCACATCAGTCACAGATTCACATCAATCACAGATTCACATCAATCACAGATTCACATCAATCACAGATTCACATCAATTACAGTTTTCAGTGAATGTTAAATAAAAAAATGAATCCAGGTTACTTTCATTAATGTGTAAGAAATATCTAATTGGATGTAAAATACCAATAATAAATTGATGATTCCATTTCAAAGGGAATAATAAAAGTAGTTATCACTGCTTCCAGCTATACAATTGGACTAACATTCACCAAACAAATTGTAGGTTGTTTTTAATAGATATATAAGATACTGTATATTAGATATATTCTAATGAAACACCATTTCTGTAACTTGAATTCTACTTTTTAAGGTTGATGTTCATGTGTTTTGCCATGGGGCAAGTGGAAGGACATCTCTCTTTCTCTTGTGTGTGTGTGTGTGTGTGTGTGTGTGTGTGTGTGTGTGTGTGTGTGTGTGTGTGTGTGTGTGTGTGTGTGTGTGTGTGTGTGTGTGTGTGTGTGTGTGTGTGTGTGTGTGTGTGTGTGTGTGTGTGTGTGTGTTTGTATTCCTAAACTATGTGAAGACCTGTTTGGACTGAGGATCTTTTGGAAGGTGAGGAGATCATGGGTGGTTCTTTCTTTCTTACACAACGTCAAACAGTTGCTTGAGGGTTAGGACTTGGTTTTGGGCTGATGGTTAGAATTATGTTGCACACTGTGTGCCTAGCTGATCTGTTGCAGCTTGCACACATATGTCAAGCACCATTATTTCTGCTGCTCTATCTTTCTACATTGAGTTTCCCTCAGATAATGGCCATTGATAATATATATCATTCGTCATTGATTGGGTAAAGAGTTGCAACAAGGGAAGCAGCCATGTGATAGTTGTATAACTCTCCATCACTCTGTCTTTTCTCTGTCAAGTGTTTTGAATTTCATTATTTTTATGATGTGCTCTATTACACGTGGCATCTATTGCACTGCAGAAGGATCCCTCACATATGACTCTCCCTTTAAAGTTTTTCCTCACACTGGGATGTTGCACCTTGTACAGATTCTTAAGCCCTATATGAGGCAAACTGTGATTTGTGAATGCAGATTTATATCAATAACATTAGATTTAATGTAGAAAGCTATGTAAATAAAGGCAGAGGTAACTAAGCTCTATTACAGGATAAGCTGGTGTGGCCTATTTAAATAAATTGTCTTACTTGCACATCACTCCTGTTTTTAGATATTTCATTTCTCTTATTAATTTTGATCAATACATTTCTTTAAATATCTGCATTTTCCCAAACGTTGTTGGCTTGAAAAACTGCTGTTGCTGAGCTAAGAAGCTAACTCTCGGTTTGTTTTACCTTATGCTCTCACTCTGTGCCAGTGTGTGAAGTGAAGGACACTATGCTTACTCAACAGAAGTAAACATACATATTAATATATACATATGTCAGTTTTTTAAACTAAGGTAAACCTTTTTATCAATGAGCAATTATTGCATTGGTGGTCTTTCTTTTTTTTTTTTTTTATGACAGTGACATCTAGTGTTGAAAATGTATTGCTCAATACTGTATTTCTCACAGGCCATTTTACATAGTATTTTTCAAAATTCCCACAAGGTCACAAAAACAGTCAGTACCCGAAGCAATAGTCTTGAAAAAGCAGCTAATACTGTTTCCTTACCCTGCCGTTGTTATTTAGAGTCTTTGTGTACAATTCTCGATTAAAATGAACAATACAGTGGCCGACTGTATGTTGCAAAGTCTAAACCCCATGTCTGAACTTCAGACAAAGGATTTTGCTGCCATCTTGCAGATAGTTGGTGATACAACAGGTTAGAAACACTGCTATATTGATACTGTTTAGATGTTTCTTATTTATTTTATATTCTGCACACTGGTAGAATCTGCTGGTGTACAGAGTAAATGAAATGAACAATGGCTGCATTGTGTGCACATGATGGAAATCAGAAGTATTGTGTAGCCGGATTCCTGGTCAATAGGTAAAAGATGGAACATTTGTGGCTAAATGGAATGAATGTGCTTTGTGGTATTTGTATTCCCTCTGGTACAATAGTCAAAAAGTTTCTGAATAAGTCCAGTGGCATCTCTGTGCATGTGAGTATTGCTATTAAGGTGTTAAAGTGCCATTGACTGATCTAGAATACATTTTTTGGTAAGGTAAAGAAATCTACATTTTACGTTTACTCAGACATAGTAACAGACTGAAAACTGGGAAAACAGCTCTTCCTTCTCCAGGGAATAAGATCCTGCATATGGAGCTGATAGTTGGAGAAGTTAGTGTTGATTTATTTCCGTGTTGTGTCTGTATAGTCAACCCACACCTCCCAGCAACTACTCAGTGCCTCAAAATGTAAAGAACAGATGACCCAAAGCATAAAGAGCAATAATGGGAAAAAAACATGCGTCATCATCATCAATCAACCAAATGTTATTGAAATTGTTAGACCTGCTCATATATTTTGAAAAGTTGTTGTCAAAGATCAATAAATGCTACTTTATGAATATATTACTGTACTTACTCTGGATGAGAGTTATTCCCCAAAATATCTTTACTTTAAACCATGAAGAATATGGGATATAAATTACTCTTCATATCTTTGTGTCTAATGAGTAGCCTGCCACTGACAATACTATTAGGTGAATCCACAGGTCATGTCCAGCCATTTTTCAAAAGCTCCTGCAAGAAGAAAAAAGATATCACTCTCCCGATGAAGTGGTAATGTTGCATTTCTCTTTAACGGATGAAAACATGTGAAGTTTCATCCCGATGATTGTACTCCTGGAGCATTTGGAGCTCCAGTATGGATGTGGCATGGTGGAGTTAATGTAGGAGATTTATTTGCCTGGTGAGAGTTATTGGCAGAGGCTGGTTTACTGTATCGCAGTCATTTGATATTTACGGCTAAAAACATGGGTAAAATCACAAGTCACACGGATGTTGTTTGAGGATCAAGCACCAGTGTAAATACAGAAGGGTCATTTTTGACCCATGTGTGTAAAAGTGATGTGGAAATACAATTGGGAAAAGAAAAATGATCAGTAATTTATATAAAAACAAGATATTCAATGTATACCTGGAATATTAAATGATAAAAATCAATTTGTTTCAAAAAAAGTAGTAGAGAAACCCCAAGCTATGCATGAAATATCAAAGTGTAATGTATACAGGTCATTATTGACCAGCGACCAGCAAAGAGGGGCAATTTTAACAAGTGTTTTTTTAATATCAGAAATTTATAATGTAAACAAGAATCTGTGATGATCAAAAACAAATAATCAAGTAACCCATGGAAAACCCAATGAAATCTGAAAATCAATAACGTATTTCAAAGATATATAAAATAAAACTCGTGATGTGCATCACTAGGTGGTTCAAAAGCAGCGGACATGGCCACAGCGTTGAATCTGGACCCTTTCTTTGTTAGCGAGGATTTAGGGAGCCACATACCGTTTAACAACTGTGTAAACACTGAAGCAACATGGTGCACTGTGTCTGATTTGTATTCCACATTTCCAGTTTCCCAGCGGTTGCAGGACGTCATAACTTACAGAACTTGTTGACATGTGTCATGAGTTTATTTCCTCTGTGGCAGCAGAACATCCTTCAGGTTAAACTGGACTAACACACAACTAAACACTGTGACGGGTTAACTATAAATGGTTTCAAAAACTCTTACTAACCTCACAATAAATCCACAAATAAGTCTTAAAGGGAAAAGGCTTAAGGACGTATAATCTCTTCTCAGTCATGTCATTGTACCAAAACCCAAAAGCAAGGTGTGAAACAGCACACCTTGGAAAACAAGGTCAGCATTAAAATGAAGTGTGCTGAAGTGTGAAGTGTGTAAAATGAGTAAACATTATGAGTCTATAATGTCATGATGCTGTTTCTTGTGTCAATATAAACTGAATGGAGGAAGAAGTGACATTTGAAAGAAGCAGGTCAATTATTTTACATTATGAAACAACAGGTGCTTCACGCTATCATACATTTTCCAAACTTCCTGTTTCCACACATTCCCAGGAGGCGACAACCACACAACTTACCAAGGGAAAGTCAGTTTCAGACTCTATAAGTTGCTGTTGGCTTATTAGTATAGTTTTTTTTTTATTGTGTGAATGAATTCTTTGCAGAGTGGATGGAATTCTCCACAAATGTAATGTCACGGATGTTTCTGACTTTTCTTTCCATTGGTATTTCTGGTTTTCGTCTAACTAGATCTAATACAGGCACGGGCTCTCAGATTGTGCATTGGGGCAGCAACATCACCTGTGTGTGCCATTCAACTGGAAGCAGGGGAAATGTCTCTTACACAGGAAACAGCTTGGTGTCAACTGTTGCATGAACTTGAGAGGGCATGGAATAGAGTTCTGCTCCACGGTGATGTGGCCTGCAACCCCTGGGTGGATATTAGAACCATTAGTGGTAGATCTATTCTTTTAGTTTCACCAAGCAAGAAAAAAATCTAATTTCATCAGTTTATACAGAGTTGTGCACCATTTGTATGGTTTTGGAGTAGGTTGAACAAGCTGAACCCAACAGAGTTCTGATCTGCAGGAACTCAGCATCCGCTCTGCACAGTCTAAAGCTAGGTACACAAATTCAAGTCAAATTCAAAATTCTAAACAGATTTGTTTCTGGAGGGCAATTCTAAGACATAGAGCAAGTCAAGACAACAACTAAAAACAAGAAAGAAAACAACATTGATATCAGTGCAATATCCACAGACAGTTAAAATGTAAAATTTAAAAATATATTAAAATGATAAAGTAAGAGTAGTCTACATGACTGTAAAAGGACGGTGAACGGGTTAATGGAAACTGAACATAAATACTGAATGATTAAAGTGATCAAAGTGCATTGAAGTAAGTAATATAGACATTAATTATGTAAAATAAAGAATATATGTACAGGAGCAGGTGAATAAATATTGTAGCATATGAATAAATATATATACAGCAGATAAATAAATAAACTGATTTTGTACAGTTAACGTTAATATTGATAATGAAGAATATATGTACAGGATTGTGAGCAGCAGATGAATGAATATTGTAGCATATTAATAAATATATATACAGCAGATGTGTAATAGATTAATAAATATAGTAGCGGATAAATAAATCTAAAGCAGATGAGTAAGTATAAGTGTATAGTAGCTGTGTGCAAAAATGTTCAGTTGCTTAAGAGTGTGTGTGTGGGTGTTAGTGTGTTAGTGATTGTCTGTGCTTGGGCAGTGGGGAGTGTGTGACTTCAGTGTGTGTCTGAATGTGGTTGGGGGGGTGTTGGGGGGTATTGCCAATGCTGACATCTCCTGAGAATCTCCTCTATGTTGATGGAGAATTTCAGTTGTCAGTCAAAGATGGTGCCCAGGTATTTGTACTCCTCAACAAGCTCCACTGGGTCCCCGTGGATTGTGGTGATGCTGCTGCTGCCAGTTCCCTCTGCCTATTTGAAAAGGTCACCACCATCTCTTTGGCTTTGCTGACGTTCAGTTCCAAACAAGAGCTGTCACACCACTCCCAATAGCAGAGACAGAGAACTGTGTCGTCGGCATACTTAACCAGGTGACAGTTGGTCTGTGTGGATCTACAGTCATCGATGTAGAGGATGAAGAGTAGTGGTGAGAGCACCAGTCCAGTATCCACAGGACGAGTTGGTCGTCTAGATGGAAGCGGGAGGAGAGTGAGCCAGCTAGGATGTGAGGCTGCAGGCTGTTGACTGCAGAAGAGAAGTGTGCAAAGAGGAGGTACATCCAAAAATCAAGAACAACTCATTGAACTTATGGAAATACATTCACGATTAGTTAATGAAGGCACTATTCATCTGGATTCCTGCACACATGCGCATTATGGGTAATGGGACAGTGGACAAATTAGCCAAGCAAGCTGTTAAAAAAGAAAACATATAGACATCTCTATTAAACTCTCAAAATCCGAGGGAAAGGGTATTTCATGGAAGAAAATCAATAATGAGTGTCAGCAGCACAGGGATCAGGAGACAAGAGGGAGACATCTGCTTTCCATACAAAACAGAGTGGGTATTGAGAGAAACAGGGGAGGAAATAGGAAAGAGGAGGTGGTTATAACTAGACTCAGAATAGGACACAGCAACCTGAATGGGACACTCCGTATCATAGGGAAACATTCAACAGGTACCAGAAAACATAGAGCATGTACTAGTCTATTGCAGGAAAGGAAGGACATGATCGAGGTAATGAAAACAACAGGACAAACAGGAGTTAGTGTAAAGGGCACACAGGAGTGTGGTGACAGAGGAAAAGGCAAGACACATCTGGGAAACGTTCTTAGGAGAACAGGACTGATAACAATTATCTGAACCGGGCACTGTAGGAGTTGACCAACACCAGAAGATGGCAGTGATGCAACAACAAGGATGCAAGCTGCCGTTAAACACTAAAGAAGAAGATGAAGACATCTGGGCCCTGTACTATGAAGCAAGTTCAACATACCCAGGATATCTTTCCCATATCCGGGTGAACTTAACCTAACAATCTCAGTCCTGCTAAGCGGTCGCACAAAGCTGGTTATCAACTTGTCAAGTCAACCCAGGTTTGCCTCATCAAGATCTGAGCACATTCACATAAAAGGGGTGGGGTTTACTGCATATGACCAATCACAGACATGGACAAGTGAACTGACAGCAGAGGAGCAAACTATTATATTAGAAAAATACGAGGAGAACCAACACATTATCCAGACTAAAAGAAACACATTCACAGCTGCTAAATGCAGGAAGGACAGCTGGTGTCTGATTGTGTGATGTGTAAAAAAATATATATTACGTGACTACGACATAATAACTTGTGGGAAAGAGATAAGCAACTCGGGGCCACGAGATATGAATCTTATAATCGTATTTTCGTGAAAGGATGCGTCTGGTGCTTCTGGAAACAGGGAGATTGAGATGTACTTGGCCTTAGCAGCAGTATGTTGCGGTAATGAGAATACATTTTGTCGTGTCGAGGGGTTGGAGAAGGAAATTTAGTATTTTAAGTGTGAAAAACTGAAGAAAATTAGCTGATCTGTTATTCACCTTGTAGCTTCTCTTCTCTGTGATGAATCTTGGAAGAATAAAACTTTATTGAAAAAATATAGAGGTATTTACAGGATCATGTAAAATGTTCTAGAGGATAGGAAATGCATCAATGGACGTGTTTTTCCACAAAAAAGTGTAATTTGAAAATATAACACTATTATGCGTCATGTTTTAACCATACTACATGACTTGATGAACGATGTGCATTTTGAATATTTATGTGTTTATTCAATCCAAAATGCAGTCAGCGATCCACTGAAAGGATCATGGACGCATGCGGTAATGAGAATTTCAGCTCAAATCTATTCAAATTCAATAATAATGACTTTATGTGTAAATAACACACTGTACAAGAAAGAGCACATAGAACATTTTCTTTTATATTATGTTTTATTTTACTATATTGTGTGTGCTGTGGCCCAGCCAAAAATCACACAAATCAGATTAACATTATAATATTATTACGCAACACAAACACCATCACACACATATCTGGCTGAGGCCTGGATCACTTCCAACCGCTGAAATGCATTGTCAAATTATACCATGATGGAATGCGTTCATTTCTATAGAGAACCAATGTACACATCAATCATTAAACAACATGAAAAAGCACTTTAGACGAGTAATCCTACAGACATGGAACTAAATACGTCCAGCAGTTATTTGATTGGGTATTACATTTCAAACATTTTATATTTTCAATTGTAGATTAAATTGTTGAGTGATTTATGATGGGATGTATTTAAAACAAGTATCTTCAACAGTGTTTCCACATAGACGGGTTAATTCATTCATATGTCGTAGGATGGATAAATTCTTAGGATTAAAAATATCTTGTTTCATCAAAAGCAACACTTCAAAATCATCTGAGATCAGAGAAAGACACTGACGCAGTGACACGTGCGCTCATAAGCTTTCAAAGTCGTGTCCCCACTTTCTGACAGACATTCATTAAAATGTAATAACATGAGGCACTATCAGGGGCAGCTGTCACTCTGACAGGCCCCTCTGCATTAAGTGCATCAATGTCAGAACGGTCATATCTTTCAATGTGACCTGCCTTCAAACATGAAAATATGTTTTGAATCTCATAATCATCATCATTTCTGCTAAAGGTAGAAACATTTTTTATTTGCCTTCCCCCCCGAATAACAGGAGAAACAGCATTTAAGTCTCCAAACGTCATTATCTTGTTTCACCTTGAGCAATAAATGTGCATTATTGGTCAGGCACCTTCCAGCTCCAGCAGGTGGCGCCACAATACAAAGATGCGCCAGGAGAGAGAGCGGGTGCAGGAGCGAGAGAACAGTCTGTCGTTCCCAATAACGCACCTCTTCGTCCTGGCTCTGTGGATACGCACCTGCAGCCTCCTCCTCCTCCTCCTCCCCCTGTCCTCCACCCGGCGTTAGTGCGCAAACCGGCCGGCATGCATTTGGAGAGAAACTGCCCCACCACGCCGGCGCTGGACTCAGCTGGAGAACACAGCCGCCTGCAAACTGATGCTCCATCTGCGGGGATCTAGCGGCAGAGACCGGGTGGATATCGGAGCTGCATCATGGGCGTTGGAGAGAGGCAGAGCCAAAATGAAAGCGGTGTAATTCCACAGACATAGGAAGGGCGGGTTGGGGTGGAGGGAGAACCCGAGTGGCCGTTGGATCAGAGTTGTCCCCGTGCGTAATTTGGGGTTTGGTTGGGGGGGTTTGTTCACGGAATTTCCACAGACACTGTACTTTTTTCCTCCTCCTGTCAATCTCCACTGGAGTTTAAAAAGGATGGAGAAAGGCGCACAGCAGCAGCCACAGCTGTCCAAGAGCGCAGAGAGCGCGGCGGAGGACGTCTCCAAAATACACGACGAGGAGCTGCTGAAGTGGAGCAAGGACGAGCTGGTGCGGCGGCTGCGGAGGGCAGAGGCGGAGAAGAGGGGCGTCATCGTGGAGCACGGCAATCTGATGCGGGAGGTGAACCGGAGGCTCCAGCAGCATCTGAACGAGATACGGAGTTTGAAGGTGAGATGGGTGGGTGGGTGGGTGGGGGGACCCCGGGGAGCCAGGTTGTACCAGGTTCATATACTGAGGCTAGAGTGAGTATCATGATGACGTAGATCTGTACCTGAGACACGAAGCATGATGTCATGCTGCCACATTCACAGTATCAGGTCAGGTCTATGGGCACCAAGTGGTCAGGAATGACAAATCATTAAAGCCGTTGGATACACACAGAATACTTAATAATAAACTTTAAGCAATACTATATTCTAACTGTACATTATACTCTAAACACCTGCACACCAACTTATTTACGACATTATCCTATCAGCCAATCCTGTGGCATCAGAATGTGATCTCGGTGACTCTGACGCGATTGTTAGTTTGAGTCTCAAGCTTCTGATCTCCTGAGATTTTCAGTCTCACAGTTTTTCCTCTAAATGGTGAGAAAAACAAAAAAGCATCCAGTGAGCAGCAGTTGAGTGTTGATGAGACATGTCAGAGGACAATGGTCAGACTGACAGAAAGACGACAGTAACTCAGATAACCACTCTTTACAACTGAGGAGAACAGAGAAGCATCAGAATGAACAACAACCTTGAGCCCACGTCAGGTTCCACTCCTGTCAGCCAGGAACAGAAATGTGAGGCTGCAGTGACACCGACTCACCAACACTGGACAGTTGAAGACTGAAAAATGTAGCCTGGTCTGATGACTGTGGATTTCTGATGAGGCTGCAGGTGTAGAGTCACAGTCTGGAGTCTACATCATGAATCCATGGAGTCCACCTGCCTTGTGTCAACAGTCCAGACTGCTGCTGCTGGTGTGATGATGTGGGGAATGTTTTCTTGACAAACTTTGGGACCTTCATATCAATCAATGATGGTTTAAATGTCACAGTCTGAGTATTGTTGCTGACCATGTTTTAATAAATAGTTTATTAGCACACATTGCAAAATGTGCTGGTTCCAGCTTCTTCGCTGTGAGGATCTGATTACTTTTTCAGTTAAATGCCACCTTCTTGAGAAATTGTGATGGAGTTTTTTTTTTAACCAATTAACTGAGAAGTTAATGATAGTAATCAATTTTCATAGATAAAATATCATTATTTCTTATTTATGAATTAAAAGTTACTTTTGCTTGATAATTGGAATCACTACTTATTTATTTAAATATTTGAATTGTTTCTCAATTGACTAATGGACTAATTATTTTATCTCTACAAGACACACACACATACACTCATGCAAATGACGGCATTTTTGATCTAATTCAAGAAATAGGCATGTGCATGTAATCTGTCACTCTGCTGTGGGTGTGTGTATGTGTGTGTGTGTGTCCTTTCTAAACCAGGACGTGAACCAGAAACTGCAGGAGGACAACCAGGAGCTGCGTGACCTGTGCTGCTTCCTGGATGACGACCGGCAGAAGGGGAAGCGGGTGTTGCGTGAGTGGCAGCGTCTGGGCCGCTACAGCGCCGGACTGATGAAGAAGGAGGTGGCTATTTACCTGCAGAAGCTGAAGGAGCTGGAGCAGCGGCAGGTGGAGATCATTCGGGAGAACCAGGAGTTCAAAGAGGTGTGCCTCATGCTGGAGGAGGAGAGGGCTGCGGTTGTGGCTGAGGCAGGAGGTGGTGGTGCAGGTGGGCAGGTTGGCGCCGGCTGCAGGAGTTCTATCGACAGTCAGAGCAGCTTGTCTCAGCTGGGTGGAGGTGTCCCAGCGGCTGGCCTCTTGCGAGACGTTGGTGATGGGAGCAGCACCTCAAGTGCGGGAAGCACAAATAGCCCAGACAACCCCCACCACAAATCCCCTACTCCGGGCTCTACTGCCAGCCCCGGATCTGGGCCGAGATGTGTTTCCTCAGAGCAACCCAACAAACCAGGAGGTGTGTGTGAATCAACAGGCAGGAGGAACAGCTCCACTTCAGAGTACCACACCTTCCCCCAGTCCTGCCGACCACGTGGAGGGTCCCTCACTAACCTGGACCCTAACAGGCTTTGGGGACATAGCCCGGAGAAACACATCAAGTCTCCCACAAGGGTACCAGTTGACTCCCACCTCAAAACCTACAGCTCTGACCTATATGCCCAGAAACAACTGCTACTGTCAGGGCAGGCATCAGCAGGCTGTGAGAAAGGTTCAGCCAAGTCCAGCCCAGAGCTGAGTCAGAGACATCGGCAGGTTAACATAGGGGGGGCAAGCCGTGGGAGTCCTGAGGCCAAGCAGCCAGCAATGGGGACGCCTGAGCACCTGCGGAAAGGGCGGGTGGTTGTGGGGAGTCCCGAGTCTACACGGCACCACTACCACTGTCAGCACAGCCCCGGGGTGGAGCACAGCAAGGGGAGGTATAACAGTGGCTCCCCCAGAAGGGACGGTGGTCAGAGGAGGGCAGTGGGGGAGGAGATGTCCCCTCACCACCAGAGTCTGTACAACGGTAGGCACAGGGTAACTTTTATCTTGTATTTCAACTCATATTCTATTCAATATCATTGATTAAATTGACATAAAGTGACATATTGGTTTGACATGTTGAATGTGAAGCTCGTACTGTTCATAATAGCGGCTATTTAGCATAACTAGCACTGTTAGCGTAGCTGTACCGCTCTGTGTGTAGCCCATAAAAATAAGGTGAAGCCATGCTTTTTTAACAGCACTTTTGTGAGCCAGTGACAGGTGTGTTGGCAATGTTTGTTCTTAAAAACATCACAGTACAGAAAAGGGGCAAAGATTGGCATGTCCACATGGATGTCAAGTCTAAAATTCAATATTCAAAATTATAGGCCTTAAAGTCTAAAATATGTTAAAGTATTACATACAAGGTCTTATAGATTTAGGTATGTTCTGTTGACGTTCATTTAATGCTACCTCTATTGCATTAAACATTTTGAATGTAACATTTGTACTTGCTAAAAGTTAAATAATGTTTAAGGTATTAGGAAATTTATATATTTTTAATTTGATTTCAAATGTCATACTAAATATTCTTTAGAATTAAGATAATTGCTCTTTGAAAGGCTGTACTTGTAAGATTATGGTCTAATATTATCATTATACCAGTGGTTGAAATAATATTATTTATAGCAATCATTTCTGGGACAAAATATCGTCCAACAAATGTTTTTATTCTGACAGGCTTACCTTTTAATAATGCACCAAGTTAGAGGTTTTCTTCAGTTCAGTTTACAGCTTTAGTTCTCTGAGAATTTCTGTCATATCCAGGAAAAATTGGTATTGCACAATGAAATATCCTTAACTGAATCGAATCTGAAATCTAATCGATCTGGGAAATCAGTGGCGATACCCAGGCCTAGTTAAGAAATAACCCATATATATGGAAACCTTTCAAGAAAAGTTGTAATAGGTGTATTATTGAGGTGCCAAAAGGCGCAGTGAAAAGTTCTGGGTGCACCTAAATTATGTGCTGGTGCACCTTAATGAAAAAGTTAGGCGCACCAGTGCAACCAATGTAAAAGGTTAGTGTGGAGGAGCCCTGTGTACTGTTTATAAAACCAGAGGTCCCTGTGGCCTGTAAATAATTAGCTATAAAGACATTCAGCTGTAGTTTCTATTAGCTTACTCTACTTTGCATCTAATCTTGTCCTCCAAACTATTCAAAATGGCTTCTTCTCTCAGCGTGCAGCTGTTTGCTAACATCACATTAAAAATGTCCACACAGACTCAAACTATGGGTTCACATACTGTCTGTCTTTGGCTCAGACATCAGACTTATTGGAAAGACAAGGTCAAATTCACCCACACAAAGTGTCAAGCGCTCACACATGGAAGCCAGACACACACACAAACAAACACACAGCTCATGTGAATTCACTGGCAGCGGCAATAGTGTTGAGAGTGTGAGGGAGATATATATTCGACTGTGTTTGTTTGTCAGTAGTGGAGTGTTGGTGATGCAACTGTCAAGGGTGTATGGGTTACATAGGTACACTAGAGGTGTTCAGGGGCACCACACACACACCTTTGGGAAATGGAATTCAGAGACAATATTGATGGATAAAGAGATTTTATTGTGTGAATGCTTGTGTGTGTGTGTGTGTGTGTGTGTGTGTGTGTGTGTGTGTGTGTGTGTGTGTGTGTGTGTGTGTGTGTGTGAGAGAGAGAGCGAGAGAGAGACGTCTCAAAGCTGCCCACTCATTATAATTAGCTCACATTTGATAGCTGCTCAACTCCTCTAAAATCTTTAGTCATTTATTCCACGTGCACGCCATACAAGGCTGCTTTCTGATGGCAGTGTACACGTGTTGTGCTTTGAAATGGCGCAGTACAGGGGACGTGAATACATTTGCTGCTTGGCTTTTAAACTCAAACTAATTTAACTAACATTAAATACAACAAAGCGATCCCTCTTGGAGTTTCTTCTACAGTTGTTTCTCTCTGTGCATGTGTTTCGAAGCATTTTCTTTGAGTGTTGTTGAATTCATGTGTCCAGGGACATAACTTGGTGTACAAGTTGTTAGGTCCAGAGGCCGGTACCCGAGGCCCCCCCCCCCCCCCCCCCAGATTTGAAAATGAATAATAAATGCATAATTTACTCAACACACATTTAATAAATTTAACATCTATAGCAGATTAAATTCCTGATTTTCTCCCCAGCTCAACCATAGAACGTACATAAAGATGTCGATGTATTTTCTCCCACTATCCAGAAGTGAGGCTCAGTTATCCTGGATATGAACACTGCCATCTTGCGAAATTGGAGCCGAAGAACAATAGCGTTTAGTGGAAGGAGCTGCAGTAGCAAGGTCCTGCCTGACACAAAAGCTTGATCAATCGCTAGTAGGTTTTTTTTAAAGCATCAAGTTACTAATTAAAATCAATCTTACCAGAAATCTTTTTTACATTATCACCTGTACTGCAGCCAGCCACCAGGTCGCGATCAAAACACTTTGGCTTCACTTTTGGGGAGCTGTCATGTCGTCAGTTTTAGTACAGTCTATGCGCTCAACTATGTTCTGAAGTGATCACTTTAAGGTCCAGGAAAAAAAATGGTAATTGGTGCATTCCATTTGCTTACAATTGAATTTAATTGTGCTCCCTACTATACAAAAAAAGTAGTGGAAGATGATAGAAAGCACTGAGATTCTGCTACCAAGTTGCATTTCCGATCGGTGCTTAAAAAGGTGAGGATATGAGCTAATGAGTTGGGCCCCTTTTTGTGGCACAGAGGACATGTTTGATCACTACACTCTGCACAGTGGCTGTCAAGCTTTTCTCCGTGCAGCCCGTCTGAGGCCTGTCTTGGTCTAATAAAGAATAATCACATACGTACAGCAGCTGCCAATTAGAATTGTCCAGCAAAAATGTACCGTGTGTAGTGCATACCTGCATATAGCAGCCTGGTTTAGCCTGTTCATGGCAGAGAAGTCTCTTTCACAAACACTAGTCAATGCAATGGCAGGGAGTCGAGCCAGATTTGGATAGACAGATGCCAGCTCCGTCATCACCTCCAACTGTGACTTGTCCTCGTAGGATAAAGCACAAATACTAATAAGATTTTTCATAAAGGCGAGATTTTTCATCCAACAACTCATACTGAAGAATTTAATCAAACATTTATTTGCTACTGCTACTCACCTTGAAAGTACCTTGGGCAACATACACCTTGACACTGGCCCTTTCCTTGAGCATGGTGGCTAATTTTCTAGCAAGCAGTTTTACATTTTCAATACATATGCTTCTTCCCTCTTTAGAGCTGCTGGATTGAGTACATCAAATGCAGCTATAATCTTCATCTCCGGGAATCTCCTCTGCAGGCGCTTAGATGCTGAGTAAAGTACGGCCCCAAGGGGTGTGTGTGATCAAAATGAGAGTCAAAAGCACACTTTGGGTTCACACACCCAAGTCAATAAAATAAATAAATATTGATTTAAAATGTAATTTTGTTTAAATTGTCAAATAGTCGTCTTCATTTGTCTAAAATTACCACAGACAGGAGTGTGGATGAGACAGACAGTCCTGCACTTTGTGTATTTAGCATCTACTCGGACCCCCTCCCTACAGCTTGGTGCAGTTCATAAAGTGCTTCATTCATTCAATAAAAGTTTGTCCCTGGAAATATATGTTATGATATATATATATATATATAGCATATACATATATGTTTTATTTTTTTAACCACACCTTATACTGATAACAGGATGTACTGACACATTAGACTGTGACTCACTCCACATATTTCTGCTTGAACTGGACAGGCATTGATTTTTTGTGTCTGAACCCACCATAAGCCCAAAGCTGTCCGTACCTTGTCATGCAGTTTTTGTTGCCATGGTCACAGTTTGCCAGTTTACCCAGATTATACATGCGGGCATCATCAAAAGTAACCGTTTCATACAGAGTATTGTTGCCCGTGGTTTGTAGCCAACGTAACCAATCTGACCCAATCCCAAATGTGTTTGTGTGTATGTATTGTAAAGTTGGTGTGTGTACAGTGCTTTCTTTTGTGCACTAAGGGTCAGATATGGTGTTGACTGCAACAGATGGCCGTCATGCATGTTCGTGTGTATAAAGCTGTGTGTGTGTGTGTGTGTGTGTGTGTGTGTGTGTGTGTGTGTGTGTGTGTGTGTGTGTGTGTGTGTGTGTGTGTGTGTGTGTCAGTGGCCAAGGTGTAAGTGAAATCACAGCAGTTTTTGTTGAGCTCAGATGGCCGGAGCTCACATTATTGTGCATAGGCAGAAAGTATCTAAAGTACACACACACACACACAGATAGAGACAGTCATCTAGTTTCTGTCAAGGGAGCATATAATGCATTACATTGCTGCTGCTATAAATAAACATAAGCCACATTCGTCTGAATACCTGCAGCTTTGGGGCTGTCACTTAAATAAACTAAACACATTTGACCATTTAAACTACTAAAGCAGATCTGGCACTTAAAATGTCACATAGCATGATACCATCACCAGTTTCCACATCATGATAGAGACATTAGCGTTATTAACACAAACATTTGGACAGGATGGTTTTACTGCACTAGACAGGGAGAAGGCTGTGTTCCTTCAATGCAAATTCACTAAGAGGGATTTATAGTTGTGCTTTCCAGAGGTGGGACAAAGTCCTTGTTTTGCACATCACAAATAGGCTGTGACTATGAAGTTCCAACTCAAGTCCAAGTCATGTCAATAGGAGCCATTCATTTTCATTTTTTAAACACAATTACCACTACAGATGATCATAAGTTACATTAGGTTACTATATTAGGCTGGGCTTCATTTGCAATTCATGAAATCTGAATCAAGTTTTGAATTTCTTATTAAATCCATTCGTCAGTGTGGGAAGTCAGAGTGAGTTATAAGACGAGAAGAGGTAATGAAGGCCTTTTACAGTGAACATGCTGTCTTCTAACCCAAATATATCAATGGATACAATTTAGATGAAGAGAAGTGCAATCATATTACACTTTTCCAACACACTATATAACAGAAGTTGTAACTATGGTAAGTGATACGATGTGCTGTGCCTGTGCAGAGTTGACAGTGGTAAAAATCACTCACTCATCACAACAACTGTCTCATGTGCCATCCTCTGTTCAGAAAAAAGTTACCCAAACATGTTTTCATGTTTATGAGAATCAAATGTGGAGATTTTCCGTACCTCAAAATGATCTAGTACTGCCATCAGCCATAATGATTCCATTTTCATATGAATGGCTGTATTTGCAAATGGGTGGGCCATCAACAGCTGCTTTTTGACTCTGAAACTTAAATGTGCATGTCATTCCCCTCATAGCTTTTCAAATTAAATTCACGTTCTCACTTTCTAACTACATTTATTTAAATTCATTGAGGCGGATGTTTGTCTATTTATGTGTCCGCGAAAAAAAACTTCAGGAAAATTCCAGTTTTATCCCATCAGAATCTATAGGTTCAGTAGTGGCAAGAGACTCTGGATCCAGACAGCAAAGCAAAAACCATTGAGAGACACCAGTCTAGTGTATCGAGGTGACATAACTGTGTAGCTGTCCTCTGTGACTCAACCTGTCTAGGACCTGCAAGAAATGTGGTTTCTTAGAAACAGTGTCACTGGGAAAGATGTCTGTGCTGCTCCTGACTTCAGTCGTATTCAGCGCCGACAGATCTCAAAGAAGTTGTAGGGGCGTGCCGGAATAAAAATTTGTATCAGACAGCTCAGCCCTGAAATGACCTAAAATATACAGAAACACCTTTCATCAGGAAGAAAACGTCCCAGCATACCTTTGACCAATCAATGTCAAGTCTGGGCCTGTGTTACCCACATTCACTTCCACTGCACTGATGAGAGTGATACAGGCCGTAGAGCTGTGATTCCTCAAATAATAGACAATCAAATTTTATAAGGGATTGCAAATATAAGTAGAACACTAAACTGAGCTAAAAGGAATTGCGCTGTTACACTGAAGAGGTGCTTCACAGACAATTGACCACCAGAAAAATGGCAACACTTTACTCTTACATATCACTCTGCCTCACAATGGGTCATCAAAAAACACATCACTTGATCAGACTGACACGAAGGTTGCAACAGTACAACGTCATCATGGAATAAAGGAAGGGTAAAATAAACAATGCTCCTGATGACCACTACATTTTAATGTTAGATGCTGGCTCTACTCTAATAACCTACTGTAAATGGGAATAGTCATGTGATGGGAAGAACCACATACACCATAAAACAAGTCATTAATAGCCAGCTGTAGGGAACAAAACGGTATAGTTGGATTTTGTTATTCTTGACGATAAAGCACATCACTAAAAATCTCAGTTCCACAGATTCTCTAGAGCTATGATGAAAACATACTTATCAAAGGCTTTATTTAATATTTGACTAGAACATTTGTTGGTTGTGGTTGACTGAATGCAGATAATCAAATGAGTATAATAAGATGCTCGAGCATCCATGACTCAGGCATTCAAATATGTTAAAAGATCCTATATACCACGTTCTGCTTCTGAGCACACTCTTTTTAATCGAGTGACGGTACCATTGATCCTGGAGCAGTGATTAACAGAAGATTTGCAAATTGATCTCAGGGGGTCAAGTATATCTAGTGTTACCCAACATAGATTGTTACAACTGTTGACCAGGAGATCAATAGCAGCTGATTCATCATTTAAAGTACAGCAGTGTTGGATGTGCTAAGGATTAATGCGGGTGGTTAGCACTTGAGGTCTGAGCCACACACACCTAATTTTTACTCAGAGCCAAGTGTAAAAATAATGGTCAAAATGTGCCCATGTTGTGTGTAGGGGCTGAAATGATGTGATGTTTAAAAACTCCACTTGTTTAGCCTTCTGCTTTTGCTTATTAACATCAGACCAAGTTGTTGCACCATCTCCATTGTGTCTACATCTGTTGTATCTGTAAACATTCTCCTTATGTCCGTGATGCATCCCAATTTCAAAATTGGTTAGGTTTTCAAAACTCCAGAGCCCAGCTTAACCTCTAAAAGAAAAGAAGTGAAGTACAGAAAAGTGAAAAGAGTGCTAGTTTTCTTAAAGACTGTCTGTATTTCAAATAGACTGCCCCAAGCCACTAAGAACTGAGGAAGGCTGCTGATTCGTGGAGAAGGTTTGAATGGAAGTTGGTCTACCCTCTGTCTGTCGTTCTTTTCCTGGGCTGGATCTACCGAGAGTATTCATTTGTGGTGTTAACATGCATGGTATGTTAGCATGAAAGCCGCTTTATTTTGCATACCAATTGGAAACTGGGATTGGCTGTTGTCTTCATGTTATGTTACGTTATGAACGCAATAAGTGCTAAGCACACCGACCATCAAGCAATACAGCAACACATACATATGAGTGCTCAATTGCAAAGGTCCATAAACAGTGGAAACAGTATTGTTGATGGTTCCCTAGTATTAGTTGCAGCAATTTTACCTTAATTTGTGATTTTCCATTTTTGGGGTCAAACCCAAAATGATTCATTTTCTTTTGCCAACCTTCCTCTCATGATATTCTCCTGTCAAACAGGAGTTTTAGCAGTGAGCCAGCAATATGTTGGGTTGAAAGGGGATGGTCAAGATTAGTCATGAAATCAACCCTAATCCTAATCCTGGTCATAATTCACCAGGAATAGGAGATTGTGCTTCTCATGCAGCAATTCCTGATGGCAGACACAAAGCAGAGACTAAAGATGAGAGGCTATTTTTGAATGTTGCAGTTTGTGGCTGTAGATAAAGCAATGAAGTCTCATTCATGGACTGGATCCTCTGATGTCTGGATTGTTACCCTGAATACATCATAAAATCATCTCATAAAGGCTCCTCAAAAGGGAAGGGAGTCTTTTTTGTCTCAGTTTAGAGGAGACAATCACTGCACTCTAAATTATTTAAGCATTCAGCTCATCCCCATCAACTCAAACGGTTGCAAACAGAATTTGACCTGGTAGGGCTGATAAATCTCCATTGTAAAATGTGGACACCATGCTTCAACCTCTTTGCTTTTCATTTTCAGTCTGCACATTTAGATCTTCCCAGTGCACTTTTTATCGTGTGTCTGTCATGTGTTGAAGTTAAATTTACATGTCTACCATGTGGGTGTTCCTTCTGGCATCCCGAAGTCGTCTGTTTGGATTAAGGTCCAACAAGGCAGAACTGAGGGAGTTCACTGGCTCTTATCCCGGTCTGGATTCCCTGGGGGAGTGGTTGGAAGGGACACTCGTGACCCCGAATGCCAGCTAAGTCCCTGCAGTCTGTTCTCCTAGTTAGTGACAACTGTCATATTTGTGTGAGAGTTCGATAGAAAACTGGAATTGTGATTTGGTGTGTATCACTATGGTGCTGTAAGTGTGGGCATCCTTATTATTAAAGCAACAGAGACAGGATATGTCAATCCAACTCCACAACTGAGACACTTGGATTGAATCTGACTTAACGCAGTCTGTGGGACAACTACAAAATTAATGTGACACATATCGACAGGCAGATGTAGGTGTGTGTGCGTGTGTGTGTGTGTGTGTGTGTGTGTGTGTGTCTGTGTGTGTGTGTGTGTGTGTGTGTGTGTGTCTGTGTGTGTGTGTGTGTGTGTGTGTGTGTGTGTGTGTGTGTGTGTGTGTGTGTGTCTGTGTTTGAAAAAATATGTCAAAACAGCTTTGTGGCAAGCTGAAGGTTGCCGTGTCTTTCATTAAAACACAAAACAGTGTTTTTATCAAGATGCATACAGTACATATACATACAGTACAGAGTTAAATTAGACACAGCAGAACTACACATTTAAAGGGCATTTAAAGGCATTGACAAAGTCATTTGATGAAAATATTAATTTACCATTCATGTGAACATGCTGTTTAGTGAAATTAAACTTAAAACTTGTAGCTCTGTCAGCTAAAACCTGTTGGTTGCTTTTTAAAATTATATACCCATGACTGTTTTTAATTGATTCCTGAAATGTGGTTCATAGGTATGTTTAAATCGGGGCTGAAATATTGTAGTGCCATTTCACATTGCTGCTATGAACAATCTCCACAGTCTCAGAGCATGTAAGACATGCTGTTTTTGAACTGCCCAGTGAACACACCATATGAAGTACATTTTCTTACTTTTCTCTGACTCCCTTCTCATCGTCCACAATGCTAATCCAAATTCACAGATTCGATTGGCTAAGTGGCATCATGTGGGATGATTTACAGCACAGGCAACTGATCTGTGACTTTCATGGGTCACTAAACGACTAGCTGCGCTCGTTAAAATGGAAAAGTTCTGTCAAATTTTGATTTTATCGGTCTTAGGTCCAGGTCGGAATAGATTTTTGCCTCATCCTTACTGAGTCATGTGTCCATTATTATTCCTTTTTTCTTTTGTTTATCTGTCAGCTTCTTCATTTCCTTTCACATCTCTTGTGTGCTGGAACCCACCGTAACTGATATGAAATTCGAATGTGTTTGAGTCTGTCTAGCGTAAGCAAAGCATGTAGTTGCTTTCGGAGGAGACTACCTGGTATCATTCTTTGTGCATTATATATTGCAATTGTAAGTAGTGTTATTTGTCTTTGTGAACACCCTGCAGAGGCAGTTGCTTTGTGCTATGTAATGAATTTACTACGTGGGTGTATTCTCCAGGCTGCACAAGTAATGATGCTACAGTTTCCTGCTTGAGATTTGCTATTCATGTGTGTGTTTGTATGAATGAAATACAGTAGTAAAGGAAAGCAGCTTGTCAAGCGCAGGTTGTGACCAAGAAGGATTAATAAGAGCAAGAGAGAGAGGGGTTGATGTACAGTATCCTCTGTGGAGTCCAGTCTGCAATACCGTGCACTTTCTCAAACTGCTGCATAAAATATACCATTATGCATGTGTCAGCTGCTTTGTGTAAAGGTTTAAGTAGCACTGTGGTTTGGTCTGAACCAATTCAACCTGCTAGTATTTCATATTGTCTCTCTTAAAGCCAAGGTTTGTGTGTATGCATGTGTGTTTGTCTGTGTGTGAGTGTGTGTGTTTATCAGAGTCTGTTTGTGGCTACTTCATGGTAAGATGTGGTTACTGCTGTATGATTCTAACTAGAACATTTGGAATAAAAAAATCTGTTTGTCCCAAGTATGACAAAGAAGGCGAAAGGCATTTCACTGCTTAGAACTAATGTGTTTTAAATGGAATAGTGGGACTGAAGCACTGAAAGTAACAAAATAGTCCATTTGCTCAGCTCCAAATCATGGGGTAGATTTCCAGTGTCCAGCTTTTATTCCCTAATAGTCAAACCCTCAAACCCAACACAAAACACACACTTCCATGAACTAAGATGTAAAAGCTTAAACGTGGTAACCTTATCATACTATTACAGTTGGCAGAGCATTTTACTCATTCAGCAGACACTCCTATCTTGCGACTTGCAACTGTGGGAGAGCACTAAAGCGCCAATACAGCAGGAGAACTTGAAGTTGTCAGGATTCAGACTGACAAGGGACTGAATGTGCAGATACACCAAACAAGGAAGTAGAGTGCAATAAAGATTTATTTCAAACAAACTGTGTATATACATATTTATGTATGTGATAACTTATTGACATCAACCCAAACGTACTGAACTATTGTGTAAGGGTCAATAGTGCAGGGGGTATCCAGTGACCTGAGGAACAAGGGGAAGAGTCCAGTGAGGGAAATCCAGTGAAGCAGCTCAGAGGGATTGTACAGAGGTAACCCAGGAGACAGTGTGGCTGAGGGAGCTGGCTGAGCGTGACTGACTGAACTGGGTAGGTACAAAAAGATCCATAAAAAGGCTGGCAAGAGAAGTAAAACAAAGTTCTGTCAACGAAGTGGTGGTCAGACTAGAGCTTATATTCTGAGGCAGGTGACTAGATGACTGAGAAACAGGTGCATGGCCTGATAGCAGGGAGGTGCAGGAACTGAAGGTCATGCCCATCCAGCAGGACACACTGTCAGAGAATATGAACCTGACAACCATAAATCCAACTGAAGAAAGTACTCAGTGCTAAATATGTTCAATAAGACACTGTGTGTGAAATCAGGTTTAATAGTGCACTAAAATAAGTGCAAGTTAGGCATGTTAGGGTAATAGAGGTGTTACGAGAGGAAGTACTCTAGGATAAGATGACTTTTCAAGAGGTTCTTGATGATAGAGGGGCACCCCAACACTGACAACATTTGGCAGCTTGTTCTTATATCTGGAAGCCAAAAACAGTCTAGACTGTAACTACCTTGTGTGTAGGGATGCCAGTGCCAGACAATGTTCCCTGGAAGAATGGCCATTCATGTTGATGGGTGCCGACCCAGAAGCTGTTGTAAGCTTTAGTGACTTGAATTTGATTCTGGCAGCCATGGGTAGCCTCTGGGGGTTGATGAGCAGCAGAGCGACAAGTGCCCTTTTGGGCTGATTGAAGACCAGATGTGCCAGAATTTCACTGTGCATGAAGGGAGGCTCACAAGAAGGACAGTGCAGTAGTTGAGGCGAGAGATAAGCATGGCCTGCACCAAGAGCTGTGTGTCATACTGAGTCAGGTAAGGCCTGAATTAGTGTCCGTATGCAACATTTTCTGTGCAAGGTTGTCACTGTCATTAACAGTAATGTATTATGAGCGTTCATACCTTGCCACCTCATCATTAAAGAAACATTTCAAGATTTTGGGGAACAACAGTCGATCCATCTGCCCAGTGCCTCTCTGTGGTGTTTCTGGCTATAGCAAAGGTTGCCAACAACAATGGCACTGAATCTGGCAAGCTCACTGTGATAGCAAGACTCCAGGAAGCTGCACACAGTCACTACAGTGGGCTGTTGTTAGCCAATAAATAATTACAGCACATGTACTGTACAGCCCCCTAAAAAAACAAATTGTTCTTTATGATTTTATTTTTGAAATATGCAATAAACAAGGGAGGTACATTACGGAAATCAGTAGGCTTTAAAGATGTTGGGAGATATTTTATTTATCCCTGCTTATCGTCTTTATGCTAAACTAAGCTCATCACATCCAGTCTGCAATTACAGCACATAGCTCCCTTTAAAACCACAAACTGTCATTTTCATATTTTTGGATTATAATAGCAAGATAGGCTACATGAGTAAATTGGTGTGTTTCAGAGTTGTTTTAGGCATACAGTGTTTCTTAACTGTGGACAGAGCAAATCTCTGTCCTCTGGTTCCAAGGCTTTTTTCTAAGAGAATTGACTCCAGCTCAATGGACTAGTTAACACTCTAACATGGGAGTGGTATCAACCCTCTAATTTCACCCTCAGAAGCAGAGTGAATTAGTAAATTAGTAAAGTCTCAAACTAGCCCCTAATTTGAAATAAAAACCTACCATAAGCCAAGTGTAAATCCAAGGACTTCATTACCCAGAAATCACATAAGGTTACACGTCATCCAGATTTAGTTAACTGATTATTATTTGCTTTTCTATTATGCATGTAAAATTTGGTTAGTCGTGTCCTGTGGATGGATTATATTCCCAATACTAACCGTAATAGATAACAGAGTGAATTTAATGTACATTGTCTTAATTAGCTGAAATTGGACAATGTATCCTCTATAGTCCCACATTAAATGTTGCTGTGTGATAGAACGAGTGAATTGTTACATAAGTGCAAAATCTGTGAACCCCCCCCCCCCCCCCCCCCCCCCCCAACACACACAAACACACACGCACACACATGGGTCCAGATGAACAAATGTAAGCACACATACACGTGACAATGGTGACGGTCAGGGAGGTCAGGGGAGGTCTCTGGCGCAGTCCAGCTGAAGTTGACAGCTTGTGTGGACATGTGCATATATACAGGCTGTGTGTGTGTGTGTGTGTGTGTGTGTGTGTGTGTGTGTGTGTGTGTGTGTGTGTGTGTGTGTGTGTGTGTGTGATCAGAGGTCCTGTGTTAAGGACAGGCCTGCTAACTAGGCCAACAGCTGCTTCCCTGGCAATTCATCTTCACTCAGCTTTGAAGCCCTTTTTCCCTGTTATTACAACACAGGAACATTTTGCATATTCATGGAGCTCTCTTTGTAGAACACTGACCATCACACACACCTACACATGCCACATTTGCACGGACACACACACAGACATTTATTTAAAATCCCTTTGTAGAGGCGTACTCGTAGCAAAACACGTGTCCAGGTGTTGGCTAAAAGCCTGCTTGAAGTGTTACCAGTTCAAATGAATGTGTCATAGTCACCTTGTGTATGTGTGTGTGGGTGGTTATGGTTGTGTAACAGAAATTAGGATTAATTTAAATTCAGAAAAGCTGCCACTCTGTCCGTCAACCACATATTGTGTGTGTGCGCTCTTTGATGGCAGACAGAAGACCAGCTCTCGTCTGTTCAAAGGGATCATCAGTTTCTGTTCTCTTGATTCCATCTTTTTACAAAAACAACAACAAAAATGAGATTGCAGAATCAAATGCTGGAAAACATTTAGATACATGTATACACACGTTCACAAAACACACAGACCATTCGTCTTTTCCTCCTTTCTGACACATGCTTTTCTTCCTTCGTCCATCACTCTCTCTGACACACACATGCATTGAAGCGAGACAGAGCTCACAGCTGTGAACCAGCCCAGAGGCCTGTCCTCGCTCTCTCTGACAGCCTGGACCTCTGAAACACAACCAGAGGCAAAAGCAGGTCAACGGAGGAACGAGGGCAGTGAGAGTGCATGAGTGCATGAGAAACTAAAGCTGAGAGTGCAGTGGACTAGCACAGGTTGATCCAGCAAACTGTCCGAATTTACTCTATATTTAGAATATATGCAGAGTTGTTCATTTGCAACAAATGACCACAGTCAGTGGTGTGCTTCAGTGACGGCTCCCCAGCTATTTGCAGCAGGGCATGTTCTCTGCAGTGGCCTGTTTTCGCTGGTGCACCCTGCCACTGTGTCTGGTCAGAAGCACCTGTGACATATGGCAGAAGGAGTGACACATCATTCCTGTTATCTGGAGAATCTCTGAGCAAGACATGCACACTGGCACTACGACACTACAATATTATTCTGAGAAAGGTAACTGTACAGCACAGAGCGTAGTGTATACCCCTTCATGTTCATTTAACAGAAGGTTGGCGGTGCAATCCCAGTCTTCCCCATTCCGCATTCTGAAGTGTCCTTGGGTGCTGCACATAGATTCATTGTATGAATGGGTGAGCGGCAAAAACTGTACTGTGTTTGAGTGGTCATCAAGACTAGAAACGTGCTGCATAAATACAGACCAAAAAACGTCTTTAAGATAAAGTTACATACATTTATATAATATTGTAACAGGATCATTTATATTATATGATATTATTTAGTAAAATAATATAGACCCATTCTCAGTTTCTTAATAAGATGCAACAGACTCTCTGCCGATTTACATGTCAATATTAATTTAAACCAAGCAATTAATACAATAGTTAATATGTTAAATGTTTTTGTAAATGTATGTACAAAGCCCTGTTGGGTTTTTTTTCAGTGAAGAGCTGAAAAATTGTTTTTGTTTGTCTGCAAGAGGCGAACCTGTCAACAACCTCTGAAAGTTGCAATGATCCAACATTTTCACTCACGCCGACCTGATGGGTACAACACATATTGTGAAGAAATGCCCCATTGTGGCTGTTCAGGATTAGCCATGTAGGAGCTTGAGTACATCATCGAGCAGCTTTAACATCATTGTACAAATCCAAACGACTTTCCTCTTCACGTTCACGTTTAGATCGTTTTCTATCAATAAATCAGCATCCACCCGCTATTTAAATTCCACTGCCTTTGTGTAGTTATGTGTCTGGTAGACAGTGAAAATAATGGGTGTGGCCGGCTCAATTCCCACTCTACTGCCACAGCATCCAGCCGTAAGTGTGTTGCATCCAGTTCTCCTTGTCAACATACAGCAGCAGACCTTCCCTTTTTCTTTGACAGTTCATTTTTTCAATCACTGTAGCGTAGAGCAGCCTATCCATGTTTGTAAGTGACTGTGAAGCCCCTCGCTTACCTGAATATACATGAATTTCAAAAAGAGGTTTAGCAGCCATGACAGATTCAGACAGACTGCCATCTTGTGTCTATGTCACAAAAAGACAGGAAACAAGAAGATGATGGGTAAGAGGAAGTGTTGCCAGTGGCTAGAACAGCTCACCGTGAGGAAATACACTTGTCACTTTAAATGTGTTAGCTGCAACATTGCCTAGACTACAGTGCACCCACACATTTGACTTTGAGTGCTGCCATTAGTTCATTGGTTATTTCTGTTGATTTCTTTGCAGCTCTGATATCTGCTGGCTGCTGCACCAATTCCTGTAGGAGTGTAAAACTTTGGGACAGGTGAGTCTCACACATGCCCACATACATATGTTATAGTTGTAAGGACACTAGCTGAAGATGCCTTCTCTAGTCCATTACTCTAACCTTAAAGGGATTTTAAGAGATGTTTGAGTCCACAAGACACTTTTGGAGTTTAAGGGGTAAACTTAGTTGGACTAGCCACTGACCTCAATTGTATTGGATTCTGCTGCAACAAAGTTTACCCCTGAAACTCCAAAAGTGTTTTGTGGACCCCTTAATCAGCACAGTGAGGGGAAGATAATGAGTGAATTTCCATTTTTCTTTGAACTATCCCTTTAACCATTGCAAACAAATGCCTAACCCTAACCTAACTATAACCTCAAGTCCTAAATATTGGTCCTATGAAGTATGAGGACTGGCCAAAATCTTAAAATGTCAAACCAAAAATTTGTCACAGAACCTTAGAAGGACATGTATACAAACAAACACACAAATCCTTGTCTTACCATATTAGTGAGGAGCGATAATTGACATAATGCATTCCCTAGCCCCTTATGCCAAGCTTAACATCACAGCTGAATGCCTAACCCTAAACCTAGCCATCACCAAAACCTAAATCTATCCCTTGAATTAAATCTGAATACTAATTCCCCTTGCTCTAGCCGTGCTTTTTACAATGCTAAATGTATAATTCAGGTAGAGTAATGAGAATAAGAAGGCTGACTCTAAAAATAACAGAATCAGTCTTAAAGCCCTTGGAATCCTGCATATCGTGGCAAGCTAGGGTTCATTAATGGCAAGAATTCACCAAGATAACCTTTTCTCTGTGAGCAGGATTTTTTATTTTCAGTAAAAAGACAATTATTTCACAATTTTTTATATAACTGACTGCATATTTCTCATAGTGACATGGATTTTCCATACTATATTAAAGCCAATTCACAAAAACAAAATTAGTTGCCCAGTAGAGGAAAAAAGAGACCTGCCAATACTGAATTCAAAGTACTATCATTAGATTCCATAATGAGGTCAAACAGTTTCACTTTTTCAGAGGAATTAATGTTGCCAAAAACAATTAACTTTCCAATCACAGCTCATGGACTAGGACCATGGGTAGAATATATTTGTGTTGTGAAGTGATTTTGAATTCATTACATATTTTCCAAGTTCACCTTCAGATAAGGGCGGCAATCTAAGACCTAACTGTTTGTCCATCGTCAAAGAAGTCTGATGAATTGTTTGATGTCTTGAAAGCGGGGTCTTGGCTCAGGCTGGGTTCAGCCGGGGAACAGAACTGCTGACAGTGGATAATGTTGGGTGATGGAAAAAGCACTATGAGGAGCTGAACCCATCCAACTCCTCTTCTGTTGATGAGGAAGAGTCTGTGGGTGGTACGACAGAGGTATGGGGTACTGGGGCCACTAGAGACCATCAAGGTCCTCGTATAACCAGACACAGAGCTTTGTCCACAAAGAGCTAAGAGCTGTGTGGCACAAAGTCAAACATGTTAACAATGAATTTTGTACTCAACCAAGTTTGCCCATTGTCTTTTTCTGATACCCATGAATATCAATATGGAGGTTCAGTCGGGGTGAGGGAAGTTTACAGATTGGGAACCTCAGAATTGATTACCTGCTCTTTGCAGATGATGTTGGCATCATCGGATCTTGACCTTCAGCATGTGGTCAAGCAATCAGAGCAGACTTATCCCTGGGGTATTTTAGCATTCAGTCACTTTGTTTTGGAACCAATTATTGTTGGACAGCCAACATTAAAACAGTAAAACAATATCCTCGATGTCTTAATTGCTAGAAAAGGTGATGCTGACCTGCTCACAGCAAATCTATTATAATATAATCTTTTCATGACTTTCAGTCAAGTTTCTGATTCAAACCATAATGAGTGTCACTATTGACCAATTCATTTTAAAAACACGTTCGCAGTGATGAAAAAGACCAATCTGGAGCATCATTTCAACTTAGCACATGCTACCTCGGATGAGTGACAAGGACAAATCAAGTAGGCAATCATTGGTGGAGTTTGTGTGCCCAACATGCAGCTTTCACAAGACCACATTCTGAAAGAGACAAGTGCGAATTGTTGTTTGTCTCTTCATGGTGGCCCTGTGACAGAGGGTGTAGCCCGGCTCTCTACAGCTCCTCCTGTGACCCTCAAAAGAAAAATTGGTATAGAAAATGAATGGATGGAATGGAATGGACGTTGAATACATGCCCTCACCTAATTTCACTTTTTGGTAAATCATTAACTGCATTCCTCTTCAAGAAGTTGTGAACAGGATTCTGTTTTTCTTTCCTAACTTAATTTCTGTTGTGTGTATGTTTACTATAATAGGTGAGCAGAGATACTGTTGGATACCTTTAATGAACTGATGTTTCAGCTTTAGCTGGAGTAAAAGTTCTCTTTCTCTGCCAGTTGTTTGCATTTCATTTGGGCAGGTTATAATACCCTCTGCTGGAACACTGAAATGCAATACAGCTTTTGACTTTGTTTAGTGTTTTGATGTGAATGTGGAATGAAGAATTCATATCAGAGTAAAAAACAATAGCAAATTCGATTTGGAATTACAAAGTGCAAAATAATTGTCATTTAACATTTTTATTTAACTATGAAAGCAAATGCATACACAAATCCAATATGAATAACAAAGTGTATTGTTTTTCACTTTATTTGCATGTTAGGTTTTTCATTCAGGCATCGACTATCTTGCATAGGGGGTTGGGTGGGTTGGGTTAATATTTAATGATGAAGTGGTTCTTACTGGGTGAATAAATCAGCTTCAATCTTTACCTGGAGATGAGACATCCCTGTATTCTGCTGAGTACAGGCTCCACACACACACACACACACACACACACACACACACACACAGAGATACGTATAGTAAATACACACAGATACATGTAGCCACATGCAGTAATTGCAATGTTTCCCTCATGTCTTTCAGCCTTGATGCCTCCTGACCATGATATGCCTCGTCATCAGATGCTGCTGTGACAACCCCCCCTGCCGACCTCCCTCTCGAGGGAGAAAACAAGTTATTATTGAGTTATTGGATGGAGGGAAGAGCAGATCGATACATAACAAGATGGATATATGACATGGAATTCAAAATTAGGCAATGAAGGGCAAGGGGGCCGATGTAACAAGATGACAAAGTGGAAAAACACAGGAAACACTTGAACACTCTCTCTGCCCTGTCTGCTGCTGCTATGCATTTCCTGTGGACCACCAGACTGAATGTCACTGCATGGAATGAGCAGAGGCTCATCCCTTGCAAAGAGAAGAAAGGTAAAAAGAAAGATGAGATTTTTTTGTGTTGCCAACAAAATAGTCCTACCTCTTTGGAAAGACAGAGACCTTTGGATCAAAGAAGAAACATGCCGTGTAATTTCTCCTGCTAACATTGGAGGTTACAGCCTCCACCCTACACAATCACAGTGCCAGAGTATTTTAAACTCAACAACATGTAGCTAACTTTATCAACTACTTAATAAAAGTAATTGTGTATCTGGAACTGAAGCACAAAAGGATTTACAGAGTAATTTTAACTTCAAGAAAGAATGAAAGATAAATTATTACAACCTGTAATTGCTGAGATCTGGGAACACAGCAAAAACACAAGGCAAGACACACAAGAGATCAGACTGGTTGTAACCAAGCCATTTAGCTAGATTATTTAAACCATGTTATATCAAGGTTAAAAAAATGAAAAACTGGAAATCAGTACATCTGAAATGATAGAAATATGCACATGAAACTTGTGTTCAAACTACTACAGTACTACACATTCTGAAACATTTTTGGAGGGTTTTTTTTGCAATTTATTGAGTACTCCCATCACAGTGGTGAAATGCATATTGAAATGTTTTTTTATTTTCCAACCGTTTGATAAGTGCATCTAATTTATGACCAGCAGTCATATTTTGAAAAACTTGCCTATACAACAAAACATTTGCACATTTGCTATTTCTATATCCACAGCTCATGGATAAAACAAGAGAAGAGAGAGATTTACATGTTGAAATGCAGGTGACAAGCCCTGCGTGTATTTTTGTGAAACCAGCACACCTCCAACACGTCAGAGAAAACAACACCTTTCATCTTGTCATCTTGTTTTATGGTAAACCATTTGTGAATGGTCCCATTTCTCAGTTGTATTAAAACTACCTCTCCACTCTACATGCTCTACTTCATGTGTACAGAGACTGACCCCCGTAATGACAGCTGATGTGGATACTCTTTAAGTCACATCACCTGCGATGGTCAGTGATTCGCAGCACAAGGTAATATGAGGACCATGTGTGCATGGCTTCCCTGATCCCTTGTTTTCCATGAGTTAAAACAGTCAAATGTGTGTATATCTTGACATTTTTT
This sequence comes from Hippoglossus hippoglossus, assembly GCF_009819705.1. Classification (NCBI taxonomy): domain Eukaryota; kingdom Metazoa; phylum Chordata; class Actinopteri; order Pleuronectiformes; family Pleuronectidae; genus Hippoglossus; species Hippoglossus hippoglossus. Next base: position 22,949,607 of record NC_047165.1, on the reverse strand, counting down.
GGTGAATAGTTTTGCGATGTCTAACACCCACAGCTCTAGTCCCTTAATGGAATGTGAGCTAGTCCCCAGGATGTGATCTGTTAAGTTGTGGGTAATTCAGGAAAAATGGTCGCCTTTTGGCTTTCTGTGTCAGCATGTTGGATCTTGGAGGGCTGAATATTGCCACTGCATGTATCTCTCTCACTCACTCACTCACACACACACACACACAGTACTGTGTACTGCAAAATGTATTTTTTTTGTAGACCACTCCTGTTTGGGCTCTGGTATACCATGAGAAGATGGTCATGATGATTCAAGAAATGGCTGCCTATGAGATATTGGGAATGATCAAACAGGGCTGTGAACAGTGTGTCTCAACAGCCTCACAGCTTGGGACACACCTGCTCATTGCTGTGGCATCAGGTGACTGGATGTCCCATTTGGAGGCCAAATGGCTTCGTAGAACTCAATCGATGTAGTGAAACTCACTGTGCAAGAGGGGTCTGACTGCAGAGATCAACATCGACAACGTGAAAATTCTCATGAGCCTCTACATGGTGGCCTCAAATAGCCCCAGATTATCTGTTTTTTGTTAACTTCATGATGCCTCAGGAGCTCCCTGTTTGGTAGGTCCTCCTGCACCAGGCTCATGGGACTGTTTTTCATCCTTTTCCCCAGGGGTTTAAGCTTTGGGCCTCACCCATGAGTGGGCTGAGTTCCTAGACATGGGTTTTCCCTAATCTGTGGTTTGCACTCTGCAGAGAGCCCAGCCACTTTATAAATCACAGTCCACCTGGAAACGTTCATAATATAATAATAATTAAATTCAGAGACAACTGTGATGTCTATAAAATGTATAGATCCTCGGTCGATCTGTGTGATACTGGACTCAGTTTAACACAAAGACCACAGATCACATATCTATAGAACCTATATCAGCTGATGAGTCATCGTCATGGGAAAAAATATATCTTTGTGATCACGGAACCCTCGTTTCCTCCTCATCCTTCCATTCGCATGCATCCATCACGCAGCATTACGCACGAGTGTCACCACAGTATTTATATATATATATATATATATAGAGCAATCGGACCGATTACTTCACACATCAGTGGATCTTAACCTCCACTATGGGAAATTATTTGGAAATAGAAGTTTGAAAGTGAATAGTTTTGTGTGAGTGATCTACTGTGAGCTCTGTGCACCTGGTGGCACAGTCACGTTCACTACAGCAATTTTACACACACTCGTCCTTGATGATACACGCACAGTGTTAGACTATAATGACTCTGCTGTTTAATGGTATCTGAATGTAATTTGCTGTAAATTGTTTTATATCTTATCTGACACCCATATATATATGACACCCATATATATATATTTATATATATATATATATGGGTGTCACATATGGTTTTAATGTTAACGATGAAGTAGATCAATAATCTGGCTTCAGTTCACCACCTCACGTCTGCATCGTCATTTTCCCGTTTCCAAAATGTTCGTACGCATGGGTCAGAGTTAGCTTGGCAAGGTTTTCCCCCTATCTTAGATTTGTATAGTGACCTGACATTCCATGGCCTTCTACCCACATACATCTGGCCTTAGCGCCTGGTGGGACCAGCCAAGCCTTGGTGGCATCTGGCACATTCACCATTTGTGTAGAGTATATCTGTAAATAGTTTATTTATCTGCGCACATGGGCCAGCATTCTAGTGATGATGTAATTTAAATCCAGCTGTCATTTTAGGTTCTGCTTGGTTTTCTTATATTACTTTTGGAATGTGTAAGGTCAACATAATTGATAGCAAAAGGTAAAATGTGTTATCCTGGTTCTCTGAGTGTAGCGAATGGTTTTTAGTCAGCTAAAAGCCATTCTGAGATTGGTTTTAATCAAGGTACGTGTGGTTTGAATATCACCTCATGCTGCTAATAAGTGTGTTACCACCATAGGTGATGGGCCCTAAAAAGTATCCATGTTAGCTGCCCCTTCAATTATCGTAACTTGAATTTATATAGCGCCTTTCCAGAGACCCAAGGACAATTTACACGGTTCAGTGGGGTCATAAAGAGAAAAGAGAAGAAAGTCATTGGCACAAAACAGGACAGAAATAAACAGCACTAGTGGTGCAGTGGTAACTGAGGCCAAAGGCCTTAGTGAACAGGTGGTGTTTGAGTTTTTTGAAGCTGTCCAGAGAGAGAGTTCCAGAAGGTGGGGGCTGCGACACAAAAGGCTTTGTCTCCAAAGGTTCGTAGTTTGGTGTTGGGGATGGAGAGCAAACCTGTGTCTGAGCGGAGTGTAGGGGTGGAGGAGGTCAGTTAGATATGCTGGGGCTAGGACATGGAGTTCATGCGCGCCAGTGGAGATGAATGAGGGTCAGAGTGATGTGCTGTCATATGGGCATCAGTCCCTATATGGAATATGTGTGGTAGAAAGATCTCTTCACTCTGAGAATGAGGGTTACATATGTAACCTTCTGCTCCTCATGGCTTAGCTTGACTCAATTTACCCCAACCCTATAGGGAAGCAGCAGAAAAAGCAGCATGTATTTAATTATCCAAGGCCAGAGGTGCACCACTAAATTATAACAGTTTGGGCTTTGTTTTCTATTTCAAGGGTTGGAAGAGGGTTTAATTTAAAACCCCAAACAAAATCTAACTAACTGTTCCAGATTTCAACAATTAACTCTACCAGAACTAAATAAATCCCAGCTTTGTATTAAACTGGAATTATCCTGTAAAGAACCGTTTGTTTATATTTAGGTTATGTTTTTCTTTTTTGGAATTGCAACTGCTAAAGTAATACAAAATAATGAAATTTGACACCGCTGTTACCACCAGGGCTAGCATGTACCTCCTGTCTGAAGAAAGTAAGCTTATAGAGAAGTCAAAAAGTTCCCCTAGACATATTGCTTGTTGTGTACGGTACTTCTGTACTTTTTCCTTTCTAGTTATTAATTAAATGGAATTTACCCATGGTCCATAAAGAACAGGTAAGGATACATATGTTCTTGTGAAGGGGAGACGAAAAGGTTTGCTAAACTTTGACTCCTTCTTTAGCTTTTGTGTCAAGTTCTGTTCCTACACCGACAGTGTTATGTCAGCGTTTGGTCATTTGGTGCCTGTGTGTGTGTGTGCTTGTCATTTTCTACACTACCACGCATCTAGTCATGGACCGCATGTCTTTCTATGGATGTTTAGGACACTAACACTATATTCAGTTTATCAAGATATTATGCTTCAGGTCCCAAAATGAAAAGTCATAAATCAAATAGTATTTTCATGTGTCTTTAACATGTCATAATGTTAAAGACTGATAATATCTGCAACAGAGAGTGAACATTCATTTAGTTCACAATGATTAGAGGAAAATATCAACGTGCAATTGCTACAATATCTTTTGAGATTCAAAGATACTGTTGCACAAAGCATCATTAGAAAAAGCATTGTTGATCCAGTGTTGTCGAAGTCACTGAAAGATAGTAATTAAAAAACATTATTAGTTTTCTAAAGGAAAACTGTACAATATAGCCCAAATTATTACCACAGTGGTATGATAAGAGTTGTCTTGCATTGGCTGATCCCTGCAGGATATTGGCCAGTTGAGAGTAAAAATTAGTCAAGTCTTATCTCACAGTTTTGATAGTGGACTAATGACAACTAATGATCCGGTTTCTTGACTCATTAAAGCAACATTAGCTGCTTAATAGTTTTGGGTTCAGAGCTGGTAATGTGATACCATAAGCTTGGATCAATGATATGATGGGCTTAACATTACCTTCATTTTCAGTTTAACTGAAATTTTCCAATTTAATTAACTTTTATTGTTGAGCTGAGAAATTTACCACAAAACTTTCACTGACTTAATGTTTAAGTTATAATATAAATTTTGGCTTGTTTGACTTGGAACATACACTTTCTTCAATCAGGGCGTCAAAATAAAATAATAGGACTGCTTGGTTCATGATCGGTGAGTGTGCAGTGTGCTTTTCTGTCCCCAGAAGTAGCTGCAGAGTGAGCGCTCTGCTTTCGTTCTGCTCTCTGAGGTCAAATTCCACCTCATCAAGTCATCATGCGCTAGATACAGGCAGCTGTGGACTTCTGAACCAGATCCCAAGTCCGAGAGAGCAACATAATAAGGTGTCTCTGATTTGATATCTCGTGTCAACAAAAAATGTTGTTACACAGTTCCGATCTTTTATTAGCCTGGAGACTTAAGCTGACTTCTTTAGCATGTTCCATGAACATTGCTGTGATTCGGAACATCTCACCAAAACCTTTTCAAAAATCTGGTAGTTCAATAATAGCATTGATCAGATGAAAAGTCATATTCACATTTAGCAGCCAAATCTGATTCAACTGATACAATTCCTAATCAGGAACAGCTCTAAAAAATATAGCCATATTGAATGGTTGAATATTTGTGCACATTCATTGGTTTCTAAGCAATAGAAGCGTATGTAGATTCTGAACAAAAGCTCTGTTTCCATGTGGGTGGGTTAGTGATTCTAAATAGAAGCTCCCACATACTGAAGCACAAATGTACTGAATCCAAGGTCAATATTGAACAAGGAATGACTTGCAAACTATGAAAGCAGAACTTGAGGTTTATGTCAAAAATGTATTTCAATCCTCCCGTTATTGCAGGATTACGACTGGAATGTTATCTTAATCAGAATGTTGACCTTCTCTTTGAAATTAGATTCACCACCAGATGAAATGATCAAGACATGTGTCCTAATACAACTGGATGCTTGGTTGTGTAGAAAATGTGACCATTTTACTCTATCCATCCACACAGTGGCTCAAAACAATGTACACATACAGACATATACAAATATACATATCCTTAAGCTGTACTGTATAACCTCTTCACCCTGTTTTTCTAGATTTGGTGACAAAACAAGAAAGGAACTATAATAAATATATATATATATTGTTTTTAAAAGTCAAGAGTAGTATATCTGCTTAGTTTTATATATATATATATATATATATACACATATATATATCTACAGTTATTATTTTTGACTTCTTGGTATTATATAACTAATTATTATATCCAGAGATGTATGTATATGCTAATAAAGTGTCTTTATGTAAAAACAACTACTTTTGCAGAAAGTCTTCATTGTTTCCATTTATTTTTATTTGACATACAAAGACATCCATACATATTGTAGAGCAGTGATTCTCAATGACTGGGCCAGAACACAGTACCAGTCTGCAGTGTTGGACAGATCATGGGTTATTGTTTGTGTTAAAGTCACAGTTTGGTTTTACTATTGCATCGATTTTTCCACTTTACTATACAGAATGATGAATGTGGAGAGACGGTTTTCACACTCGTCTGTGTGGTCATTGGAAAAAAGGGGGGGAAATCACAGAATACTATCAGGTCTACAATGTGGCTGGAATCACAAGTTGCTGTGCATGAAGAGCTGTAGAAGGACAGTGGGTGAACGACAGAATGAAAAGAGAGAAAATATCTCAAAATCACACATCCTTGAAATGTATCAAGAAAAGGTATGATTGTAGATACAGATAGTAAACATGATGTTTAAATTTCATTTTATCGTATTCTGGCGCCATTATCTTTCCTACAAAACATATTTTCTAATACAATTTACCTTTAATAAACATAATAATGAGACATGGCTGTTATCTAGTTACAGTTTCTGCTGCAGTGGAATCTTTTCCATGATGAAAAAAAAAATATGGGGTAGCTATAGATATTTTTAATGAAAACTGTCAAATAATTAAACATTTTGTATGATATTTAGCACCGGCCAACTAGCTAGAACAAATAAGGTGTTGTCCAGGTGAGGGTTCTAGTGCTTTATATCATTTGCGAAAATGTGGTCAGTTCAGGACCCGACTGCTGCAATGTATGATGATCCCGCTCACTGCCCCACAGAAACACACTTTGCTTATGGTGCACACACACAGTTCTGGCCCATCAATAACATCACTTGCTGTTGTATGGTAAGCGGATTGGGTATTGTTTATTTTTCATTCAATTATAGCAGTAGTATATGTGAAGTCCCCTGCATGTGTGTGCTCTGTGTGCAGTGAATAGATTCACTTCTAAGTTGCTGCCAGGGGAAAGGGAGCCCTATTATTTATTAGCAGGGATGGCAACGAATCAAACAAATTTGTATATGAGCAACCCATGCATTACTCTCTCTCTCTCTCTCACACACAGCCACACACACACACACACACACACACACACACACACACACACACACACACACACACACACACACACACACCAAGCTATTTAGTCATCACTCTTGCTCTCTGCTCCTCTCTCTCTCTAACACACACACGCACACACACACACACACACACACACACACACAGTAGAGGGGGTGGCAGGCTCATTGAGGTGTCACTGTCAGCACTACAGAATATACAAACTCTCACTTTCTCTCTCTCACATACACACATACAGTACAAAGTACTTGTTGGTTCACTCTGCAATGCAGCAGTATCGGGCTGCTGGTGTCTCTGTCAGTGCGCCAGTATACCCAGTGCCTCTGTGACTGCTGTGCTGGGGGAGTTCTGGTCTGTCTCGCTCTGTTCCTTTGTTTGAATAGATTCTCCTGCTTTCACATGTCTAAACCCATAGTTTCTAAAGCAGTGTCTCAACCAGAGGTGCCTAGGAGTTTAGGAACCTCTAGGGACTAAAAGATATAGTCCACTGTATAGTGAGTTTGCCATTTTGTAGAGCATCACAGCAAAATAAATGTTTAAAATTTATTGTGGGATTTTCCACCAGCCGACATTGTTGTTGTTTGTCATAATCCGGTGACAAAGACGTAATTGTGCAGAGAAAATGCGCAAAGTAGAGTTTGAAAGTGTTTTTTTCTTTCCCAGATGAGCTCATATAGTCCCCTATATGGAAGTCTCTCTATAGTGGGTGATTTCAGACACAGCCACGGAGAAGATCCAGATTGTGCTGCTGTTGATTGCAATTTACTGCTTTGAAAATGGGATTATTGAGTCAACGCAGTAGACGAGCACTAGTAACAAAGCATAATCAAGCATATTGAAAATGCCAGAAATTTTGGACTACAGAGCTATTTGCCCAACTCGAGGGTTCCTGTACTTTTATACGTACTCTCCTCCGGATGTGTTATGGGCTAAAAAAAAAGACCCTAGTCACTGCGGTGGTACGAACCACTGACGGCTACAACGGGCAGTTCATAATTCCCGATAAAAAGTGGTTTTGGTCACGAGCTCCATTTTAAAAGCCGGTTCAAGAAGAGAATGTTGTGCCTCGCCATTCTGTATAAATGGTACAAATACAGAATTAGGAGGCTGGGGCCGCATTATTGTTTTGACAATAAGCTGGTAGCATGTTGCTAAGACATTTATGCCACGAGGACCCTGGTGACCTTGTATCGCACACACCATGCAGTGTTTTCTGACACGGAGCTAAAACACTCGAAAAGAGATTTTAAAATACCATTTAAAAATAAAAACAGAAAAAGTCAATGGCAGTTGAGAGGCATTCCATATGAATAGTGGCCTGTGGCAGTGACTCGTGAAATAGGGAATTTGCCTAAAACTTTTGCATACAACTGTATCTTGCACACATTAGTCTCTCGCATCGCATAAATAAGAGGGCAGAGTTAAGCTTGTAAGGCTGAGTGGTTCTCACAAGGATGACAGCGACGCTTGAGGTGGTTCTCTCACACACACACACACACACACACAGAGACACACACACACACACAACGTTCTGCCTCAATGGTTCTGCTTGCTCTTACGTAATCGCATGCTCATATGTGAACAACTGCTGGCTAACATAACAAGGAATACACAATTTACCCAATACAGACTTGACAATAGCCACACCATTGTTTTGAGCCCCTCTTTTGACAAGGATGGAGTCACTGTGGCTCCCACACCTGAACAAAAAATTTATAAAACAGCACAGACATATTGTCTCCCGCTAAGATTCTTATATGCAAACCTGTGGTCATTTGTGCGTGAGAGCAGCGGGATCTCTCTTCACCCCATGGCTCCTCTTCCTCATCACCTGTGGAGCCATAGAGGGCCGGCTGCATCGCTGGGACGAAGAAAACAAGTCCCGGAGGAAGTTGCAGGACACCCACTAAGGAAGGAAGTGACAAAGAGAGCCAGCAGAAGCACCAATGAAAAACTGGAGTAGATTACATCAACCTCATAGAGAGGGCGAAAGATGCTGTAAACAAGACCTTCCAGTAAAGAATGAGACAATTTTCACATCTAACACAGGGCCTCATATTTTGTTCATAATCAGTTTAAAAGCTCCATATAAAACCTCAATCAGAATACACCAGCAAATCAGGTGAATTTTGTATCCGTTTTTAAAAGGGTATAGTTTAAACTTTTTCATAAACCTATCAAAGGGAAAACTCCACCATGTAAACAACTTCACCTGTTCACTTCCTACCTGTGTCCTTTCTGTGTACACTCCATCTTCATGTTAATGTGTGGGTACTTACGTTTCTATGTGCATGAAGTATTCATCACTCTTGACAATTGCTCTGATTAAATGCTTTGGCTCATATGAACACCTGACTGTAGGCCTGGACTGGAAATACCGACATTTTTGCAAAAGGCAGATGGGACGGTAAAAAAAAAATATATATATATAAACTCTGACCTGCCGCGGGCAGTTTGACACTGGGAGAGACCATCTGACTGGGGGTTACACGGTCCCAAATAAGTTACCTATACTGTGAGGCAGGTGCAGTGTGCACTGGATATGTAATGCCTTGAAATGATGTGATGCTGACAGAAATCAGACCAGAAAATGCTTTCAATCTGGAGGGTATGGACAAGAATACTTTCTTATTGGTTATTCAGATTTTTGGGACAGATAAAGACAGTATAAAAACACAGACGGTTTTTCCACTTTCTTGGCTCCAGTTCCTCTAACATCTTTCAAACAACCAAATGGGCAAACTACATCACAACAGGTTAGGTCTCAACGTACCTTCAGTTCCTTGGTTTATTTCCTGGGGCTTCTTCTTTTTACCCTCTTCTTTCCTGTTTTGTAGAAAGAACTGTCATAACCGATGAAAAGGTTACGTAGCACTGAGAGATGATCTTGGACCTAAACAATAAGACACTCTTCTTTTCTCTCTCTTTCAACCCTTTAAGAATCCCTCTGTCCTTAAATGTTGGAGATAAAGACACAAGAAGCAGAATTAATGCTGTTGTATTCACAAATTTCCTTCATTAAAGCACCATCATCATTCAACTGCTAACATACACCAATAAATGACAAACATTAAATGTGTTTCCAGCTCGCCAATGCATATGTAAACCAAGCCCCTCATCTGAGCGCCACTTTGTTTACTCAAAGCCAAGACAGATGAGCAAACACTCCTCCTGCTCCTCTGCCACCGTTGGCGAAACAACAGCCCCCCCTTACTGCGAGTGCTGTTCATTTGCATTGGACACATGGTGGAAATGAGACTCCCACAGTGATGGATGGGCTCAGTCTCCCTGCTATTTAAACAGAGTGACTGAAGACCCGTGGATACACATTCCCTGCACCACACTTTCTCAGTCTCTCCAGCCACCATATACCTTCACAATCCATCTCATGCTAATAGGCTGTTTTCAAGCTAATAGGCTCAGGTAATACATCTGGCACAAAAACCATTGGCCATTGGCCACCAGAGTGAGAGAGACTTTATCAAGCCATTTCCTCTTATAGTAAATATTACAGGGGAAAGATAAATGAATAAAAAACACACTACTTACTGAGGAGGGTCGGCCTGTTTAGTCCCATAGCTGCATGGAACAATCACTATAGGGGGTTGTTGATGGGATTAGAGAGTGGGAATGGAATGCACTGTTGAGGTGTGCCTCAGTAGCAGGTTATATATATATTTTGTAATACATAATTTATATATATAATCATACATAATAATGTAACAGGCATTACAGTCAGCAGTCTGTAAAGCCTGGTACTGATGGCAGAGCCATGCTACAATAACTAAAAGAACATTACATTTTAATTAGATTTGAATTTATTTATCACATCTTGTAGCATTAGAAATGTTAATGGTTATTAATCAGTTTCTGTGAGCTCAGTTTTACCTAATTAGTTACTGAAGGCATTATTTTACTTTCCTGCCTTTATGTTCTTTTCATTTTATCATTTACAGTGAAACACTAGATTAAATAACAAACTAAATAATTACCACACCGCTATGTTTCTAATTTGCAATGATTTTTCTATATATATATATATATATATATATATATATCACTGCTGGTAATTGGTTTAATCTGATGAATTTATAAAGATGTACAACAAATATTTATTGTGTAATGCAATTATCATGGTTAGTGACAGCTGCTCTGGGATTGTTGAAGCGCTTGTATTCTGTTCTTTCCTTTCAAAATGTATCATTCACTTTATATTTTCATGGAGCACGCAGACGCCTCATATATGTGGACAATCATTTATGCATAACTGTGAGATTGGAAATCAGACAAGTGTATTGTCTGTTATTTGTCCCTAAATGAAACCCAGTTGTGTTTCGGGCAGAGATGTATTTTCTGTCCAACATCTGGTCACCTAAATTGAGCAGTTATTTCACACATCATTTAGAGTGAGTAACTTCAGCAGCGGAGGTTCTGGCAGTGAGAGTAAAGGGCTGTATACACCTCAGTGATTCACTGAGTGATTATATTGTCAGAGTGTGTGCTGACCACAGGCCTTACAACCTGGCACGCTAACACTTATTTGTTCCTAGTGGCTGTGAATTACATTGTGTCAGTGCAGACAAACACATTACAAGATAAACAGCATCACAAACATTAGCTGTTGACAATGTGATGGTCTGGTACTGGACACCAGTGTGGCTGCAGGCCAAATGAATAAATACCTCTGTACTGAGCTGTGAGAGAATGTACTAACCCACACGACTCAATGGAAGTGCTCATGCGTTTAAAGACATTTATTAATCACGTCTGTGTATCTACTTGATGACAAAGTTATTAATCACCCCTATAATAAGAGTCTGTTCCTGTGACACTGTAGTTCTATTGTTATAGGCTGAAAACAATGGTGCACCACACATGGCAAGAGCAGCACACATACACTAGGTTACAGCTATACACAAGACTCATCCTGTGTGTTGTCGGTGAGCTGCAGGCTGAGGCAGAGCAGCAGGGAGAGTGAGAGGTCGATAAAAATGTTGTTATTAACTCTGCATCACTGCATGAGATAAGATACAATGTCACAAACATATGTTATTAAATACAAACTCATTCAAAGACTTTCCAAGGTTATAGATTAAGGATGTGTACACACAGGAGTGAGAATACAGGTGGATCGATGTGTGACTATAATAGTTATTGGTAGAAGGTGGAGTAGGTAAAGAGTCGTGGGTAGGTGTAGTAGGTGGACTGGTAATTATTGTATTTGCTCAAATGACCTTAACAGAATCAACAGTTATTGTTCGCATAGCACTGTTAACACAAATCATCAGAAAAAAATGCCATTTTTTCTGACAACAGCTGTGTCCCACTTCAGTTCGGTTGAATTAGAAGTAGGTAAAGAGTTCAGTTCGGTTGAATTGAAGTGGCATATTCAAGCATCGGACGTCTCATCGCTTGCCATTGCTGTTACCTCTTTAAAAAGGATGCATTTGTCAGCCGCACCTATGAAAATGGGACGGCCCAGTTGTAACGCTGTGGTCTTCGGTCTTCAAATACAGCCTCTGAGGGATGAACCACCAAATTTAGACACACCTATTGTGTTCATTATATCCACATTTTTCTTAAGTACATGTGATTTTATCAAATTGTTTCTGTTACTATAGTTTTATGTAGCAAGATGAAGATGAGCACCACATCCTCAGTCCTGGCTACAAAGCCCTGATTGTTGAGTTAGCTCTCAAAAAGTATTCTCATCACACCTCTGGAACAGCTCAAAATACATATACACATACTCATGACAAAAGAAAGGGCTTTAAATCGATGAATACATTTTTGTGCATGACACAAATATTGGAAATTTACTTTTAATATTGTATCTAACGTTAATGCTTAAAAATGTGCAGCCTGAAAAAGCTTTACAGTGTTTGTACCAAGTGAGCAACTTTAATTAAAATATACTGGCTGACATTTTGGATCATGGTATCAAGGTCTCTTAATTATTGTTTATTGGTATTCCCATTAGTTGTTGCCTTGACAACTACTCTTCCCAGTGCATATTCAAAGAAAATAAAAAATAGCTAACAATGTTTGGACTCTCAGTATATACTGCAAACATACATCATCATTTCAGTCAACAATGGAATGACTGCACATAAAACACAGGAAAAAAATATAACAATGTATTACCATCTTTGCAGTTATCAGGGTGAGACAATATGTCTCCTTTTACCTGTACGATGCCATATTTGGAGGCACTGGAACCATCTAAAGCACAATAAGAGATGGAATTCCATCAGAGCTTGAGTGTGATGTTGGTGTATAACTATATTGTAGTGGCAACAACTGCTCAAGGGTACTGCCACCACAGCAAGTAATTCTGGGATGTGATGATAAACCCTACCGTTTGCAGTGGGTGGAGAGGCCGTTCAGCACCTCACTGTGACTCACTATGTTACAAGGTTAGGCTTTTGCAGACTAATGACAAAGGCAGATAGGTGCTGTGAAGAAATTGTATGTGAACATCAAGGCTTACACATGCTCCAGTAAGCAGGTACAAAATTACAACTCAAAAATACTGTAAGAAACAGGAAGTAACAGGAGCGCAAGTAAACTAAAAGAATTGAAACTGAAGCACAAGGTCAAACTGAGGAGATGAACATATAAACTGACAGAGAAGACTGGGAGCAATACAGCTACATTTCTGGCTGAGGAGCAGTGTCATATCAATATGAACGCTCCCAATGCGAGCCATGTGGGAGGCGTATCAGAACATTAAGGGATGATCTTCACTCCAGTCTTTAGTTTCATCAGGCAGGCTGGATGGTGCCTCTCTGCAGACATTCTTCTAAGAGGCAGTAGCTATAATAAACAGTTGTCCACTCACAGTTGATAGCCTGAGTGACCCGGATAGTCCTGAACCATTAGCGCCCAATCACTTACCATGAAATTGGTTGCAGCCTTACCACCTCCTGCAGGTTCATGAAAGAGGACATGTATGCTTGTACCAGGTGTTAGGTTCAGCATCTTGCAGAACAATTCTGGAGTCACAGGAAAAGGGAATCTCTATCGAGCATCGGCACCAGGCAAGTAAAGGAACCTGAAGGTTGCAACACAGTCATGAGGATAGAGGCTCTTCCATGAACTGGTTGGAAACTGGCCACTATATATAGAGACTGGCCACTAAATATAGAGACTGACAAAGATCTTGATATAGAGACTTGAGAGGAGGGTACAGATTTTTCTCGGACACCAGAAGATGATTGGATAGCATTCAGAAGCTAATTCTGCTCCTACAGACTCTGTTCTCTCCAAAACAGACCATTTACAGTATGGAGAGTTTCAGACATTTTATTGGCTTGTGTAATTGAGTGCACTTAAAGTATTTAATAAGCGTCGAGAGCAAAAGTCATTTTGAGTTTTAAAATAATTCATGCTTTTTGTCCCATATTGTCCTTGAAACCATTTATTATTTGTGTAGTGTCAATTTCCTTTATATTAGCCCAGCAATTATAATCTTAAAAGTTGTTTTTTATTTAGTAATTTTCAGTACTGTTTTTCATCAAATAAGAACCGGTTGGTCTCTTAAGCTGGTTTTTGTCTGGAATAAAAGTAAGAGTGGATAATGTCCATGTGCATTCCAGTTAAGCATGCATTTAAAATCAATTTAACAATATCGTCATGCTATTTTAACACCATATGTTGTTCTTTATTACTCTAGAGCTATAATTAACACAATAGTGACATTTCATTTAATAATTATTAGTATTTTCTAATGAATTACTAAACTTTTATAGAGTCCTGTTACCTTCTGCAGTTGACGAAAGGTCAATTTTTTCTCATGTTAGACAATTGGGGTTTCCCACAATTCCAGAATGACATATCTACTTCACATTTTAGCTTTTCTTCTTTTCTTGTAGATTTCTCAACTCTTGACTGAGCCAAGGACATTTTTTAAAAGGCCTAGAGCTTGTTGCATGAAATCTTGGACTTTAATGAGGACTGTGCAGTCAGATCTGGTTAAATATAAAAAAATTAATTCAAATATATTTAGATGTTTTTTTTTTCTTTTATTATTAACTCACTGTTGTCTGTCCTTGCAGTCGTTTTTTGTTTGTTTGATGTTTGTTTGTTTCTTTTTTTTTCTCTTTCTGTTATGTCTCGTGCTCTGTTGTATAGCTGCTCTTGGTGTATTAGTCTGTACAAATGTTAATAATAATAAGTGCAATTATTTTGTTGAAAAAAGATATAAACAATAAATAAATAAATGTTCTGATCAATATTTGTATCTACAAATACAAAAGACCTGCAAAACATAGGTTAGAGTGAAATGATACATTCTGAACAGTTGTATTCCTTCTATTTTTCAGCTCGGTAAGAACTGTGGTTTGGACTTAGAGGGACTAAATACTCCCCGTGCATCTGATGTCAGTGCTCCTGTGATCCAGCTCCAGCACCAATCGAGTGAACAAAACTGTGCAGCCATACCGAACCCCAGCATTTATTTCTGTCAAGCAGTGGCAGTTGATTTGTATTATGCATAATTTTAATTAATCCAGCCACATAAATGTGTTGTTGTTCATATTAATGCAAATCTCTTTTTTAATGTTTTATTTATATGGGCATCTCATGTATTAGAATGAGGCTTACGACTGCAGGCTGAAGCAATTAAAATGAAAACAATTCAGAATGCAGGGCTTTCCTTAATGGACGTCTTTACAGGATGTCCACCTCAACAGGTCTGTGTTTTGGATGATGGCTCCAGAATTTGACAACAAGGGGGACATTTTGACTCATAGCTGATTTCTGGGGGGGGGGTGGGGTCTACTGGAGTATGTAGAGAATGAGGGGGAGGCATTTGCTAGCAAGAGGGTGCTGTGCTTGGGCCTAGGTGCTAAATATCATTTTAGGATATGGTAATTAAGTTGTGGAATTAAATCTCTTCATCCCTTTAACAATTGTTCATATAAACTGAACACTTTTAAAGTAGTGCATTGCTTGTTTATTGATTTCAAATAGAGCTTTGGAGTATATTTATCAAGTTTTACTTTAAGATGCTGACAACTTACAACAATGGACAAATATTTCTAGAAAACAGGGGATATCTATGTGACTGAAGAAGTAAAACCCCTCATGTGAAGAAATAAAGTTCTTTATTCATTAAACAATTCAATCCTCCAACAGCCTCGTAGACTGCGACAGCCATTGCCTAGTACTAACATTTAAAGATACATTCTTCTGATGTTTTCGCATCACCTCGCATTGAATCAAGGGATATGTTGGGCCAGGAAGGATCCAGCCAGTGGAGCCTCTGTTGCTCGTGGGTGGAAGGACACATTTGTCGGCCGCATTTGGAGAAGCCTTCGAATTGGGAATGTGACACGCAGCATCTATTGCACTTCTGTTCGTCCTGGGAGAGGGATACCTCACATGTGGCTCTCTCTGAAGTTTCTACGTTCTTTTCCCCTGTAAAAAGTTTTTTTACTCTTGTTGATGTTTAAGGACAGAGGATGTCACACCTTGTTAAAGCCCTATGAGAAAAATTGTGATTTGTGAAAAATAAAATCTGATTGATTGATTCACTTCCAAATCAAAAAAAATTGGACGTGAAAGTATGATATGGCTGATTACATCTCTAATAAAGTACAACAGTTAGCAACTAGGGCTAATTGTCATGTTGTAGGTGCATCAACTGAAAACTGACGTTTCAACCAACAGCCCCTAACAAAAAACACTGGACTCCATGGTGGGAGATCCCATTCCACAGGAGAGAAATTGAGTCATTGCTCTAGACGTGAGGCCCATTAATATCTTGGAAGGGTAAGGACTGAAACAATTGATTAAAACTCTGGAACCAGGCTACACTAGACCAAGCAAGAGGCTATCTCTCATGCACTGACAGCGAGGCACACTGACATATGGGACAGAAATATGCAGACTTATCAAGCAAGCAAGTGCTAGGCTCTCTGTTTCACAATAGACATGTGGTCCACTCAACAAATGGAGGCCTACATGACAGTGATGGCTCATTGGATAAACAGCCACTGAGAAATGGAAAGCCTTGTACTGAAGACTAAATCAGTGGATTAGACCGTGGTGGTCTTAAAACGGGGCCCCCTCCAATATCCTAAGAAAAAAAAGGCTGTTTAACATGTTAAACATATCTTAATAAGATAATAATAGTTTACTTGTACATCGCGCCTGGTAGACTGTAAGTGCCTGCGAGCATTCAATAGAAATTGTTTTCAAATTGTATTTGGTGGATTTCTGTCTAAATTCATATACTTGGTGTTGGGCGCCGGCCAAAAGAAAGTGAATGTCAGTTCTTTAACTTTTGGCAACCACGGGACCTGAGGCTGCTCTTTAATTGGTTGTTCGAACCTCAACGTCATCACTGAGTTACTTCCGCTGTGAGCTGACCGGCAAGGATAATCGAAACATTTCTACTAACTCCATTCCAAAGTGCTGATATTCAAAACACTTTTACATATTCGTTTGTATACGTTTGGGAATGAATGACATCACAGCTAACTTCCCACAAGCCCACTTTTGCTTCGTGTAATGAGCATGCGGCAGAAAAAACTGTTATATAATGATTTCTCTATGTTTGGTTAGCACTGCTAGTTCTAATTACAAGTTTTCAGCTAAATTTAGCTTCACTGCACCACATCAGATTCAAAGACGTCTGCCCCAATACTACTTGGACCACAATGCAAAAGAGCTTACAGAGCATGCTGTCAATTTTCTCCTCTGGTATTGACTGATTTTAATCAGAGTTTTATTAAAACTGGAGGGAAAAATATCAATAAAAACAAATATGTCTGCAGTAGTGTGGACAAGGCTTAAATACACAAAGCAAACTAGACACGTGAAACTACTATGTCGAGGCAGGTGTCTCAACCATCATGCCTCAAATAGACTGATACCTACCTTTCTCACTGTACAAGATATATTATAAAAGATATTACATTGATATATATAATCTTTATATATATATATATACAGTATATATATATATATATATATCACATATAAAAAATGTCAGTTCTTGACTTTTTTTTTACAATACATATTACTTTTTTCTTTCACACAACTGTTTAGCATTAGACAAATGAAAACCTTGAACTTATGACATCTATGCTTGTGATAGTTATATTTTTGGCTGTTTGTTAGCTGTTTTTTTTTTATGTTATTTGAAAGAGACAGTTTATTCTATTTTTCAGTGTAAAATTCCATGTAGTAAAATGATATTGCGATCAAGGTCACCAAGGGTTTGCTCTCTTGAGTTTGTCTGACATGTGCAGTACGTGATGACAGTGAGGCCTGTGCTGAATTCCAAACTCAATATTAGAAGCTTGCAAATGAGACCAATCTAACAGAATTGGATAGTAAATCCCAGCGCTGAAGTTAGCATAACTTAGCTGCTGTAATGTAATTTCCCATTTGGCTTTTAATGTGTGTCATTCTCTGCTCAGCAGGGGCTCTTGTGGTCGCAGACATTACACACTAGTAGCTGCAAATGTCTACAGTTCAATATTAATAACTACATTTGTGTTATATATTGTGCTGTGGAGATGTGATGTGCTGGGATGTCACCTTGGCAGAGGTGTCTTGTTCACGCCTTAACAATGAAGTGTTGGAGGGGGTGGGGGGGGGGGGGTAACACTGAAGGTGAGATGGTGGAGGAGAAACCAGGAACAGGTGGCAGCTCGTGTAATGTAGAAGAAGCAGGTGCTCAGAAAAATATTATACAGGTTGCGTTTACATGGTTGTGTTCAGGTACCAGATGATCAAGAAAATCCTGTTTGAATAATGGATCCATGTTTAACAGATTGCCATAACTCTCCACAGAGGTTTTGAAATACTATGATTAAGGAATTTTACAACTTATTTGACAAATGAAAATCTGTACTTTACTGCAGGAAAGTGTATTGAAGCAGAAAACTCTTTTGACTTATAGTTCGGTTTTCTCTGGCTTCATCCATAGGACAACATTTTTGTGTGAAAGCAACATTTTCAAAGTAAAACAATCTCTGTCCAAAAACAGTGAAGGCTACTTCATAACCGAAAAGACCCAATGAGCAAGTGGTTGTGAGTTTCCACGTCATTGTTGCCATTCATCTCAGTTTCTGCCCGTCCAGACTGAAATGCAGAGTTTTAAAGCTAAAATTTTGAGTCTAAAACTCGGGAGTATCCTTGCTTTCCTTTCGGCTTATTTCAACACAAATAGTATGGTGGCAATCTTATTACAATTCTACTGTGCATTAATCCATGCTTCATTTAAAATAATCAATCACAGAGAAACAAACTAGCTTAAAATTAGCTCCTTTGTTTTTTGATAAAATGGGTGGAGTGAAATATCTATTTCTAACTGTGATTATCATCTCTATAGGATCATCTTGTGTTTCCCTTCGCTCTGCATCTTTTGCTCTCATTGGCTATGACCAGTCACTGCACTCATTGCTAGTCACAACATGGCTTTGACTGCGATAGGTATTAGATATTTAGCCTGCTAGATATCTGTTGTCTGCATCTGTGATGCACCGGCGACTCCCAGAATTGAATCTTTAAACAGTTCACAAACAGTGACCAAGCGTTGATGCGCTGATCAGCAGCAATCAAACGCTTATATGGGACTTATCTTGTAATCTTCAATAAGTGTTGGCGAGTGGAAAATCAAGGTAAAAACGTGTAGTATGAACGATTTTATATGACGTTAAGCTTAACATCTGGAGACATTTATATTATCTCCTGTTGTCTGTTTTTATCTAATTAAAAGTTGAACCACTGTAGGTTTAATTTCCTGTGTGAAGATACAATATACAATGGCAGAGAAAATAAAAAATAACAACTAAGCTGAAGAGAAAGCCCTACCTGGCCTGATCCCGGTTCAGAGTGAAGTCAGAGAAATGCCTGTGTAAATGTCACGAGAACCATCTGGTGTATCCTATTAACAACATCACACAATATCACGCAACACAACTCCCACCTACGTGCCATTCGTTCATGTAGAAAGGGAAACCACACTGTAAGATCAGGCAGTTTGTCTGCTTTATTATAGACACAGGCACAAAGCGCTTCATGAATTGTCGCTGTGAACATCTGCTCAGTCAGGCAACATTTAAGCTTTGCAGGGATGTTTTTTCTTTAATGTGATTTAATTCTAATAGCAACAGTTCAACATGCGCTAGCAGCACTGATTCACACCAGCATTGAGTTGCACTCTTGTGTCATACAGTGTGGGAGCACAATATATCTACAGTAAATCATTTTTCATGTTTCTAAAGGACACATGAAGATTTATTTATTTTGCTTTGGCCATGAGAACCCAGGGCCTCTGGGGAATACACCCATATGTCTTTTTCGGCTGGAATCCACCTTAAGGCTCAGCCTGGCCGCTTGCCTGTTGGTTTCCATGGCAATCCCATCCCCCCATCCCTTCTTAACACAAAGTGGAAGTGAGGGTCAGTCTGTTTTTTTACTTTTATTTTTATTTTATTTTGTTCTGTATTTTTTGTGCTTGAATTTCAAGATCTATGAAGCAAAGGATGCTCACAGTACTTTAAACATGAACTGGAACATCATTTAATTTCACAACCTTCTCCATTATTTTGTTTCCATTGGCCTGTTTATCCTTAGCCTGCTGTTACATTTATCAAACAGCAGGATTCAGCAAACACCAGAGGCAACCACACAAGTGTGAACGAGTCACCAATAACCTCTGCAGAGATTGACGAGGGACGGCTAGGGACTAGCTGGGGTTTGATTTGTCGTGTCTTGTCTTCTTCTTTCTTTCCCCCTCTGTAATTGCTTTCTTTTTCCACCTCTTTGCCTTTTTCTGAATCTCCAGCAGGACCTTTGTTCTCTCGCCCTGTGTGTCTTTCTGTAGCCTCAGGCCATCACTGCGAGGTGTTGAAAACAACAGGTGTCAACAGAGGCAACTGATGTCCAGACAGATTTCCACCAGCCAGATAAACGGCTCTCAGTGTTCGAGACAGCACACACACACACACACACACACACACACACACACACACACACACACACACACACACACACACACACACACACACACACACACACACACACACACACACACACACACACACACACACACACACACACACACACACACACACAGCTCTCATATTACATCTGAATTCTTTTAGAAAATCGTTTAAATCATGCAATTCTCCAGCAATTTATTTTTTCATCCATTACAGTGCTCAACAATTATTTTCTCTCTGACAGCTCCTTATCTGTTTTTGTAATGACATCAAAGGATTGATGGGCACCTTTAGAGATGATAAATTAAATTGCTATATAATTGAACTACATGAATTGTTGGTCCATGTTCCCCTCTCACAGTCCAAAGACATGCACGCTAAGTTGACTGGTGACCCTGAATCGCCTGTGCGTGTGAATGTGAGAGTGAATGGTTGTTTGTCTCTGTGAGTCAGACCTGTGGCTTTGGTCATAAGATGGGCGACATGAGTTAGTGGTTGTAATAAGTGTCACAAGCACCAGTGTCTATGTCGAAGAAAATGCAAAAATGAATCACTTCTAATGAGCATCATCACCACCAGCATTAAAATAAAACTATATAAGGTAAACATGGCTATATTCTCACTCTAACTCTGCAATTACAGCTGCAAAATAAAACATGTACACATTATTTACTATGAATTATTAATCTGTTGGCAGCAGTGAGCATCGCTTTCTTTATGTCTCTGTCTCTTTCACTCTTGAATTGGCAGTTAGTGCTTTTACGGGCACTATTAACAGTTTTAATTTGTGCCTCATGTCATATTGTCATATGCTATGTAAAACATATTTGCATATTGCACAGATCAAGTCTTTTCACCTCTGACCAAAGACTAAAATGAATTGCTCTTACTGGGATCATCATGACACGAACAGTAAAATGTATTCTGTATCATATGCAGTGTGAGCTCTAACACGAGGAATACTAATAGCTTTTTTGATATTTGAAAATAACACACAAAACGACATGCTTCAGGTTTCATGCTATCCTGCGTTACATATTGTGTATCACATTTCACAGTTTGAGAACATTTTAGCAACTAAGATGATAAGCCCCCCATTTCACTTAATGTACATATGTCAGCCCTGGTCTGAGCAGAATGACACATGGGGTAAATAAGTTTAGTATTTTAACAGGAGCCAGCTCCTGATGACCCCATGCTGAAAGCTAAAAGCTGCAAGGGATTGTGGGGGGGGAAATGAGAGGCAGGGATATGAAAAGGTTACCAGTGTAGTAACCAAGTGAAACAGCTTAGGCAGCATATCTGATGGTATCTTGTATGTAATGTTGTATGTATGAATGTGTGTGTGTGTGTGTCTGTGTGTATGTGTGTGTGTGTGTGTGTGTGTGTGTGTGTGTGTGTGTGTGTGTGTGTGTGTGTGTGTGTGTGTGTGTGTTTGTGTGTGTGTGTGGGTGTTTGTACAGCTTCTTTGTGAGGACCAGTTTGAGCATATATCCAACGGAGTGAGGACATTTTGGCCGGTCCTCACTTTGTGACCGCCCTTTAATGGACTTTTTGGGGGTTACGACTTGGTTTTAGGGTTAGGATTAGAATTAGGTTTAGGTTAGGTTAAGGGTTAGGGTTAGGCATTTAGTTTGGATGGTAAGGGTTAGGGTAAGGGGCTAGGGAATGCATTATGTCAATGAATGTCCTCACAAAGATAGCTGTACAAACTTGTGCACGCGCGTGTGTGTGTGTGTGTGTGTGTGTGTGTGTGTGTGTGTGTGTGCCCGTGTTCAAGAGTGGGGGGATCACAGTGTGATAGACTTGTAACTGATCTGATGTCATTCAGCCAATTAATGCGAAAGGCAAGTGACATTGTTGGCAGGGACCAATCCAGTGAGGCGGCCTGTTGACTGGTATTGATCCATGCTGACAATATGCAGCCTGTTGTCAGACTTTCAATTCAGTGGAAATTAGCTGAATGACACCTTGCTTTAAGCTCTAGAAATTGCTTTGGAGAGCAGGGGGTTTGGAAAAGAGACACGAGTAGTTCAGTCAGGCCGTCTGAGGCTCTCTCCTGGCCTCATGTTCCACAAGCTTCTGCTACTTGATGCAATCCCACATTCAGGTGAGGTGGGGGGTGGGCCAAGGCCATGTAGGGAGACTTCCAGTGCCTTGTTACGACACAAAACCCAGGAAGCTCAATCGAGTCACTCAAGCATGACGTTTCTGACTTAGAGGAACCATAACAAAACGCGCTAGTGTTTTTTTCCCAGAGTTTTTGGGTTGGTAGACATGCCAGATACCCACATTAACGTGTAGAAGCACTAACAAAGTGGAATTTGCATGCTATGTCCCCTTTAATTCATTTTGTGTATTTAACACTTAAATTGCTACTTGCATTTTATTTGTACCTAGTTAATATCACGTGGTAAGTATATTTGCTTATTTGAAGCTCATTTAGTTGTATTTTGTATTACTGGATTGACCAGACAGCATAAACATTACATTCCCTCTCTGTCTCATTCAGTTAGGTTGCCTTTGTAGTTTGTTGAGGTCAGCTCAGTCATTCACCTGTACTGCAGTTCACTTTACTCTATTCAGAGTTTACCTTGTATTGCCCTCTTTGTAGGTTATTATCTTTGCTTAGAATTTTTTTTAATTTGGGGGTAACTAAAAATCCAATTGGCTAATACATTTACAACACCCCTGTTGAGACAATTAACATGTTACATATTTCACAAGTGTCAGCCACTACAGATGACAAATACCCTTTTGGGTAATTGTGAAATTGTTTTAAAGGATGTAATTAAAGCACTTCGTCCCCATCAGACTTTGTTTAAATATGTCTGATGAGTCTGTTGTACTAAGAAAATACATGTACCTACAAGGTTTACTCAGTTTGATCAGCTATAAAGAATCTTGAGTCAACAGACCAAAGTGTTTAATTTGTTTTCCAGATGTTAGACAGCAAGCAATAAGACATGCAGAGCCAGGAGGAGTAATTGATTGAACTATCAATCTGAATACTATTAAGAGGAGGGTCTACAATGTCCAAGGGCCAAGCTGTCTATGGCATATGGATGGGAAACATAAATCGAGTATGTGTAAGTTATATAAGTAATACTGTTGGATCCTCTCTCTCTCTCTCTCTCTCTCTCTCTCTCTCTCTCACACACACACGCACACACACACACACACACACACACACACACACACACACACACACACACACACACACACACACACACACACACAGAGACTATTAAGAGCTGTTCTTCTTGTCTAAAAGGCGTATCTCTCTCTTTTCCTCTGTCTCTAGACAAAGGAGGAAGATAACATCAAGAGGACTTGCTGTAAATGCTTATGGTACAATTTTGTAGTCATTAAGAGTAAATCCTCTCAGGAGGATTGATGGATGGATCTCTGCTCGAACCACCAGCATGGAAATCCTACTCTACAGTAGTACTGTAGCTTGAATGGCTGGTGGTGTCATACATGCTTTAAATGCAGCAGCTGACCATTAAGGGTTTCGTATGTGAGAAGGTTTTTAGAATCTTTAACTCAAGATCCATTATCTGTATTTTTAGTTTCTGTCCATACTCCATACTCAGAATTGTGGCTCAACTGGAGTTATTGTGATATCCTAATAAGGAAATGCAAATAGTCCAGACAGGATGTGAAAAAGGTAGACATGGATTTTGTTTTTGTTGTGGTAGTTAAAGGATGTATCAGGATCAGAGATCAAGAGATTCCTCATGGTGGTGCAGGAGGCCAGGACAACGCTATCTTGACTAAATATATCATTAAATAATTTGTTAATTAGCTGAAACTTACAATGGAGGTCCATGAGGTCTTTATTTACTTGAGTTGTGCTTGAAGTGTCACTAACTACTCTGGCTTCACATGGCTTCATTGATAACTGGGGTTCATAACAATGAAATTTGATGAGTGTTTTCTAATAATATCAACTGAAGGATGTAAAAGCACAGAAGGTTTTGGAACTCTGTGAGTAACTTTGTTTACATGGAGGATTCATCAATAACTTTTTAAAACAAACAAACTAGCTGATAATAAAAATCAAACCAGCTATGAGTGGTTTCTTTAGTCTCTGTAATAGAATGCGATGGTCAATGCTATCAAATGCAGCTCTAAGATCACACATGACAAGATACTAGTCTTTTGTCCGAGGCGATTAAAGTGTCATTTGTAACTCTTTCTGTCCTCTGTGCTATGATTGAATCTAAATCCTGCCTGAAAATTCTCAAATAAGCTATTGTCATGTAGAAAACCACACAATGAATTGATGACTGCCTTTTCAAAGATCTTAAATAGAAAGGCAACATAAAAGTCTATAGTTGGCTAAAACACCTGGATCAAGAAGAGGCTTTTTAAGAAAAGGTTACAGCACTTTAAAGGATTACAGTAGATTTCTTGTTAAGAAAGATAGATTGATCATTGATTAGCAGCCTAGTTGGGATGGGGTCCAGCAGACACTTTGATAGATGAAGAAATCATTGGTGCAGGTCCATGGGAGAAAATAATTATCATGTAACAGCTGTCTCTTAGGTACATTTTTCAAATCACATTTTATACATTCATTATTTTCCTTGGCCTCTTGGTGGATAGCACCATACATTTGAACAGCCTGATTTTTTCCCAAAAGCCCTAAGCAAACACTGGCCACATTTTAAATCCTTCTTTTTCAGAACATATGGCATTAAGGTGGTATGTAATGCCAGAGGGTTATAAATTATTGTTTTACAAGTAAAATCGCACAGTATTAGGAACAGAATAGAGACATTGTCTGCAAGTGACAGGATATTTAGAAAAAAAAATGAAGAAATAAAATCAGTCTTTGTAATTTTCCTAGCTGTACATATTAGTGTAGGTGCATGTTCTTAAAAACATGACCCGTGACATCTCTTTACTACTCGTACAGTGGATGTATGAAGAGAAGACAAATTAAAGTAAAAACCACCACAAGCCTCCCAAACAGCTCCAGTGCTTCTTGCACCAGAATGGACAAATAGACAGCACTAGTATGGGACTGCACAGACTGAGCAACACCCACATTCACTCAGGTGTAATTTAATTTCAACTGTGCAATTCATCATTTCAGTGTCTGTGCAGATTCAATATCTCTGTGTGCAATTGGTAGACTCAGCTACTGAATCTGTTTACTGTACACAACGTATACACAATGTACATGTAGATACACAATATACACAATATACATGTATATACACAATATACACAATATACATGTATATTGTCTAATTTTATATTGACCTTGAGCTAACATTGTTGCTATTATTACCTCATGTCTATATTGTCCATTTCTCTATTTTTCCACTTGTTCATATTGTTCCCATTTTCATATATGTACAACATTTAAAATGAAATGTATACATGTATGTTTAGGTTGCATATTACCTATTTGTTACTTTCCATGTCCTTTCCTCCTGTAATACTGAAAATGTTTCCATTGTGTGACTAATAAATAATTATCTTATCTTATCTGATATGACTCCTCTACTCTCTGAAATTCTACCAGAAATGATCAATGTCCCTCATTTGATGTTTTTATTATGCCACATCCATTTTCTGGGCAAAAAGACAAGAAATTACAAGAAAAAAGTCACACAAACCAGTAACAATAACAGTATATACTGTGGTAATACAATATTGTAAGTATATATACTCCCACTTCCAATATAAATATGTTACCCACAAAGTATCACACACAATGGTCTATCAGAGGCCCTCGCTAATCTCAATGGTAAAAAATGGAATATACATAAATGACCCAGGAGGAAACCCCACCACCTGTATACCATTGGCATGTTATAGTGCTCTGCTCCCCTCCCTCAGGGATTCGTTAACACATTAATGCAGTGGTTTCTGCTGGTTTACACCAGCTAGGCCTGATTGATGAGGCTGGAATTAGCACCTTAACAGTAAAGCTGGGTTACGGGGGAAGGGAGCACACCCCTCCCCCTACCCTGAGGCAACATGGCAGTATGTTATGGATGATGAATTCTGTCTATATAATTGAATGGCAACAATGAGTTTAAGTGTGTGTGTGTGTGTGTGTGTGTGTGTGTGTGTGTGTGTGTGTGTGTGTGTGTGTGTGTGTGTGTGTGTTCGTGTGTGTGTGTGTGTGTGTGTGTGAGAGAGACAGAGGCTGTGTCCAAAATTACACACTAATCACTGTGTAGTCCACTATATAGTGAGTTCACCATTTTGGAGTGCTGTCAGAATTAAACTTTTTATACCCTTTATAGCGCACTCAATGTTTCCCACAATGCAATGGGAAAAGTAATGTACAGTCGATGGTCACTAACCAAGCACTATATACCTTCATGCATTGTGCTTGCGGAAGAGAGACAAGAGGAGAGAGGGCAACAGGAACAGTCTGACTTGTTGTACAAATGTAAATACGAGCAGAGTATCACAGCAGAAACTGCAGCAAACAAGTTTATTTACATGTTTTTGTGTCAAATAATAATTAAGTGTTTTTCTCTTTTGCTGGTGAACTCACTATATAGTCCTTTACAAAGAAGTCACTATATATTGAAGTAGGGGTTAGTGAGTGAGTGGGTGATTTCAGCCAAAGAGAGAGACAGTAAATAGGGAAATACACGCCTTCCTCTGTAAGTACTTTTTGGAGTTGCATTCGAGTTAAGTTACATGGTCGTAATGACAAATCATTGCTTTTTGGGTAGCACTTTATAAATAGCTGGCATGCTGGGGATTTACCAGGAGCAACACAGCTGTTGCAGAGACTCAATGCCAGTCAATTAAAAAGTCTAACACAAGAGACTATTTTTATCAAGCATGCACGTGTCAACATCTTGTCACTTCCATTTCAAACCCGCTAATTAAAAACTCTCACTTTTTTTCAACAGAGCATCAGTAGGAGTGTCTAACTTCACCATATCATTTTAATCACTGGCACTGGAGCCTCCTTCAGCTAAACCACTGTTGGTTAACACTGAATTCCATGCCATTTTCATTATTGCAAGATAGCTACCCTGAGTACTAGCCTCAAAATCTCACTGTTAAAACAGCCAAAATTAACTTCCTTAGTTCAGCCTCTTACCCGAACAATCAATATTAGCTAAAGCTTTCCATCAAATCCACAAAAGATTGAAACCTTCTAAATTAAATGTTGAATTTCATCATAATCCATATATTGAATTCTTTTTTTTACATAATTCAATTAAATTTCATTTGTATAGAAAATTGTTATTCTGCTGTCACTCAACAATGAAGAGTAAGCCTGCAGCCTTGGTTTTTGAAACACATTAAATGCCTATAAAACTTCTCAAGGAGACTCTCTC
Organism: Hippoglossus hippoglossus; assembly: GCF_009819705.1. NCBI lineage: Eukaryota > Metazoa > Chordata > Actinopteri > Pleuronectiformes > Pleuronectidae > Hippoglossus > Hippoglossus hippoglossus. Next base: position 22,922,114 of record NC_047165.1, on the reverse strand, counting down.
AGGAGAATGAGCAACTAACTTTACCAACAGCACCAGGGTTCTAGATTGTCCACATGCAGTTCCTCTCCTCTTCTTTGTGCCCACGACTTTGGGCAAAACCCTGCCTGTGAGTGTGCCATAGTGAGGACAGTCAGGCTTTGGACGTCTGAAGGTTCAAACTGCTGGAACGTGAGCAGGTCTAGATCTATCCTTAAAACGGCTGTTGTGACCCAGATTGAGTCAGATATTTTTATCCTCATTCTGTGCCTATGCCACATTATAGCCTAGTTACAGAGTGGGACCATGCAGGCAGACAGCAAGCCATGGCCTTTTTGGTAACAGAATAGGTATTGACAGATCACTCCATAAACTTTAGCTATGACTTTGCTTGTATTGCAGCAACTAAATAGCCATTAAAAGATTGACAATAAAAAACATTGGATTATTCTAAAGCTTCTGGAGTAGTGAGATACTTGTTCAATCAACACTTTCTGACTTTGATTTATTTTTAACACTTACGTTTCATTTACTTTATCTAAGTGTATAGTTATGTGGAGACATTAGGGTCTGAATATGTAAATTTGATGTTATACAACAGCCTATGCTTAAGTGTAAGTGAGACGCCTTTTAGATCGCTTTCACACCCTCACTGAATTCTGGATAATCTCAAGAGACATTCCCCGGATAGGCTGTATGTCCACAAATGTCCAAGAGAGAGGCTCTGGACTTTCTCAAGCCAGTCCCTTCAGAGAAATCAGCAGGATACCTCAGGATGAAAAAGCAGCACCGTACATGTAGCAGATGCCAACAAAGATGTCAAGAGAGTTTGTGGTGATAATCTACCTGCTGAACCACCCCCAGCGCAAAGTTCTCACAGGCAGAGGGTTGGTAGAAAGATCTGGTCAAACACAATTCAATCAAATTTATCAATATACCATAGATGTGTAAATTGTTATTATCTATTATTCATCTGTCTGGATATATCATTCTACACTTATCATGGATGAATGGATAAATACAGGTCATTAAAGGTCCTGGAGGATATCCACATTGTAAAAATATATATGAATATTGACAAAACACTGTACAAAACATTCACATGTTTACTCTTGTCTGCAGTCCATTAGAAGCGATGATCTTTTCTGGAGCTTGCACGGTTGTAACTCATGTTTTGTCCATGTTGCCCAACATCTTGAGCCTCAAAACAATGTTTATCATACAAATAATCCAAGTTCTTAAAAAAGTGCACACATTGTGCTCGTTAAAGCTTGAGGATCAGGCCAGGCTCGTTGGTTGTGAATGTCTGATGGACAATGTGAGGTTTCCTTTTTAGAAAAGATGTCATCCAGTCCCTTCCTGCCATTTCAGGTCTATTCCAGGACTCTGAATATTTGCATTTTAATTGCGCTTCCCATTGGAATGAAAGTTTTCTGAACTGAAAAACAAATATATCAGTCATATCCAGTGTATGTATGAGTAAAACAAAATAAAACATTATTTAAATATATATATACAATATGGTTTAAAAAAAAACAATATGGAAATATATTGTGACGTATCGATGCAGATGCTACTGTATCGATACGTCATCGAATGATGTGACGGCAGTTTTGAAAAAAGAAACATCACCTATGGTGCAGTGCACAATAAAGCCAATAGGTGGAAGCAAAGACATAAACAGCACACGTTTTTTCATTATAGAAAATGCAGTTCCCCAGATGTATGCAGATGTGAAGCAAAACGTCACTGAAGCAATCTCTTCTGCAAATAGAGGGTGTTCTCCACCCCTGGAGACATAGTTACAGCTCAGAGAAGTGCTGAAAAATGTTAAGCATTAGACGCCAGTACAAGGCCACTTCTAAGTTTGTTAAAACATATTTAATTATTGTATTTATTATTATTATTTTTATAAAAGAACTGATATGTCAGGTGGACTTTCTTACAGCAAATAGAAGTGCATTTCAATTCAAGTGAAACCAGTATATTATTGTTGCATCAAAAAACGTGAAACAAATTCCATTTTAAGTCTAAAGGTTAAAGAATCATTTATTTGCATTTATTAATAACTCTAGGATTAGAAACAGAATTATTTTATTTTACTTGTAAGATCTCTGTGGGCCTGAATTTTAAGTGTTTAACATTGTGTGATCCTTAAGGCTTTGCCTTCACTGTTATACCGAATAATAAAGAACAGCTGTTGTAGTAAATTCTGTCTAGGACATGGTCATTATTCAAAAACATTTTTTTGAAGCCTCGCGAGCCGGCCGTACCACGTGACTGATTCAGGAAATGGTTTGCGGGTTTGGCGTGCGATTCGAAATATAAGGGGCAGCGAAATGCAATGGATCCCCCCTCACATTTTGTGGACTTGGGACTTTATTGCGTGTTTGTTTGCAATCTATTCAAGCTTCTTTTTTTTGCGATGGAACCAGCAAGAAAGAGGAGATTTTCCCCTGTCTGGGAACATTTTGAGCTGATCTCTCCTAATAAGGTATGCACATAGTAATAAAAGCTAGCGTAATATATTGTAAATAAATGTGACAACACAGCGTATCCCTTGTTCTAGTGTCTTTCTTCTAATTTCTGGTATTTTAAAAGGTGAAGTGTCTGTTGTGTTCAAAAGAACGTGATACAACAATAACACCTCATCTATGCTGAGGCATTATAGAGCCCTGCATGAAGAGACCAACTAAGGTGGACCAAGCTCAGGTATGCCATTTTAGGATGCAATGATAAGACCGCATACAAACACAAAATTACATGGTATGTTTGTATTAGACAACATTCATTTATATTTTAAATGTGAGTAATTAATGACATCTGTAATTGAATACTGCATTTTTTTGTCATCAGGAGAGAAGAATGATGTGGATGAGGCCTTGGTCAGTATGGTGATTGAGGATTCCCAGCCCTTCACTATTGTGGAGGACACAGGGTTCAGAAAGCTTGTTAAAGCTTTCAACCCTACCTATGTTCTCCCCATAAGGCAGGTGCGTATGTGAGCACATGAAGCATTTTTCCCCATTTCCCCATATTTTCCATTCGAAGAGTGTTCTCTTCTTTCCTTTAGGCTTTGTAAAAAGCTATGGTGGAGGACAGATATAAGGAATCTAAGGAGAATGCCAAAGCCATTGTGTCGAAGGCATCTGCAATAAGTTTAACATCAGATATGTGGACCAATCAACACTGATGCGTATCTAGCTGTGACTTGCCATTTTATAGATGCAAGCACCTCTTTGCATTCTGTTTTAGGGGTGCTGCATTTCCCTGAGGCACATACTGCTGAAAATTTGGCTACAATAAAAGCAGCACTTATGTCACAGTGGGGCATTACACACAAAGTTACTTGCCTTGTGACTGATGGCGCAGCAAATATGGCTGCTTGTGCCAGGGAGCTTCGTTTGCGTCCCACAAATTGTGTGGCTCATACTTTCCCCTTTTACCATGCTACACCACACACTGGAGGAGGAGGAGGAAATGGGAATTGGGAATTGGGAATTGTCCAAACTCCAGAGAGCACAGCAATGGCTGAGAGTCTGAGGAGACAGTTAAGGGAGAAGCTGTACACTTTGCAATCAATGAGCATCATGTCACTGGCGACACTGCTCGATTCCCAGGTTTAAAAAGATAGGCTTTTTTTAGCCCCAATAAAGCAGCAGATGCAGAGAAGAGGCTCACTTCTGTATGTGCTGCTGTTATACGAAACAGCGCGTCTTCCTCCTCATCATCGTCATCACAACTGCACATATTGGAAGCTTCTCAGCCTGTGACTCAAGGTAATGAATACTGGATGCATTCTAATTGTGTTAATGTATTTAGTCACTTACAGCCTGTTTGTCTGTCTTAGGTAGTAAACTGTGGCATCGTTTGGACACCACAGTCCTGCAGACGAGGACCCAAAATGTCTCTGCGGACGCAACAGTGGAGGTCCAAGCGTACCTGGGTGAACCAAACATTGGAAGATTAGAGAACCCCCTAGTATTAGGAAGGACAGAAAAATGTGTATCCCAACTTGCTGTTGCTTTTCTCTGTACCCCAGCTTCATCTGTGCCCTGTGAAAGGGTATTTTCTAAAGCAGGCGAAATCATAAAAAAAATAAACTGCCTGAGGCCCAGCACTGTGGAAAAGTTGGTATTTTTAAATAAAAATGAATAAAATGTCCCTGTTTTACGTGTTACATGTTGTCCCTAGTAACATAAGCACAGTCACAAACCAAGTAACACAACCACATTCACATCACAACCCTCTCCCCAATTTGTTTCCACTTTCCCTTTTGACCCTGCCATTGTATCATAAAGACAGACACCATATTAATAAGTTCATAATTTATGTATTGGCATCACAAACATCATTCATTCAATTCAAAGCTTCACACACCAAAGCCATGGTGTCATTATAATCACTCTGCCTGTTTTACATTTATTGTCCACTTGATGGCACAGTAGAGCAAATGAAGCAACATGAAGCTTCAGCCCATGAGTGAACCAATTGGATGGAAAGTTCAAAGCTTCATGAAGCTTCATCTCGCCATCACTAATAAATAGAAGCTGAAGGTTATATTGGTCTCTTTTTAAAAACTCTGACAGAAAGAACACCATCCACATTCTTCCACTCCAGGATGAATTAGATACATCCTCTCTTCCTCCAGATGCACATGAAGTCCAGAAGATGCCTAAGGCAACTTGTGGAGTCTACGGCTCTAGCATTCCCTTGCAAGTGTTGGCCGTGCATGTGAAGTCCTGTTGGTTGCCAGTTGATGTCACCTCAAAGATGGACAGCGGACTCACTGATTGGTTTTCCGAAAGATGGAAACGGTGCAACGTAATTTGGCAGCGCGATAAGCTGGGCACAGCTAGCGAACCCCCGGAGCAAACCCCTGGCAGTTATAATGTTTTCCATGTGATTCATATATTCATCGTGTTTTTTTTTGTTTTTTTAATGTTATATGTACAGAAGTGATGTGCACTGCGGACACGTGGTCCATCATTTGGGAAAACCCGGTCACACTAGACGCACATTGAAAATGGATGCACGTTGAAAGTGTAATGAAACTTATTATGGAAGTTTGATTTGTTTCAACACAAGACAATAACAAGAACAATGAAATGTAATATTATCTGTATGGTTTTTTTAAGAGAATTTTATGGTACAGTGTGTGACGGCAAGGCAGTGGTGGAGCCAGAACATTTTCAGTGGACTGTCCAGGATGGAACCTGTGATAATTTGGGGGTAACATAAAAATGTGTTTGAGTAGAAAATACGGGCTTTATAAAGGCAAATATTACACTATACAAATGTAATGCAATATACAGAATATCTTCCAATTAACAGATTATTATTCTATTTTTATATTCATACTTGTAAAGTAAAAAAAAATAAATCCTTAAGAGGTGACAAATATATTTCACCACACAATTCTTCATGATGACCCCCACTGACAGTATGTCAAGTTCCAGAAGATATTACTGTAGAAGTTTTGAGAAAAGTAAAGGGAAAATCTGCTAAATTTTCATTATAGCTTTCAACTTTAACTAGCCTAGCTAATTGCTTAGTTATAGATTAATACATTTTTGTATAGTCTTAATTATAGACCTGAACCACACGAGACCTGAATCTTTGTCCCACTTCAAATGTCACTAAATTCACAACCTTTAAATAACATATAAAAACTGTATTTCGTCACTGAAACAAACAACAGAACTGATTAATTTAGAGGAAATGTGCTGAACAGTGCCTTGCTCATGGGCCCCTCAGCAAAAACCTTGGCTGACTGTTGGAGGAAGACAGTGAAACATCTAGTAAGTTGTGTGATTCATGTGTTCACCAGGCGAGGCTACAGTTCATGTATGAGCTGATACAGAGGTTTGAGACCGACAGGAAGAGGGAGGAGGAGGTGAAAGGAGGAGGCTTGATGTTTTTTTCTGCTGCTGGATTTTTATTTTGGGTTTGCATGTTTTACTTGAATGCTGCCACGTTTTGACCTCATAGCTTGTTTTCTTTTACTGCCTGTTCTTTTTTGCAGTGGGTGTTATTGCTCCGAAGTTAAAATTTTTCTAACAAATAAAATATATTTTAAATGGTTTATGGGTGTTTGTTTATTGTTACTTAATTAAAGATAAACTGCCATGTAGGTCCACTTTGTCATAGCATTACTCTGTATTGACTGATGAGCATTTTTATCTTAATATAATTTTTGGCCATAATAATAAATAACTAAAATGACAGAAAGCATCATAAGAAATATATTTGAAGTGTCGTCTTTATTTATATTGCAGTCAATGGTTTAAGGCAGTGGTTCTCAAACTTTTTACACCCATGTATGTTATTTCATGTATGTTATGTTATGACCAACTGTTACGTTCCCTGATTAAGTCCAGGGAATGAGGGGAGTAACAATATAAATAACACGGGAAGAGAATCAGGGGCAAGGGATGAATGAACAAAAAGATTAATTAATAATGAACTGAAAACAACTTTGTAAAAGGAAAGCGACACTGACGAACAGTTAAACTCTAAATCACAACCTAAAACGAACTAAATGGTCACGCTATCAGCACCAGCAAAAACAACCTAAGTAGAGGAGCTCACCAAATCCAACACACACACAGCTTGAATGCTGCCACACACTGGCTGTCTGCTTCTCTCTGCCTCTTAACCACTGTGGCCTGGATTGGTGAGTGAGCACAGCCGTGTACACTCATAAGAACATATTAAAATTGCATTGAAAAGAAAAGGAAATAAAATAAAAGAATTCATGAAAACAAAAAAGAAAGTGATAAATTATACAAGTGCACGAGTGTGGCTAAGTGCAAGATCTAATTAAAGGCTGAAGTATTAAGTTCTCTTTTAAAGAGGTTTGCTGAACTAGCTTCCCTTATATTTACCGGCAGTCTAAATAATAAAAGTAAACATTTTTTGTCCAATGACATTTTCAAAGTACTATGATTATTGTAAAATGACAAAACTTCAAAGTAATACAGCCAGCAGATGACAAAACTTCAAAGGAAGACAATTTTTGTCAGACGGCACAAGTTCAAGTAATAAAATGACAACTCCAAAGTAATACAATTACTGTTCGAAATTACATCCTCAAAAGAATAAAATTAGTGTGGATGACACAATTCAAATACAGTTTTTATTGGAAGACATGATTGTAAAAAGAAAAAAGACAACTTCAAAGTAATGACAATATCAGCAATACAATTACACACTAAAAAATTAATATGAATAAACTATCTGTATAGGTGTATTCAAGTGTTGGGACAGCGTTAATAGGAAGGTATACGTGGAAATGGGACTCATCAGGACAGTGTCATTAGTCCCATACTGTTTTCCATTATGAAGAATGATGAGTTCTCTTAAGTTCAGAGTGATATTGGGCGCTAGCTCTTTGCTGATGATGGAGCCTTGTGGAAAAGGGGAAGGAATATTATTCATATTTATGGCAACATTTTAGAAAAATAATAAATGTGATGAGATGTTAAACAGGCTCACAATGGGGAACAGCAGGTCGTCAGTGAAAAATATTTATGTAAGATCTGTGACTATTGTTGTGTTGCTTATGGTTCAGCAGCTAAAACCTTATTAAAGCAGATGGAGGATGTTCTGCTGTGTCTGCTCTTCATGTTCAGGTTGAGGTGAGCAAAATTCCTTTGTATCTTAGGCGGAAACAGTTGATGAATTACTGCGCATATCTTGAACAATCGAAACTCAGTCAGACTTCTATTGTCCAATTTTGGTGAGCCTGTGCGAATTGTAGCCTCAGTTTCCTGTTCTCAGCTGACAGGAGTGGCACCCGGTGTGGTCTTCTGCTGCTGTAGCCCATCTGCTTCAAGGTTCGACGTGTTGTGCATTCAGAGATGGTATTCTGCATACCTTGGTTGTAACGAGTGGTTATTTGAGTTACTGTTGCCTTTCTATCATCTCGAACCACTCTGCCCATTCTCCTCTGACCTCTGACATCAACAAGGCATTTTCGTCCACACAACGTCCGCTCACTGGATATTTTCTCTTTTTCGGACCATTCTCTGTAAACCCTAGAGATGGTTGTGAGTGAAAATCCCAGTAGATCAGCAGTTTTTGAAATACTCAGACCAACCCGTCTGGCACCAACAACCATGCCAAGTTCAAAGTCACTTAAATCCCCTTTTGTTCCCCATTCTGATGCTCGGTTTGAACTTCAGAAAGTCGTCTTCACCACGTCTAAATGCCTAAATGCATTGAGTTGCTGCCATGTGATTGGCTGATTAGCTATTTGTGTTAACAAGCAATTGAACAGGTGAGCCTAATAAAGTGGCCGGTGAGTGTATGTCCCTTGAATGAATTGGAATGACTTTAGCAAACTAAGATGGTGAACACAGTGAATATTACACCATGTTAGCATGCTAACATTTAGCCAGCTGTGGACTCTGTTGCATGAATTCTTGAGAGAAGGGACGATACTAACAGTACAATGGATGCTCCATTCACTTTGGAAGAAATGAGGAGAGCAATAGAAAGATCTGGGCTAACATGTCCAGGGAAGGATGAAATCAGTTATGCAATGCTAAAGCAGGTAGGTTTGGTGGCATCACTGAAGTTATGTTTGTATTATAAGGTTTGGGAAGTTGCCAGTTGGTTGGAAAGAGGCGCTGATTGAAACCAGGGACGGATCCATCAAATCCAATGAAAAATAGCCCAGTCTGAACTGCTAATCTGAATTTTACAGTCCCAGACAAAATCTCTCCAAAATAAAAGAGTGCAAGAGCTTGTTCCATTCAAGTGAAAGTAATATATCAATCTACATTAAGCTGTCCAACAACAAAATAAATGAAAACCGGTCTCTGACAGGGGTAATCAATTATAATTCAAAGAGGTCCAGTTAGAGAGAATTTACTCAAACAAAGTTGCAGAGACACTTATCATGAGGCATCCATGTTTACAAAAGAAAGGCTCTGCCACCGGATATGCAGGATGGAAGACCAGTCTTAAATAGAAGCTGTCCAACTACCGCACACATCTCCGGAAAGTAGGCTGTACTGAAGTATGTATAAATGCTTTGAAATATAAACCAGAGGGGAAACGTAGTCCTGCCTTTGACATGAAGAAGCCAAAGAGGGGTGAAGTAGCTTTCTGCCCCTCCAATCCACTTGGAGAATCTGACCAGTCCTTGGAGAAGCTGAGGATTGAACTCCTTTCAGATGTCAAGAAGCGCAACAACAGAGAGACAGTTAGGACTAAAATGGAGAAAACCTTTGCATTAAAAAGACAAGAAGTAATTTGTGATGCTCCCATGATCGTTGATCTGCTAGAGAAATGGCCAGCTGTCTTTAATGCTGTAGAAGCAAGTAAAAAACATCTTCCAATAATTGTGTGACTTATTGTGCTGTAGATGGTAAATTCAACTGTTACACTAATGTTTTGTTCCATTTAGATTGTAGGTTTACAGTAATCATGGCAAAAATCAAACGACTTGCTATGCACAGTTCATGATGTGATGTGGTTGGAGGTGTAGTTTTGGTGTTACAAATGTTATTTGTTTCAATGGGCCGTGATGTTAAAATGGTTTAATGTTGTTTCAGATAAACGCAGAGTTTCAACGCATCACAAATATGCCTCTACAGTCAAGGTTTCTGTCACAGCTTGACTTGCACTCTGCAAATCTGCTGAGGGTGTTTGTGACGCGATCGGGGCAGCAGGACAAGAAGCTTAAAGACATGGCTGCCATGATGACAGCAAGTACTTTGTTTCTATTTAACAGTATTTGCATTTTTCCTCTTTCGGCATTTGAGCAGTAAAATCTGACTACTCTATAAAACTCAAGGTTACAAAATCATATAAATCGTATCATCATATAAAAAAGATGTCTAGATGGTATTTTGGTATGATAACAATGGCTGAGTGGCAGCTTTGTCACAGCAAACCATTTGATGTATATAACCATTCTCTAGTTTTGTGATACTTATTTCTAATTCCACTCCGACAACGATGAGGAACAAGATCTCTTCATAGCACCCCCAATGTTACTTCAAAATATTTTGGCCCAGATCATCATGGTCATCATTTCAGTTTATCTACCCTTGTATTTTTTCCTCCGCTTGTATTTGATGCCGGCCTTTGTTTGTGTTGACCAAGCTCTTTTTTTTTCTTCTCAAACACATCCGCTAGTACTAATAATACACTGCTATCCAAAATAGTAAATGTGAGTGGAAATAATTTTGGACTAAAACTAAGAACCTGAATTGTCTGTAACAGGGAGGCACCTGCACCTAAAATAATACTGTACAAGGTAGAAATCCTGTGCTGATGACTGACAAAGCTGCTATTCAGCAATGGTTATCAAGTGTATCTTAATTTGTCCCCAGAGGGGCAATTGATTTAGCAGCTTATTGAAACAATTGGGACACAAGCAACTAAAAATGCTTTAATTATCCAATAATCATTTTACACAGGTGAGCAGAGAGGAGACTTTGGATTTTTTTTATGCAGACACCAGCCTTATTGCTTTTTGTCTTTGCCCACTCTCATCCCTGCTTCTGACCATTTGTGTTAAAATGTATCCATGTTCTTTGTTTTAATCCTTGAGGATGACATCGATGCTGGCAGGGAATGCATCATAAAAGGACTCTGCATCTACCTCAATGAGGATCCAGCGGATTTGGTGCAGGAATACACAGTGAGTGTGTAGAAAAGTAGGCAGTGGATTTGCCACATTAAAAACAAATTATTGGCTTGCTTAAATATATTTTTCAAAATGTTGCAGCTGCCTGCCTTGCTTGTTCACAAGCGGCGCGGTTCAGCAGTACTGCCAGCATTATGTTTGTACATAGTGTTTGCCTTGAAAATGGCCATACATATGACCACTGAATTTCCTTGTGTAAAAGTAGTCCTATTTATTTATCAAATAAAACACAAGTACTATACAGTATGAAGCAGTGCATCTTCTTTTTTAAACAAATGAATGGATTCAGTAAACATAAAAAAGCTGGATTGTTTTTATTTTGAAACTGCTTCAGGAAGGGTTGCAAACATTTTTGTTTGTGGGGTTCACTTATAGCCATCATTCTCTCCATCACGTTTTAATGACGGCCACACCTGAAAAGTTAGTCTCTTTGTGATTTGAACGATTGTGTGACTGTAAAATACTTCAACCCTCAGTGTCACAACTTCAGGCAGCTCATAGTATTTTCATTTTCTGCTATCTTGTTTTCTGCTTTGCCATATACTAACTCTCATTTCAGAACTCAGCCACTCCCCCCTGCTCTGCATCACCTTTTCCCAGGGATTCCAATTACCTGGCCTGTCCCACCCCCAGACTATCCTGCTTTCCATCAGTCAATCAGTCACTCAGTATATATACCGGCCCATTTCCTGTGTTCTGTGCCAGATTGTCTAGTGTGTATTCCTAACTTTCCAGTGTTGTTTCTTGTTCCTATGCTCTGCCTGATTCCTGTTCTGAACTGCCTTCTTGGACCCTGGATTCCCTTTTTGCCTGCTCCCTATTGGATTTGTTTGCCCTCGTTGTCTGTCTGCCTGGTTTTGACCCCTGCTCGTTCATTAAACCTGAACTCTTGCTACATCTAAACTGCTCAAGTGTCGTGCTATTGGGTTCTCGTTTGCCATTTTGCGCACCCTGACACTCAGTGATACTGGAAGCCAGTGAAAAGACGCTAAAACCGGAGTAATGTATTCTCTTTTCCTATTTCTCGCCAAAACCCTGGCTGCTGAATATTGTACAAGATGGAGTCGAGCAATGGATTTTTTCGGTAATCCTGAATATAGTGCATTACAGTAGTCCAGGCGAGAAAGTATAAAAGCATGAGTCAAGTGAGGTACGGTCTTACTCTTGCAATATTTCTTAAATGATAAAAGGCAATCTTTGTGTGTGGATTAAAATCTAGTTCTGAGTTAAGTGTAACGCCCAGGTTCTTTACTTTTGATTTGTTTTGATGTGCTAGACTTCCAAGTTTGCTAATAATCTTTTGTGTCTGCTCATCAGTACCAATTACAAGAATTTCTGTTTTACCTTCATTTAATTTAAGAAAATTGTTGCTCATCCATTTTTCCAGACTGGAGATGCAATTTATAACTTGATTTGGGGCATCAGAGTCATATTATTAGCTGTATATTGGTTGTTGTCTGTCTTTTTCCTTCTATAGTATCGATGATCGTGAAACCGTGATATGTCTTCTGATAAATTAATTGTGGCACCAAAATTTCATATTGTGACATCCCTACTTGCAAAAGACATTGAAAGTTGTTTCTAATATCCTCATGTCATTGGGGTGGGGGGAATATTAATGCATTTAAGCTCAACACCACTGCAAACTACAACCTCAATTATAAACATATAGGTAAATTAATACATCTCTTAGATCGTCAAAACGTACCATTTTAATCTTTGTAAAGGCAGGATTTATGGCAGAGATGTTATATTGGATCACATTAGATTGTACAAGTGTTTCTAATAAAGAGGCAAGTGAGTTTATAAGACCGGTTTACATGATACAAAGCACAGACCGAGAGCCATGGGATGTTTTGCTGCATAATTCTATATTTGCCTGTATTTCCTTCCAACATCCATCTTCGACCGACCTACAGATTTGTAATGGTCTCCTCCTCGCCCCCCAAAAAGTCCTTTCATCAGTGAGGAGAGCTGACCGAAATAAGCTTTGGACTGAGCAGGCTGGTCTTCTAAACACTAGTCCAGGTTTTGTTTCATTCCATGTGTTTTAGTTAATACTGTTTAATGCATATTTTATTGTCAATATAATTTTTTATGTTGTGCATTCATAATTACGATGCAGTTCTCTGCATTTGCTGTTTTGCAGTTAGTACGATGCGGTTCTCTGCATGTGCAGTTTTGGCAAGATGTGATAATATTCACAATGTTGATTAAATCAAATGTTGAAACAAAACTGTCTCTGTTTGATAAGAAGTAAATAAGTGGGTTATGTCATGATTATAATTATATTATTATATTGGTTATTTGAGAAGTATTAGACAATAATTCATTCACTGAAATTTAAGTTAGAGTAAATAGTTTTAAAATACAAGGGATTGAATTGAAATAAAAGAGATTGAATTATGTTGAAGTAAGGTAATCAAATTGTAATGGAGTAAAATAACTAGTGTTTAATTTACTTTATTAAACTTAATTTTAATTACTTAGTATTAACACAAAATAATAGTTTTTATTAAACATAAGTATTTTTTATTGATTTAACACAATTTTGTAAATTAAAACTAAAGCAAATTGTCTGTGTGCAACCAATGTCCACCATTGAATTGGGTAAATCCAATGTATTCTTTTTTTCAGTATATGTATGTATAAAGTTACTGGTACGTGAATAAAAAATAGACTGTGTAAACAGCATATAGACTTTACACGTCTTTCGCTTTTTGACAAAGTGTTTCTGGGTAAATTTAAGGTTAAGTATGATGATAGATTACTGAAGTCAATTAGACACAGTTTTATTTCATTGTATGAATCAGGCACCAATAACTAGTTACTTATTACAATACTGGCTCTTAGTGGAGGAAAGGGAGTGACAAGTGGCCATCTCTAAAGGAAAGTAGCAACACATTTTATTTTTAAATACTGTACTTACTTACTGTAATGCAACAAGACATAACTGAAGTTTGAAATTATGTTAGAGCACTGATATTCTGTAATAATTATATTATGTATTTCACATTCACACATTGAATCCTGCAGGACTACAGTAAGGTAATGAAGGGCCTCAAAAATCTGGAGGGATTACTAAGAGCATATATAGTTAAAATATATAGTTATGCTTGGGGCAAATCTTGGGATAATGAGGGACTTGTCAATCCCTTATATCGTATAGCAACATAACAGGAGACAGGTTCAATGCTCGCCCACTGCTGAGCCTCACAGCTCAAGCCCTTTGGACTGACCACAGTGTTAGTTCTGCTTTTTAAATACTTTTGCTCATGGTAGTAAATAGGTAAAGTTGCCCTGACAAAAAAATCTGGTGCCCAACTGTCAAATACTGCTATGGAGATTTATTACTGCTGTTAGAGAGGAGGAACCCGGCCCTGCTGTTATATGCAATCACCATGTGCCTATAATAAAAAATCAACTTCCCTCTTTTACAAAACCACAAACCATTATTTGGAAAAATGAACTGATTAGTTCAAGGTCGCAGTAAATGTTTTGCTTTGTGAACGCAATATCTCCAGAACGCCTTGAGGGAATCCTTTCACATTTATCACAAACATTCTCCTGGACTAAAGGATTAGGGTTGCATTTTGGTAGCCAAAGGTCAAAGTTCAAAGTCACGGTGGTCTCACAACTTGTGTTTATGTGTGTCTTGACCCTGATCTACTAAAATCAGCATGAAGAAATGTCTTCAAATTTAGTACAAACATTCACTTGGACTCAAAGGGGTTAGGGCTAGATATTGTTTTACATTTTTGCTACTATTAGCAATATGATTGCCCACTGTGCATCAACAGCAAGTCTCTCCTGGGAATGCTGGTGCATTGTTTTGACAGTCAGATCCCTGTGCGACATGAACAGCAGACTAATAATAAAGCTTCATCACGACTAATAAGATAAATACAGAATAGTTACTGATTACAGGTTTAAAACACAAAGTTTTTATGTGATATTTGGTTTAAAACACTGTTGACAAAACAACACTGACCAATCCAAACCAAATGTCTTTTAGACTGAAACTTTGCCCCTTCATACATTTAACATGTTATATTCATATCAGTCTTGTTCAATATCTCATTGCTTATACTGAACACTGTTCACATACATGTTTCCTTCATGTGTCATTCCACACGCCTGCATCACATGTGCAGTGTCATGTCTGTCGCACTAAACTCTGCAGAGTTCTGACAGTGAACATAAGTCATGGTTCACTGATCTGAACATGGTTGAGATTTTACATCAAGTGTAATGATTCGAACTGTCCAGCAGGTGAAGCTGTTTAACATAGGGACATTTGATAAAAGTAGAGAATCCTGAATAAATGGTCTGTGTTCATAGAGCAGCTTCTCTAGTCTTGATGACCACTTAAAGCACCTAAGAGAACAGTTGTGACCTTCACCCACTCACACACATATCATACACTGCATCTATGTGCCACACTTTCTCACACAGCAGCAAGTTGGGGTTCACTGTCTTACCCAAGGTCATTTCGGCACACAGACAGGAAGAGCCGGGAATCAAACCCCAACCTTCTTAGTAGACATCTGCCTACCTACTGAGCCACAAAGGTCCCAAAAGTCCCCCAAAGACTCCTGATGAAATATAAGTAACTTTATGCAACACATGTTGAAACCTCTGCATTATTTCTGATAAATTTCTCTTTTCCTTTCCATTTGTGTCTGTTTTGCTCTGTCATTTAAAATATCATTATATGACCCACATTCCTGCTGGGTACTGGTTAGTAGTGGTTTCACATGGTATTTCATGACAGATTACAATTTCCTGTGACTGAGATTTTACTTGGATGTGGCTGTTTTTTCACTGATGAGACATGTGATTAATGTCCTTGTATTTGAAACATAAAGTATAAAACTGCACATAGAGATTGAACCTTAATGTAACAGACACATTGTTGTGAAACTTCAGAAACAATTGATTTACAATTGATCTATACACACAGATATCTAACCACACTATCATCAACATAACTATACGTTATCTCTGTCTGTCGCTCACGCACACACGTGCACGCGGAAAGTCATGGCAACAGAATGTTCAGGAGGTTTTAAATAATAAGAGCGGACTTGTCCACTGAGTCATTTACTGGACGAGTTGATCTGCAGGAGAAGATCAAGCTGAAGCTCAAGTTTCTCTTCAACACCGGATCAACTGGAAACTTGCAACAAGTGACAGGAGAAGAACCGAGAGAAGAACCGAGAGGAAAGAAACTGCTGCCGGAAACATGAAGCCTGGACACCCCATAGAGGTGCCGCTGCTGCCCCGCCTGGTTGCAGGTAATTCATATCTGCACCTATAACTTTAAATGTATTCATTCATCATGCAGTGAAAAAATATGAAGCTAAACGTGTTGAATATCACGGAGAAGTATTAGCGTCAATTAAAGTGAAAACAAATCTGAGATATTATTGTGACTGTTCTGCTTTTAATATACGACTTGAATCTCGTAATATTAAAACCTTACCATAAAAATCTCAGATTGTTTTCTACAATATGGCCCAAATACTCCGTTGAAAAGATAATAATGATAAAAACTAATAATAAAACTAAGAAAAATAAAGGAAAAAGACAATGAAGATATTTAAATAGTAACAGATGGGCTCTGCTGATACAACCACACAATCAACTCATATATGAATGAATGTTGTGTAGTTTTAACAATTCTG
This sequence comes from Hippoglossus hippoglossus, assembly GCF_009819705.1. Classification (NCBI taxonomy): domain Eukaryota; kingdom Metazoa; phylum Chordata; class Actinopteri; order Pleuronectiformes; family Pleuronectidae; genus Hippoglossus; species Hippoglossus hippoglossus. Next base: position 22,905,788 of record NC_047165.1, on the reverse strand, counting down.
TCGTGATTGACTTTTTTATTTGTTATTTATTAGGGAAAGAGACCGGCCCTTTTTAAAACGCAAAATGCTCAAACTTGATTTGTTATGTAACTGTGGAGACGATGGCACTTTCAGAACGTGCACGTGAACTATAGTGTGGAGACTGTCCAGGTTTAAATGGTTGGGATTTTTAATGTTAACCCTTGTGTTGTCCCTGCTTCCCCCGGCTGTTGGCTGTGAGCGTTTGGGTACTGATTTAACTAACCCTTGTTGCGCTGTCCCCACCTGTCCTCCTCCTGCGTGCACTGTGGAGCCTTTCCCAGCTGCTCTAGGAACACCCTCTGCTTGTTCCGCTTGCCCCGCATCCAGTCGGGGTTGACCTCTCTCCATATCACAAAGGTGTTGTACGAAGAGACGTCGAGAATGTTGTGGAAGACGACCAGGGGCCAGCGCGCAGTCATCCTCCTGCAGCTGTACGTTCCGATCACCTTGTCCAGGTTGTCCACGCCTCCTTTGTTGCGGTTGTAGTCCAGGACGATGACCAGTTTCCTGTCCTCGCGGTCGCTGACGTCGGCCTCGGCGTGCCGCGTGCTCAGGAGCACCACGTTCCTGTTTTTCTTTGGGATGTAGGACACCAGAGTGGCGGCGGGCGTGAAGGCGAACCTGGAGGAGAACACCTCTCTTCCCTTGACCGCAAGCAGCCCCGGGGAGAGCTCGGGCTTGTTCTTCCGAACCGTGCCGACCACGGTGATCATCCTCTCCAGTAGCTGCCGCGCGAGTTCGTAGGAGGTGTGTCAGGGTTTTGTACTTGTCAATGTTTAGTTTCCTCCGTTTCCAAAGTGTTTTCTGTTTATTAGTACATCCCTGTGTTTCATGTTTTCACACTCCGGGTTCTGTTTCCTGTTTTATTTTGTAGTCTGGGTTCTTGTGTCTCATATCTAGTTTTACTTCCTGTCTGTGATTGTCTGCACCAGTCCTCATGTGTTACACCTGTGTCGAATTGCCCCTGCCTTCCCTGTGTGTCTGTATTTAAGCCTCGGTTCTTCCCTTTGTCCTGGTCGGATCGTTGTCTATTGTCGTATGTCGGTTGTGTTCTCTGGTCTGTCGTCTGTGATCTCCTGTCCTGGTATCCTGTCCTGATCTCCGGTGTTGTTCGTATCTAGTGTCTCCTGAGCCTCTGCACCTCTGCATCCCCTGTGTAAGCTTCCTGTGTTTTCTCCCTTTGTGCTCCCAGTTGTTTTGTCCGTTAAAGACTCGTTTTTGTATTAAAATTACACTCTTTAAGTTTAAACTCTGCGTCTGGGTCCAACTGCCCCACACACCGTGACAGGTGAAGTAATTGTCGCACGTGACGTTGACACCGCGCAGTCCCTCCGTGACATCGAGCATGACCCGCATCCCCTGGTTCCTCTCCGGGCGCCCTCCGCTGGGCTTTCCGGTGTAGATTTGCATCTTCCAAGCGTAGCTGGATCTGGCGTCGCAGGCCACCCACGACTTGATCCCGTATCTGGCCGGCTTGCTGGGCATGTACTGTCTGAAAGGACACCGGTGTGTGTGTGTGTGTGTGTGGGGGGGGGGGGGGTAGAAGAAGAGAGGATTAGATACGAATGACAGGAGAAGAAGAAGAAGAAGAAGAAGAAGAAGAAGAAGGGGACGACACCATGCCGAAGCTTGGCGCGTGGTCCAATGGCTTCGGAAACGTTCAGGATATCGAACGTCGTAAAGTCCCGACCTGGGCTCTTTGTTGTTGGGCTAGCTATCCAATGAATGACCTAACCACAAGAGTTTGCAGTTGATAATAGACCACAAAGGGGAAGAGGAGGACGAGGACGAGGACTAGCAGCCGCTAGCCAGATACATAACATGATAACGTACAACATACAAATAAAAATAAAGAAAAGAATAAAAAGAATAAAATAAAAATAAAAAGAATAACCTCTGAACGGAACCAGTTGCTCGTCCACGGTCACTTCGGGCCCCGGGTTGTAGAGGTGCGGCAGCCGAGCCACCCACGCATCCCAGACAACTCTCACGGCCGCCAATTTGTCCTCGGCGAGTCTCGCACGCCTCGTCTCGCGGTCACCGAAGCGCAGCAGTCTGGAGTACATGTGGAAGAGTTTTAGGGGCATCGTGGCGCGGAATATCGCCCGGCCGCTCTCGGCGTCCCACAGGCTGGCGGCGGCCTCGCCCCGGGACCTGTACACGCCCGCTAAGATCAGCAGCCCTACGTAGGCGTGCAGGTCGGTCTCGTCCATCCCCCTTTTCCAGTCGTCGCCGTATTTTCGACGACCCTCCAGATTCGTCATCTCCAGGATGATGTTCTCTACCACCGGCGTGACGAACAGGCGGAACGTCGAGGCTATGTCATGGGTGTGGGCTGTCGCGTGCGTCGTGGGGCCCGGGCTAGGGACCACGAAGGCCGTACGCCTTCGAGGACCATGTGATTTCTCCGTTTCTTGACAGGAAGGTCTCTCTTTCGGTGGAGGCGGTGGCGCGGTGGGCGTCCTCTTCTCCTACTTCTTCTTCTTCTTCTTCTTCTTCTTCTTCTCCTTGTTCTTCTTCTTCTTCTCCTTCTTCTTCCGAGGATGAGCACGATGACGAATCTGCAGCAGCATCACGCACTGGGTCGTAGTCGTCGTCTTCGTAGTCGTCTTGGTCTTCTTCTTGGTCTTCTTCTTCTTGGTCTTCTTCTTGGTCTTCTTGGTGTTCCGCGTCTTCCGGTTCAGAGGATTGTTGCTGGGAGAACAGCTGTTGGAGAACCTGTTCTCTGGTGAAACGCGCTTGACGTGACATCGTGACCTTGTCAGGGAGAATGGCACGCTGACGTGATGTACCGGATTTATTGTTAGTAATCTATCTATATCCCTATGCGTGCGCATACACGTGGGGTGGGGTGGGCGGGTGGATCGGTCAAGTCGATTCCAATTGCGATCTCAACGACCCCACAGGAGAATCGGGAATGAGCGATCCGTGGGTCTCGATGACCCCCGAGCAGGCACGCAACGCTGCCTTGGCCTCTCTCGGCTCGGCGGGGTCTCGAAGACCTGAGGAGGCACGCAGCGCTGACTTCTGGCTTGGCCTCTCTCGGCGGGGGTCTGAGCACCCCGAGGATAATCGAGAATGAGCAATCCGTGGGTCTCGACGACCCGAGGATGAGGAGTAGGAGGATTAGGATTTGGGTCTTTTTATTTTGTTTTGTTTTATGGGGAGGTTAGGGGTTGACATATACTGTTGCGAACCGACCTGGCCTCTCCGTGGGTCTCGACGACCCGAGGATGAGGAGTAGGAGGATTAGGATTTGGGTCTTTCTTTTTTGTTTTGTTTTATGGGGGGGTTTGGGTTAAGGGTTGACATATACTGTTGCTAACAGACCTGGCCTCTCCATGGGTCTCGATGACCCAAGGATGAGGAGTAGGAGGATTAGGATTTGGGTCTTTCTTTTTTGTTTTGTTTTATGGGGGGGTTTGGGTTAAGGGTTGACATATACTGTTGCTAACAGACCTGGCCTCTCCATGGGTCTCGATGACCCAAGGATGAGGAGTAGGAGGATTAGGATTTGGGTCTTTCTTTTTTGTTTTGTTTTATGGGGGGGTTAGGGTTAGGGGTTGACATATACTGTTGCTAACCGACCTGGCCTCTCCGTGGGTCTCGATGACCCGAGGATGAGGAGTAGGAGGATTAGGATTTGGGTCTTTCTTTTTTGTTTTGTTTTATGGGGGGGTTAGGGGTTGACATATACTGTTGCGAACCGACCTGGCCTCTCCGTGGGTCTCGACGACCCGAGGAGAATCGATAATGAGCAATCCGTGGGTCTCGACGACCCGAGGATGAGGAGTAGGAGGATTAGGATTTGGGTCTTTTTATTTTGTTTTGTTTTATGGGGGGGTTTGGGTTAAGGGTTGACATATACTGTTGCTAACCGACCTGGCCTCTCCGTGGGTCTCGATGACCCAAGGATGAGGAGTAGGAGGATTAGGATTTGGGTCTTTCTTTTTTGTTTTGTTTTATGGGGGGGTTAGGGTTAGGGGTTGACATATACTGTTGCTAACCGACCTGGCCTCTCCGTGGGTCTCGATGACCCGAGGAGAATCGAGAATGAGCAGTCCGTGGGTCTCGACGACCCGAGGAGGAGAACCCCTAACCCTGCCCGGTCAGGGTTTGGGGGCGGTTACACGCACACACACGCACACACACACACACAGGGTCAGGTTGACCCTGGGACAACACAAGGGTTATGTCATTTGTTTTTCAACTGCAGAACAAATCCCTGACAATGCACAAAGTATTATACAATGGACATGAAGGGTAACGTATTGCATAAGGAACTAAGTGAAGCAGTTTATTAGGTACACCAAGCTAAAACTATTACAATCCAACACCAACAGCCCTAAAACATGTCCTACCTTCATGAAATGTACAATATTTATATAATATATGGCATTTTGTATGGGACTGCATTAGTTCCACTCAGTGTACCTAGGCATTGGTTATTAAATTAGGCATTGCTGTATTTCAAATAAACACATTTTCAAGGTACAACTGGAATTGAAGATCTCTCACCTAAGATGGAGCACAAAAGTAAGGGAGCATCAAAACTCTATGATTATATTTATTTACATTTCCAAAGTTGCAGGGCCTTAAAATATGTTGGGAAAGGGACTTTGATCATGTGATCCCAGAAGATAACTGTAAAAAAACTTCTTTGTGTCATGGTATTGTCATAGATTAAACAGAGTATTTTGGACTGAATTACCGCCATCTACTGAGTTGGTGCACCGTTCCTAGAGGTACTGCAATACAAGGTCGATCCAAGTGGATTCAAGATTCAAGATTCAAGAGTTTATTGTCAAATGCACAACAATTACATTAAGCAGTCGCTGGCAATGAAATGCTTGGGTCACAGGCTCTCTTATAGCAATGCTCCGAATATTACAAGCAAAAAAATATTGAATAAAATAATATAAAATAGAATATCAACAATTTTAAATAGAAAATAAAATATATATATCTAAATATATATATACACCTTAAGAGAAAAAACAATAGTGCAATTATGTGCAATAGTGCAAATATGCTAAGTTGCTGGTTTAGTGGAGTTATTGCAGATTGGAGGAGTTTAAAAGTCTTATGGCCTGGGGGATGAAACTGTCTCTGAGCCTGGTGGTGCGGGCCCGGATGCTGCGGTACCGTCGGCCAGACGGCAGCAGGCAAAACAGTTTATGGTTTCCTTTGATCTATTAGTGACATCATAGTCCTTTAACCCCCTTTGTTTGAATTTCTTGAACCTCCTTTGCTTCAATTCCTTTAACCCCCTTTGCTTCAATTCCTTTAAACTCCTTTGCTTCAATTCCCTTTCTATTCTTTAAAGATGCTCTTTATCTCAGAAAAATAAGAAGTGAAGAATCAGTCTGCACTAACCAGCGAATTGGTAGAACAAAGAAGATAAGAGATTTTTCATGAGAATTTGGAAAACACATCTTGAACAGCGAAAATAACAATTCGTAACACACATTGAAACAAACAACAGTCGCAATGGAGATCACTCGGAGAGTGAAACAAATGGATATAAAGGTAGAGACTGTCCGCCCGTACTTCGAGTCCTTTTTTACGAAGATCACTGCAGAGCAGTGGGAGCTGTTGAAGTCATGCAAACCGGATGAAGCTACAACATTTATGTTGGCAGATCTTCTGCTGAAGTTAATGACGACCGTTTCAAATGCCATTGCAAAGCGATGTCCCCATGCACCCTTGTCTGAGGAAGAAGTTCGGTCCATTCTGGGCGACACTCTCAACGACAGTCTTTCACCAGGCACAACAAAGTCTAAGAGTTTGGATAAGCTCACAGACTTGGTTGTAGAGGAGGTGACAAAGACTGTCAACTCCACCTTGTCTGCAAGCTCCACCTGTGTGAGCTCTGAGAAGCCTATACCAACCCGCCTCATTAACCCCGCTAAAGTCCAGAAGATGATCTGTTATGCCTGCGAGACGTTAAAGGCAGATGCAAAAATCGAACTCTTGCTCGAGTGTCAATCGCGCAGGCGAAGTCGGGCCATTTCCTCAGAGGAACAGGACGCTTCAGATGATCCCATTCGGATGTGTAGGACCTCTTCAAGCTCACACTCTTCAGGAGTCAGCTCCAAGTCAGGTAGTTCCTCAGAGGGAGGTTCAACAACAAGCAGTATGGACAGTGGGAAGATGCTTGTCCAGGAAACAATCAACAATAGTTTGACTGACATCACAGACTTCTTTAATGAGTTCAATGACAGCCTCTTTCTCAATTCATCGTTTTCTCCAGAGATTGATATGGCTTTAGATGAAATTATTGAGTCAATCAATAAGGAAAGCAAAAATGGAAAGGAATCTCCACAGCCAAACCTCTCAATCAGTAAAGGAATGAGGACGATCAATAGTCTTTTCATAAAGACTTTTGCCACAGCAGGGACGCTTCAAATACTGACAGGGGTCGCGAAAAAGTTCAAGGAGGAGACCAAAGTCAATAGGAGGCTGACGATACAGTCATTGATGGCTAGTATTGATGCTGTGCTTCTGGAGAAGGAGAAGCCGGGAGGTGGAAATGAAAGTTCTGCATTCCAAACACTGAAAAAGACTCCATCTGAAAAGGTTCTTGTATTCACAAAACAGCTTTCAGACCTCATCTATGCGCACATCGCACCTGGAAGGAATTCAGACATTAGTTCAGGTCCAGTGAAAAAGGTGGCTGTTCCTAAGGCACACAGGGGCATATATGCAGACATTCAGACCAGGGTGTTTTGTTTTCTGTCCTTGATAAGCTGGTGGCTGAACAACCAAGTTAACTGCCACACAAAAAGGGTGTCAGAGGCTTTTATGGCCATCGACTCACTGGAAACAAACAAGCAGTCATCATCATCAGAGGTCAGCAGCATTGAGGAGAAAACATCGAAGCAGTCAACATCATCAGAGGTCAGCAGTGGAGGGAATAAAAGACCGAAGAAGTCAACACCAGCAGTGTTCAACAGCATTGAGGAGAAAAGATCGAAGCAGTCATCATCATCAGAGGTCAGCAGCGGAGGGAAGAAAAGATCCAAGCAGTCAACACCAGCAGTGGTCAGCAGCATTGAGGAGAAAAGATCGAAGCAGACAACATCATCAGAGGTCAGCAAAGAAAAGGAGAACTCAGCATCACCAGACAGGAACTCCAGGGAGAAGATTGCAGAGATGCTGGCAGCAGACAGATATAAAATGTATGTCAGTGTTCTCTTGGACCAGCTCATCACACAAATCTATAAGAAGGCAAAGGTGACCCGGACTGATGTCGACATAACAGACACAAGTCATCATCTGCTGGAGAGAATATGGGCCGAGGTCAAAAACATTGACTCAACTTTCAACCCCAACACAATCCTTGACGAGGTCATTTTCAAGGAGTTGTGTAAGAAGTGGCCTTGTCCAGAGATGCTATTGGTTTCCTTTCTTTTAAGAGATCCAGAACTTGAGATATCAATTAGCTCCTCTTTGAAAAGACGCCTGTGCAAAAAGCCTGGCGTCTTCTCCTCTTTCAGAGCAGGCTTCTCTTCCTTCTTCCGGAGATAAAAGGTGGATGATGTTATTCCGATAGCTTCACTTTCAAATTTAAATATGTTTTCTCCAGGTGCTCCTGTTATCCCCACATTTATAAAAATGAATAAAATGTATAAAATGGAATTATTTGCTCTCAGTATTTATTCCACTCAGACTTAAGTCTTGTTGTGGCTTTTCTCCAGGTGCTCCGGTTCCCTCCCATATTTAAAACAATTATTAAAAGATTCAAAATCGAATAATTTGTTCTCAGGAGTTATTCCACTGAGACTAAAGTTTTGCTGTTTTACAAGCTGAAAATTCACTGTTTCACAGGTGCAAGTTTAGTTTCTTCCTTTAATTCATCAGCCATCAGCACCTTCACCTGAACTTAGCTCCAACAAGCTGTATAAGGCAGAGTAGAGTGACCTCATTATGGCTGGTGATCAAATAGCGATAGTAAGCATCTAACTGTCAGATATTTTCAGAATAAGACACAGTTGCTGCTGACTATCACCGTAAATCGATACAGTGTTACTTGATTGTGTTTGTCTTAATTTTGAAGGAAATTTGAGATCTCAACTAATTCAATTTTGGAGTTAAATTTCTGCAGGAAGATGGAAATATTACAACTGCAACATATTTTTTATATCTCACTTATGTAAAAAGCAACAAGAGTTTATATGATTTAATATATAGGATAAGATGTAGAATATCCCTTGTACGTCTGAAGGTCTTCTGCACAAATTACCACAAAAAAAACATTAGATGTTAGCAGGTGTTAGGGGCCACCAGTGGATGTTAGGGACATAACTTCAGTTGTGCACCTTAGCGTCATCAAGTGTTTTGACCTTCTGATCAATGATACAGGCCGAACTTGAGGGTACGCTGAGGATAAAGGTAAATCTGACTGGCTGCTGGGTATTATGGCAGTACTATGAAAGCCATGTGGCTGCTCAGTAGATCAGACATCATTACCTCTTTAGCCTTTTTAAACTAAACTCTGTACCATTTTAGAACATAGGACAAGATGGAGAATATTCCTTGTACGTTCGACCGCAGCAATTAATGCCTATTGCCAGTTGATGTTAGCGGATGTTAGTGACCACCAGCGGATGTTAGGGACATATCTTCAGTTGTGTACCTTAGCGTCATCAGGTGTTTAGGCCTTTTAATCACAAGACAGCCTCTTTTAAGGCAGGCCCACCACAGGTTGATCAGACCTGGGTGCATGTCCCTAGCATATTGGGGCCCAGTTGGGATCTTTCCTCCTGATCCAGAGCCATTGGCTGCAGCGTTCTGCAGTGTGTGATGTTTCTTTTATGGTCCGGCGCAGGGCTTGTCGATGGATCTCCAGATCTTTGTGCAACCTAATGGTGCAGCCAACCTCCACAGGGCAAGCTATTGCTTTCCAGCCACATTGCTGTGCCTCAAATGCAAGGTCTGCATACCACAGCCTTTTCCTCTCATTTGCTTCATCAACATTATCCACCTAGGGTACTGTCAATTCTAAAAAGTAGACGATGCACAGGGTATTAGACCAGATTATCAGTTCAGGTCTTAGGGTGGTAGTGACAATATGTGATGGGACTGTAAGTCGCTGGCCCACATCCACCAGCATCTCCCAGTCTCGGACTTGCTCCAACTGACCACTACTGGCCAGTGGAGGAGGCTTTCTTTCTTTCCCTGTTCCCTCTCGCGGATAAATATTGTCCTTTAAACTGCATTCGATGTTTTGGATGGCAAGGCATTGGTAGCAGTTCACTTAGTTTCTAGTGTTGCTGCAAGACATTATCTGGTTGTGTATCAACGTATACCTACCTTAGGAGATACTTATTTTACAACCAGTGAGGATGTGCCTGACCCTAGCGTAATAATGTTAGTTAGTTGTCTCTATATGAATCCATTCATGACACAAAATGACTCGAGTGAAACTGATCTGACTTAAATGATCTGATTATTTTACAACCGTAGACCATACAACAATTGACAGTCTGAAATAAAAGATATCAAACTGAACAAATTTAACTTTTAACATTCTTTAGTTTTCAACATGATTCTAAGCTGACTTCATGTTATCATTTGATGCAGTGTTAACCTTTAAACTCTGATGTTGGACAACATACTGCAAATGTGAAGAGGAAAAATTGGACATTAGCTTTAGAGAACAAACAAATTCAGATTAAATCCTGTAATTCCACAGGCAGACGCTGGTTATTTCGTTGATGTACATTCACAAAAAGAGCCAATGAAATACATCGTTTATTTACATGGAAACATAACATTTTATAAGTTTTAGATCTTTTTCAGAAAGGCACTTTCCCAACTTTGGTGCTGACACAGATCAGACAGTGACATTCATCACTTCTCCAAATGAAAAATATGTGAATTTTATTCACAATTTATCTTAAATCATTTGTTTTTCAACTGCAGAACAAATCCCTGACAATGCACAAAGTATTATACAATGGACATGAAGGGTAACGTATTGCATAAGGAACTAAGTGAAGCAGTTTATTAGGTACACCAAGCTAAAACTAATACAATCCAACACCAACAGCCCTAAAACATGTCCTACCTTCATGAAATGTACAATATTTATATAATATATGGCATTTTGTATGGGACTGCATTAGTTCCACTCAGTGTACCTAGGCATTGGTTATTAAATTAGGCATTGCTGTATTTCAAATAAACACATTTTCAAGGTACAACTGGAATTGAAGATCTCTCACCTAAGATGGAGCACAAAAATAAGGGAGCATCAAAACTCTATGATTATATTTATTTACATTTCCAAAGTTGCAGGGCCTTAAAATATGTTGGGAAAGGGACTTTGATCATGTGATCCCAGAAGATAACTGTAAAAAAACTTCTTTGTGTCATGGTATTGTCATAGATTAAACAGAGTATTTTGGACTGATTACCGCCATCTACTGAGTTGGTGCACCGTTCCTAGAGGTACTGCAATACAAGGTCGATCCAAGTGGATTCAAGATTCAAGATTCAAGAGTTTATTGTCAAATGCACAACAATTACATTAAGCAGTCGCTGGCAATGAAATGCTTGGGTCACAGGCTCTCTTATAGCAATGCTCCGAATATTACAAGCAAAAAAATATTGAATAAAATAATATAAAATAGAATATCAACAATTTTAAATAGAAAATAAAATATATATATCTAAATATATATATACACCTTAAGAGAAAAAACAATAGTGCAATTATGTGCAATAGTGCAAATATGCTAAGTTGCTGGTTTAGTGGGGTTATTGCAGATTGGAGGAGTTTAAAAGTCTTATGGCCTGGGGGATGAAACTGTCTCTGAGCCTGGTGGTGCGGGCCCGGATGCTGCGGTACCGTCGGCCAGACGGCAGCAGGCAAAACAGTTTATGGTTTCCTTTGATCTATTAGTGACATCATAGTCCTTTAACCCCCTTTGTTTGAATTTCTTGAACCTCCTTTGCTTCAATTCCTTTAACCCCCTTTGCTTCAATTCCTTTAAACTCCTTTGCTTCAATTCCCTTTCTATTCTTTAAAGATGCTCTTTATCTCAGAAAAATAAGAAGTGAAGAATCAGTCTGCACTAACCAGCGAATTGGTAGAACAAAGAAGATAAGAGATTTTTCATGAGAATTTGGAAAACACATCTTGAACAGCGAAAATAACAATTCGTAACACACATTGAAACAAACAACAGTCGCAATGGAGATCACTCGGAGAGTGAAACAAATGGATATAAAGGTAGAGACTGTCCGCCCGTACTTCGAGTCCTTTTTTACGAAGATCACTGCAGAGCAGTGGGAGCTGTTGAAGTCATGCAAACCGGATGAAGCTACAACATTTATGTTGGCAGATCTTCTGCTGAAGTTAATGACGACCGTTTCAAATGCCATTGCAAAGCGATGTCCCCATGCACCCTTGTCTGAGGAAGAAGTTCGGTCCATTCTGGGCGACACTCTCAACGACAGTCTTTCACCAGGCACAACAAAGTCTAAGAGTTTGGATAAGCTCACAGACTTGGTTGTAGAGGAGGTGACAAAGACTGTCAACTCCACCTTGTCTGCAAGCTCCACCTGTGTGAGCTCTGAGAAGCCTATACCAACCCGCCTCATTAACCCCGCTAAAGTCCAGAAGATGATCTGTTATGCCTGCGAGACGTTAAAGGCAGATGCAAAAATCGAACTCTTGCTCGAGTGTCAATCGCGCAGGCGAAGTCGGGCCATTTCCTCAGAGGAACAGGACGCTTCAGATGATCCCATTCGGATGTGTAGGACCTCTTCAAGCTCCCACTCTTCAGGAGTCAGCTCCAAGTCAGGTAGTTCCTCAGAGGGAGGTTCAACAACAAGCAGTATGGACAGTGGGAAGATGCTTGTCCAGGAAACAATCAACAATAGTTTGACTGACATCACAGACTTCTTTAATGAGTTCAATGACAGCCTCTTTCTCAATTCATCGTTTTCTCCAGAGATTGATATGGCTTTAGATGAAATTATTGAGTCAATCAATAAGGAAAGCAAAAATGGAAAGGAATCTCCACAGCCAAACCTCTCAATCAGTAAAGGAATGAGGACGATCAATAGTCTTTTCATAAAGACTTTTGCCACAGCAGGGACGCTTCAAATACTGACAGGGGTCGCGAAAAAGTTCAAGGAGGAGACCAAAGTCAATAGGAGGCTGACGATACAGTCATTGATGGCTAGTATTGATGCTGTGCTTCTGGAGAAGGAGAAGCCGGGAGGTGGAAATGAAAGTTCTGCATTCCAAACACTGAAAAAGACTCCATCTGAAAAGGTTCTTGTATTCACAAAACAGCTTTCAGACCTCATCTATGCGCACATCGCACCTGGAAGGAATTCAGACATTAGTTCAGGTCCAGTGAAAAAGGTGGCTGTTCCTAAGGCACACAGGGGCATATATGCAGACATTCAGACCAGGGTGTTTTGTTTTCTGTCCTTGATAAGCTGGTGGCTGAACAACCAAGTTAACTGCCACACAAAAAGGGTGTCAGAGGCTTTTATGGCCATCGACTCACTGGAAACAAACAAGCAGTCATCATCATCAGAGGTCAGCAGCATTGAGGAGAAAACATCGAAGCAGTCAACATCATCAGAGGTCAGCAGTGGAGGGAATAAAAGACCGAAGAAGTCAACACCAGCAGTGTTCAACAGCATTGAGGAGAAAAGATCGAAGCAGTCATCATCATCAGAGGTCAGCAGCGGAGGGAAGAAAAGACCTAAGCAGTCAACATTATCAGAGGTCAGCAGCGGAGGGAAGAAAAGATCCAAGCAGTCAACACCAGCAGTGGTCAGCAGCATTGAGGAGAAAAGATCGAAGCAGACAACATCATCAGAGGTCAGCAAAGAAAAGGAGAACTCAGCATCACCAGACAGGAACTCCAGGGAGAAGATTGCAGAGATGCTGGCAGCAGACAGATATAAAATGTATGTCAGTGTTCTCTTGGACCAGCTCATCACACAAATCTATAAGAAGGCAAAGGTGACCCGGACTGATGTCGACATAACAGACACAAGTCATCATCTGCTGGAGAGAATATGGGCCGAGGTCAAAAACATTGACTCAACTTTCAACCCCAACACAATCCTTGACGAGGTCATTTTCAAGGAGTTGTGTAAGAAGTGGCCTTGTCCAGAGATGCTATTGGTTTCCTTTCTTTTAAGAGATCCAGAACTTGAGATATCAATTAGCTCCTCTTTGAAAAGACGCCTGTGCAAAAAGCCTGGCGTCTTCTCCTCTTTCAGAGCAGGCTTCTCTTCCTTCTTCCGGAGATAAAAGGTGGATGATGTTATTCCGATAGCTTCACTTTCAAATTTAAATATGTTTTCTCCAGGTGCTCCTGTTATCCCCACATTTATAAAAATGAATAAAATGTATAAAATGGAATTATTTGCTCTCAGTATTTATTCCACTCAGACTTAAGTCTTGTTGTGGCTTTTCTCCAGGTGCTCCGGTTCCCTCCCATATTTAAAACAATTATTAAAAGATTCAAAATCGAATAATTTGTTCTCAGGAGTTATTCCACTGAGACTAAAGTTTTGCTGTTTTACAAGCTGAAAATTCACTGTTTCACAGGTGCAAGTTTAGTTTCTTCCTTTAATTCATCAGCCATCAGCACCTTCACCTGAACTTAGCTCCAACAAGCTGTATAAGGCAGAGTAGAGTGACCTCATTATGGCTGGTGATCAAATAGCGATAGTAAGCATCTAACTGTCAGATATTTTCAGAATAAGACACAGTTGCTGCTGACTATCACCGTAAATCGATACAGTGTTACTTGATTGTGTTTGTCTTAATTTTGAAGGAAATTTGAGATCTCAACTAATTCAATTTTGGAGTTAAATTTCTGCAGGAAGATGGAAATATTACAACTGCAACATATTTTTTATATCTCACTTATGTAAAAAGCAACAAGAGTTTATATGATTTAATATATAGGATAAGATGTAGAATATCCCTTGTACATCTGAAGGTCTTCTGCACAAATTACCACAAAAAAAACATTAGATGTTAGCAGGTGTTAGGGGCCACCAGCGGATGTTAGGGACATAACTTCAGTTGTGCACCTTAGCGTCATCAAGTGTTTTGACCTTCTGATCAATGATACAGGCCGAACTTGAGGGTACGCTGAGGATAAAGGTAAATCTGACTGGCTGCTGGGTATTATGGCAGTACTATGAAAGCCATGTGGCTGCTCAGTAGATCAGACATCATTACCTCTTTAGCCTTTTTAAACTAAACTCTGTACCATTTTAGAACATAGGACAAGATGGAGAATATTCCTTGTACGTTCGACCGCAGCAATTAATGCCTATTGCCAGTTGATGTTAGCGGATGTTAGTGACCACCAGCGGATGTTAGGGACATATCTTCAGTTGTGTACCTTAGCGTCATCAGGTGTTTAGGCCTTTTAATCACAAGACAACCTCTTTTAAGGCAGGCCCACCACAGGTTGATCAGACCTGGGTGCATGTCCCTAGCATATTGGGGCCCAGTTGGGATCTTTCCTCCTGATCCAGAGCCATTGGCTGCAGCGTTCTGCAGTGTGTGATGTTTCTTTTATGGTCCGGCGCAGGGCTTGTCGATGGATCTCCAGATCTTTGTGCAACCTAATGGTGCAGCCAACCTCCACAGGGCAAGCTATTGCTTTCCAGCCACATTGCTGTGCCTCAAATGCAAGGTCTGCATACCACAGCCTTTTCCTCTCATTTGCTTCATCAACATTATCCACCTAGGGTACTGTCAATTCTAAAAAGTAGACGATGCACAGGGTATTAGACCAGATTATCAGGTCAGGTCTTAGGGTGGTAGTGACAATATGTGATGGGACTGTAAGTCGCTGGCCCACATCCACCAGCATCTCCCAGTCTCGGACTTGCTCCAACTGACCACTACTGGCCAGTGGAGGAGGCCCTCTCTTTCCCTGTTCCCTCTCGCGGATAAATAGTTGTCCTTTAAACTGCATTCGATGTTTTGGATGGCAAGGCATTGGTAGCAGTTCACTTAGTTTCTAGTGTTGCTGCAAGGCATTATCTGGTTGTGTATCAACGTATACCTACCTTAGGAGATACTTATTTTACAACCAGTGAGGATGTGCCTGACCCTAGCGTAATAATGTTAGTTAGTTGTCTCTATATGAATCCATTCATGACACAAAATGACTCGAGTGAAACTGATCTGACTTAAATGATCTGATTATTTTACAACCGTAGACCATACAACAATTGACAGTCTGAAATAAAAGATATCAAACTGAACAAATTTAACTTTTAACATTCTTTAGTTTTCAACATGATTCTAAGCTGACTTCATGTTATCATTTGATGCAGTGTTAACCTTTAAACTCTGATGTTGGACAACATACTGCAAATGTGAAGAGGAAAAATTGGACATTAGCTTTAGAGAACAAACAAATTCAGATTAAATCCTGTAATTCCACAGGCAGACGCTGGTTATTTCGTTGATGTACATTCACAAAAAGAGCCAATGAAATACATCGTTTATTTACATGGAAACATAACATTTTATAAGTTTTAGATCTTTTTCAGAAAGGCACTTTCCCAACTTTGGTGCTGACACAGATCAGACAGTGACATTCATCACTTCTCCAAATGAAAAATATGTGAATTTTATTCACAATTTATCTTAAATCATTTGTTTTTCAACTGCAGAACAAATCCCTGACAATGCACAAAGTATTATACAATGGACATGAAGGGTAACGTATTGCATAAGGAACTAAGTGAAGCAGTTTATTAGGTACACCAAGCTAAAACTATTACAATCCAACACCAACAGCCCTAAAACATGTCCTACCTTCATGAAATGTACAATATTTATATAATATATGGCATTTTGTATGGGACTGCATTAGTTCCACTCAGTGTACCTAGGCATTGGTTATTAAATTAGGCATTGCTGTATTTCAAATAAACACATTTTCAAGGTACAACTGGAATTGAAGATCTCTCACCTAAGATGGAGCACAAAAGTAAGGGAGCATCAAAACTCTATGATTATATTTATTTACATTTCCAAAGTTGCAGGGCCTTAAAATATGTTGGGAAAGGGACTTTGATCATGTGATCCCAGAAGATAACTGTAAAAAAACTTCTTTGTGTCATGGTATTGTCATAGATTAAACAGAGTATTTTGGACTGATTACCGCCATCTACTGAGTTGGTGCACCGTTCCTAGAGGTACTGCAATACAAGGTCGATCCAAGTGGATTCAAGATTCAAGATTCAAGAGTTTATTGTCAAATGCACAACAATTACATTAAGCAGTCGCTGGCAATGAAATGCTTGGGTCACAGGCTCTCTTATAGCAATGCTCCGAATATTACAAGCAAAAAAATATTGAATAAAATAATATAAAATAGAATATCAACAATTTTAAATAGAAAATAAAATATATATATCTAAATATATATATACACCTTAAGAGAAAAAACAATAGTGCAATTATGTGCAATAGTGCAAATATGCTAAGTTGCTGGTTTAGTGGAGTTATTGCAGATTGGAGGAGTTTAAAAGTCTTATGGCCTGGGGGATGAAACTGTCTCTGAGCCTGGTGGTGCGGGCCCGGATGCTGCGGTACCGTCGGCCAGACGGCAGCAGGCAAAACAGTTTATGGTTTCCTTTGATCTATTAGTGACATCATAGTCCTTTAACCCCCTTTGTTTGAATTTCTTGAACCTCCTTTGCTTCAATTCCTTTAACCCCCTTTGCTTCAATTCCTTTAAACTCCTTTGCTTCAATTCCCTTTCTATTCTTTAAAGATGCTCTTTATCTCAGAAAAATAAGAAGTGAAGAATCAGTCTGCACTAACCAGCGAATTGGTAGAACAAAGAAGATAAGAGATTTTTCATGAGAATTTGGAAAACACATCTTGAACAGCGAAAATAACAATTCGTAACACACATTGAAACAAACAACAGTCGCAATGGAGATCACTCGGAGAGTGAAACAAATGGATATAAAGGTAGAGACTGTCCGCCCGTACTTCGAGTCCTTTTTTACGAAGATCACTGCAGAGCAGTGGGAGCTGTTGAAGTCATGCAAACCGGATGAAGCTACAACATTTATGTTGGCAGATCTTCTGCTGAAGTTAATGACGACCGTTTCAAATGCCATTGCAAAGCGATGTCCCCATGCACCCTTGTCTGAGGAAGAAGTTCGGTCCATTCTGGGCGACACTCTCAACGACAGTCTTTCACCAGGCACAACAAAGTCTAAGAGTTTGGATAAGCTCACAGACTTGGTTGTAGAGGAGGTGACAAAGACTGTCAACTCCACCTTGTCTGCAAGCTCCACCTGTGTGAGCTCTGAGAAGCCTATACCAACCCGCCTCATTAACCCCGCTAAAGTCCAGAAGATGATCTGTTATGCCTGCGAGACGTTAAAGGCAGATGCAAAAATCGAACTCTTGCTCGAGTGTCAATCGCGCAGGCGAAGTCGGGCCATTTCCTCAGAGGAACAGGAAGCTTCAGATGATCCCATTCGGATGTGTAGGACCTCTTCAAGCTCCCACTCTTCAGGAGTCAGCCCCAAGTCAGGTAGTTCCTCAGAGGGAGGTTCAACAACAAGCAGTATGGACAGTGGGAAGATGCTTGTCCAGGAAACAATCAACAATAGTTTGACTGACATCACAGACTTCTTTAATGAGTTCAATGACAGCCTCTTTCTCAATTCATCGTTTTCTCCAGAGATTGATATGGCTTTAGATGAAATTATTGAGTCAATCAATAAGGAAAGCAAAAATGGAAAGGAATCTCCACAGCCAAACCTCTCAATCAGTAAAGGAATGAGGACGATCAATAGTCTTTTCATAAAGACTTTTGCCACAGCAGGGACGCTTCAAATACTGACAGGGGTCGCGAAAAAGTTCAAGGAGGAGACCAAAGTCAATAGGAGGCTGACGATACAGTCATTGATGGCTAGTATTGATGCTGTGCTTCTGGAGAAGGAGAAGCCGGGAGGTGGAAATGAAAGTTCTGCATTCCAAACACTGAAAAAGACTCCATCTGAAAAGGTTCTTGTATTCACAAAACAGCTTTCAGACCTCATCTATGCGCACATCGCACCTGGAAGGAATTCAGACATTAGTTCAGGTCCAGTGAAAAAGGTGGCTGTTCCTAAGGCACACAGGGGCATATATGCAGACATTCAGACCAGGGTGTTTTGTTTTCTGTCCTTGATAAGCTGGTGGCTGAACAACCAAGTTAACTGCCACACAAAAAGGGTGTCAGAGGCTTTTATGGCCATCGACTCACTGGAAACAAACAAGCAGTCATCATCATCAGAGGTCAGCAGCATTGAGGAGAAAACATCGAAGCAGTCAACATCATCAGAGGTCAGCAGTGGAGGGAATAAAAGACCGAAGAAGTCAACACCAGCAGTGTTCAACAGCATTGAGGAGAAAAGATCGAAGCAGTCATCATCATCAGAGGTCAGCAGCGGAGGGAAGAAAAGACCTAAGCAGTCAACATTATCAGAGGTCAGCAGCGGAGGGAAGAAAAGATCCAAGCAGTCAACACCAGCAGTGGTCAGCAGCATTGAGGAGAAAAGATCGAAGCAGACAACATCATCAGAGGTCAGCAAAGAAAAGGAGAACTCAGCATCACCAGACAGGAACTCCAGGGAGAAGATTGCAGAGATGCTGGCAGCAGACAGATATAAAATGTATGTCAGTGTTCTCTTGGACCAGCTCATCACACAAATCTATAAGAAGGCAAAGGTGACCCGGACTGATGTCGACATAACAGACACAAGTCATCATCTGCTGGAGAGAATATGGGCCGAGGTCAAAAACATTGACTCAACTTTCAACCCCAACACAATCCTTGACGAGGTCATTTTCAAGGAGTTGTGTAAGAAGTGGCCTTGTCCAGAGATGCTATTGGTTTCCTTTCTTTTAAGAGATCCAGAACTTGAGATATCAATTAGCTCCTCTTTGAAAAGACGCCTGTGCAAAAAGCCTGGCGTCTTCTCCTCTTTCAGAGCAGGCTTCTCTTCCTTCTTCCGGAGATAAAAGGTGGATGATGTTATTCCGATAGCTTCACTTTCAAATTTAAATATGTTTTCTCCAGGTGCTCCTGTTATCCCCACATTTATAAAAATGAATAAAATGTATAAAATGGAATTATTTGCTCTCAGTATTTATTCCACTCAGACTTAAGTCTTGTTGTGGCTTTTCTCCAGGTGCTCCGGTTCCCTCCCATATTTAAAACAATTATTAAAAGATTCAAAATCGAATAATTTGTTCTCAGGAGTTATTCCACTGAGACTAAAGTTTTGCTGTTTTACAAGCTGAAAATTCACTGTTTCACAGGTGCAAGTTTAGTTTCTTCCTTTAATTCATCAGCCATCAGCACCTTCACCTGAACTTAGCTCCAACAAGCTGTATAAGGCAGAGTAGAGTGACCTCATTATGGCTGGTGATCAAATAGCGATAGTAAGCATCTAACTGTCAGATATTTTCAGAATAAGACACAGTTGCTGCTGACTATCACCGTAAATCGATACAGTGTTACTTGATTGTGTTTGTCTTAATTTTGAAGGAAATTTGAGATCTCAACTAATTCAATTTTGGAGTTAAATTTCTGCAGGAAGATGGAAATATTACAACTGCAACATATTTTTTATATCTCACTTATGTAAAAAGCAACAAGAGTTTATATGATTTAATATATAGGATAAGATGTAGAATATCCCTTGTACGTCTGAAGGTCTTCTGCACAAATTACCACAAAAAAAACATTAGATGTTAGCAGGTGTTAGGGGCCACCAGCGGATGTTAGGGACATAACTTCAGTTGTGCACCTTAGCGTCATCAAGTGTTTTGACCTTCTGATCAATGATACAGGCCGAACTTGAGGGTACGCTGAGGATAAAGGTAAATCTGACTGGCTGCTGGGTATTATGGCAGTACTATGAAAGCCATGTGGCTGCTCAGTAGATCAGACATCATTACCTCTTTAGCCTTTTTAAACTAAACTCTGTACCATTTTAGAACATAGGACAAGATGGAGAATATTCCTTGTACGTTCGACCGCAGCAATTAATGCCTATTGCCAGTTGATGTTAGCGGATGTTAGTGACCACCAGCGGATGTTAGGGACATATCTTCAGTTGTGTACCTTAGCGTCATCAGGTGTTTAGGCCTTTTAATCACAAGACAACCTCTTTTAAGGCAGGCCCACCACAGGTTGATCAGACCTGGGTGCATGTCCCTAGCATATTGGGGCCCAGTTGGGATCTTTCCTCCTGATCCAGAGCCATTGGCTGCAGCGTTCTGCAGTGTGTGATGTTTCTTTTATGGTCCGGCGCAGGGCTTGTCGATGGATCTCCAGATCTTTGTGCAACCTAATGGTGCAGCCAACCTCCACAGGGCAAGCTATTGCTTTCCAGCCACATTGCTGTGCCTCAAATGCAAGGTCTGCATACCACAGCCTTTTCCTCTCATTTGCTTCATCAACATTATCCACCTAGGGTACTGTCAATTCTAAAAAGTAGACGATGCACAGGGTATTAGACCAGATTATCAGGTCAGGTCTTAGGGTGGTAGTGACAATATGTGATGGGACTGTAAGTCGCTGGCCCACATCCACCAGCATCTCCCAGTCTCGGACTTGCTCCAACTGACCACTACTGGCCAGTGGAGGAGGCCCTCTCTTTCCCTGTTCCCTCTCGCGGATAAATGTTGTCCTTTAAACTGCATTCGATGTTTTGGATGGCAAGGCATTGGTAGCAGTTCACTTAGTTTCTAGTGTTGCTGCAAGGCATTATCTGGTTGTGTATCAACGTATACCTACCTTAGGAGATACTTATTTTACAACCAGTGAGGATGTGCCTGACCCTAGCGTAATAATGTTAGTTAGTTGTCTCTATATGAATCCATTCATGACACAAAATGACTCGAGTGAAACTGATCTGACTTAAATGATCTGATTATTTTACAACCGTAGACCATACAACAATTGACAGTCTGAAATAAAAGATATCAAACTGAACAAATTTAACTTTTAACATTCTTTAGTTTTCAACATGATTCTAAGCTGACTTCATGTTATCATTTGATGCAGTGTTAACCTTTAAACTCTGATGTTGGACAACATACTGCAAATGTGAAGAGGAAAAATTGGACATTAGCTTTAGAGAACAAACAAATTCAGATTAAATCCTGTAATTCCACAGGCAGACGCTGGTTATTTCGTTGATGTACATTCACAAAAAGAGCCAATGAAATACATCGTTTATTTACATGGAAACATAACATTTTATAAGTTTTAGATCTTTTTCAGAAAGGCACTTTCCCAACTTTGGTGCTGACACAGATCAGACAGTGACATTCATCACTTCTCCAAATGAAAAATATGTGAATTTTATTCACAATTTATCTTAAATCATTTGTTTTTCAACTGCAGAACAAATCCCTGACAATGCACAAAGTATTATACAATGGACATGAAGGGTAACGTATTGCATAAGGAACTAAGTGAAGCAGTTTATTAGGTACACCAAGCTAAAACTATTACAATCCAACACCAACAGCCCTAAAACATGTCCTACCTTCATGAAATGTACAATATTTATATAATATATGGCATTTTGTATGGGACTGCATTAGTTCCACTCAGTGTACCTAGGCATTGGTTATTAAATTAGGCATTGCTGTATTTCAAATAAACACATTTTCAAGGTACAACTGGAATTGAAGATCTCTCACCTAAGATGGAGCACAAAAGTAAGGGAGCATCAAAACTCTATGATTATATTTATTTACATTTCCAAAGTTGCAGGGCCTTAAAATATGTTGGGAAAGGGACTTTGATCATGTGATCCCAGAAGATAACTGTAAAAAAACTTCTTTGTGTCATGGTATTGTCATAGATTAAACAGAGTATTTTGGACTGATTACCGCCATCTACTGAGTTGGTGCACCGTTCCTAGAGGTACTGCAATACAAGGTCGATCCAAGTGGATTCAAGATTCAAGATTCAAGAGTTTATTGTCAAATGCACAACAATTACATTAAGCAGTCGCTGGCAATGAAATGCTTGGGTCACAGGCTCTCTTATAGCAATGCTCCGAATATTACAAGCAAAAAAATATTGAATAAAATAATATAAAATAGAATATCAACAATTTTAAATAGAAAATAAAATATATATATCTAAATATATATATACACCTTAAGAGAAAAAACAATAGTGCAATTATGTGCAATAGTGCAAATATGCTAAGTTGCTGGTTTAGTGGAGTTATTGCAGATTGGAGGAGTTTAAAAGTCTTATGGCCTGGGGGATGAAACTGTCTCTGAGCCTGGTGGTGCGGGCCCGGATGCTGCGGTACCGTCGGCCAGACGGCAGCAGGCAAAACAGTTTATGGTTTCCTTTGATCTATTAGTGACATCATAGTCCTTTAACCCCCTTTGTTTGAATTTCTTGAACCTCCTTTGCTTCAATTCCTTTAACCCCCTTTGCTTCAATTCCTTTAAACTCCTTTGCTTCAATTCCCTTTCTATTCTTTAAAGATGCTCTTTATCTCAGAAAAATAAGAAGTGAAGAATCAGTCTGCACTAACCAGCGAATTGGTAGAACAAAGAAGATAAGAGATTTTTCATGAGAATTTGGAAAACACATCTTGAACAGCGAAAATAACAATTCGTAACACACATTGAAACAAACAACAGTCGCAATGGAGATCACTCGGAGAGTGAAACAAATGGATATAAAGGTAGAGACTGTCCGCCCGTACTTCGAGTCCTTTTTTACGAAGATCACTGCAGAGCAGTGGGAGCTGTTGAAGTCATGCAAACCGGATGAAGCTACAACATTTATGTTGGCAGATCTTCTGCTGAAGTTAATGACGACCGTTTCAAATGCCATTGCAAAGCGATGTCCCCATGCACCCTTGTCTGAGGAAGAAGTTCGGTCCATTCTGGGCGACACTCTCAACGACAGTCTTTCACCAGGCACAACAAAGTCTAAGAGTTTGGATAAGCTCACAGACTTGGTTGTAGAGGAGGTGACAAAGACTGTCAACTCCACCTTGTCTGCAAGCTCCACCTGTGTGAGCTCTGAGAAGCCTATACCAACCCGCCTCATTAACCCCGCTAAAGTCCAGAAGATGATCTGTTATGCCTGCGAGACGTTAAAGGCAGATGCAAAAATCGAACTCTTGCTCGAGTGTCAATCGCGCAGGCGAAGTCGGGCCATTTCCTCAGAGGAACAGGACGCTTCAGATGATCCCATTCGGATGTGTAGGACCTCTTCAAGCTCCCACTCTTCAGGAGTCAGCTCCAAGTCAGGTAGTTCCTCAGAGGGAGGTTCAACAACAAGCAGTATGGACAGTGGGAAGATGCTTGTCCAGGAAACAATCAACAATAGTTTGACTGACATCACAGACTTCTTTAATGAGTTCAATGACAGCCTCTTTCTCAATTCATCGTTTTCTCCAGAGATTGATATGGCTTTAGATGAAATTATTGAGTCAATCAATAAGGAAAGCAAAAATGGAAAGGAATCTCCACAGCCAAACCTCTCAATCAGTAAAGGAATGAGGACGATCAATAGTCTTTTCATAAAGACTTTTGCCACAGCAGGGACGCTTCAAATACTGACAGGGGTCGCGAAAAAGTTCAAGGAGGAGACCAAAGTCAATAGGAGGCTGACGATACAGTCATTGATGGCTAGTATTGATGCTGTGCTTCTGGAGAAGGAGAAGCCGGGAGGTGGAAATGAAAGTTCTGCATTCCAAACACTGAAAAAGACTCCATCTGAAAAGGTTCTTGTATTCACAAAACAGCTTTCAGACCTCATCTATGCGCACATCGCACCTGGAAGGAATTCAGACATTAGTTCAGGTCCAGTGAAAAAGGTGGCTGTTCCTAAGGCACACAGGGGCATATATGCAGACATTCAGACCAGGGTGTTTTGTTTTCTGTCCTTGATAAGCTGGTGGCTGAACAACCAAGTTAACTGCCACACAAAAAGGGTGTCAGAGGCTTTTATGGCCATCGACTCACTGGAAACAAACAAGCAGTCATCATCATCAGAGGTCAGCAGCATTGAGGAGAAAACATCGAAGCAGTCAACATCATCAGAGGTCAGCAGTGGAGGGAATAAAAGACCGAAGAAGTCAACACCAGCAGTGTTCAACAGCATTGAGGAGAAAAGATCGAAGCAGTCATCATCATCAGAGGTCAGCAGCGGAGGGAAGAAAAGACCTAAGCAGTCAACATTATCAGAGGTCAGCAGCGGAGGGAAGAAAAGATCCAAGCAGTCAACACCAGCAGTGGTCAGCAGCATTGAGGAGAAAAGATCGAAGCAGACAACATCATCAGAGGTCAGCAAAGAAAAGGAGAACTCAGCATCACCAGACAGGAACTCCAGGGAGAAGATTGCAGAGATGCTGGCAGCAGACAGATATAAAATGTATGTCAGTGTTCTCTTGGACCAGCTCATCACACAAATCTATAAGAAGGCAAAGGTGACCCGGACTGATGTCGACATAACAGACACAAGTCATCATCTGCTGGAGAGAATATGGGCCGAGGTCAAAAACATTGACTCAACTTTCAACCCCAACACAATCCTTGACGAGGTCATTTTCAAGGAGTTGTGTAAGAAGTGGCCTTGTCCAGAGATGCTATTGGTTTCCTTTCTTTTAAGAGATCCAGAACTTGAGATATCAATTAGCTCCTCTTTGAAAAGACGCCTGTGCAAAAAGCCTGGCGTCTTCTCCTCTTTCAGAGCAGGCTTCTCTTCCTTCTTCCGGAGATAAAAGGTGGATGATGTTATTCCGATAGCTTCACTTTCAAATTTAAATATGTTTTCTCCAGGTGCTCCTGTTATCCCCACATTTATAAAAATGAATAAAATGTATAAAATGGAATTATTTGCTCTCAGTATTTATTCCACTCAGACTTAAGTCTTGTTGTGGCTTTTCTCCAGGTGCTCCGGTTCCCTCCCATATTTAAAACAATTATTAAAAGATTCAAAATCGAATAATTTGTTCTCAGGAGTTATTCCACTGAGACTAAAGTTTTGCTGTTTTACAAGCTGAAAATTCACTGTTTCACAGGTGCAAGTTTAGTTTCTTCCTTTAATTCATCAGCCATCAGCACCTTCACCTGAACTTAGCTCCAACAAGCTGTATAAGGCAGAGTAGAGTGACCTCATTATGGCTGGTGATCAAATAGCGATAGTAAGCATCTAACTGTCAGATATTTTCAGAATAAGACACAGTTGCTGCTGACTATCACCGTAAATCGATACAGTGTTACTTGATTGTGTTTGTCTTAATTTTGAAGGAAATTTGAGATCTCAACTAATTCAATTTTGGAGTTAAATTTCTGCAGGAAGATGGAAATATTACAACTGCAACATATTTTTTATATCTCACTTATGTAAAAAGCAACAAGAGTTTATATGATTTAATATATAGGATAAGATGTAGAATATCCCTTGTACGTCTGAAGGTCTTCTGCACAAATTACCACAAAAAAAACATTAGATGTTAGCAGGTGTTAGGGGCCACCAGCGGATGTTAGGGACATAACTTCAGTTGTGCACCTTAGCGTCATCAAGTGTTTTGACCTTCTGATCAATGATACAGGCCGAACTTGAGGGTACGCTGAGGATAAAGGTAAATCTGACTGGCTGCTGGGTATTATGGCAGTACTATGAAAGCCATGTGGCTGCTCAGTAGATCAGACATCATTACCTCTTTAGCCTTTTTAAACTAAACTCTGTACCATTTTAGAACATAGGACAAGATGGAGAATATTCCTTGTACGTTCGACCGCAGCAATTAATGCCTATTGCCAGTTGATGTTAGCGGATGTTAGTGACCACCAGCGGATGTTAGGGACATATCTTCAGTTGTGTACCTTAGCGTCATCAGGTGTTTAGGCCTTTTAATCACAAGACAACCTCTTTTAAGGCAGGCCCACCACAGGTTGATCAGACCTGGGTGCATGTCCCTAGCATATTGGGGCCCAGTTGGGATCTTTCCTCCTGATCCAGAGCCATTGGCTGCAGCGTTCTGCAGTGTGTGATGTTTCTTTTATGGTCCGGCGCAGGGCTTGTCGATGGATCTCCAGATCTTTGTGCAACCTAATGGTGCAGCCAACCTCCACAGGGCAAACACCATCAGTGGTCAGCAGCATTGAGGAGAAAAGATCTGAAGCAGACAACATCATCAGAGGTCAGCAAAGAAAAGGAGAACTCAGGCATGCCCCAGACAGGAACACTCCAGGGAGAAGATTGCAGAGATGCTGGCAGCAGACAGATATAAAATGTATGTCAGTGTTCTCTTGGACCAGCTCATCACACAAATCTATAAGAAGGCAAAGGTGACCCGGACTGATGTCGACATAACAGACACAAGTCATCATCTGCTGGAGAGAATATGGGCCGAGGTCAAAGACATTGACTCAACTTTCAACCCCAACACAATCCTTGACGAGGTCATTTTCAAGGAGTTGTGTAAGAAGTGGCCTTGTCCAGAGATGCTATTGGTTTCCTTTCTTTTAAGAGATCCAGAACTTGAGATATCAATTAGCTCCTCTTTGAAAAGACGCCTGTGCAAAAAGCCTGGCGTCTTCTCCTCTTTCAGAGCAGGCTTCTCTTCCTTCTTCCGGAGATAAAAGGTGGATGATGTTATTCCGATAGCTTCACTTTCAAATTTAAATATGTTTTCTCCAGGTGCTCCTGTTATCCCCACATTTATAAAAATGAATAAAATGTATAAAATGGAATTATTTGCTCTCAGTATTTATTCCACTCAGACTTAAGTCTTGTTGTGGCTTTTCTCCAGGTGCTCCGGTTCCCTCCCATATTTAAAACAATTATTAAAAGATTCAAAATCGAATAATTTGTTCTCAGGAGTTATTCCACTGAGACTAAAGTTTTGCTGTTTTACAAGCTGAAAATTCACTGTTTCACAGGTGCAAGTTTAGTTTCTTCCTTTAATTCATCAGCCATCAGCACCTTCACCTGAACTTAGCTCCAACAAGCTGTATAAGGCAGAGTAGAGTGACCTCATTATGGCTGGTGATCAAATAGCGATAGTAAGCATCTAACTGTCAGATATTTTCAGAATAAGACACAGTTGCTGCTGACTATCACCGTAAATCGATACAGTGTTACTTGATTGTGTTTGTCTTAATTTTGAAGGAAATTTGAGATCTCAACTAATTCAATTTTGGAGTTAAATTTCTGCAGGAAGATGGAAATATTACAACTGCAACATATTTTTTATATCTCACTTATGTAAAAAGCAACAAGAGTTTATATGATTTAATATATAGGATAAGATGTAGAATATCCCTTGTACGTCTGAAGGTCTTCTGCACAAATTACCACAAAAAAAACATTAGATGTTAGCAGGTGTTAGGGGCCACCAGCGGATGTTAGGGACATAACTTCAGTTGTGCACCTTAGCGTCATCAAGTGTTTTGACCTTCTGATCAATGATACAGGCCGAACTTGAGGGTACGCTGAGGATAAAGGTAAATCTGACTGGCTGCTGGGTATTATGGCAGTACTATGAAAGCCATGTGGCTGCTCAGTAGATCAGACATCATTACCTCTTTAGCCTTTTTAAACTAAACTCTGTACCATTTTAGAACATAGGACAAGATGGAGAATATTCCTTGTACGTTCGACCGCAGCAATTAATGCCTATTGCCAGTTGATGTTAGCGGATGTTAGTGACCACCAGCGGATGTTAGGGACATATCTTCAGTTGTGTACCTTAGCGTCATCAGGTGTTTAGGCCTTTTAATCACAAGACAGCCTCTTTTAAGGCAGGCCCACCACAGGTTGATCAGACCTGGGTGCATGTCCCTAGCATATTGGGGCCCAGTTGGGATCTTTCCTCCTGATCCAGAGCCATTGGCTGCAGCGTTCTGCAGTGTGTGATGTTTCTTTTATGGTCCGGCGCAGGGCTTGTCGATGGATCTCCAGATCTTTGTGCAACCTAATGGTGCAGCCAACCTCCACAGGGCAAGCTATTGCTTTCCAGCCACATTGCTGTGCCTCAAATGCAAGGTCTGCATACCACAGCCTTTTCCTCTCATTTGCTTCATCAACATTATCCACCTAGGGTACTGTCAATTCTAAAAAGTAGACGATGCACAGGGTATTAGACCAGATTATCAGGTCAGGTCTTAGGGTGGTAGTGACAATATGTGATGGGACTGTAAGTCGCTGGCCCACATCCACCAGCATCTCCCAGTCTCGGACTTGCTCCAACTGACCACTACTGGCCAGTGGAGGAGGCCCTCTCTTTCCCTGTTCCCTCTCGCGGATAAATGTTGTCCTTTAAACTGCATTCGATGTTTTGGATGGCAAGGCATTGGTAGCAGTTCACTTAGTTTCTAGTGTTGCTGCAAGGCATTATCTGGTTGTGTATCAACGTATACCTACCTTAGGAGATACTTATTTTACAACCAGTGAGGATGTGCCTGACCCTAGCGTAATAATGTTAGTTAGTTGTCTCTATATGAATCCATTCATGACACAAAATGACTCGAGTGAAACTGATCTGACTTAAATGATCTGATTATTTTACAACCGTAGACCATACAACAATTGACAGTCTGAAATAAAAGATATCAAACTGAACAAATTTAACTTTTAACATTCTTTAGTTTTCAACATGATTCTAAGCTGACTTCATGTTATCATTTGATGCAGTGTTAACCTTTAAACTCTGATGTTGGACAACATACTGCAAATGTGAAGAGGAAAAATTGGACATTAGCTTTAGAGAACAAACAAATTCAGATTAAATCCTGTAATTCCACAGGCAGACGCTGGTTATTTCATTGATGTACATTCACAAAAAGAGCCAATGAAATACATCGTTTATTTACATGGAAACATAACATTTTATAAGTTTTAGATCTTTTTCAGAAAGGCACTTTCCCAACTTTGGTGCTGACACAGACCAGACAGTGACATTCATCACTTCTCCAAATGAAAAATATGTGAATTTTATTCACAATTTATCTTAAATCATTTGTTTTTCAACTGCAGAACAAATCCCTGACAATGCACAAAGTATTATACAATGGACATGAAGGGTAACGTATTGCATAAGGAACTAAGTGAAGCAGTTTATTAGGTACACCAAGCTAAAACTATTACAATCCAACACCAACAGCCCTAAAACATGTCCTACCTTCATGAAATGTACAATATTTATATAATATATGGCATTTTGTATGGGACTGCATTAGTTCCACTCAGTGTACCTAGGCATTGGTTATTAAATTAGGCATTGCTGTATTTCAAATAAACACATTTTCAAGGTACAACTGGAATTGAAGATCTCTCACCTAAGATGGAGCACAAAAGTAAGGGAGCATCAAAACTCTATGATTATATTTATTTACATTTCCAAAGTTGCAGGGCCTTAAAATATGTTGGGAAAGGGACTTTGATCATGTGATCCCAGAAGATAACTGTAAAAAAACTTCTTTGTGTCATGGTATTGTCATAGATTAAACAGAGTATTTTGGACTGATTACCGCCATCTACTGAGTTGGTGCACCGTTCCTAGAGGTACTGCAATACAAGGTCGATCCAAGTGGATTCAAGATTCAAGATTCAAGAGTTTATTGTCAAATGCACAACAATTACATTAAGCAGTCGCTGGCAATGAAATGCTTGGGTCACAGGCTCTCTTATAGCAATGCTCCGAATATTACAAGCAAAAAAATATTGAATAAAATAATATAAAATAGAATATCAACAATTTTAAATAGAAAATAAAATATATATATCTAAATATATATATACACCTTAAGAGAAAAAACAATAGTGCAATTATGTGCAATAGTGCAAATATGCTAAGTTGCTGGTTTAGTGGGGTTATTGCAGATTGGAGGAGTTTAAAAGTCTTATGGCCTGGGGGATGAAACTGTCTCTGAGCCTGGTGGTGCGGGCCCGGATGCTGCGGTACCGTCGGCCAGACGGCAGCAGGCAAAACAGTTTATGGTTTCCTTTGATCTATTAGTGACATCATAGTCCTTTAACCCCCTTTGTTTGAATTTCTTGAACCTCCTTTGCTTCAATTCCTTTAACCCCCTTTGCTTCAATTCCTTTAAACTCCTTTGCTTCAATTCCCTTTCTATTCTTTAAAGATGCTCTTTATCTCAGAAAAATAAGAAGTGAAGAATCAGTCTGCACTAACCAGCGAATTGGTAGAACAAAGAAGATAAGAGATTTTTCATGAGAATTTGGAAAACACATCTTGAACAGCGAAAATAACAATTCGTAACACACATTGAAACAAACAACAGTCGCAATGGAGATCACTCGGAGAGTGAAACAAATGGATATAAAGGTAGAGACTGTCCGCCCGTACTTCGAGTCCTTTTTTACGAAGATCAGTGCAGAGCAGTGGGAGCTGTTGAAGTCATGCAAACCGGATGAAGCTACAACATTTATGTTGGCAGATCTTCTGCTGAAGTTAATGACGACCGTTTCAAATGCCATTGCAAAGCGATGTCCCCATGCACCCTTGTCTGAGGAAGAAGTTCGGTCCATTCTGGGCGACACTCTCAACGACAGTCTTTCACCAGGCACAACAAAGTCTAAGAGTTTGGATAAGCTCACAGACTTGGTTGTAGAGGAGGTGACGAAGACTGTCAACTCCACCTTGTCTGCAAGCTCCACCTGTGTGAGCTCTGAGAAGCCTATACCAACCCGCCTCATTAACCCCGCTAAAGTCCAGAAGATGATCTGTTATGCCTGCGAGACGTTAAAGGCAGATGCAAAAATCGAACTCTTGCTCGAGTGTCAATCGCGCAGGCGAAGTCGGGCCATTTCCTCAGAGGAACAGGACGCTTCAGATGATCCCATTCGGATGTGTAGGACCTCTTCAAGCTCCCACTCTTCAGGAGTCAGCTCCAAGTCAGGTAGTTCCTCAGAGGGAGGTTCAACAACAAGCAGTATGGACAGTGGGAAGATGCTTGTCCAGGAAACAATCAACAATAGTTTGACTGACATCACAGACTTCTTTAATGAGTACAATGACAGCCTATTTCTCAATTCATCGTTTTCTCCAGAGATTGATATGGCTTTAGATGAAATTATTGAGTCAATCAATAAGGAAAGCAAAAATGGAAAGGAATCTCCACAGCCAAACCTCTCAATCAGTAAAGGAATGAGGACGATCAATAGTCTTTTCATAAAGACTTTTGCCACAGCAGGGACGCTTCAAATACTGACAGGGGTCGCGAAAAAGTTCAAGGAGGAGACCAAAGTCAATAGGAGGCTGACGATACAGTCATTGATGGCTAGTATTGACGCTGTGCTTCTGGAGAAGGAGAAGCCGGGAGGTGGAAATGAAAGTTCTGCATTCCAAACACTGAAAAAGACTCCATCTGAAAAGGTTCTTGTATTCACAAAACAGCTTTCAGACCTCATCTATGCGCACATCGCACCTGGAAGGAATTCAGACATTAGTTCAGGTCCAGTGAAAAAGGTGGCTGTTCCTAAGGCACACAGGGGCATATATGCAGACATTCAGACCAGGGTGTTTTGTTTTCTGTCCTTGATAAGCTGGTGGCTGAACAACCAAGTTAACTGCCACACAAAAAGGGTGTCAGAGGCTTTTATGGCCATCGACTCACTGGAAACAAACAAGCAGTCATCATCATCAGAGGTCAGCAGCATTGAGGAGAAAACATCGAAGCAGTCAACATCATCAGAGGTCAGCAGTGGAGGGAATAAAAGACCGAAGACGTCAACACCAGCAGTGTTCAACAGCATTGAGGAGAAAAGATCGAAGCAGTCATCATCATCAGAGGTCAGCAGCGGAGGGAAGAAAAGATCGAAGCAGTCAACATTATCAGAGGTCAGCAGCGGAGGGAAGAAAAGATCGAAGCAGTCAACACCAGCAGTGGTCAGCAGCATTGAGGAGAAAAGATCGAAGCAGACAACATCATCAGAGGTCAGCAAAGAAAAGGAGAACTCAGCATCACCAGACAGGAACTCCAGGGAGAAGATTGCAGAGATGCTGGCAGCAGACAGATATAAAATGTATGTCAGTGTTCTCTTGGACCAGCTCATCACACAAATCTATAAGAAGGCAAAGGTGACCCGGACTGATGTCGACATAACAGACACAAGTCATCATCTGCTGGAGAGAATATGGGCCGAGGTCAAAGACATTGACTCAACTTTCAACCCCAACACAATCCTTGACGAGGTCATTTTCAAGGAGTTGTGTAAGAAGTGGCCTTGTCCAGAGATGCTATTGGTTTCCTTTCTTTTAAGAGATCCAGAACTTGAGATATCAATTAGCTCCTCTTTGAAAAGACGCCTGTGCAAAAAGCCTGGCGTCTTCTCCTCTTTCAGAGCAGGCTTCTCTTCCTTCTTCCGGAGATAAAAGGTGGATGATGTTATTCCGATAGCTTCACTTTCAAATTTAAATATGTTTTCTCCAGGTGCTCCTGTTATCCCCACATTTATAAAAATGAATAAAATGTATAAAATGGAATTATTTGCTCTCAGTATTTATTCCACTCAGACTTAAGTCTTGTTGTGGCTTTTCTCCAGGTGCTCCGGTTCCCTCCCATATTTAAAACAATTATTAAAAGATTCAAAATCGAATAATTTGTTCTCAGGAGTTATTCCACTGAGACTAAAGTTTTGCTGTTTTACAAGCTGAAAATTCACTGTTTCACAGGTGCAAGTTTAGTTTCTTCCTTTAATTCATCAGCCATCAGCACCTTCACCTGAACTTAGCTCCAACAAGCTGTATAAGGCAGAGTAGAGTGACCTCATTATGGCTGGTGATCAAATAGCGATAGTAAGCATCTAACTGTCAGATATTTTCAGAATAAGACACAGTTCCTGCTGACTATCACCGTAAATCGATACAGTGTTACTTGATTGTGTTTGTCTTAATTTTGAAGGAAATTTGAGATCTCAACTAATTCAATTTTGGAGTTAAATTTCTGCAGGAAGATGGAAATATTACAACTGCAACATATTTTTTATATCTCACTTATGTAAAAAGCAACAAGAGTTTATATGATTTAATATATAGGATAAGATGTAGAATATCCCTTGTACGTCTGAAGGTCTTCTGCACAAATTACCACAAAAAAAACATTAGATGTTAGCAGGTGTTAGGGGCCACCAGCGGATGTTAGGGACATAACTTCAGTTGTGCACCTTAGCGTCATCAAGTGTTTTGACCTTCTGATCAATGATACAGGCCGAACTTGAGGGTACGCTGACGATAAAGGTAAATCTGACTGGCTGCTGGGTATTATGGCAGTACTATGAAAGCCATGTGGCTGCTCAGTAGATCAGACATCATTACCTCTTTAGCCTTTTTAAACTAAACTCTGTACCATTTTAGAACATAGGACAAGATGGAGAATATTCCTTGTACGTTCGACCGCAGCAATTAATGCCTATTGCCAGTTGATGTTAGCGGATGTTAGTGACCACCAGCGGATGTTAGGGACATATCTTCAGTTGTTTACCTTAGCTCCATCAGGTGTTTAGGCCTTTTAATCACAAGACAACCTCTTTTAAGGCAGGCCCACCACAGGTTGATCAGACCTGGGTGCATGTCCCTAGCATATTGGGGCCCAGTTGGGATCTTTCCTCCTGATCCAGAGCCATTGGCTGCAGCGTTCTGCAGTGTGTGATGTTTCTTTTATGGTCCGGCGCAGGGCTTGTCGATGGATCTCCAGATCTTTGTGCAACCTAATGGTGCAGCCAACCTCCACAGGGCAAGCTATTGCTTTCCAGCCACATTGCTGTGCCTCAAATGCAAGGTCTGCATACCACAGCCTTTTCCTCTCATTTGCTTCATCAACATTATCCACCTAGGGTACTGTCAATTCTAAAAAGTAGACGATGCACAGGGTATTAGACCAGATTATCAGGTCAGGTCTTAGGGTGGTAGTGACAATATGTGATGGGACTGTAAGTCGCTGGCCCACATCCACCAGCATCTCCCAGTCTCGGACTTGCTCCAACTGACCACTACTGGCCAGTGGAGGAGGCCCTCTCTTTCCCTGTTCCCTCTCGCGGATAAATGTTGTCCTTTAAACTGCATTCGATGTTTTGGATGGCAAGGCATTGGTAGCAGTTCACTTAGTTTCTAGTGTTGCTGCAAGGCATTATCTGGTTGTGTATCAACGTATACCTACCTTAGGAGATACTTATTTTACAACCAGTGAGGATGTGCCTGACCCTAGCGTAATAATGTTAGTTAGTTGTCTCTATATGAATCCATTCATGACACAAAATGACTCGAGTGAAACTGATCTGACTTAAATGATCTGATTATTTTACAACCGTAGACCATACAACAATTGACAGTCTGAAATAAAAGATATCAAACTGAACAAATTTAACTTTTAACATTCTTTAGTTTTCAACATGATTCTAAGCTGACTTCATGTTATCATTTGATGCAGTGTTAACCTTTAAACTCTGATGTTGGACAACATACTGCAAATGTGAAGAGGAAAAATTGGACATTAGCTTTAGAGAACAAACAAATTCAGATTAAATCCTGTAATTCCACAGGCAGACGCTGGTTATTTCGTTGATGTACATTCACAAAAAGAGCCAATGAAATACATCGTTTATTTACATGGAAACATAACATTTTATAAGTTTTAGATCTTTTTCAGAAAGGCACTTTCCCAACTTTGGTGCTGACACAGATCAGACAGTGACATTCATCACTTCTCCAAATGAAAAATATGTGAATTTTATTCACAATTTATCTTAAATCATTTGTTTTTCAACTGCAGAACAAATCCCTGACAATGCACAAAGTATTATACAATGGACATGAAGGGTAACGTATTGCATAAGGAACTAAGTGAAGCAGTTTATTAGGTACACCAAGCTAAAACTATTACAATCCAACACCAACAGCCCTAAAACATGTCCTACCTTCATGAAATGTACAATATTTATATAATATATGGCATTTTGTATGGGACTGCATTAGTTCCACTCAGTGTACCTAGGCATTGGTTATTAAATTAGGCATTGCTGTATTTCAAATAAACACATTTTCAAGGTACAACTGGAATTGAAGATCTCTCACCTAAGATGGAGCACAAAAGTAAGGGAGCATCAAAACTCTATGATTATATTTATTTACATTTCCAAAGTTGCAGGGCCTTAAAATATGTTGGGAAAGGGACTTTGATCATGTGATCCCAGAAGATAACTGTAAAAAAACTTCTTTGTGTCATGGTATTGTCATAGATTAAACAGAGTATTTTGGACTGATTACCGCCATCTACTGAGTTGGTGCACCGTTCCTAGAGGTACTGCAATACAAGGTCGATCCAAGTGGATTCAAGATTCAAGATTCAAGAGTTTATTGTCAAATGCACAACAATTACATTAAGCAGTCGCTGGCAATGAAATGCTTGGGTCACAGGCTCTCTTATAGCAATGCTCCGAATATTACAAGCAAAAAAATATTGAATAAAATAATATAAAATAGAATATCAAAAATTTTAAATAGAAAATAAAATATATATATCTAAATATATATATACACCTTAAGAAAAAAAACAATAGTGCAATTATGTGCAATAGTGCAAATATGCTAAGTTGCTGGTTTAGTGGAGTTATTGCAGATTGGAGGAGTTTAAAAGTCTTATGGCCTGGGGGATGAAACTGTCTCTGAGCCTGGTGGTGCGGGCCCGGATGCTGCGGTACCGTCGGCCATACGGCAGCAGGCAAAACAGTTTATGGTTTCCTTTGATCTATTAGTGACATCATAGTCCTTTAACCCCCTTTGTTTGAATTTCTTGAACCTCCTTTGCTTCAATTCCTTTAACCCCCTTTGCTTCAATTCCTTTAAACTCCTTTGCTTCAATTCCCTTTCTATTCTTTAAAGATGCTCTTTATCTCAGAAAAATAAGAAGTGAAGAATCAGTCTGCACTAACCAGCGAATTGGTAGAACAAAGAAGATAAGAGATTTTTCATGAGAATTTGGAAAACACATCTTGAACAGCGAAAATAACAATTCGTAACACACATTGAAACAAACAACAGTCGCAATGGAGATCACTCGGAGAGTGAAACAAATGGATATAAAGGTAGAGACTGTCCGCCCGTACTTCGAGTCCTTTTTTACGAAGATCACTGCAGAGCAGTGGGAGCTGTTGAAGTCATGCAAACCGGATGAAGCTACAACATTTATGTTGGCAGATCTTCTGCTGAAGTTAATGACGACCGTTTCAAATGCCATTGCAAAGCGATGTCCCCATGCACCCTTGTCTGAGGAAGAAGTTCGGTCCATTCTGGGCGACACTCTCAACGACAGTCTTTCACCAGGCACAACAAAGTCTAAGAGTTTGGATAAGCTCACAGACTTGGTTGTAGAGGAGGTGACGAAGACTGTCAACTCCACCTTGTCTGCAAGCTCCACCTGTGTGAGCTCTGAGAAGCCTATACCAACCCGCCTCATTAACCCCGCTAAAGTCCAGAAGATGATCTGTTATGCCTGCGAGACGTTAAAGGCAGATGCAAAAATCGAACTCTTGCTCGAGTGTCAATCGCGCAGGCGAAGTCGGGCCATTTCCTCAGAGGAACAGGACGCTTCAGATGATCCCATTCGGATGTGTAGGACCTCTTCAAGCTCCCACTCTTCAGGAGTCAGCTCCAAGTCAGGTAGTTCCTCAGAGGGAGGTTCAACAACAAGCAGTATGGACAGTGGGAAGATGCTTGTCCAGGAAACAATCAACAATAGTTTGACTGACATCACAGACTTCTTTAATGAGTTCAATGACAGCCTCTTTCTCAATTCATCGTTTTCTCCAGAGATTGATATGGCTTTAGATGAAATTATTGAGTCAATCAATAAGGAAAGCAAAAATGGAAAGGAATCTCCACAGCCAAACCTCTCAATCAGTAAAGGAATGAGGACGATCAATAGTCTTTTCATAAAGACTTTTGCCACAGCAGGGACGCTTCAAATACTGACAGGGGTCGCGAAAAAGTTCAAGGAGGAGACCAAAGTCAATAGGAGGCTGACGATACAGTCATTGATGGCTAGTATTGACGCTGTGCTTCTGGAGAAGGAGAAGCCGGGAGGTGGAAATGAAAGTTCTGCATTCCAAACACTGAAAAAGACTCCATCTGAAAAGGTTCTTGTATTCACAAAACAGCTTTCAGACCTCATCTATGCGCACATCGCACCTGGAAGGAATTCAGACATTAGTTCAGGTCCAGTGAAAAAGGTGGCTGTTCCTAAGGCACACAGGGGCATATATGCAGACATTCAGACCAGGGTGTTTTGTTTTCTGTCCTTGATAAGCTGGTGGCTGAACAACCAAGTTAACTGCCACACAAAAAGGGTGTCAGAGGCTTTTATGGCCATCGACTCACTGGAAACAAACAAGCAGTCATCATCATCAGAGGTCAGCAGCATTGAGGAGAAAACATCGAAGCAGTCAACATCATCAGAGGTCAGCAGTGGAGGGAATAA
Source organism: Hippoglossus hippoglossus (assembly GCF_009819705.1). Taxonomy (NCBI): domain Eukaryota; kingdom Metazoa; phylum Chordata; class Actinopteri; order Pleuronectiformes; family Pleuronectidae; genus Hippoglossus; species Hippoglossus hippoglossus. The sequence goes on along the minus strand of NC_047165.1, from coordinate 22,868,245 downwards.
AAGACCGAAGAAGTCAACACCAGCAGTGTTCAACAGCATTGAGGAGAAAAGATCGAAGCAGTCATCATCATCAGAGGTCAGCAGCGGAGGGAAGAAAAGACCTAAGCAGTCAACATTATCAGAGGTCAGCAGCGGAGGGAAGAAAAGATCCAAGCAGTCAACACCAGCAGTGGTCAGCAGCATTGAGGAGAAAAGATCGAAGCAGACAACATCATCAGAGGTCAGCAAAGAAAAGGAGAACTCAGCATCATCAGACAGGAACTCCAGGGAGAAGATTGCAGAGATGCTGGCAGCAGACAGATATAAAATGTATGTCAGTGTTCTCTTGGACCAGCTCATCACACAAATCTATAAGAAGTCAAAGGTGACCCGGACTGATGTCGACATAACAGACACAAGTCATCATCTGCTGGAGAGAATATGGGCCGAGGTCAAAGACATTGACTCAACTTTCAACCCCAACACAATCCTTGACGAGGTCATTTTCAAGGAGTTGTGTAAGAAGTGGCCTTGTCCAGAGATGCTATTGGTTTCCTTTCTTTTAAGAGATCCAGAACTTGAGATATCAATTAGCTCCTCTTTGAAAAGACGCCTGTGCAAAAAGCCTGGCGTCTTCTCCTCTTTCAGAGCAGGCTTCTCTTCCTTCTTCCGGAGATAAAAGGTGGATGATGTTATTCCGATAGCTTCACTTTCAAATTTAAATATGTTTTCTCCAGGTGCTCCTGTTATCCCCACATTTATAAAAATGAATAAAATGTATAAAATGGAATTATTTGCTCTCAGTATTTATTCCACTCAGACTTAAGTCTTGTTGTGGCTTTTCTCCAGGTGCTCCGGTTCCCTCCCATATTTAAAACAATTATTAAAAGATTCAAAATCGAATAATTTGTTCTCAGGAGTTATTCCACTGAGACTAAAGTTTTGCTGTTTTACAAGCTGAAAATTCACTGTTTCACAGGTGCAAGTTTAGTTTCTTCCTTTAATTCATCAGCCATCAGCACCTTCACCTGAACTTAGCTCCAACAAGCTGTATAAGGCAGAGTAGAGTGACCTCATTATGGCTGGTGATCAAATAGCGATAGTAAGCATCTAACTGTCAGATATTTTCAGAATAAGACACAGTTGCTGCTGACTATCACCGTAAATCGATACAGTGTTACTTGATTGTGTTTGTCTTAATTTTGAAGGAAATTTGAGATCTCAACTAATTCAATTTTGGAGTTAAATTTCTGCAGGAAGATGGAAATATTACAACTGCAACATATTTTTTATATCTCACTTATGTAAAAAGCAACAAGAGTTTATATGATTTAATATATAGGATAAGATGTAGAATATCCCTTGTACGTCTGAAGGTCTTCTGCACAAATTACCACAAAAAAAACATTAGATGTTAGCAGGTGTTAGGGGCCACCAGCGGATGTTAGGGACATAACTTCAGTTGTGCACCTTAGCGTCATCAAGTGTTTTGACCTTCTGATCAATGATACAGGCCGAACTTGAGGGTACGCTGAGGATAAAGGTAAATCTGACTGGCTGCTGGGTATTATGGCAGTACTATGAAAGCCATGTGGCTGCTCAGTAGATCAGACATCATTACCTCTTTAGCCTTTTTAAACTAAACTCTGTACCATTTTAGAACATAGGACAAGATGGAGAATATTCCTTGTACGTTCGACCGCAGCAATTAATGCCTATTGCCAGTTGATGTTAGCGGATGTTAGTGACCACCAGCGGATGTTAGGGACATATCTTCAGTTGTGTACCTTAGCGTCATCAGGTGTTTAGGCCTTTTAATCACAAGACAACCTCTTTTAAGGCAGGCCCACCACAGGTTGATCAGACCTGGGTGCATGTCCCTAGCATATTGGGGCCCAGTTGGGATCTTTCCTCCTGATCCAGAGCCATTGGCTGCAGCGTTCTGCAGTGTGTGATGTTTCTTTTATGGTCCGGCGCAGGGCTTGTCGATGGATCTCCAGATCTTTGTGCAACCTAATGGTGCAGCCAACCTCCACAGGGCAAGCTATTGCTTTCCAGCCACATTGCTGTGCCTCAAATGCAAGGTCTGCATACCACAGCCTTTTCCTCTCATTTGCTTCATCAACATTATCCACCTAGGGTACTGTCAATTCTAAAAAGTAGACGATGCACAGGGTATTAGACCAGATTATCAGGTCAGGTCTTAGGGTGGTAGTGACAATATGTGATGGGACTGTAAGTCGCTGGCCCACATCCACCAGCATCTCCCAGTCTCGGACTTGCTCCAACTGACCACTACTGGCCAGTGGAGGAGGCCCTCTCTTTCCCTGTTCCCTCTCGCGGATAAATGTTGTCCTTTAAACTGCATTCGATGTTTTGGATGGCAAGGCATTGGTAGCAGTTCACTTAGTTTCTAGTGTTGCTGCAAGGCATTATCTGGTTGTGTATCAACGTATACCTACCTTAGGAGATACTTATTTTACAACCAGTGAGGATGTGCCTGACCCTAGCGTAATAATAATAATAATTCCACAGGCAGACGCTGGTTATTTCGTTGATGTACATTCACAAAAAGAGATGATGATGATGGTTTAAGAACTTCAATGTAAAGTTAAAGGTGCGAGGAGTATTAAAGGGCCCTCACTCCTTGGATAGATCAGCACATGTAGGTGAAACAATGGATTCTACTTCTAATCTACAAAACTTCTGCTTTGTAAATAGAGAACAAGACGGTGTGTAACATTTCAAGTAGAGTGACAACAGAATGGGCAGAAAGAAACAAAGATACTAGCAATATGAGAATTCATTATTATTCTAACCCAAATGAATTGGCTTTTTGAGGGCTTTAACATGCTCAAAAGGTTATGAAACTTTGCTGAAAATTAGAAAGTAGTGAAAATGTACGTATTCTGGAGTAATTTGAAATGGGTGTGGCAAAATGGCTCAACAGCGCCCCCTGGAACGCAGCCCCTAGGTTTCCCTTCGACCGATCTTCACAAAAATCCTAGCCCAGGTGTATCGTGACCAGTCATGCAAAAAAGTCTCAAGGAGCATTATGAAAAACGCAACAGGAAGCCCGCCATTTTGCATTTAGTGGCCATATTCCACATTTTTACTTTGATGTACCTGTCCCAGGGCTTTTATCTGATCAACTTCAAATTGAGATGAGTGTCATCACAACAAGACGGAGATAAAAAATAACCCAAAGATACATTTTTCATCACACGGTGTGACCGTGGCTTGGCGTCAAAGTTTGATTACACGCCATCAAAACACGAGGTTCTGTATCTCGGACATACATGGTCCAATCGAGTCCAAACTAGACATGTAGGACAAGAGTCCCGGCTTGATGACATCTACACAGAAATCATGACTTAAAATCACAGCGTCCCCTGGTGGAAACAGGAAATGTCTTGTTTTTGGAACGTCTTATACTTGGAGGTATTCCTCCTCACCCACTGCCCGCAGCCATGTCAAACTGTATCAAACGGGTCTCAAGACATTGATAATGAAGGCATAAGATTACTGTGACTTTTCGTCTAACGCCATAATAGTGGCGTGGCGTCAAAGTTCATCAACTTGCCGTGACACACGAAATTGCTGTAACTTCAGTGTTCATACTTCATTCACCCTCAAACTACATGTGTGTATCAACAGCCCCCCCGAAGATATTCATATGGTTTTAAGAAATGGGCGTGGCAAAACAACTGACTAGCGCCCCCTAAAGTGCAGCCCCGGCACTACGATTGGCCGACATCTACAAAAATCGATAGGGACATGTGTCTTTTCATAACAAACAAATAAGTCTCTTGGATAGATATGCTAGACCAAACAGGAAGCCCGCCATTTTGACTTTAATGGCCATTTTGGCCATTTTTCACATTTTTACTTTGACGAACTTGTCCCAGGGCTTTCATCAGATCAACTTCAACTTCTGGGAATGTCATCTAAACAAGATGGAGATATAAACTGACTCGGTATATTTGATTTCATCACACAGTGTGACCGTGGCGTGGCGTAGCATTTTGATGACACGCCATCAAAACATGAGGTTCTGTATCTCGGACATATTTTGTCCAATCGAGTCCAAACTAGACATGTAAGACAAGAATCCCGGCCTGATGACATCTACACAGAAATCATGGCTTAAAAACACAGCGCCACCTGCTGGCTACAGGAAGTGACATGTTTTATACTTTGATGCACTGCTCCTGGCTGCTTAACAATATAGAGCTCAAATGAGCTGAGAGAAGTCAATGGACCATGGTCAGAATTGTGACATTTCCTCAAACCGTGGCAACATTGCGGTGCGGCGAAGGATCATCCTTCGCCAAAGGACACGATGTTGTCATAACTTCAGTGTGCATTGTCCTATCACTACCAAACTTCTGTCACATGATTAGAGTCCAAGCCTGAACAGCTCTATGTGTCAATATTTCCTCAGTGTCATAGCGCCACCTACTGATTCGCCATGAAACAGGAAGTACTTTGTAAATCCACCCTGCAGTATCCAACCGGCTCCAAACTACAGACCTATGATCACAATCTTGACCTGAACACATCCATATATTAATATTAGTTCAGGGTCATAGCGCCACCTACTGATCAGTGTGAAAATTAAGTTGTTGTAACATTGTCCAATTGACACAAAATTGCTCACGCTACATCAGAGCCCCTACTTGAACAGATATATTAGTCTGTACATAATAATAGTGATTGCGCCACCTACTGGCAACAGGAAGTAAGCTTTGTTTTACAAATATCATTCGATTTACATAAAATTTTCACAGTGTGATGTGCTATTTGATAGCGTGGACCGTAATGAGCAATTAGCAGGAAAGGATCGACATCGCGTGACGGACGCAGGAAGTGAAGCGTTTGTCCTTGCCGCAGTGCGCAAAACGCATGCAACGTGGAGACGTGCGCTTGTTCAATGATCGCTCTCTCCACTAACCGCAACAGGCTTCAAAATGCCTGTGCTCAGGCCCGTTAGTGCTACAACGTAGCCCTAGTTAACATTGTGTTTTACTTTGTGTAGATATTAGAAATACAGCAACCCCCCCCCCCCCCACCAAAAACAAAAACTACGACAGGTAGTAAAGAAGCCCTGTGATGAGTCATACACACAAACATCACACCGTTTAAATGTAACTTTTTAAAAATGTGATTATGAAAACTCATTGAGTTGAGTATGTTTATGAAAACCTGCATTTTACTTAATACTTCTTAATACTGCATGTGTTGTGTTTAAGTGGATTCACTGAAGTTTATTAAAAACGTGTTCTGAATAGTTATTTTACTCTTGTGATCAAAAACATTCATCTGAAGCTGTAAAAAGTTTTCTTATAAACAATAAAAAATACAAACTTCCGGTTTAAGCCACGCCCACTTCCGAGTACGGCTATGGATAAAGTAGTTGGTGGAACAGATACAGAAACAGATAATGGTGTAATCACTCATCCCTAATATCCTCACACACGCTCACATCACATGCATCCTGCTTTGGCCAGGGTGGGTCTAACCATTTAGTTTGTTTCTTCCATTTTCCATTTTCTTCTATATCTCTTTTCTTTGATGGATATTCTGTGTTTAGGACGATTATTGGTGTAGCCATATTGTTGCTGTACTCTTGAGACTTAGTCGACAGTTTTGGATCATAGCTTTAGTTTTAATTTGAGCAACTCTTCATTTAGTTTACTAACTCCGTTTACTGTGGGATAATGTGATTTCACAATGCACTGATAAATGGATTGTTTTTTATTACACTTACTACAATTTCTATCCATTTTTTCTTTAGTCGTGAAAACAGGGTTTAAGCAACAGAGTTGAACAATCAAACAACACAGGATGATACCAAGCAAGGACAATACTATGTCTTATTTTCCTAGATCATTGATAGAAAAACTCTTTCAGCATTATATTTGTGGTTTATAATGTGTATCAGCTGATTGTATCACACCTAAGTTTAATTGCAGCTCCACAGGCAGCTGCAAACAGAATCTCATGCAGGCTCACAGAAACTTGAAGGAGCAAGAAAGGGGGATATGCCACGCCCCTAAAACCATTTTCTTTCTCTCAGTCTAGTTTTAGACAGCAACGACTGCACATCTCTCCGTATCACCAATGAACCACGCCCTAGTCACTGACACGCAATGACCCACAGCGTAATCTCTCCAAATTTATAACACAATTTCTTCAGATTCACATAAAAAGGCAATAGACTTCACTAAATACAGATATGAAAAGGACACAATTGCTCTGCCGACCAACCTTTAATTATAAAGCTGCATCAGCGTGCACACTGACTTTTTCCCATGGCACAGACACAGTTCAGATGCAGTCAGGCCTTATCTCATTCGGCCGTTCCTCGGCTTCCAGGCTTGAAGCAGCTGCAGCTTCCCGTCTTATTCTTGTGTGCCACCCTTGGCTTGGCCCTTTGCGCTGCCCTCTTGGCATAAACCCTTAGGTCTACTCAACTCTACTCATACATTTTATTAGGTCGGATTAACTTCACAAGACTCCAGAGTCAAATTTGCTAACGGAGTTCAATTCATTTTTTTAATTTATTTTATATTTATTTATTTGGGGTCTCTTCCCCCATTTTGGGGACTAGTTTGTGTGAGGGCCCCCCCCCCTGCAAGCCTCTCTCCGTTATCAATCAATTCATTATCACATTGCACAAAGGCTTAAGGTTCTTTTCTTGAGAGTGTTAGATGCTACTTACTGCTCTTGGGTCTGGATGAGACTGTAAATTTTAAAATGGCAAGAATTTTCTTACCTTTATGCAGCAGCTTTACAGCGTCGACCCAGCCCAAGATGCAGTCTGCAGGCGTCCCTCTACCACGACTGGACCTGCTCGCCAAATGTTGGAGAAGATTTGTCGTGAATAAAACACAGAGAGAGTGCAAGAGAGTCCGTTTATTGCAAAATCTGTATCAGTATTTATAAACCTCAATAAACAAGTTTGTTGCCAGTGCTGACGTATGCGCTTGCATGTCTCCTTTCCAAGAAGTCCTCACTCTAAGTATATGTGGAGTGCTCTCTCGTCCTCACAGTGTGTGTGTGTGTGTGTGTGTGTGTGTGTGTGTGTGTGTGTGTGTGTGTGTGTGTGTGTGTGTGTGTGTGTGTGTGTGTGTTTCCTTTTCATGGAAGTCCTTACTGGAAGTGTGCCTACTTAGACATGTTCTTTGGGCTGGTTAACGATACAAGTGGGAATTGGCTTTTTCATATTTCATACATCATCGTCTGATTAGACAGCACTTGACCATTCCTCTCAGTGTTGGCTGTGATCGAGCGTCATAGGAAAGCCATCAGTGTGCGTCAGTTCTGTGGAACCTGGGACACACACACCTCTCCCCTGCAGGTTTCTCCATCCTGCTCTCACCTGAGCCATCATGGATCTAATGGAGTAGGGAAAAGTGAGCTGTGGAGTTAAAAACTGTAGCACGCCAGGCTTCCAGGAAAACTGCTCCAACCAAGACTGCCAGGAGGAGGAAACAATGTCTGTATTGATCTTGATTGGTGGGTACAAAACAATGGTGATGATACTGTAGACGATTTTAAAATGATACAGCCAGCTAATGTTATTATTATTAGTTATGAAAATATAAAAAACAACTTCAACCTTTATCTGAAGGACAGAAAATTAAAACAATTTCCTCTTATAACTAATTAAACAATTTATTAAATTATTACAAAGACAAACTGAGAGTTGAGATGATTCTATAGTAAATACAAAGCAGCTGCTTAGCTTAGCTTAGCATAAAGACAGGTTTATCCTCTTAGCCTGATTCTGTCAATAATCAATAAACAGATCCTCCTCCCTGCACCTTTAAATATCACCAATTAAAACGTTATATATTGTTATATAAACACATGCACACAAGCATTTGCATAGATTTAAAATCACACCACATATTAAACTGCCCAGTTGCTCCCGTCTGTTTCCGGTGAACATGATGAATTACCTCTGCAATATTTTAACTGAAACTGTAAAAACAATCTGGAAAATGAATAAAAGTGCTTGAGGAAAAGTGAAAGTTATAAAATGAATAGTAAATATATGTGTGTGTGTGTTTCGATTTAGATATGCAGTACATTTTAATAAAATGAATTAGCAGAACTTGGCCAGAAAGCTTCAGCAGAATGATGCAAATTAATTTTTTAAGGAAGTTAAAGTTATAAATAACAGTAAAATATTCCTCCCATCTTATATTGATGTGATCACTGGGGCTGAAAATGTTGCTGAGCTATGGAGAAAACATTTAGAGGATATTTTTACCTGACTCCATGTTGTTTCTTATATTTTTATACTAGTCTTTCATAGTAATTTAGGAAAAAACTGAAAAAACATCTTCTTGTGCCAGTAATCATGAGAACTAATTATTTCTGTGAATGTTTTTTACCATTTTCCATTGTGGACTGAACATGTGTAAATTTGTGATTCTAATGAAAATCAATCGTCAATATTTAATTTTCTAGTGTGTGTGACTGTGATTGTGGTTCCACTGATAATCTTCGGCCTTCTTGGAAACACACTGACCCTTCTGGTGGTTTGGCTTCGCCCAAACGTGAGAAGCTCCGCCTATCTCTACCTGAGCAGCATGGCTGTTAGTGACCTGCTGTTCCTCCTGCTGCTGCCTCTGGATCTATATAAGGTGCCCTCACATATATCCTATAATACTTATATATTTATACACCTTTTTGTGTCAGTTCACTGTGATTTGACCAGATACTCATGGTTTGGCTGAACGTGCACTAAACGGATTGTGTCTCTACCAGGCTCCTAAGCTGGAAGTTAGGAGCCTGCGTCTGTAAGCTGACCATGTTCCTGTCTAAGTGCTGCACCTTCTGCACCATCCTCCACATCACCTTTCTCTCCCTGGAGAGGTACCTCGTTGTCTGCTGGCCAATCACCTCCAAGACGCTGGTGACACGTCGCAGAACCAGGGCTCTGATTGGCTGCCTCTGGCTGGGAGCGGCTGTCAGTGCAGCACCATTTTTGGTCATGATGGAAGTGGATCATAAGGATAAAGAGGTTGAAAATGAAGTGTGCAGAGTATCAGAATCCTCATTCTCCTCAGGCCTCGTGTTGGCCATGATAATTCTCTTCAACCTGTATGTCCTGGTAACCCTGTGCATCCTGGGACTGGTCTACATCCTGATTGGACGGACTCTGAGGCTCCGTCCACAAAGCAGCCGTAAAGACAAGAGTCACGGACACACAGTCAAGATGCTGGGTGAGAAACACAATCCAACACACACACCCTTAGGTTCTGAATTTAGCTTTTACTAAATACAACTGACAAAGGCGGACGAACAGATTTAATACTTTGTCTTCATCTCGGCTTGCACATCTGGAGCCAGAGTCAGAGCTGTATCATCCAATAGAAAATCAAAACTAAACTTACCAGAAAAAGAACTCCCTAGTTTTATAAGAACCAAATAAAATGATATAAACCATCATTGAGAATATATTTGACGTGTATTTTGACTTTTTAGTTTGGTCCATGTCCCACCTGTTACCATCAAGGAGGCAGGCAAGGTTTAGGACCTGCAGCCAGCCACCAGGGGGCAATCGAGATGCTTCGGCTTCACTTTTAGGGAGCAGTCATGTCGTCCATCTTTATTTCCAGCTGTGTGTCAATTTAGGGGCTGCATCACAGCGACACGAGTAGAAAGGCTCCTACAGATGCTTCCTTTCATACCAGAGAAAGCTCTGATGAGTGAATCCTTCCAGGTCCAACATGTCCCAGGACTCATTGCACTTTGGTGACGAACCGTATCAACTCAACTAACGGCTCACATGTTAAAAAACCAAGGGGCATTAAGCTTTCTGTCGTGTCCAACTTAAGGACAGGACAAGCTTCTCCTCTGTGGACCAGACGGTCTCATTTTGTTTCAGCCTTCACAGTCTACCTGACCGAGGAAGGAGGTGGGTTGAGGAGATCGTGTCCTCTGAAGGTTGCAGCCCCTGAACTGAGACACAGCTCTCTTGTTTAACAGTGTGAGAAATGTATTCTATCACCTGCAGATATTGAGGATTCTCATGTCCACTTCCTGTGTCCTTCTCCTCATGTCCATCAGGAGTGATCTTCTTGGTCTTCGTCCTGTGCTGGCTGCCCTACATCGTCCGTCTGACCATGAGCTATGGTTCTCAGAGATCCGGTCCTAACAGTACAGACTTTTCTTTTTACCTGGTCACCTGGATCCTCTCCCGCCTCAGTGCTGCCATTAACCCTCTGGTGTACCACCTGATGTCCACCAGGTACAGACACGCTGTGCGTAGCCTCGTGCACACGCACTGTCTCACACCGTCTCACTGACTGAGCACAACGCTCTCATCAGGACACTCCACAACCACTTTGTAAACATATAGGCACACGTAACAACAGCAGAAACACAAGGTAAGCTGTGATGATCACTGGTGGTTCTGCAACGACCATATTAACAAACTGAATTCAGCTGCTTTCAGACCTGCACTGAACTAAGATATCATGAGCTTTGACTGTAGAAGCAGCTAACCCTCTGCTAACACACAGCTAACCCTGCTAACACAGCTAACACACAGCTAACCCAGTTAGCAGCAGGTATTTACAGATTTTCTCTGACAGTAATATTCAGACGTTTCCGCAATCTACTCGGGGTGAGCGAAGACCCCCCACCTAGCCTCCGATTGGTTAGTTTAAGGCAAGTCCAGTGATGATTGGTCGGAGTTTGGGGAATGAAAATGAAATAAGCCAATCAGAGGTTGGGTAGGGGCGGGTTTTGTCTTAACTGGGGTGTAAAAAATAAAATACTTCTGCAAAGATGAAACCAAACAATCGACCTCCTTTAATAGAAAATAAATAAAAACCTTCAATCTTTTACCCAATTAAACATGTTGATAATATTTTAGAAGAAAAATAATACATTTAAATAATAATTTATTTCCTCTCAGTTTGTGTTTTTTCATGTTAAACTTTGTTAATAACTCCTGGTGATGTATTTACAGAGTCATGTTAGTTTATGTGTGAACTTTATATTGTTTTTAAATAAAGATTATTTAAAGAAAACTGTGTGTGGTCCATGTGGTGTCAGAATAATATAATATCTCTATATATTAGAGACAAAGTTTCCTATTTTTTTATTTTTTATATTTTAACTTGCACACTTACACCACATTGACTTCCTTGTATGTGTAAACCTGTTTGGAAACAAAACCTGATGCAAATGACATGTTAACTCCAACGACTGACACAGAAAGAGGAAGGTAGAAGGGTGAGAGGGTTCAGGACAAACGTCCCCTCATCCCTCTTTTCTTTGTGTAATCATTTGTCTGCTGGTTCAGACGTTTGTCTTCGTTCTTCACCTTCACTCTCTCCAGCTGCTCCACTTTTCTCCTCCACTTCCTCGCAACACTCTCCAGCTCGTTCTCCTTCTCACTCAGCTTGTCCAGGTATGATTCTGTGGAAGCTAGTCTCTTCTTTGTTTCTGTCTTAATCAACTTGTCCTTGTGTCTCACGTCCTCCTCCAGCTTCATCTGGTCACTTTTCAGTTGGTGAACTTGCTCCTTCAGAGACGTGTGTCCTCTGTTGACGGCCTCCACCTTCCTGCAGCTCAGTCCCTCAGTTGGAGTCGTCTCCTGCTACAGCTTCACCTCCAGCGTCTCTGCCCGACTCTTCTTCAGCTCCTTGTCTTTTGCAGTGAGCGCGGCCAGGCAGTCGATGGAGGCGTTGGGACGAGATCTCCTTTTCTTTTCTGCGTCAGTGATTTAAACATGTAAGAATAGTGAGGAAGGTCTGATTAAAGCTTTGATAGGTTGACATTTACTGTGTTGATATTGAATATGTGTGCATCCATGTGTGTAGAACAGCTCTTAGTGTGAATATGTGCAGTACATGTGTTTATTCAGAGTTCACAGTGTGATACATGCATGTTTATGTGGTTCTAAATATGTTCCTGTGTGTTTTTTCTGTTGCTCTGATTAGACAGCCCTTGACCATTCCTCTCAGTGTTGGCTGTGATCGAGCGTCATAGGAAAGCCATCAGTGTGCGTCAGTTCTGTGGAACCTGGGACACACACACCTCTCCCCTGCAGGTTTCTCCATCCTGCTCTCACCTGAGCCATCATGGATCTAATGGAGTAGGGAAACGTGAGCTGTGGAGTTAAAAACTGTCGCACGCCAGGCTTCCAGGAAAACTGCTCAAACCAAGACTGCCAGGAGGAGGAAACAATGACTGGATTGATCTTGTTAGGTGGGTACAAAACAATGGTGATGATACTGTAGATGATTTTAAAATGATACAGCCAGCTACTGTTATTGTTATTATTATTATTATTATTATTATTATTAATTATAAAAATATAAAAAACAGCTTCAACCTTTATCTGAAAGACAGAAAACTCAAATATTTTCCTCTTATAACTAATTAAACAATTTATTAAATTATTACGAAGAAAAACTGGCAGTTGAGATGATTCTACAGTAAATACAAAGCAGCTGCTTAGCTTAGCTTAGCATAAAGACAGGTTTATCCTCTTAGCCTGATTCTGTCAATAATCAATAAACAGATCCTCCTCCCAGCACCTTTAAATATCACCAATTAAAACGTTATATATTGTTATATAAACACATGCACACAAGCATTTGAATAGATTTAAAATCACACCACATATTAAACTGCCCAGTTGCTCCCGTCTGTTTCCAGTGAACATGATGAATTACCTCTGCAATATTTTAACTGAAACTGTAAAAACAATCTGGAAAATGAATAAAAGTGCTCGAGGAAAAGTGAAAGTTATAAAATGAATAGTAAATATATGTGTGTGTGTGTGTGTGTGTGTGTGTGTGTGTGTGTGTGTGTGTGTGTGTGTGTGTGTGTGTGTGTGTGTGTGTGTGTGTGTGTGTGTGTGTGTGTGTGTGTGTGTGTTTAGATTTAGATATGCAGTACATTTTATTAAAATGAATTAGCAGAACTTGGCCAGAAAGTTTCAGCAGAATGATGCAAATGAATTTTCTAAGGAAGTTAAAGTTATAAATAACAGTAAAATATTCCTCCCGTCTTATATTGATATGATCACTGGGGCTGAAAATGTTGCTGAGCTATGGAGAAAACATTTAGAGGATATTTTTACCTGACTCCATGTTGTTTCTTATATTTTTATACTAGTCTTTCATAGTAGTTTAGGAAAAAACAGAAAAAACATCTTGTGCCAGTAATCATGAGAACTAATTATTTCTGTGAACGTTTTTTACCATTTTCCATTGTGGACTGAACATGTGTAAATTTGTGATTCTAATGAAAATCAATCGTCAATATTTCATTTTCTAGTGTGTGTGACTGTGATTGTGGTTCCACTGATAATCTTCGGCCTTCTTGGAAACACACTGACCCTTCTGGTGGTTTGGCTTCGCCCAAACATGAGAAGCTCCGCCTATCTCTACCTGAGCAGCATGGCTGTTAGTGACCTGCTGTTCCTCCTGCTGCTGGCTCTGGATCTATATAAGGTGCCCTCACATATATCCTATAATACTTATATACTTATACACCTTTTTGTGTCAGTTCACTGTGATTTGACCAGATACTCATGGTTTGGCTGAACGTGCACTAAACGGATTGTGTCTCTTCCAGCTCTTGACAGGCTGGAAGTTAGGAGTCTGCGTCTGTAAGCTGACCATGTTCCTGTCTAAGTGCTGCACCTTCTGCACCATCCTCCACATCACCTTTCTCTCCCTGGAGAGGTACCTGGTTGTCTGCTGGCCAATCACCTCCAAGACGCTGGTGACACGTCGCAGAACCAGGGCTCTGATTGGCTGCCTCTGGCTGGGAGCGGCTGTCAGTGCAGCACCATTTTTGGTCATGATGGAAGTGGATCATAAGGATAAAGAGGTTGAAAATGAAGTGTGCAGAGTATCAGAATCCTCATTCTCCTCAGGCCTCATGTTGGCCATGATAATTCTCTACAACCTGTATGTCCTGGTAACCCTGTGCATCCTGGGGCTGGTCTACATCCTGATTGGACGGACTCTGAGGCTCCGTCCACAAAGCAGCCGTAAAGACAGGAGTCACGGACACACAGTCAAGATGCTGGGTGAGAAACACAATCCAACACACACACCCTTAGGTTCTGAATTTAGCTTTTACTAAATACAACTGACAAAGGCGGACGAACAGATTTAATACTTTGTCTTCATCTCGGCTTGCACATCTGGAGCCAGAGTCAGAGCTGTATCATCCAATAGAAAATCAAAACTAAACTTACCAGAAAAAGAACTCCCTAGTTTTATAAGAACCAAATAAAATGATATAAACCATCATTGAGAATATATTTGACGTGTATTTTGACTTTTTAGTTTGGTCCATGTCCCACCTGTTACCATCAAGGAGGCAGGCAAGGTTTAGGACCTGCAGCCAGCCACCAGGGGGCAATCGAGATGCTTCGGCTTCACTTTTGGGGAGCAGTCATGTCGTCCATCTTTATTTCCAGCTGTGTGTCAATTTAGGGGCTGCATCACAGCGACACGAGTAGAAAGGCTCCTACAGATGCTTCCTTTCATACCAGAGAAAGCTCTGATGAGTGAATCCTTCCAGGTCCAACATGTCCCAGGACTCATTGCACTTTGGTGACGAACCGTATCAACTCAACTAATGGCTCACATGTTAAAAAACCAAGGGGCATTAAGCTTTCTGTCGTGTCCAACTTAAGGACAGGACAAGCTTCTCCTCTGTGGACCAGACGGTCTCATTTTGTTTCAGCCTTCACAGTCTACCTGACCGAGGAAGGAGGTGGGTTGAGTAGATCGTGTCCTCTGAAGGTTGCAGCCCCTGAACTGAGACACAGCTCTCTTGTTTAACAGTGTGAGAAATGTATTCTATCACCTGCAGATATTGATGATTCTCATGTCCACTTCCTGTGTCCTTCTCCTCATGTCCATCAGGAGTGATCTTCTTGGCCTTCGTCCTGTGCTGGCTGCCCTACATCGTCCGTCTGATCACGAGCTATGGTTCTCAGAGATACGGTCCTAACAGTACAGACTTTTCTTTTTACCTGGTCACCTGGATCCTCTCCCGCCTCAGTGCTGCCATTAACCCTCTGGTGTACCACCTGATGTCCACCAGGTACAGACACGCTGTGCGTAGCCTCGTGCACACGCACTGTCTCACACCGTCTCACCGACTGAGCACAATGCTCTCATCAGGACACTCCACAACCACTTTGTAAACATATAGGCACACGTAACAACAGCAGAAACACAAGGTAGCTGTGATGATCACTGGTGGTTCTGCAACGACCATATTAACAAACTGAATTCAGCTGCTTTCAGACCTGCACTGAACTAAGATATCATGAGCTTTGACTGTAGGAGCAGCTAACCCTCTGCTAACACACAGCTAACCCTGCTAACACAGCTAACACACAGCTAACCCTGCTAACACAGCTAACACACAGCTAACCCTGCTAACACAGCTAATACACAGCCAACACACTGCTAACACACAGCTAACACCAAGCTAACCCAGTTAGCAGCAGGTATTTACAGATTTTCTCTGACAGTAATATTCAGACGTTTCCGCAATCTACTCGGGGTGAGCGAAGACCCCCCACCTAGCCTCCGATTGGTTAGTTTAAGGCAAGTCCAGTGATGATTGGTCGGAGTTTGGGGAATGAAAATAAAATAAGCCAATCAGAGGTTGGGTAGGGGCGGGTTTTGTCTTAACTGGGGTGTAAAAAATAAAATACTTCTGCAAAGATGAAACCAAACAATCGACCTCCTTTAATAGAAAAGAAATAAAAACCTTCAATCTTTTACCCAATTAAACATGTTGATAATATTTTAGAATAAAAATAATACATTTAAATAATAATTTATTTCCTCTCAGTTTGTGTTTTTTCATGTTAAACTTTGTTTATAACTCCTGGTGATGTATTTACAGAGTCATGTTAGTTTATGTGTGAACTTTATATTGTTTTTAAATAAAGATTATTTAAAGAAAACTGTGTGTGGTCCATGTGGTGTCAGAATAATATAATATCTCTATATATTAGAGACAAAGTTTCCTATTTTTGTATTTTTTATATTTTAACTTGCACACTTACACCACATTGAATTCCTTGTATGTGTAAACCTGCTTGGCAACAAAACCTGATGCAAATGACATGTTAACTCCTGTTGTCAACGACTGACACAGAAAGAGGAAGGTAGAAGGGTGAGAGGGTTCAGGACAAACGTCCCCTCATCCCTCTTTTCTTTGTGTAATCATTTGTCTGCTGGTTCAGACGTTTGTCTTCGTTCTTCACCTTCACTCTCTCCAGCTGCTCCACTTTTCTCCTCCACTTCCTCGCAACACTCTCCAGCTCGTTCTCTGTCCCACTCAGCTTGTCCAGGCAAGCCAGGTATGATTCTGTGGAAGCTGGTCTCTTCTTTGTTTCTGTCTTAATCAACTCGTCCTTGTGTCTCACGTCCTCCTCCAGCTTCATCTGTTCACTTTTCAGTTGGTGAACTTGCTCCTTCAGAGACGTGTGTCCTCTGTTGACGGCCTCCACCTTCCTGCAGCTCAGTCCCTCAGTTGGAGTCGTCTCCTGCTGCAGCTTCACCTCCAGCGTCTCTGCCCGACTCTTCTTCAGCTCCTTGTCTTTTGCAGTGAGCGCGGCCAGGCAGTCGATGGAGGCGTTGGGACGAGATCTCCTTTTCTTTTCTGCGTCAGTGATTTAAAAATGTAAGAATAATGAGGAAGGTCTGATTAAAGCTTTGATAGGTTGACATTTACTGTGTTGATATTGAATATGTGTGCATCCATGTGTGTAGAACAGCTCTTAGTGTGAATATGTGCAGTGCATGTGTTTATTCAGAGTTCACAGTGTGATACATGCATGTTTATGTGGTTCTAAATATGTTCCTGTGTGTTTTTTCTGTTGCTCTGATTAGACAGCACTTGACCATTCCTCTCAGTGTTGGCTGTGATCGAGCGTCATAGGAAAGCCATCAGTGTGCGTCAGTTCTGTGGAACCTGGGACACACACACCTCTCCCCTGCAGGTTTCTCCATCCTGCTCTCACCTGAGCCATCATGGATCTAATGGAGTAGGGAAACGTGAGCTGTGGAGTTAAAAACTGTTGCACACCAGGCTTCCAGGAAAACTGCTCAAACCAAGACTGCCAGGAGGGGGAAACAATGTCTGGATTGATCTGGATTGGTGGGTACAAAACAATGGTGTTGATACTGTAGACGATTTTAAAATGATACAGCCAGCTACTATTATTATTAGGGCCCGAGCACCGACTGTGGGAGGCCCTATTGAAATTGAAAGGATTATTTTTATTAGGGCCCAAGCACCGACGGTGGGAGGCCCTATTGAAATTGAAAGGATTATTTTTATTAGGGCCCAAGCACCGACGGTGGGAGGCCCTATTGAAATTGTAAGGATTTTTCTTATTATTATTATTAGGGCCCGAGCACCGATGGTGGGAGGCCCTTTTGAAATTGAAAGGATTATTCTTATTAGGGCCCAAGCACCTCCGGTGGGAGGCCCTATTGTATTTCGAAGGATTTGTATTTCCCTTTTGGGGCTTTTTCAGGGCCCAGACATGCTCAAATTGTAAATGATAATTTTTAAAGTGCCAAAAAAGAGGGATTTCTTATAACTCCTCTGTGCATTGTTCCATCAGCCTCAAACCTCATTCACACATTCACAGTCCCGCCCTGATCAGATCCATGTGTCAATATTGACTCATCATTACAGCGCCACCTGCTGGCTACAGGAAGTGACATGTTTTATACTTTGATGAACTGCTCCTGGCTGCTTTACAATATACAGCTCAAAAGAGCTCAGTCAAGTCATAGGATCATGGTCAGAATTGTGACATTTCCTCAAACCGTGTAAACATTGCGGTGCGTCGAAGGTTCATCCTTCGCCAAAGGACACGATGTTGTCATAACTCCACTGTGCATCGTCCTATCACTACCAAACTTCTGTCACAGGATCAGAGTCCAAGCCTGTTGAGCCATTTTGCCACGCCCATTTAAAATTACTCCAGAATACGTAAATTTTGTCCGAAAAGTCAATTCATCACTATAAAGAGAATCACTAGAGGTTGTTTACTATATAGAGGATGAATGGACATCAGTCATAGCCCGTATGTATGAACAGTTACAATTTTACCATATCTACGTTTATTCTTCGCCAGCAGTTGTGTATATATTTCTACGTTGCACATTCAGGCCCCAGAAATGCATTAAACTGTCATCACCAGTGTCGCTAGCTGCATTTTTTAAAAAATTGAGTCACTAATAACTAGAGTTAGTTTCTCAGCGGCTATGTTGCTAAACATGAACTAGTTGGTGTTGAACCATCACTTCTTGTTTCCAGACAGTCATCCAGCTACCCTGGCTTCCTGGCTGCTTTTGTTTCATGGTATGGAGCCGTGCTTCCAATTGACGAAGCCTCCCCTCCATCCAGGCAAATACAAACTACATATATTTCATGTACCAAGATCCAGAGGTGTAACTACACATCAAGCACACTCAGAATGAGACAGAGAAACCATTGTCAATCATTAGTGTGAAGTTGCGAAGCTAACAACAGACAAGAAGAGTGTGTAAACAGTGAATTTGCGAGCAAGTCCCTAAAAGAGGGAGAAATATATGAGTGGGTGCAAGTAGGGCTGGTAATTAGCTGTAGTGGATGAGAAAATAGCTAAATTAAGAGGGATGAAGTAGAGCTGAAGTCAATACTACACAACACCAAATCGGAAGTGATACAATACGCTTACATCAGCACGTCACTGATACAGATTTTTAACAAAAACTTGTAAAAATGTCATATTCAATACATTTTTATTTGTATGTTGCCAAATTACAATGTACATCTGAAAGCACTTTACATATATACGGAGAGAGAGAGAAACATACACAGAGATTATAACATCAACATTAATGTCAATGACGTATAAGGATTTTCAACAGGCCAATTTAAAAAATGTCATGTGGTGCGACCATGATTTATCTTATAATTGGTGACATAATGTCTCTTGGCTCCAGTTTCATATTTATCGTCCTGACGAACAGAAAAGAAAGCTACAATGCACCGAGAACCAAAATGTCAAACTGCTCCCGAGTTCTGCTCTGGATTAAAAACTGACAGCAGACACTTTTAATCCATTTTCATTATTCATCTTCACTGAAAATGATTTACAAAAAGGAAAATCACTTTAATTATTCCGTCATTAAATGAAAAAGAGTGAAATAAAATCACATGAATCACATGACAAGCAAACCACAACAATCATCCAAGCACCTTGGGAACAGATTAAATTCAATTGAAAAGTAACATTAACAGCACATAGAGGTACATATATTTATAATAAATAATAAAAAACATGTTATTATTTCACTGACTGGATAAAAGTGCAAATGCTGGTAGTGCATCCTACAAGTTCACCGAAACAAAATCAGATTTTTCTCTCTTAACATCCTGCAGCTACAAATCTTCCTTACCTGTTGGACATTTGACTTAAACACCTTCTTTGCTATGAAAAGGCGAACACTCCTTATGTGTATGTGTTTGGTAAAATATGGCAAGCTACAGCTAGCTAACTCCAGTTAGCTTAAAGCCTGGTAACAGAAGAGTGATAGCATTAAGCACGCTAAGTAACAAGTTGCATGTTGTTTGTTTGGTTGGAACAAAATCAAAAGGGTAACATGAGAAGTTGACTGAGCCACTTTAGCGTCGTTATTGAAGAAATAAGCCCATACTGATATTCTGTGTCCACCTAAAAGCGTTGGAGAATATTTGGAACGCATTTGTAACGTTGTTTTTTATTTAAATACTCCTGGATGATTCGGCTGCCAAAAATATCTCCTATTCCTAACGTAAAAGTAAGCTAAGCTCCAAGAAACAAGCTCAGCTAAAGCCTGCAGCTACCCTGACTCATTGTTACCTTATGAAGACAAACTTGAACTGGGCGAAGGATTTTTATTATTAAACGTTTGGGTCTTGAGTTATCGTAGAAACAAGTTGTGCAATCAACCCTTCTCGCAACGAGTCCTGACGTTCCTGTGTCTGCCAAAAAGCCTCAGAGCAACAAATGAATTCACATTTATGTAACATTGTTTTTATTAGAATACTCTGTATAATTTAGCTCCTGAAAAAGACCTTCTATTCATTACATGTCATTTAGCTAATGCTTTCATCCAAAGCGACTTCCAATTAGTGCATTCAACATCAATGAGGGGCTAGTGTTTTTGGGGGGGGTTCAGCATCTTGCCCAAGGACACTTCAGCATGAGCTGGGAATCAAGCTCCTGATCTTCTGGTTGGGGGAAACCTGCTCTACCCCCTCAGCCACAGCCGCCTAACGTAAAAGCAAACTAAGCCACAAGAAACATGCTGAGTTAATGCTAGCAGCAGCTTGGCTAACAGCCCTCAGCTCTCCCGAACTAAATACAAATTTTAACGGTACGAAGTATTTTAGTTCTTGAAATTCTTCCCCTTATATATAAAGTACCAAGGTATTTTACAATACTTAAAAGCTTTATCTCTAATAATCCACAGGGGTCGTACCGTGAGGAATTTAAGTTTAAGATAAATCCATGTTTTTAAAAGTTTTACTTTCTGTTTTACACTTTCACAACTAACAAACCTAAACTCAATTGATGTTAAGTGTTAGTTTTATTCAGTTTTCAGTCTAGTGTTTTAGATTTTGGTGTTGTGGTGATCCTGGTGTTTACATCCGAGTTCGGTATCTCAAGCTCCGACTGCGACAATAAACCAAGGTTGGTTAACTTTTTAGTCCGGTGCAATATTCACAGTATTACTTAAATTCCTTATTTTTCAGATAATTACTTCTATTGAGATTTGACTTAAATGTTTTTTATGAATTCTGTAACTGTAACTCCTTCTCTAAAATTAGAAATACATTTTGTATAATATCTTAATACTTATCATGCATATACGCATTGCTTGATTACTTCTGGTATATGTGCATGAGTCTAAAACCTTTCAATATGAAGTCATTTTGAATTTCTCATTCGCTGCTGCAGTCGATACGATCCTGCTTCATCTGAGACTTTGCTTTTTTTCTCTGAAGGAGAATGTGTTCAGCAAACTCCTGGACAGCTTCCATCCCCCCGACTGCGTGGCAGGTGTACTTTGCAGCATTAATGGCCACCGTTGGGGCATTTCCAGGTACTGCACTCAAACCCGCCAGGTTTAGACAGTTGACATCTGCTCTGTCGTTACCTGAGGAAAGAAGAAAAAAGTGATGAGGGAGGAAAACAAGCTGGGTCCATTTACATAAACATAAAATAATAACATCCACCTCTACACAGGTGTTCCACAAGGCTCTGTGCTGGGGCCCCCTTCTTTTTGCTATATACACTACCTCCTTGGGTCAGATTACCTGCTGCTCACATGGATTATGTCAACAATACTGTGCAGACGATACCCATGTATTCATGTCATTCCTGCTAAATTACCCCATGTCCTCAGCACGGACCTGGGTTTCTTCAACTACACCTCTCTTAGACTGACCTCTTTGTTCATTTGTGTTGGTTAGCTAGTAGGTTGGTTTGTTTGTCAGAAGAAGTATGCAGAAACTACTGAACGTAGTTCCCCAAAAAATTTTGAAATGGGCCAAGGAAGAACCTATTAAGTTTTGGTAGAGATCCAGGAATTTTTCTTTAACACTGCGAGATGGATGTCAATAGAGAACCACACTATAATAAAGGTATGATTGCTTTACCCATGTATGCCAGGTCCTTCCACTCCAGCTTCCTCTGCTCCACGATCGCTTTCAAATCATTCAGCGGCTCCTCTCCCACCTGGATGACTTTGCAGCCTGTCCTCTCAGACAATTGGTCAACCAACTGGGTCACGGGGTCCTCACTGGACATCAACAGCACCACCTGGAGAAGTTAGACAGTGCTTAATGCGAGGGATAAGGGATAATATGAATCAATTCCATCCATCTTTTGCTTATGTGAGATGGGGTTGGAGTAGCAGCAGGCAGAGCAGGGTGTTCCAGACATCCCTCTGCCCAGCAACACTTTCCAGCACCTCCTGGGGGATCCCGAAGCGTTCCAAGGCCAAATGGGATATATTATCCCTCCAGCAAGCCACGGGTCTGGGACTGAGTTTTAAAATTTTACAGTTCAACCATAAACTTTATTATAAATAACCATGAATGAAAATATAGAGAATATATAGAAACTTGAATTAGGAAAATAACAGAATTATTTTAGCTCAAACTAAACATAAATGCGAGGACTTCCGGTGTCATGGCGGAGTGAGGACGTCTTCTGGAAACTCTCCTCACCTATTTCATATTTTATTTGTTAAAAACACGTATTTAGTTTAAAGTCGCGTCGCATTCCTTTACTTAAACCTCCTACTCCATTAATCGTTTCTGTTTGACCGGTAAATATGTCAAACAAAGCCGGGAGATGTAAACAAGCTGGCAAGAATGATCAGGCCATGCCGCCCGAAGCCAGTGCTAGCAAGCAAACGTCGGGCAGTGCTAGCTTGGAGCTAACGCATGGGGCACTGAAAGAACTGCGAGATGGCATCAAAGAGGATGTGGCTGCGGTGAGGGACGAGATATTATCAGAGCTACGTTCATCTGTTTCGACCCTCCAAACGACCGTCTCCATGCACGTTGAAAAAATTGCAGGCATCGAGACCTCTCTGACGGACGTGGATGAGTTACTGAGCTTGAAACTTCCCACACCGCACTGCAAGCTGAAAACTCTAAGCTACACGCTAAACTGGACACTCTGGAAAATTTCTCGAGGAGGAATAATACAAGGGTGACTGGTCTGGAGCAGAAAATTGAAGGAAACCACCCCTCTGCCTTTATAGAAAAGTTCCTGACCGAGGTGTTTGGAGAGGACAGTTTCACTCGCCCACCTGTGGTGGACCGTGCCCATCGCACTCTGAGACCGCCACAGCCGACAGGTCCCCCGCAGGCTATGGTGGTGCGCATGCATTACTACCAGGCGAAGGAGCAGATTCTGCGGATGTCGTGGGAGAAAGGGCAGCTGAAATACCGAGGAGCAAAGATCAGCTTTTACCCCGATCTCAGCGCGAACCTACTACGTAGAAGAACCGCGTTCCTCCCAGTCAAGAAACAGCTTCGGGAGGCGCGAGTGAAATACTCTCTGCTACACCCAGCAAGGCTCCGGTTCCTTTTCAACGGAAAGAAGTACGAGTTTGAAAAACCCCAACGGAGGCGGCTGCTTTTGTCAAGGCCAAGATTCTACCAGCGGTGACATCAGAAAACGACGGAGAGTGATGGTATGTAGGCTCACTACAGCCAGTACAAGACTGTGACAATGTAACCCAATCTATAGCGTGAGGACACACTCCGTGAGACAAATGTAGGCTAACGTTACATCAAAATGCACAGTTGTCTACGTGCATTGTTTAGCTAAGATGCACCTTTTTGCACTTGTTTTCTGGGGTTTTAATGCACTTAGTTTGGGTAAGTGCTGGGGGAGGGGGGGAAGCATCCTTTTTATTTTGCTGTCTTTTTGTAATGTAATGTACACGTCGCATCTTTTTGTTTTTTTTAATGTCTTACTCTTATCATCTATGGCCATCCTTTTTTATTGTGACACTCTCTTTGTACTACATAGCGCAATGTTCTGTCTTCCTGCCCTATATATGCTAGTACAGCACAACTCTGTAAAGTATGAGTACAGTTAGGAATAGTGGTAGAAAAGTGAAGTTCATCTCTTGGAATGTGAAATCGCTGAATCACCCCGTGAAGAGGAACAAGGTACTGGCACATTTAGGTCAACTTGGGGTAGGGGTAGCCTTCCTCCAAGAGACACACCTACGAAGGGCAGATGTTTCGGGTATTCAGAGGAGTTGGGTGGGGAAGGTCTTTCATTCCAAGTTCAATGCTAGGGCCAGGGGCGCAGCTATTCTGAATACACAAAAGTGTTACCTTTGATAGTGATCAGGTAATTGCAGACACGAATGGCCGGTTCGTCATAGTCACCGGTCAGCTTTTCAATAAACCTGTTATCCTCGCCAGTGTATACGCTCCAAACTGGGACGACAGTGCTTTTATTAACTCTTTTTTCTCTACTATCCCTGGGATCAATAGCCACCACTTGATTGTTGGGGGTGACTTTAATTGTGTTCTCTGCCCCAGTCTTGATCGGTCTTCTACCAAACATGCACCACTGTCTAAAATGGCCACAGCTATTAGTACCTCTATTGAGCAGTATGGAATGGTTGACCCCTGGCGTTTACACTTCCCTACAGGAAAGGCTTTTTCTTTCTTTTCACCAGTTCACCATACGTTTTCCAGGATTGATTATTTTATTCTAGATGCCCGGCTTATACCCTCTTCTAGCCCTCCCACTTACCATAGTATAGTTATATCTGATCACGCTCCCCTATCCTTTGAACTAGATTTCCCTGATCATCCTGCCCCATATAAACAGTGGCGCCTGAACCCTCTTCTACTCTCTGACAGCGCTTTTGTAAAATTCATCCAAACCCACATACACATTTTTATTGAGACCAATGCATCAGGTATCTCATAGCACCATATGGGAAGTGCTGAAAGCATACTTGCGAGGCCAAATTATTGGCTATGCCTCAAATACCAAAAAGGCGAGGATGGCCAAATTGAAAGAGCTTTCTGTCAAAACTTCACAGCTGGACAATCAGTATGCCTCGACGCCTACTCCAGAACTTTATCAAAAGCGGATTCACCTACAGACTGAGTTTGATCTATTATTAAAGTCCCGACATTCGTTTTACGAGTTTAGCGACAAAGCAGGCCAGCTTCTCGCTCACCAAGCCCGCCAAACTGCAGCCTCACGCCAGATAACTCAAATCAAGACCACCTCGGGTTCAGTGACCACAGACCACAAGGAGATTAATGATGCTTTTGTAGCGTTTTATACAAACTTATACTTGTCTGAATATGATGATGAGGCTTCCGATTCAGAGTCGTTTTTTCGGAATTTGAACCTACCAACCCTTGAGGAATCTCAGAAAGATGCCCTCGATTCCCCCCTGACGCTGGAGGAGGTTTGTGATGCCATTAAATATATGCAATCTGGCAAATCCCCTGGACCAGACGGGTTCCCAGTGGAGTTCTTTAAGAAATTTGCAGAAGACTTATCCCCAATACTACTATCAATGTTTAATGAATCATTTTCAATTGGCCATCTCCCTGAAAC
This sequence comes from Hippoglossus hippoglossus, assembly GCF_009819705.1. Lineage (NCBI taxonomy): Eukaryota > Metazoa > Chordata > Actinopteri > Pleuronectiformes > Pleuronectidae > Hippoglossus > Hippoglossus hippoglossus. The sequence continues at coordinate 22,843,086 of NC_047165.1, read as the reverse complement.
CCTGAACCAAGCCTCCATCTGTCTCCTACCTAAAAAGGACAAAGACCCCTTGTTGTGCGGAGACCGATTTCCCTTCTAAATGTGGACTGTAAAATTCTCGCTAAGTCCCTTGCTCTGCGGCTTGAAAATGCTCTTCCCAAGCTGGTGCTACCTGACCAAACCGGATTTATTCGAAGCAGACATTCCTATTCTAATATCCGTAGGCTGTTCGATATTATTTATACTACCACCAGTTCGGATGATCCTGAGCTTGTAATATCCTTAGATGCAGAGAAGGCGTTTGACCGGGTGGAGTGGGAATATTTATTTATGACCATGAGGAAATTTGGCTTTGGTGATGATTTTATCTCCTGGGTTAAATTGTTGTACGCCTCTCCCTTAGCCTCTGTCCATACTAATGACTCTCACTCAAAATATTTCCCACTACATAGAGGCACGAGACAGGGCTGTCCTATGAGTCCCCTGCTTTTTGCTCTGGCGATTGAACCGCTTGCGGCTTCTATTCATCAATGCCAGGCAATTGAAGGGATAACTCGAGGGGACACAACACACAAGCTCTCACTTTATGCCGATGATTTACTTTTGTACATTACTAACCCAGTATATTCTTTGCCGCACGTCCTGTCTACCTTGGAACAATTTGGAAAGTTTTCAGGTTACAAACTGAATTTAGAAAAAAGCAAACTTTATCCCATAAACAAAGCAGCTCTCGATATCCCGGCCACAGCTTTCCCATTCAAGAGAGTGTCTTCCCATTTTAAATACCTTGGGGTGGTGGTGCCGCGGTCTTTTCACAAGTTATATAAACTAAACTTCACACCGTTATTGGATCGATGCAGGCAGGACATAAACCGCTGGCGCACATTACCCTTATCATTAGCTGGCCGGATTAACCTAATCAAGATGAATGTTCTTCCTAGGTTTCTGTATTTGTATCAATGTATTCCGATTTTCATTCCTAAAAAACATTTTTTTACACTGGACCAAATACTATTTGCATTTATATGGGATGGAAAGGCCCCCCGTATTCGCAGAACTTTTTTACAAAGGCCGAAAAAGTTAGGAGGAATGTCAATGCCTAATTTTCTTCACTATTACTGGGCCTGCAATATTCAAAAGGTCATAATGTGGGCTAATAGTGGTGCAGATGTGGACTCTCCCGCTTGGGTTGAATTGGAATCTTTTAAATTGCAACTCCACTCACTGGTCACAGCTCCTTTACCTCTTAACTCTGGTTCTTTCAAAAACCCTGTAGTTGCCAATACTTTGAAGATCTGGGTACAATTTCGGAAGCATTTTGGCTTGCAGAGCGCATCAATACAGGCTCCTATTCTTGCAAATCATCTTTTCACCCCTTCCAAGTCAGATCTGGCCTTTCGGGCCTGGCATGGCAATGGGATTAGACTTGTTAAGGATCTATATGTTAACAAGGTGTTCGCTTCATTTGATCAATTGTCAGGGAGGTATGCATTGCCCCGTTCCCATTTTTTTCGATACCTACAGATTAGGCACTTTGTACAAAGGGGTTACCATCCTTTCCCTGCACAACCCCCAAGCACGCCCTTAGATAGTCTCCTAGGATTTAATGCCGGTCTCAAGGGCGCCATCTCCCGGATTTATGGGGAAATTGATGCGATAAACCCACAGTCTCTGAATAACTTAAGGACACTTTGGGAACAAGACCTAGGCCTGTCATTTGCTGATGGTCAGTGGGCTTCAATCCTTGGCCGGGTTCATTCCTCCTCCCCCTGTGCCAGACACGGTCTAATACAGTTTAAGATAGTTCATCGTCTCCATTTCACCAAGGAGAAATTAGCAAGAATATACCCTAATACTGATCCTACATGTGACCGATGTAAACTAGCCACTGCAACCTGGCTACACATGTTTTGGCTGTGCTCGAGCCTCCAAACATATTGGGAGAAAATCTTTGGATCGCTTAGTGACATCTATGGCATGACGATTGAACCTCAACCTGTAATTGCACTCTTTGGGGTGATGCCCGAAGGCACAGTACGGCCGGTTGGCATGCATGTTGTGATCACCTTTACCACTCTGTTAGCTCGGCGCCTTATCCTCCTTAACTGGAGGAGGCCGGTGCCACCATCTCATACAAGATGGCTTAAAGAGATCATGTTCTATTTGAAGCTTGAAAAGATTAAATATACACTGAGGGGAGTTACAGATACATTTGAAAGGGTATGGAGGCCTTTTCTTGCATACTATGACAATTTAACCCAAATAACAGACTGGGAGGATTCATAATTCCTTTGGTATAGCACACCAAAGGATGTACTTAGTTTTATAAGGAGTGTACATTACATGTTTATTTATTCATTGTTTTTGTTTTGTGTGTTATTTACTCAACATTGTATACAGACGTTTATTTAAATATTTGGTGGTGTGTCTGTCAAGGGGATGCTGGGTTGGGGTGGGGGGAGGGCACGTGGGAAGGGAGTTATGTAGGATGTATTTCAAATGTTGACTCTGTGAATTATCCATGTAAAATTCCAATAAACAGAAGTTGAAAAAAAAAAAAAAAAAACTAAACATAAATGCACATCTTTTCTGCATTTTCACATTAAATATATTAGCAGATACCGAGGTCTGTCAAGACTCATATCGGCCAATTTTTATTAGCTGATATGAGTCTTTTGAACGCTCGGAGTCAGCGACATATCTCGAATAAGTTATATGACTTTATTATAACACAATACCACATACTCTTTTGATACATTGTTGTTTTAAATGTTCTACATCAGATTTGTCAGAATCAGTAAAACATTAATCATGATAATTATCAAGATGAACATTTTTATCTCATAAAAGTTTTGGTCACATTGTCTAGCTCCAGAAAAAAAACATTTAGGGCTGCAGCTAAGGATAATTTTCAGAACTTATTTTAATACAATAATTATTTAACAGCTCACCTCTTTATGAATTGTTTGGTTTATTTTTAACCAAGACTTTTAAACCCCAAAATACATAGATTTGCAAATAATTTTAAAACAGAGAAAAGGTTTAAGATCCTGACTTTAACTCTTATTTTTCCTTCTTATTTGAACTAAAACACGTATTTTCATTCTACACATGCTCAGTGATTCATTCACATTATGAAATATCTTCAGGAGAAAACTGCAGCAACATGACACAACTAGTTTGTAACAGTTGTAGTTTAATAAAACTCATTAAGTAGTTTTTATACATAGGATGTACATGTAAAAATTATAATGGCAATAAAATAAATATAAATATACTATGAATGGCAGTTTTGATGAAGTCTGGAGCAGATGTATGGTTTCATATTTTGATGTTAGAGTATATTAAAGAAGTTTTAAATACGATAATGAGGGTTAGGGTTACGATAATGTACAGGTACGATAATGTACCTGTGGAACATAGCGGAGTCTCCAGCAGCTCTCAGCGCCCAGCTGATGAGGGGGACCCCGGCCAACGTCTTGATGTTTTTCAGGTGGATCCCTTTACTTCTACCTCTCGCCAGGATCAACGCAGCGACGTGTCTCTCTCCGCTGCGCCTGATCTGCTGCTTGCAGGCGGCCAGCGGGACGTCCTGCGCTCCGTTGGCGGAGGGGAGGAATCTCTTCCTGGCGGCCATTTCGACTGTAACGGTTCAGTGGCTCTGGAGGAAGAGAAGCTGCAGATGAAGATTCCACCCAGAGAGAGAGATGAGCGTCACCATCACAATAAACTTCTGTGGTCACATGGTCACATGTCATAAACTCACACACACAGGGTCTGCTCCTACATCTCTGCCTGGACCGATCTCACTACCGCCACCTTCTGCTCCGGAGATCAAACTGTCAGCCGAGAAAAACTCACATAGATAAACAAATAGATGAATAAACACACACATACATAAATAAATAAATAAACAAAACAAACATTTAAATCAATACACAAATAGATAAACAAACAAATACATACAAAAATACATACATACATTTAATCATTTCCTTGACATGCTTAACCTTTTTTTTTACAAGTTCTCAGTAATATTAAGTGTTTAGAAATAAAGTATTTGCATTTCTTTTGAGTTTTTGTAAACAATGATCTCATATTTTTGTTCCATAATGTCACGGTCCCTGTCTTAAATGTAGTTAACAGACTTATTTTTCCTGTAAAGCGCATAAAACTGATAAAAATGAATTAATTTAAAAAATACCATTCTTTTATGCATACTGTATCAGTGATTACTATTTCAGCCACATAAATTGGATATTTTATTTAGATACAGGTCTTACTATTATTGGTCGCACCACGTTACGTGGTCGCTCCAAATGATAAGAAAACCTCCTTTAATCTCCTTCCATCATTTAAAGAGATCAATAAACAATAAATACCATACAAACAATACATTAAAACCAGGTTATATTAAAATTTCAAAGAATTTTCATGAACACAAACATTTCATAAACATTTTTTAAATAAAAATCTCATCACAAACATTTAATTGCAACACACATTCGTTGCCTTGTTGTGAACAAACATTTCATGAAACTTGACTATCATCATGCTGCTGATTGGTATTTGGAATGTCCGCGTGAAAGTGGGGCATGTGGTGTTAACTGCAGGCATTTCTTGAACCACAGACTTTTCTGAACTTTGCCAAATTTTGGCTGCTCAACTAAGAGTAGCGTGAGGTTGCTGGCTCAGGTTCTGAGATGACAGCATGAACATCTTATAGTACAAAATGACATTCCGTGAGGAGCTAACATGGACTTCCTCTCCCACAACCTCAAGGACCTGGCCTACATATGGAAGCTCATCATAGGTTACAATCACAAACTTGCCACTCAAGTCTTAAAGACTAGCTTGTTCCCTTAGTGGCTCAGGAGTGCTTGAGGGATCCTCAGTGTGGCACATGGTGTCCCTCAGGTCTACTTTTACTGGCTGGTAACATAGGCATGTCTTCATTTCTGCATGACACTTCTCTATGACTAATTTGTGCAGCTTGTGAAGACAAAAGCTGGTGTATATTTAAGGTGCCCCTTACAGCCGTCAATTTGCCTGGAATCAGCTAATCATATTTCTTTATGCTCTCTTCGCTAACCCAATGGTGAGTAATAGTTGACCCAGATTTTTTTGGCTAGCATCTCATACAAGTCCAGTGGAGTCTGCAGCTTGCTTCCTCATTGAACATAGAGATATGTATCCGTCTTTATGGCACCACCAATGCCATCCGGGGCACCCTTTCAATGGGGCTTTTCTGAATAGTTTTCATAAATTTTTTTTTAACAGTCCTTACTCTTCTCCTAGCAAGGTACTCCACTCTTCCTGCAGAGGTACTACATATATATATGGTATCTTCTTATGTATTTCAGAAAATCCAGTCGGACAGAAAATGTAGGCTTCACGTCATTGACCCATTAATGTTGAGTGGCCACAACACTGTGGCCGCTGATTGTCTTTCTTTGGACAACTCCATCTTTATCATCGCCTCGATTATCTCCCAGTTTATCTCAGTCTTTCAAGCAAACAGCAGGAATTTCACATTTGTCTCCTTCTCTCCAAATTTCTGAAGGAACTTCTCCCTACAGGCCATCACAGTGTCTACATGGGTCTTATGTTTGAGAGCCAACTCCATGGCCCTCCCCAGTTGAAAAGGTTAATGTTGACTTGTATGGCCTGGTAGATGAGTCCAGCTTGTAACAGAGTTGCCTCAGCCTCCTGGATATGACCACTGAACAACAGCATGTGCGCCAAGGATGACTCCTTAGATGGCGGGTTCTTAATAAATTTAATGTACTGCACACTTGGTAACTCTCAAATCGTAGCAAAGGCAATTTCTGCTGTGTTCAGCTCCCTGTTTTCCAAGGACAAACCAGCCAGACATGCCCACAAGGTTTTGTCCGTGGCAAAGCGGCAGAGGCGCAGTGCATCCTCCCAGCATGAAGATGCAATGTATTCTTGAAGCAAGGCTGGGTATGGAGGTACGGCACTGTGCAAGAGTGAACCGTCTCCTTGGCGTAACGTTACCTTGGTTCCAACATAGCTCAGAATGTGGGGGCATAGGCTGAACTCACTGCTGTCCTTCGTGTGCAGTGTTTTTGGCAGCAGGTCCTTGTCAGTGAATACAACACTCGGGTAGTACCACACTGTGAACTGATTGTCTTGGATTCCACACAGGATGTTAGCAGTATCATTCCATGCCAAACTGTGAACCATGCTGCCAATTTTGCAGATTGTGTGCTTTAGTCCAAGATGACAAACGGAAGTCACATAAAGGTCACAGTTCTTGTCTAAGAAGGCAATCTGCCTCTTCGTGGATGGGCTACACTGGTCCAGAGCGATCTCCACCACCTCCAGCTTGTGGGTCAAGGGCTTCTTGTTGCCAAGGGCTTTACTCAGCGAGACACCCTGAGCATTTAGCATTTTGTCAGCTCTCATACCAGGTAATTTAGGGGAAGATATCAGTTGACCTTCATAGGAGAACATGTACAACCCTGCTCGTTCCACAAGCAGAAAGTGTTTCTCTGCTTGTAGGATGAGTCTCACTTTTCCCTCCTTCAAGTCGAAGATGAGGGTAGTATTCCAGTTTCTTTAATTGTAAACATAGCACAGGAGGGATGTGACGACAACCAGGTGACCATATGCCAGTGAGGCTTTGATGACTCAATCTCTAAACTCCAATGCTTTCATCACGTTCCACACCTGCATGGTGCGATTCTTGGTAAGAGTGACCACACAGTTCTTCAACTCCCAGTGCTGCTCCACCACATGGCCAGGGATGACATGCCCATTACCACAGGCCACAGCCAACTGGGTGCCGTCTGTAGAACAGGCCAAATTGATCACATTGCCCGTGTTGGGTTTCTCCATCGCATTGGACAATCCACTCTTTTCGCAGAGCCACAGGGAATTGAAGGAGCCCACGGCAGTTTCTCGAATTATTTCATGACCACAGACGTCAGGGCGACGAGCCTGTAGTCATTAAATCCTGTGATGGAGGATTTCTTGGCGACTGGGATGATGGTGGAGCATTTGAAGCAGGAGGGGACTTCACACAGCTCCAGTGATCGGTTGAAGATCTGCGTGTAGATTGGGGCCAGCTGGTCAGCACAGACTTTCAGGCAGGAGGGTGACACACCTTCTGGGCCTGGTGGCTTCCTAATCTTCTGTCTGTGAAAGACCAGACTCACATCCTCTTCACAGATCCTCAAGGCAGGTGGGGGGTCGGTTGAGAGAGGTGAGGAGGTGGCAGGGGGTGGAGGAGGTGGTTGTTTGATGTCAGAGTGGGCTTATCAAACCTGCAGTAGAACACATTCTGGTCGTCGGCCAGTTGGTGATTCTCCACAGTGTGGGGGGATGGTCTCCCGTAGTTGTTGAGGTCCTGCAGGCCTCTCCACACCGACGCCAGATTGTTGGTTGAAAACCTGCTTTCCAACTTTTCCGTGTAGCTCCTCTTTGCTACTCTCATCTCCTTTGTCAGTGTGTTTCTGGCCTGGTTGTACAGGATCCTGTCCCCGCTTCTGTAGGCCTCCTCCTTGGCCACGAAGCTGCCTGAGTTTTGCAGTGAACCAGGGTTTATTGTTGTTGTATGTGCAGAAGGATTTAGTCTGCACACACATGTCCTCACAAAAGCTTATGTACGATGTCACAGTGTCAGTGTGCTCATCCAGGACTGTTGCAGCAGCCTCAAAAACACTCCAATCAGTGCAGTCAAAGCAGGCCTGTAACTCCAGCTTTGCCTCATTGGTCCATCTCCTCACAGTCTTGACTTGGATTGGTTGTTACGATGGCGCCGAGGAAGGCTGCCGTGTCTCAAGCTCCCCCACAGCTCTGCTCTTTTTTCTCTTTTATCTGTTTTTTTGTTATTTATTCTACTTTATTTTGCATTGTGCACTCTGACAAAGCGAGCCCTATCATACTATATGATAGAGAACAACTTCTGCTCATCGGCAAACAAAGGAGAATACCCATGGCGCTGTTTACCTGTCGTACCTGGAGCACGGAGGCGACGAAGGAAACGAGGGTCGCGGGCCGGCGTCCTAGTCCGGCTGAGGAAACGTGAGAACAGGCCTCCACTACCAAGTATTCTTCTGGCTAATGTTCAGTCTCTGGATAACAAGCTGGACGAACTTCGGAGCAGGATGGCTTTTCAACGGGACATTAAGTTTTGTAACGTGATGGTTTTCACGGAGACTTGGCTCGACCCCTCGATCCCGGACTCCGCCATTGTTCCCGAGGGGGTCTCCATTCACCGCCAGGACCGGACAACAAACTCGGGGAAGAGCAAGGGAGGAGGTTGGCCCAGTAGCACTCACTTCCACCATCATGAAGTGTTTTGAGCGGCTAGTCAAACCCTTCATCACCTCCTCCCTCCCTGACTCTCTGGACCCTCTTCAGTTTGCCTACAGGCCAAATAGGTCGACTGCAGATGCCATCTCCCTCACCCTTCACACTGCCCTCTCCCACCTGGACCAGAGGGACACATATGTGAGAATGCTGTTCATTGACTACAGTTCAGCATTCAATACCATCGTGCCCCTGAAGCTCGTCACCAAGCTCAGAGACCTTGGGCTCAACATCGCCCTCCATGACTGGATTCTGAACTTCCTGATGGGCAGACCACAGGCAGTGCGGATAGGCAGCACCACATCCTCCACCCTGACTCTAAACACCGGTGCCCCCCAGGGCTGCGTGCTCAGTCCTCTCCTGTACTCCCTGTTCACGCATGACTGCGTGGCCACCCACAGCTCCAACACCATCATTAAGTTTGCTGATGACACGACCGCCATAGGCCTGATCACTGGCGACGATGAGAAGGCCTACAGAGAGGAGGTCAGAGCCCTGACATCTTGGTGCCAGGACAACAACCTCCATCTCAACGTCAGCAAAACAAAAGAGCTGATCGGACCAACCACACAGACTCCATCAGGAAGACGGCCAGACAGCGGCTCTTCTTCCTCCGCAGGCTGCGGAGGCTCAACATGGATGCCAGTGTTGGGCATCACCTCCAGACAAAGGAATAAGTGAGGCCTATGTGGGCTTTTCAGAGCCTGACTCGAGTTTCCGGCTGTGAGGCCTGCATGGGGTTTGAGGAGCCTGTCTAGAGTTTTATGGCAGGCCCAAGGCAAAGCCCCCAGAATGCCTGGGGTGGGGGTAGCATGTTTCTGACCGCCGCCCGAGGTCAAACTCGGACCTTCCATTGGCTGAGAGCCAACAGACCCCACGGCCCCCCCTGGAGGGAGGCCGGACACCTCGTCAGGTAATAAATAGTGAGCTCTCCCTGAATCCTCTGCTCATTCCCAGTGAACTGAAGATAGCTCACAACCTCTCCAGGTTAATCTAGAAAATCTCCCACAGTGAATTAAATTGTTTGCTGTTTAAGAAGAGGGTTTATAGGTGAGGGCTGCATGATTTCTTCAACACTGTGACATCTTTACACCAACCTTCGTTAATGTAGAAGCATATTCCGACTCCCTTCGCTTTTCCCGATAGCGCCATTACGCGGTCCGCTCGGAGGAGTTGGAAGCCCGTCAGATGTAGTGCACTGTCCGGGATGTGCTCACCAAGCCAGGTTTCAGTGAAGCACAGGGCAGCGGATCTGCTAAAGTCCGTGTGTTCTCTGTTGAGGAGCAGCAGTTCATCCGTCTTGTTGGCCAGAGAGCGGAAATTCGCCAGATGGGTCTAACATAGAGAGTGACAGTTATTCTAGCCATTCATGGATGTGCTGTTGTAATGGGTGACGGAAGTAGAGGAAGATATATGGGGATGCTGTGGGAGACATCTTCAGACTTGGGGGTGACAATCGCTCATGTTACTCTGTTAGCATTTGTATATTGTTTCACCTTCTGGTCTCCTTGATGCATCAGTCTACAATATAACATTCTGCATAAGACACAAGACAAGTTCTCCTTTCACCATCTTCCAGAAAACTGGAACCTAAAAACTATCTGCACTGGCTACTGGAAGAGCCTCTAATCAATGGAGCCAGGCTGGATGTCCAGGGCAGCTCGACACCAGGCTTCACCAGCATGCTGTGCACCACCGGAGCTGAAACCTTCAAAAAAACTTTAAGAAACTACAGAAAACTTCCAGAAGGTGTAACTGTTGTAAAAGACCCTTGTTCACCAGTAGTTTATGCATTTTTGGTCATTCATTGGTCTGTTGTAGTATAATTACAGTTTTTGTATTCTATATTTGAAAAAAGATGTTCAAAGTATTTTTTAAACTTATTTGTTTCAACTTGGACACTGTTGTAAACATGTTTTTGTGTTTAAGTCACTGATGGGGACAAAAAGGATTGAGATTAGTCCAGTATTGAGCAGGAGCACTGCAGCGAACAGAAGTGTAACTTCTGAAGTGTGACTGAGCCTGTCGGGCAAAAAACAGACGCTTTTTTGTAGACCTGTGATATTGCCCGGAATTACATTGCAGTTCTGTTATTTTATTGTCTAATACTGAACTAATTAATACAATTTCTTTATCATTTCCAATTTTACCGACAAGCACTGTTGGAGATTTACACATTGATAACTATTGCAGTTAAGTGAATTTTAATTGCACTCTGTTTGGATGTAGTTTCAGTAATCTGTGTGCACTTTCACCACCAGGGAACCCCGAGTGGCTTTGTAATGATGTGTTATGTTCAGATATTTTGTAAAAACCTTTTAATTTCTTAAAGCTGAAACCTTGAAGTCAAATTTGCTCTCGTCCCCGGTCCTGACTTACGCTGACTTTTCGCGGCCTTTCATTTTGGAAATCGCCGCAAGCCATAGTGGCCTTGGGGCTGTCCTCTCAGGGAGACGGACAGTGGCATGAGACCGGTGGCCTAGGCCAGCAAAGGCCTTCGGCCCACTGAGCGCAACATGTCTAACTGTAGTTCCATGAAGCTGGAATTCCTTGCACTCAAGTGGGCCATGACGGTGAAGTTCCGGAGAATATTTGTTGGGGCAGAAGTGCCTTTTCTATACCGACAACAACCCGTTGAGCTACCTGCAGTCTGCTAAACTGGGGGCCACAGAGAACCGATGGGCTGCCCAACTGGCTGACTTTGACTTCAACATCAAGTACCGCTTTGGCCGTAGCAACAGGAACGCTGATGCGCATCCACAGCAGTATGTAACTGGGTCCCATTAAGTTGCTCATTGTCGGCTGGCACTTGGTGCCCCTAGGCCTTCAGCATGAACAACACCCAGATCCGGTGATGTCTGCAACTCAGTCTCTGGGGTCCGTTCTTCCATCTCACTCTGCATCCGATCTCCGTTCCTTGCAGGAGGATGATCCCTTCCTCAAAGATGTGTTTGTGTTTTGGCGATGGAAAGCTCCGCCTACCTTGGCCAAAAGGCGACAGCTTTCCAAGCCAGTCATGGCAATTTTGCACCAATGGGACCGCCTATTGGAGAAAGACAGGGTTCTTCTCCATCCGGGTCTTCCGTTCAGATGGGGGAGAAGGCAGGAGGCTTTGAACCAGCTACACCAAGAGCATGGCCACCAGGGCATCGAGCGGACCACCGAATTGGTCCGGCAGCGCTGCTATTAGCCAGGAATGTCTTCGGACATAAAGAACTGGGTCCAACAGTGTTAGCACTGCCAGGTCGCTAAGGACTCGGGGCACATGCCACATAGCTTTATGGGCCACTTACTTGCCTCCCGACCCAATGAGATCTTGGCCATTGATTTCACACTGCTGGAACCTTCCCGTAACAGGTTCGAAATGTCCTGGTAATGACGGACGTGTTCAGTAAATTCACTATAGCTGTCCCTACACAAGATCAACGGGCCTCCACTGTGGCCCAGGTCTTGATCTCTGAGTGGTTCTATATGTAGTGGTCAAAAGTTTGGGGTGACAGTTGAATGCCAATCGGGTTCACCGCATATATTCAGAATAAACAGGATGGGAGGCTGATGATTCCAGAAATAGACAATTTATTCAAGTCTGACACATGATTTAAAAAGACTGATCAAACAGCACAGGATCATGTGCAAAGTATGGAGTACTGGCATGTACTTGATATAAATAATAGATTAAAAAGAGAGAAGTTAAAGGCTCAAGACCCAATTTAACAAAGCTAAATTATCATGCGTAAAACTTTAAGAATCCTAACACTGGTGTGATTGCACCAGTGGATTATCACTGCAAGCGATATTATACAATGAAATAACAGAAGAGGGTCTCTAGTCTACGGAGCCAATATTCAAGCCATTACACCAGGATTGCACAGTACCGTCAACCATATTGCACGTTGCCCATAGAACAAAGAACAAAATAAAATGTAAAAAGAAACCAAAAATCAAACAAAGTAATCAGAAAGAAAACTAATTCTAAACAAGGCCAAATAATCTAAATGAAATCTTAATGTGGGAAAAAAACAATGACCGTGAATATCCTGCCTGAAGGCAGCCCTATGAAACAGACATGTCGTATTAGGTCACACAATTATTAAAAAAGGTTATCAAAATGTTTCAAAACATTAACAAACATCAAACACATCATTATGCCATACCTTCAATTCATTACAATAAAGCAGAGACCCACGCCGTCCTTATTGTCTTGACGACAAGTACTAAAGCAGGAAAGGAGAATTACACTCAATGTCACAGACATAATAGTATAGACTCTGGATACATGTCCGGCGCATCACTTACAAGTATCGTTCCCACTAGTTTGTGTGTACACGCTGACTGGCGGAGATTACAGTATGGCGACACTGATACCGTCTCACACACACACACACAAACAGGCACACACACACACACCCAGCTGTACTCTGGGCTCTATGAACAGAAATGCGCTTCATGTTCACGCAACGTTTTCAGCGTGATCTCCATTTACTTTAAAGCGTGTGGTGGCAGTTTCTGTTTAATAATGATACTCTATTGTATAATAATACACACATAACATTGTCTCTCGGAAAGTTCAATTAAAACACCTGCAGGTGGGCTCACCCCACACAGCTACCTAGTGTAACATGTATAGAATGAGCACAGAGCACAGGAGAATCACTTCACTTATACAATCAGAAGCCCCTCCCTGCGAGGAGCCAAAAGGTATTCTTCAGTCTCTTGATGTCTGACCAGGTTGGGCAGAGTTCCTGTCTCAGATCTCCGTCCCTGGTGACTTCTGGTATGAGACAATCTGTCTCCGAGATCCCCTATCTAGATTTACAACATCAAAAGACCCCAGTCCTGTATACAATGCAGAGTTCCCCTCACCCATCTCTATCAGACACACTAAGTAACACCCCTGCAGTGAAGCATTTGCTAAGACACACATGTGGGGGTCATAAACACTTATAGTCCCCTCTGCAACTTTTGTAAGTCACAGAAACACATTTGTTATCTACTTCTTCTAAATACATATCTGTTCTTCTATTAAACATTACACAAATGCAAAATCTGCCATTACAAGCGACTTTTAGTTAATAAAGCTTACCGCAACAAACAATTGGCGTCCACACCTGCTGCGCCCCCGCTACACTTCCTTACAGGACCGGCAGTGGAGAGAGAGAAAGAGGGAGAGAGCTACTACGGTGTCCCTAAATAAACTTTGCGGACTCCCCACGTCCTATAGGCATCGCCGTTCTGTCAGGTAAATTAGAGCTGTGATTTTATATCTACAATGACATATTCACATAACTGGGAAAGTAACACTGCTATAATAATCCTGTTTCAGCTAAAGCTTTTATTAAGGATTAACCCCATTACATATAAGTTTGGTGTCCCGGGCCGCCTTCATTCGGACTAAGGAATGAACTTTGAGAGTTCTTTGATTCACCAGCTCTGCTCTTTGTACGGTGTTGCAAAATCCCGTACTACTTCATATACCATACCATACCTTCGTACCATGCCAGTATCATGGAAACTGGACTGGGCATCCTGTTTGCCCTAGGTGCTGTTCTGTACAATACCACACCTCATCAGGGCACTGGTGAGTCGCCCTTCTTTCTAATGTTTGGACAGGAACCTCGGCTTCCTGTGGACTTTCTTCTGGGTCAAGTCCAGGATCCAGTACCCCGCGAGGTACAGGACTGGGTGGTTGAACACCAAACTTGACTCAGAGTTGCTTTTGAGGGTGCTCATGAGCGGTTGTCGACTGCTGCTAGCAAAAGGAAAGACTGGCATGATCAGCAGGTCCGAGATGCACCTTTTCCAGTGGACCAATTGATGTACCTAAGGCACCACGGTGCTAGAGGTCGACATAAAATCCATGACCTCTGGAACTCGGTGGTCTAACAGGTTGTGAAGGCCCCCTCCGGTGGCGGAGCAGTTTACACGGTTGCCACTGTGAATGACCTGCATAAGGTCCGGAACGTACATCAGTGAGTGGTAGGTGAAGTCTGCAGTGTAGAGGGTGAAGAGGAACAGAGCCAGGACCCTGCGGGTGCCCCCGTACTTTAGAGAGCCGTGTCCGACACACAATCCCGGGTCCTCATATACTGTGGTCTGTTGGTCAGGTTGTCCAATATCCAGGATGTGAGGTGCAGGTCCACTCCAGCATGCTCGAGTTTGTCCCTCAGAAGTGCCGGTTAATGGTGTTGAAAGCACTGGAGAAATCAAATCATATATACGCAGCTATCGCGATAACATGCGAGAATTCCCACGGTACGTAGTGTGGTCTAATGCTAACAGCTAACAGTTCAATGTCCCGACAGCAGTACTGTTCTTTAATAGTGATGTGCCCAGAGTTACACCATCTATCATTTACAAACACTGCTAGCCCTCTTCCTTTCTTCTTAACGCTCTCCGCTGTCCTGTTCGCCCATATCAGCTGGAATCCGTCCAGTGCGGCGACTGTGTCCAGTGTTGTTGTGATTAGCCATGTCTCCGTCAACAGCATGATGCTACACCGCCAGTAGTCCCTCTCAACCCCACTAACTCGTCCATCTTATTGGGTAGAGATCTTACTTTCCCCATGATGATGGACGGGAGCACAGGTCTGTAGCGTCTCCTCCTTGCGTGATGCTGGGCCCCGGCATGATTCCCCTGTGTCCTTCTCGTCGGATCTCTCCTCGGGCAGCACCGCTGTGTTGCAGAGCGCTAACAGCTTATCCCTACTATAAACAATAGGACCATGGCTCCACAAAGGATCTCCGGACATGGTTGACAGTGTAAAAAACAGAAGAAAGAACACTGCAAACGTGATGCACTTGGTGTCCATAGTGCACAAAAGTTAGTAGAACAAAAACACACGAAAGAGAGTAAAAAAGAACTGAAAAAGACAAAGTAAGGGAAAAAAAGTGCCAAGAATGAGCGGGAGCTGCTGCAACAGGCTGCCACTAGGGAGGCGACATATATATATATTAGCTGTAGTGGAGGAGAATTTAGCTAAATTAAGAGGGATGAAGTAGAGCTGAAGTTAATACGACACAACACCAAATCGGAAGTGATACAATATGCTTACATCAGCATATCACTGATACTGATTTTTAACAAAAACTTGTAAAAATGTCATATATTCAATACATTTTTATTTCTATCTTGCTAGATAACAATATACACCCGAAGGCACTTGACATATATACAGAGAGAGAGAGAGAGAGAGAGAGAGAGAGAGAGAGAGACATAAACAGAGATTATAACATCAACATTAATGTTGAGTGGCCATAACAATCCTATCAGAGGTATTTGCAGCTGTTTGTCTTTCTTTGGACAACTCCATCTCTATCTTCGTCTGGATTGTATTCCAGTTTATCGCAATCTTTCCAGCATACTGCAGGAATTCCACATTTGTCTCCTTCTCTCCAAATTTCTGAAGGAACTTCTCCCTACAGGCCATCACAGTGTCTACATGGGTCTTATGTTTGAGAGCCAACTCCATGGCCCTCCCCCAGTTGAAAAGGTTAATGTTGACTTGTATGGCCTGGTAGATGAGTCCAGCTTGTAACAGAGTTGCCTCAGCCTCCTGGATATGACCACTGAACAACAGCATGTGCGCCAAGGATGACTCCTTAGATGGCTGGTTCTTTATAAATTGAATGTACTGCACCCTTGGTAACTCTCCAATGGCAGCAAATGCAATTTCTGCTGTGTTCAGCTCCCAGTTTTCCAAGGACATACCAGCCAGACATGCCCACAAGGTTTTGTCCTTGGCAAAGCGGCAGAGGCGCAGTGCATCCTCCCAGCGTGAAGATGCAATGTATTCTTGAAGCAAGGCTGGGTATGGAGGTACGGCACTGTGCAAGAGTGAACCGTCTCCTTGGCGTAACGTTACCTTGGTTCCAACATAGCTCAGAATGTGGGGGCATCGGCTGAACTCACTGCTGTCCTTCGTGTGCAGTGTTTTTGGCAGCAGGTCCTTGTCAGTGAATACAACACTCGGGTAGTACCACACTGTGAACTGATTGTCTTGGATTCCACACAGGATGTTAGCGTTATCATTCCATGCCATACTGTGAACCATGCTGCCAATTTTGCAGATTTTGTACTTTAGTCCAAGATGACAAAAGGAAGTCAGATAAAGGTCAAAGTTCTTGTCTATGAAGGCAATCTTCCTCTTTGTGGATGGGCCACACTGGTCCAGAGCGATCTCCACCACCTTCAGCGTGTGGGTCAAGGGCTTCTTGTTGCCAAGGGCTTTCCCGCTCAGGGCATTAAAGAGAATGATGACTTTTTCATCACTCTGGTCCCGGATGGCAATTGTGTCGTTACTCAGCGAGACACCCTGAGCATTTAGGCTGTCAGCTCTCATACCAGGAAATTTAGGGGAAGATATCAGTTGACCCTCATAGGAGAACACATACAACCCTGCTCCTTCCACAAGCAGAAAGTGTTTCTCTGCTTGCCGGATGAGTCTCACTTTTCCCTCCTTCAAGTCGAAGATGAGTGGAGTATTCCAGTTACTTGAATTGTAAACATAGCACTGGAGGGATGTGGCGACAACCAGGTGACCATATGCCAGTGAGGCTTTGATGACTCGACCTCTAAACTCCAATGCGTGCACTGCATCGTTCATCACGTTCCTCACCTGCATGGTGCCCTTCTTGGTAAGAGTGACCACACAGTTCTTCAACTCCCAGTGCTGCTCCACCACATGGCCAAGCATGACATGCCCATTACCACAAGCCCCGGCCAACTGGGTGCCATCTGCAGACCAGGCCAAATTGATGACACTGCCCGTGTTGGGTTTCTCCATCGCATAGGACAATCCACTCTTTTCGCAGAGCCACAGGGAATTGAAGGAGCCCACGGCAAACACTTCTCCATTTGGTGCCCAGGACAGAGAGGAGATTGGGTAGTCATGCGCTGACGAGGAATAAAGCAGATGGCCAAAGCTGTCCCATACCTTATATTTAGAGTCTTCTCCACCTGATAGTATAAGGTCATTAGCTGAATTCCAGTCCACCTTCAGGACAATCCCATTATGAGCCTTCCACTGTATGACTTTTTCGCTGGGTTGCAGAGGCTTAATGAATAACCATCCCCTTGATGTGTAGAGAATTCGTTTGGAGTCTGGACTCCAGGTGACAGAATACACAGCAGACCCTTGGCTGGCTAGTGTTGAGCAAGGCATACCACTTTTTGACCACATTTTGATCTGCCCATCTTCTCCAGCTGTGACGAGAGCAGACCCATCATAGTTCCATCTTCCAGCCAAAACAGCTCCTCTGTGTGCTTCAACACTCTGCTCGATGTGTCCTATCTTGGAGACTAGGTGGAACTTTCCATCAGTGCTGGTAAGGACAAAGATCTCAGCCTGGGTCTGTCTCAAGCCACCAACAGTTTTGGGTAACCAGTGTAGATCAGTGGGGTAAATGTCATTTGGCAATTTGACAACCAAACAGCTCATACTGGTCAAAAGGTTCCATTTGAGGATCTGGTGGTCCGCACTGCATGAGAACAGTTCATCTGCTGTGGTCCAGCCAACACAACTCACTAGTTCTTTATGGTTGGATTCCTTTAACAGCGATGTTCTCAATCTCATGGTGGAGGTTTACTCTTGTGACCTCAACAACATTGAAAATAGTACAGTAATATACTATAAATGTCATGCCTCTGCATGAATTTTGCTGAAAATACTGATTTGCTGAAATGCTTTGCTGAGTACCTCTTCTTATTTATTTGGTTTATTGCCATGGATCCACCAAAATCAAGGCGCATTACTGCAAAATGTTAATAAACTGAACATTCCATTGATCCCATATATCAAAGGAATGTGGCATCAGTGGAAACATCAGAGGAATGTGATGATGTCACATAAAGCTCGTAAGAATGTGATGTCACATTGCGTGATGTCGCCACTGTAGAAGCCTCCCATTGACTGAATCATTAATTCCATAAATTGCAGAAAAAGCTTACTATTTAAAAAAGTATCAACATTTTAAAGATTCAAATCAGTTCAATAATCTTTAGGCAGTTAGTGATTGAAAAACGTACATTAAAGCAATTGTCAATAATAAATAATGGATTACTACAGTATTGCTGTTAACATTCACACATCAGTTAATGACAGTTATTTATATCATCAAAACCAACACACAAAAAACAATGCATGGGACCAAAACCATCAATCAGTGAAGATTCCCTGCTCCTTTTTGACAAAGTGGGTGAGAACACGCCATCAATCACACTGCCATATTTAAGCTTTGGGACAAGTTGGCATGGTTAGTGAGGATGGGCTATATGAGTGTAGCCATGTAATGTTAATTGTGGTCATGTTATTGAGTTGAGTTTTGTTCAGTTTAGGGGTTAGGGTTTAAAGGATCATTTCCTCCATAACACTTATCTAAACAAGGTTACAAAATGGTTCCCAAAAAATCCATGGCAAAAAGAAGAATGAATTATAATAAAAGGTGTTCAGTTCAGTTCAATTTTAAGCGCCAAATCATAACATAATAAGGCCAAGACCTTTACATTTTTAGAGAAACCCAACAGTTCCCACAATGAGCAGGACTTTGTCGACTGTGGAGAGAAAAATCTCCCTCAATAACTGGAAGAAACTTCTAGAACCAGACTCAATGTGGGCGGTCATCTGCCTCGACCGGGTTGGGATGAGCGGAAAAAAATGGGGAAGAGAGGAGAGGTAGGTGGAAAAGAGGGAGAGAAGCGAGAGACCAGGAATATCACATTTGTACTCTGTAAGGCTCGTTGTTGTCAGGAAAATAATAATACAATAATAACAGATACTCCTCTGGTATCCATACTGTGGATAACACCACCCAAGAAGCCATTCGGCAAATATAAAATTGTTCCTCTGTAAATGGGGACCAGCCTCAACTTCTGATGTGTCAAGCATTGCAAGCACAAATAAAGGCACACAATAGGTGTGACAAATTACAGTGCAGAGAGAGCAGCACTGATTTCCTCTATGATGACAAGATGCGGTTAAAGTGTGTAAAATTTAGTGACATCTAGTGGTGAAGTTGCATGTTGCAGCTGAATACACCTCACCCTCCCTTTCCAAACATGGAAGAGTACCTGTGGAAGCCTTCAGTTGTGATTAAACTCAAAAGGTCTTTAGTTTGTCCAGTCTGGGTTATACTGTAAAAAACATGGCGGCCTCCGAGGAGAGGTCCCACTCCATATAAAGTACTTAAATATAAAGGGCCATTAAAGAAAACAACAATTCTTACAATTTATATGAAACACACATATAGAATTATTTTATATTCAATTTCTGCCATTAGATCTCTTTACCTAAATCTTACACACTGGACCTTTATAGGGATAGTTCACAGAAAAATTAAAATTCACTCGTTATCTACTCACCACTATGCCGATGGAGGGGTCGGTGAAGTGTTTGAGTCCACAAAACACTTTTGGAGTTTCAAGGGTAAACAGCATTGCAGCCAAATCCAATACAATTGAAGTAAATGTGGACCACTTCTTCAAATGTTAAAAAACAACAGAAAAAAACATAAAATGCCTCCATGCTACTGTGGTGTCATACAAGTGTCCAGAGACATTCAAATTCAACTCTAAACGGCGTCATGATACGAATTTCCATTTTTCAGTGAACTACCCCTTTAAGTAATTGCTTCAGTATACTGCTAACATTTACCACTCAATTACAGCCGATGGATAATGTAGAGAAAAACTTTAAATCAATCCAGGAACAGCACTACACACACTACACAAAAATTTGTGTGGGAGGTGGCGGCATTTCTATAGTTACAATCTGCATTATAATAAATTATCACCTACTATGAGAAGTGAATGGGGGTTGAGAAAGAACCATTATTGAATTATACACATTTTACCAGATAAATTGATTATAGGAGCCACTGTGTGACACTTAGAATAAAATCCAATGAAATTATTAAACATAATAACCATTAGTATTGTCTGTGTTTTGTGTATTTTCTGTGAGCCACCTCTGTTCTCTCCATCTTCTCCATCTTATTTGATTTCAGATAGAATAGTCTGTTGTTCCTCAGCAGAGGGATTATGTCATTGTGAGGGCAGAGAGGGGTTTGCAATTTTCTTTTCTTTATAGTACTGCTGCCATCTTGTGGTATGTATTGAAAATGACAGGCAATTAATTTTTTACTTATCATCACACTGAGCTGAATAAACCAATTAAACCACTGAATCCACCAAATATAATCTTTATATAATATCTTATTTTTCTACCTACATGAATCATAACTCCTGATCCTTTGAAATATTTTAACATGTTTTTTATTAATATTGGAAATTCAGATTTTAAGTTGAGACAATAAATTAAAAGCCGATGTTCACGTGCTGTATGACAATAATTTGTCTGGAGATTCATGCAGCTAAATTATGATGTAGTTTACGGAGTAAACTTAAATAAAAATAAAAATAATAATAGTAAAATTGGAACATAGAAAGTCTCTTCACAGAACAGCACAAAATGAGGAAGAGAATGAAGCGGGAGGGCCTGGTGCACTACGGAGCAAGAAGATAAGTACATAAGAGATGTCACAGTAACACCTTCTCTCCCAGTAGTCTTTCTCTATCCAGAGGCTAAAGGTTATAACTGTCCACAAAGAGGACATCACTGTCTAATGGCTGAACCTGTAGTAGACAGCTCAGCCTACCAGCAGTCCACACTTTGACAAAACAAAAGGTTTCCAACAGAGACACAAAACCTCCAAAAACTAGAGCTCTTTAAATGGTGTATTGGCAGTTTCTGCATTTGTGTAATGTTTAATAGAAGAACAGATATGTATTTAGAAGAAGTATGAACAGATGTGGTTCTTGTGAGTTAACTTAAACTTTACGATTGTTGCTCAAGGGACTATAATGTTTATGGCTTCCCCCACATGTGTGACACGGGGCAAATGGTCACGGCAGGGGTCACTCAGTGTGTCTGAATAGATGGGTGAGGGGATCTCTGTATTGTATACAGGACTGGGGTCTTTTGTCTTGTAAACGAAGATAAGGGATCTCGGAGACAGATTGTCTCACACCAGAAGTCACACCAGGGGGCTGGGACAGAGATGGAGACAGGATGTCTGGCCATCCTGGTCAGACATCAAGTCACTGACCAATACCCTTTGCTCCTCGCAGGGAGGGGCTTCTGATTGTATAACTGTAGTGATTCTCCTATGCTCTGGGCCCATTCCTGACCATTACGCAAGGTAGTGTGTGGGGTGGGTCCACCTGCAGGTGTTAGAATTGAACTTACCGAGAGACAATGTTATAATTGTGTATGATTAAACAGAAATTGCCACCACAATGGCAAAAAGAAAACCATGGTCGTCCATATCAAAAGCTCTCTCCTGATCACATGATAAACAGAACTAAACTTTCTCAAAATAGTGATAAAGTACCTCAGAATAATGAAAAGCTTACAGAAAGGTGAGTTTTGTTCAAGCTGTGGAAATGAGGGTGACACTTTTAACTGTTTTAAAACATTAATAAAATATCTGAAAAGTGGAACTTTGTGCATTACAGATTCCCCAAAGATTCCCCATCTCCATGCAGATTCAGTGAGAACTTGTACAAAATGGTTTCACACAGACCTGATCACGGTCTCTTTGTCATATAACGGGAGTATTTCAAGGGACTTTGGGGGACCCCAGGCAAAAGGGAGCTGGGGAGCCCTACATGGAACTTACCCCCTGCCCACTCCCCAAACAAAGTGCAAACACAAGCATTTGTGCAGTCTTGTCTTCAACCAAAACTCTAAAATCTGGTCTCTTTAGGGGGTTTCCATGGAGCCATCGTAGTCTCCTTTACATAGCCAACTATAGTATTTAAGAAAGTTCTTCAGTTATGTTCAGCTGCTTTTTATTCCTCCAAAACATTGACTCTGTTTACATGGACAGCAATATTCTGAATACTGACCTTATTCTGAATATGACATAATTTCCATCATGTTTACATGAGTTGCTAATAGAATATTCCATTCAAATAGCTCTTTATGTAGAACATAGTGTGAGTATGACTCATGTCAACATAACATCCTACTACATGTTTACACTCAAACCCAGGGCACATATGTGGTTAAGCAGTTACAAAATGTTGTTAAAACTATATGAAGCTATGCTGCAAAGACATGTATTTGTAAACATAATGCGACTATGGTCAGAATACTCCACGTCTTAACTTGATTATTTGAGCATATTAAGGAAAATGCTGTTTACATGGCAGTTTCTTATTCAGACTATTATCTTTATCAGTTTAATGTTGGAATATTGCTGATGTTGCAAACATGTCTATTGTTTCTTCCCAGATCCTCCCATTGTCCTGGCTCCCACTGTCCTCACACCTGATTCCATTGTATTGTGTGCTTCATAATTTGCCAAACTTTTTCAATGGTGGACAGGTCTGAACTCAGTGTTTAATTATGAAGCCAAGCAGTTGTAACCAGACAAAATGGGTTTTTCTGGAATTAGCAGTTGAGTCCCTGAAGTCACTAAATGAACTCGCTAAATTTCTTGACATTGCATGTCAATAGAAATGTTGATGTTAAACTGTGCAGTTTTACACAATGATGAACCTCTCCCCATCTTTCCTTGTGAACTTCTTTTGAGGATGCCTCAATCAGAACACATCACCTGTTACCAACTCTTTACCTGTGGAATGTTCCATGCAGGTGTTTCATTCCACAACGTTCCCTGTCTTTTCTTTTTTGAATGTGTTGAATCGAGTTCAAAATGAGCACATATTTAAACAAACGCTTATCAGCTGAACCTGAAACAACTTTGTACTCTGATGAACTAAATATGGGGGATTTATATTGTCAGAACAACACAGTAAACAATGAAAGGCATTGCTTAAGCAAACCACACAGTTGTTGCTTCACTTATTCCCAGACACTAGCAGGTTGTAGCATGCTGCAAGTTTTCTGGTGAGGATTATCTGAAAATCACTCATGTGGCATCACCAATTTGATTTCTCTTTGTGAAATGCCTAGATTAACAAGACTGAACCTAACGGTCTCCCACACTGCACATTCCTGACTTCCACAAAGACCGCTGGTGGAGGTTGTCGTGTTCTTTTTTCCTTAGGTAGAGATGGTAGAGTCGGTCTGGTTCAAAAAAGTATTTATTTAGAAGCAATGAACAGCTACTACATAGCTATGGGCACTCAACGTACAACCCGCAAGCCGCCTAATACCGCCAGGGAAGTCAAGAGTCGCCCCGAGCGGACGGTGGGTGCAATATTTATAATAATAGGTAGAACTTCAGCAGGAGGGGGAGTCACGTGGCTAGTGCACAGGCTGGTCCCAGCCTCAAGGCACTGGAATTCGCCAATGATGAGGAGCTGCTCCCCGTTTCGTCCCTCCTTTGACAGTAGCTGGGAAAATCTTCACATTCTGACAGTGTTTGGTTTGGTGTTTTAAAACAAGCCTTGAATCGGCTGACAGCTTGTGAGCTTTCAGTATGACATGCGCATTTTCTAGACAAAACAACGCCTTTCCTATCTGTCCTTCAGACCCTAGTGGCCGCTGCTTGAATTCTTTCTAAGGGTATGTCACAGTTTTTTAAGAAAACAGTGCATTCATGTATGTGTGATGTTTGAAATAAAGCTAATGGAGTTTATGCTGTAATATAGTAAGTTAGGTATGAGAACAAGTTAAAGTACAGTGTATTGTATGCCACAAATGTACAGTCCTCTCAAACAGGCATTGAAATAGTTTAAAACTCCAAAGACTGTTAAAGTTGGCCAATTCTTATTTATCGGCCAACAACTATTATTCCCAACTAATTAACAATAATGCTCACAGACCAAAAGTACTGCTTAAGACAATTAAAAGGCCTTTTCTGGTCACCTCTCTCCTCCTGTTGATGTTACCTTCTTGCACATTTCCTGCCCACATCCGTGTTGTGTGGGAGAACGCAAAGCACCATCCAAATTAGCGGCACATAGAAATAAATAATAGACGATCACATGAAACGATAATGACCTCATAAGATCACATGAATTCTGGCATATCTCTATCTAGAGTAAAGCTAGAAAAAAAGCAAAAAAACAGCAGACGATGGTGCAGACATTTTTATTTTACCTTGTTCAAGGTCATTTTTTCAGCCTTGTCCATTGGTTTGTTTTTTGTTCCACTAAAGAATAGGTTATGGGCTTTGGCCAAGAACCTATTAAATTCTTGGGTGGATCCAGACAAAGAGGTGGAACCCAACATTTGCTATCACTTTCTATAACTTTGCAAGATGGAGTTTTTCGCAGGGAATAGCTCATGGATCTTCACGAAAAAATATCAGATTGTATTCTTCCTGTCTATCTGCGGTCTCACCTGAGCTGTCAGCACAAAGTCCATCAGACACACCCACACACACTCGCATAGTGCGGACCCAAGCCATTAGCTGCTCCAGATTGGCCGTCCTGAGGGCCAGATGCCTGTGACCTCCCTGTGCCCCCTAAATGCAGAGTTACAGTAGTGTGATTAAAGCGTGATTGGCAGTGCTGGTTATTAATTCTAATCTTGGGCACATATGTGGGGTGGTGGGCAGAGGGCAGACAGCAGTGTGTGCCAGGTGCATGCCACGCAGAGGCTAATTCACAGTGACACACTATCAGAACACGGCCACTCCAAATTCCCTCGACACACAGACCCTGCCTACAGACTCCATATGCTTTTCCTGTTGTTGCACAGCACAGGGGTTTCAAAGAAAGAAGGTTATCCTTTAACAACACACCCACACACATTTCAAAGCACAAAGTGCCATTCCCTGAAAACCTAAAAGTACATCATTTGAACGGAGAAGTGTGTTTAGAAACTAATTTGTCAGACTCAAAAAGGTATTTTCTTCCCTCAAGGTAAAAGCCTTGAAGTAAATGATGTCTCATCCGTCTTTAAGATGTCTTCTTCTCAGCTGGAATCAGCCAATAATTACAACAGGAATGGGCCGAGTCTCATCACTCATCAGGCTCGTCAAGCTAATGAAAATAACAGTGATTTTGAAATATGCAGGTTCAGTTGCACTTACAGTGCTTCGAAGTCATTTGCAATGTGATTCATTCAGAAAGAGGATGAACATGAAGCTGAACTTTCTGACGATACCAGATACTGACTGAATATTCATGTAACCAGAAACCACACATTTATAATCAAGGCTGCTGCTCCAGCTTTACTGATTCAGATTGAGTGGGCGTGCTAATGATTCACTCTCAGATCTGAGGAGACGATTAAGAAGAAGAAGAGAAGGTACTTCTGTTTCTCCTGCAGAGGGCATCATAATATCACACATATGAATGAGCACTCACACCTTTCCTAGAGATGACATGGCAGTATGTATGCAGTTGCTTGTAAAGGTTTGTGCAGATGGATGATCTAAAAAGTAAACTGACAAAAGCAGGGAAGGCTATTAAATAAAGTATCAAATTAAAGTGTGAATTTTAAATCATAACAATTTCCGTGACAAATTGCAATTCAAGCAAACTGACAAGATGTTGCTTCGTGTTATTGTGTGGATATTCAGATATTTTCAGAGTGGGTTTGGTGTTTTTTAAGTTATGTTTGTTGATCCTAGATAGCTTTTTCTTAGCAGATCAAACCCTGTCTGAATGTAAAGGATATGGAAGGTGGCAATTTAGTGAATGTGTGCCAGAATAGCAAAAGCTATACTATTGTTCCACATATACAATCCATTAACATTAAAAACACAATCACTGAATGAAAAGGCCCAATACTCAAAGGGCAATAAAAGTCACCATCTACTGGTCATTACATTGCATAACATATGATTTAGCTGACACTTTTATCCAAAGCGACTTACAATAAGTGCAATAAGTACTGGTGGTCGCCCAACACAGCTCCAGTGGAACCAGCTCCCACAAAGTGTGTACGCAATCTGGCAGTAGATGAAATGAATTACATATGCCGGTACCATAATTAAGACATAAATCGACTGAAAGTGCACAAAATATCCCTCACCCATGCATCTTTGTTGTATTCACCACACAACTGACAAGAGTCCAGACAAATCGTCTTGGGCCTCATTTATAAAACAGTGTGTACAAAAGCCGAAAATGGTGTACACAATTAAAAATAATCGGATTTATAAAACTCTGAACACAATTTTCCCTTTATAAATCAGTCCACCTGGAAGCATGGATCTGCCTCATATTCTGCCCTCTACACACCCACATTTAACTATAAATGGTCAATGCACAGCACCTTATGAATGCTGATGCAAGTAAATTAACCTGCTGATAAATGGATTTTGGATTAATGGAAAGGAAGGAATCACAAAGGAAGACTAAGAAACGCAATTTTACTGACTCCGAAATCAAGGTGCTGGTGAGTGAGGTGGAGGTCAGAAAAAGTTTTGTTTGGAAGCCACAGCAGTGGTGTCACTAACAAACGGAAATGCAACAAGTGGCACTGTGTTACTGCTGCAGTGAATGCAGTGAGTGCCACAGAGAGGACGGTGCCAGAGATAAAGAAAAGTGGTCAGACTTGAAGGTGGAGGCAAGAAAAGATTTGTTTCACACTGCCAGAGTGTGATTGCTACTAGTGGGGGCCAGGGCTGTCACTGCTGGAGATGAAGATGGCCTCGATTCTTGGGGGAAACCACTTCGAGTGGCATTGTGTCGGAGGAGGAGGGTGACACAGACATGGCTGAGATCACAGACGACACAGGTAAAACATAGTTCGATTTCTTATTAAATGAACAATTACACTCTTGTAACAGTACAGTGATTAACATGCTGTATCCTATCCTGTTCCTCCAGAGTCTATGGGAGCAGTAGGTGGCAGGCAGGCCCCCGACGAGGAGGCCGCTGAGTGTCTGTCAGTCCCCGGCAACAGTGTATCCTGTGCACATGGCACCTCTGGGCGCGAGACTATTGGTGCAATTTATGTTTTAGCAGACTAGCTAAAAGAGATTATATTACATTGTGTGACATTAAAACTTCATTAAAAGACCTTGTTAAAAAGTGAACCTTTGCATTGTTATATTATCACAAATTATCATATCCTCACGTATCCTTGCTCTCAGGTGATAGCCTTCCTGTTGGTCGAGGTGGATGTGGGTCAGGGTCATCATTTTGGGAGGGTTGGAGGTCAGGAGGGTTGGAAGTCAAATCTCTTGTTTAAAACTGCACACGCCCTGATTATTTGGCACACTTTGGGAGGGGTGTAAAGAAGCCTGCCACCTGAGGCATCAAGGTGCTTGAGGAGTCCGATGGCACACTCAACAACTGAGCGTGCTCGCGTGTGGACCTCATTGTAACGAGTTTCCTCTGCGCCCTGCGGGGTGGTTGAGAGCCAGCGCCGGACGGGATGGCCATTGTCACCTGCAGGTAATAACGGAGGGTCGTTATACATCATAGTTGAATGGTAAGATTTAATACAATAGTTTGTTTATTAACTTACCAAGAAGCCAGCCATCGCGCACTGCACCTGCCTGCAGTCTTCTCCCCACACTATGTGACATACATATCCGTAATTTTACTGTATTTTGCTGCTTCTGCAGCCAAGACTTTGCTTTTTCTAATCCTCTCTCTCTCTCTCTCTCTCTCTGCTACACCTTTCCTCTTCTGCTGCTGACTGCGGTCCATTTTGACTGACGTCACTTTCAGTGAAAATCTCCGCTACATCTATTTCGACCTCACTATTTCGGTCGGGGGTTGCCCGCCCCCCCCCCCTGTAACTCGCTGTTCGCAGTGAGTGGGGTTTCTTCACCCCCCCCCCCTTGTGCGTTCGCGCACAGTGAGGAGTGGAGGTGAGTTTTAAGTTAACCTTTCACATTTATTTGCCTTTTAAAAATAATTAATAAACAGTATTTGAGTCAGGTAGTTTCCCCTTTTCACCTCTTTGCGCAGCAGGTGGGATTGTTTACTTGTTTTCCCTGTATAAACTACAGTTGGTTCTTAGTCATCACCTTTTGTTAGGTGCTAATTTTATTTCCCTTAAGCCCTGTTCGCAGTGGCTGGACTTTCGTTCTCTCCCCCCCTTTTCTGCCATTGCAGGCATACAGTGGGCATTTTCAGGTGAATTACATTTATTTCACCCCTTCCTTCGTTTTATGTGATTGTGGGCAGCTGTGACTAGCCTGTTTATTAGTTCCCCTTTATCAGCTATCCGTAGCTGCTGGGCGCTATTGTTTATGTATTTATTTATTTATTCTAAAATCACAAAAGTGACAGAAATGTCCTCACATTTGTGCCGTTATTGCCGGGGTATAATGGAACCCCGTGATGGCCACCATGCTGCTGGGCTAGAGCAGCCTAAATCCATACAATTTGAGGGGGCGTCCAACCTCAGCAACGTGGGTGACATCTCAAAGGTTTCAAGTGCGGTAAAAATTGTGGGGCTCAATGTTCCAACTGAGGCTCCTGCTCCAGTGGATGGGATTTGGGCCGGCATCACTCAGTCACAGCAATCAGTTACTGTACCTGTGGCTGGTGACTATTTGCACATGCTCAGGAAGGCATGGAACATCCCTATTGGTGCACCTCAGTTCAATGCAGGTTGCCGGAGACTGGCTAAGATCCAGTATGCTCCCGAAACGGAAATGGGGGATATGCCTCTAGTTGAGTGGGAGATGGCAGCCTTAACATCTCTGGGTCCAGAGCGGGTAACCGCCAATCCACGCTGTCAACTGAAAGAGTGTGATAAGTCAGACCGACTGGTGTGTCAGACTTATAATGCAGCCACAAGGGCAGCCCGTTCGGGCAATGCACTCACCATTTTATTGGCAGCTCTTAGGAGAACAGCCAACCCAGAGGACCAGGACACCATGAGCCTGATAGACTCTGCCCTTGTCACTCATTCCCAACTTACAAGGGACGTTGGTGCAGCTATGTCATCTGCCATGATGTCACGGAGGCAGATTTGGTTGGAACAGACAACTCTGCCCCGAGAATATCAGGCAAGAACTGACCAATATGCCAATCGTGCCAAAACACATGTTTCATCCGGACTCCCAGGGTGTGTTAGATAAGTCTGAACAGTCGCGGCGTACCAGAGTGTGTACAGCGCACGTTCAGAGGGGCTGTGACTACCAGGTATAAACCTAGGGGCTCCCAGCCTCCCCACCAATCATCATCCTGGGCTCGTAAGGAGCCATGGGTGTATGGCAGGCTACAGGCTACAGGATTCACAGCCTCTGGTGACTCCAAACAGCCATCACAACGTCGACGAGGGTTCCATCCCCGTCTTTCGGCTAGAGATGCACCCCAGAGGAAGCGCCCCCCGAGAGGTTCAGGACCTCAGGGTGGTGCTGCTTAGGGGTGGGGGGAAGCCCGCCGAATTTCATCCTCAGCTACGCCTGGGCAGCTGGGAAGAAACTGTGTCAGACCCATGGGTGCTTGCTACAGTATCAAAGGGGTACAGAATTCAGTTTCGGTGGTGCCCCCCCCCCCCCAAACTCTAGGCTCCGCATGACGATAGTCAGGGTCCCAGTCCAGGCTCAAATCCTGACACAGGAAATTTTAACCCTTCTGTAGAAGGATGCAATTATGAAAGTAGGCTTCTACTCCACGTATTTCCTTGTGCCGAAAAAAGAGGCCGGAATACGTCCCATCTTGGACCTGAGGCGATTAAATGCCTTCATAAAGGTACTTCCTTTCAAGATGCTGACCACGGGTCAGATCTTAGAATCTATCGAAAAAGGGGAGTGGTTCACCTCGATAGGTCTGGAAGATGCGTACTTCCATGTGCCCATCTGTCCAAACCAGACCCTTTCTTCCGTTTTCATTCCAGGGGCAAACCTATCAGTTCAAGGTCCTGCCATTTGGCCTTTCCCTCTCACCACGGGTGTTCACCAGAGTGGCTGGGGCTGCCTTGTTTCCTCTCCAGATGTCAGGAATAAAAATCCTTCCCTACCTGGACGACTGGCTGATTTGTGCTCCATCTCTTGGCCAAGTTGTAGAGGATACCCAGAGGGTGATCTCGCATGTACGGTCCTTGGGTTTCAAGGTGAATGTGATGAAAAGCAACCTCGAGCCAAGGCAGCAGGTGACTTTTGTGGGACTTTGTTTGAATTCCCTCACAATGTCTGCATCCCTCACTCCCCAGAGGGTTAGGAGGATTCTAGCCTTCCTGGAACGATTCCGTCTCGGCAGGCAGCTAGAATTTATAAATTTTCAGAGGATGCTGGGGATGATTTCAGCCGCAGCAGCCATTGTTCCTTTGGGCCTCCTCAGGGCCCGGCCAATGCAGAGGTGGCTGAATGCCTTCAAGCTCCACCAGAAGCTGGACAGATACGTGAAACTTCGTGTGACACGTGCATGTCTCCAAGCCTTACGCCCATGGGCGGACCGGGTGCTCCTGCTCCAAGGAGTCCCCCTCTGGAACATTCCATCGAGGAGGACAGTGGTGACGACAGATGCTTCCCTCACAGGTTGGGGAGCAGTCTGGGAAGGCAGGATGGTGCGCGGTTCGTGGGGGTGGCGAACACATCAATGTTCTGGAGTTGAGAGCAGTTCACCTTGCTCTGAAGGCTCTCCTTTCCTCCATCCAGGGCAGGCATGTCTTGATAAGAACAGACAGTTCTTCGGCTGTGTATCATATAAATCACCAGGGAGGCACAAGTCCCTGCATTGCCTCCAGGTGGCAAAGAAACTCCTGTTTTGGGCCTTTCAGCATCTGGCTTCACTCAAGGCAATCTTTATCCCAGGGATTGTAAATCGAGCAGCAGACCTGTCCAGAACTGGTCCTCCCCCAGGAGAGTGGAGGCTTCATCCAGAAGTTGTATCCCTCTCATGGAGTTGGTTTTGCATGGCACAGACCGACCTATTTGCGTCAGCAGAGACAACCCACTGCAGGATGTGGTTCTCTCTGAAAGGCAAGGGAGGTCCTCTAGGCCTGGATGCACTATCTCAAAATGGCCGGAAGGGTTGTTGTATGCTTTTCCTCCATTCCCTCTGATTCCCCAGGTACTCAACGCCTCGGGGCACTACGAGGTGCTGTTAATAGCTCCCAGGTGGCCAGGGAGGCATTGGTTCCCAACGCTCCTTCGCGTGGTTCACAGTCAACCATGGGCCCTGCCAGTCAGGGCAGACCTCCTCTCACAGGCAGAAGGTCAGATATGGCACCCCAGATCAGACATCCTGCAGCTTTGGGCTTGGCCCCTTTTCAGTACCTCTCTCAGGGGTTAGATGAGGCTACCCTGAGGACCATAGACAATGCCCGGGCTCCCTCCACTCGGACTAACTATGGTCAAAAGTGGAGGGTGTCTTCTACATGGTGTCACAACAGACAGGAAAATCCAGCCACTTGTCCTATTGAGCTGGTTCCCCGCTTCCTTCAGTCACTTATGGACTCAAACAGGGCGCCCAGCACCATTAAGATATACACTGCTGCAATTTCTTTCTTCTACGAGGCAGTGGGAGATGTTACAGTTGGGAGACATCCTTTAGTGTCTCAGTTCATTAAAGGAACATACCGCCTGCGACCAAGCAGTGCTCCCAGGGCTCCATCGTGGCAGTTAGATGTCTGTTTTGGTGGTAAAAAAGTCAGCCACCCTGTGTCTAAACAGTGTTTGTCCCATTGGATTGTTAACACTATCGCTGAGGCCTATTCTGGACAAAACCTACCAGTCCCAGATTCCTTGGTAGCTCATTCCACCAGGAGTGTGGCCACTTCCTGGGCTGCGGGGGTTGAGGGGGGTCCCTCTTTCAGAAATCTGTGCAGCAGCAACATGGAGTTCTCCCTGTACGTTCTGTAGGTTCTACAGGATCAACGTGGCTTCCCCCACACCATTGGCTTCCGCGCTGCTGCTCTCAGCTGCTGGGCGAGGATGTGAGGTGGTGGAGTCCTCGCGACCATGATGGTACTAGTCATCCAACGTGAAGACCGGGATGAAGGTCGAAATAGATAGTAAGTTATGACTATAACTGTGGATCTATGAGAACGAAAGATGACCGTCACCCTGTTGTCGCTCAGAACGGGCTGAGGCGTTCAGACAAGGAGGAGGCGGCACGCTCACCGGGGAGCTTTATGGCCGGCAAGCCCAGACCCCTAAGGTCACTTACGTGACGTTGTTGATATATGGTCTCAAGGATAGTTTTATTGCATTGTACTCTTGCTGTTGGGGGGATGATGACAAATCTTTTGTTGTACTGGCTTTCTACTCCAGAAAACTGGATTTTGAAAAGGACTGAGGACATACATGAATGCTGATCCCAACTGGGTCTTAATAGCCTAAATGGCATGGGCTGAGCCAGGTCGTCCACTTGACCTTTATCCCAGGCAATGTCCTCCAGCTTTGTCTTTGGGATCATAACATATGACCTGGTCAGATAGGATATGTTGAAAAACCCCTACAGAATGTGATGCTTCTGCCAGGGTCTCTCTGCTCTTGTACTGGACTGCCCTCCGGGTCCCTCTTGAGGACACTGCCTCACTTGTGGAATAGAACTTATCAAACCTAAGTTTCTTTCAAAAGGGGCTGCGAGTCCCTCTGGAACAGAAGAAAGCAAAGAACCATAGGGTATCATGATCTTTTATTCCACAAGCAGTTCAGAATCTGTAATGCTGCTTCCATTTGGGAGGTTCCTCTCTTTGCTAGTGTTTCCTTTCAAACCCCTGGGCTGAGCCTTGCCATCCCTAATTTTTCTCAAAGTTGCCACCACATCGGCAAAAAACTCTCACTGTGAAAACCATCAAGTGTGATTGTCTTCATGGATCCTTGGAACAACAGTCTCTGAAACCCAGTATATCAAATGGAGACACATAATTGAGTCCCAAGTAGTTTGACTAAAGCGTCATCGCACAAAGTTGTTTCTGCCCAGATTCGAGCTGGGGACCTTTCGCGTGTGAAGCGAACGTGATAACCACTACACTACAGAAACTGACAGGCCAGAAAGCACCTCTGCTTGACCCACAAATACATGTTGGGTCCCATTTGTTTTTTCTCATTAGAGGAGCCACATCCAAATGTTAGGAATTTGTTACATAGAGTTCTTTGTGAAAACTGAAGTATAGCTTACTGTCCCAAATCTCTCACAAAGAGAAGCATCAACCTACAAAGGATACCTCGGTCTTCTGTTCCACAAGCAGTTGAGAATCTCTAGTGCTGCTTCCATTTGGAAGGTTCCTCTCTTTGCTTGTGTCTCCTTTCAGACCCCTGGGATGAGCCTTGCATGACCTTGGCTTGAGCTTGAGTGTGACAGACAAAGCAGTGACAGACTGAGAGATAATGGAAAGGTTGCCATCCCTAATTTTTCTCAAAGTTGCCACCGCATCTGCAAAATCACACTCACTGTGAACAACAGCAATGGTGAATGGAGATGCTATGAGTCAAAAAACATGGTCTGCCAGGAGATACTGACCTCACTGTGTTGAAAAATTAGTGAAACATAGGAAGTTGTTTCTGCCCAGTTTCGAGCTGGGGACTTTTCGCGTGTTAAGCGAACGTGATAACCACTACACTACAGAAACAGACGTAGCATGGAACCCCTTGGCCTGACACTGGAAAATATCCATTACCAACGAGTCTCATAAGTGTATTTCTGAGAGGAGCCAAATCCAATTGATAAGAATTTGCTACAAGGAGTCCTTTGAGATTTCAGAAGAGAGATTCAAAACTGGACTGAAGTCGCAGATAAAGTAAAGGCTCAATGTTCACTGTGACCAAGTGGCTCAATCAATGTTGAGGTACATGCCTTACGTGCAAGCTGTCAACCAGCAAATAACATCAGTTGGGGTCAATCTGACGGTGGGAATATGTGACCCATTCTCAAAGAGAGCAGGCAGATTGTGTGTGGTAGTTATAAAATTGTTGTCATCCGGGTACCACTGTTACTACATTAATGGTTGAAGGCAGTTGTTATGGCCTACCCTTGAATGCTGCATACTGGAGCATTACTTCTGATTTGCTCTGTAGTGAAGGTTGAGCAGAAAGCACAGATGGACTCCTCGTCAGGGAATCGAACCCCGGTCTTCCGCGTGACAGGCGGAGATACTTGCCACTATACAAACGAGGACTGCTGATTCTTGACAAACGAAAGGTGGCGCTGTTCTGACTTTTATTACATTGTACTCTTTCTGTTGGGGGGATGATGAAAAATCTTTTGTTGTACTGGCTTTCTACTCCAGAAAACTGGATTTTGAAAAGGACTGAGGACATACATTGGCAACTTTGTGTTCCCTCAATTTGCAAATTTTTCATATATGCTCAGAGTGTACCGCACTTGAGATGAATGCTGATCCCAACTGGGTCTTAATAGCCTAAATGGCATGGGCTGAGCCAGGTCGTCCACTTGACCTTTATCCCAGGCAATGTCCTCCAGCTTTGTCTTTGGGATCATAACATATGACCTGGTCAGATAGGATATGTTGAAAAACCCCTACAGAATGTGATGCTTCTGCCAGGGTCTCTCTGCCCTTGTACTGGACTGCCCTCCGGGTCCCTCTTGAGGACACTGCCTCACTTGTGGAATAGAACTTATCAAACCTAAGTTTCTTTCACAAGGGGCTGCGAGTCCCTCTGGAACTGAAGAAAGCAAAGAACCATAGGGCATCATGATCTTTTATTCCACAAGCAGTTCAGAATCTGTAATGCTGCTTCCATTTGGGAGGTTCCTCTCTTTGCTAGTGTTTCCTTTCAAACCCCTGGGCTGAGCCTTGCCATCCCTAATTTTTCTCAAAGTTTCCACCACATCGGCAAAAAACTCTCACTGTGAAAACCATCAAGTGTGATTGTCTTCATGGATCCTTGGAACAACAGTCTCTGAAACCCAGTATATCAAATGGAGACACATAATTGAGTCCCAAGTAGTTTGACTAAAGCGTCATCGCACAAAGTTGTTTCTGCCCAGTTTCGAGCTGGGGACCTTTCGCGTGTTAAGCGAACGTGATAACCACTACACTACAGAAACAGACGTAGCATGGAACCCCTTGGCCTGACACTGGAAAATATCCATTACCAACGAGTCTCATAAGTGTATTTCTGAGAGGAGCCAAATCCAATTGATAAGAATTTGCTACAAGGAGTCCTTTGAGATTTCAGAAGAGAGATTCAAAACTGGACTGAAGTCGCAGATAAAGTAAAGGCTCAATGTTCACTGTGACCAAGTGGCTCAATCAATGTTGAGGTACACGCCTTACGTGCAAGCTGTCAACCAGCAAATAACATCAGTTGGGGTCAATCTGACGGTGGGAATATGTGACCCATTCTCAAAGAGAGCAGGCAGATTGTGTGTGGTAGTTATAAAATTGTTGTCATCCGGGTACCACTGTTACTACATTAATGGTTGAAGGCAGTTGTTAAGGCCTACCCTTGAAGGCTGCATACTGGAGCATTACTTCTGATTTGCTCTGTAGTGAAGGTTGAGCAGAAAGCAGAGATGGACTCCTCGTCGGGGAATCGAACCCCGGTCTTCCGCATGACAGGCGGAGATACTTGCCACTATACTAACGAGGACTGCTGATTCATGACAAACGAAAGGTGGCGCTGTTCTGACTTTTATTACATTGTACTCTTTCTGTTGGGGGGATGCTGAAAAATCTTTTGTTGTACTGGCTTTCTACTGCAGAAAACTGGATTTTGAAAAGGACTGAGGACATACATTGGCAACTTTGTGTTCCCTCAATTTGCAAATTTTTCATATATGCTCAGAGTGTACCGCACTTGAGATGAATGCTGATCCCAACTGGGTCTTAATAGCCTAAATGGCATGGGCTGAGCCAGGTCGTCCACTTGACCTTTATCCCAGGCAATGTCCTCCAGCTTTGTCTTTGGGATCATAACATATGACCTGGTCAGATAGGATATGTTGAAAAACCCCTACAGAATGTGATGCTTCTGCCAGGGTCTCTCTGCCCTTGTACTGGACTGCCCTCCGGGTCCCTCTTGAGGACACT
Organism: Hippoglossus hippoglossus; assembly: GCF_009819705.1. Lineage (NCBI taxonomy): Eukaryota > Metazoa > Chordata > Actinopteri > Pleuronectiformes > Pleuronectidae > Hippoglossus > Hippoglossus hippoglossus. The sequence goes on along the minus strand of NC_047165.1, from coordinate 22,806,941 downwards.
GCCTCACTTGTGGAATAGAACTTATCAAACCTAAGTTTCTTTCACAAGGGGCTGCGAGTCCCTCTGGAACTGAAGAAAGCAAAGAACCATAGGGCATCATGATCTTTTATTCCACAAGCAGTTTAGAATCTGTAATGCTGCTTCCATTTGGGAGGTTCCTCTCTTTGCTAGGTTTTCCTTTCAAACCCCTGGGCTGAGCCTTGCCATCCCTAATTTTTCTCAAAGTTGCCACCACATCGGCAAAAAACTCTCACTGTGAAAACCATCAAGTGTGATTGTCTTCATGGATCCTTGGAACAACAGTCTCTGAAACCCAGTATATCAAATGGAGACACATAATTGAGTCCCAAGTAGTTTGACTAAAGCGTCATCGCACAAAGTTGTTTCTGCCCAGTTTCGAGCTGGGGACCTTTCGCGTGTGAAGCGAACGTGATAACCACTACACTACAGAAACTGACATGCCAGAAAGCACCTCTGCTTGACCCACAAATACATGTTGGGTCCCATTTGTTTTTTCTCATTAGAGGAGCCACATCCAAATGTTAGGAATTTGTTACATAGAGTTCTTTGTGAAAACTGAAGTATAGCTTACTGTCCCAAATCTCTCACAAAGAGAAGCATCAACCTACAAAGGATACCTCGGTCTTCTGTTCCACAAGCAGTTGAGAATCTCTAGTGCTGCTTCCATTTGGAAGGTTCCTCTCTTTGCTTGTGTCTCCTTTCAGACCCCTGGGATGAGCCTTGCATGACCTTGGCTTGAGCTTGAGTGTGACAGACAAAGCAGTGACAGACTGAGAGATAATGGAAAGGTTGCCATCCCTAATTTTTCTCAAAGTTGCCACCGCATCTGCAAAATCACACTCACTGTGAACAACAGCAATGGTGAATGGAGATGCTATGAGTCAAAAAACATGGTCTGCCAGGACATTCTGACCTCACTGTGTTGAAAAAAAAGTGAAACATAGGAAGTTGTTTCTGCCCAGTTTCGAGCTGGGGACCTTTCGCGTGTTAAGCGAACGTGATAACCACTACACTACAGAAACAGACGTAGCATGGAACCCCTTGGCCTGACACTGGAAAATATCCATTATCAACGAGTCTCATAAGTGTATTTCTGAGAGGAGCCAAATCCAATTGATAAGAATTTGCTACAAGGAGTCCTTTGAGATTTCAGAAGAGAGATTCAAAACTGGACTGAAGTCGCAGATAAAGTAAAGGCTCAATGTTCACTGTGACCAAGTGGCTCAATCAATGTTGAGGTACACGCCTTACGTGCAAGCTGTCAACCAGCAAATAACATCAGTTGGGGTCAATCTGACGGTGGGAATATGTGACCCATTCTCAAAGAGAGCAGGCAGATTGTGTGTGGTAGTTATAAAATTGTTGTCATCCGGGTACCACTGTTACTACATTAATGGTTGAAGGCAGTTGTTATGGCCTAACCTTGAATGCTGCATACTGGAGCATTACTTCTGATTTGCTCTGTAGTGAAGGTTGAGCAGAAAGCAGAGATGGACTCCTCGTCGGGGAATCGAACCCCGGTCTTCCGCGTGACAGGCGGAGATACTTGCCACTATACTAACGAGGACTGCTGATTCATGACAAACAAAAGGTGGCGCTGTTCTGACTTTTATTACATTGTACTCTTTCTGTTGGGGGGATGATGAAAAATCTTTTGTTGTACTGGCTTTCTACTCCAGAAAACTGGATTTTGAAAAGGACTGAGGACATACATTGGCAACTTTGTGTTCCCTCAATTTGCAAATTTTTCATATATGCTCAGAGTGTACCGCACTTGAGATGAATGCTGATCCCAACTGGGTCTTAATAGCCTAAATGGCATGGGCTGAGCCAGGTCGTCCACTTGACCTTTATCCCAGGCAATGTCCTCCAGCTTTGTCTTTGGGATCATAACATATGACCTGGTCAGATAGGATATGTTGAAAAACCCCTACAGAATGTGATGCTTCTGCCAGGGTCTCTCTGCCCTTGTACTGGACTGCCCTCCGGGTCCCTCTTGAGGACACTGCCTCACTTGTGGAATAGAACTTATCAAACCTAAGTTTCTTTCACAAGGGGCTGCGAGTCCCTCTGGAACTGAAGAAAGCAAAGAACCATAGGGCATCATGATCTTTTATTCCACAAGCAGTTCAGAATCTGTAATGCTGCTTCCATTTGGGAGGTTCCTCTCTTTGCTAGTGTTTCCTTTCAAACCCCTGGGCTGAGCCTTGCCATCCCTAATTTTTCTCAAAGTTGCCACCACATCGGCAAAAAACTCTCACTGTGAAAACCATCAAGTGTGATTGTCTTCATGGATCCTTGGAACAACAGTCTCTGAAACCCAGTATATCAAATGGAGACACATAATTGAGTCCCAAGTAGTTTGACTAAAGCGTCATCGCACAAAGTTGTTTCTGCCCAGTTTCGAGCTGGGGACCTTTCGCGTGTGAAGCGAACGTGATAACCACTACACTACAGAAACTGACATGCCAGAAAGCACCTCTGCTTGACCCACAAATACATGTTGGGTCCCATTTGTTTTTTCTCATTAGAGGAGCCACATCCAAATGTTAGGAATTTGTTACATAGAGTTCTTTGTGAAAACTGAAGTATAGCTTACTGTCCCAAATCTCTCACAAAGAGAAGCATCAACCTACAAAGGATACCTCGGTCTTCTGTTCCACAAGCAGTTGAGAATCTCTAGTGCTGCTTCCATTTGGAAGGTTCCTCTCTTTGCTTGTGTCTCCTTTCAGACCCCTGGGATGAGCCTTGCATGACCTTGGCTTGAGCTTGAGTGTGACAGACAAAGCAGTGACAGACTGAGAGATAATGGAAAGGTTGCCATCCCTAATTTTTCTCAAAGTTGCCACCGCATCTGCAAAATCACACTCACTGTGAACAACAGCAATGGTGAATGGAGATGCTATGAGTCAAAAAACATGGTCTGCCAGGACATTCTGACCTCACTGTGTTGAAAAAAAAGTGAAACATAGGAAGTTGTTTCTGCCCAGTTTCGAGCTGGGGACCTTTCGCGTGTTAAGCGAACGTGATAACCACTACACTACAGAAACAGACGTAGCATGGAACCCCTTGGCCTGACACTGGAAAATATCCATTACCAACGAGTCTCATAAGTGTATTTCTGAGAGGAGCCAAATCCAATTGATAAGAATTTGCTACAAGGAGTCCTTTGAGATTTCAGAAGAGAGATTCAAAACTGGACTGAAGTCGCAGATAAAGTAAAGGCTCAATGTTCACTGTGACCAAGTGGCTCAATCAATGTTGAGGTACACGCCTTACGTGCAAGCTGTCAACCAGCAAATAACATCAGTTGGGGTCAATCTGACGGTGGGAATATGTGACCCATTCTCAAAGAGAGCAGGCAGATTGTGTGTGGTAGTTATAAAATTGTTGTCATCCGGGTACCACTGTTACTACATTAATGGTTGAAGGCAGTTGTTATGGCCTACTCTTGAAGGCTGCATACTGGAGCATTACTTCTGATTTGCTCTTTAGTGAAGGTTGAGCAGAAAGCAGAGATGGACTCCTCGTCGGGGAATCGAACCCCGGTTTTCCGCGTGACAGGCGGAGATACTTGCCACTATACTAACGAGGACTGCTGATTCACGACAAACAAAAGGTGGCGCTGTTCTGACTTTTATTACATTGTACTCTTTCTGTTGGGGGGATGATGAAAAATCTTTTGTTGTACTGGCTTTCTACTCCAGAAAACTGGATTTTGAAAAGGACTGAGGACATACATTGGCAACTTTGTGTTCCCTCAATTTGCAAATTTTTCATATATGCTCAGAGTGTACCGCACTTGAGATGAATGCTGATCCCAACTGGGTCTTAATAGCCTAAATGGCATGGGCTGAGCCAGGTCGTCCACTTGACCTTTATCCCAGGCAATGTCCTCCAGCTTTGTCTTTGGGATCATAACATATGACCTGGTCAGATAGGATATGTTGAAAAACCCCTACAGAATGTGATGCTTCTGCCAGGGTCTCTCTGCCCTTGTACTGGACTGCCGTCCGGGTCCCTCTTGAGGACACTGCCTCACTTGTGGAATAGAACTTATCAAACCTAAGTTTCTTTCACAAGGGGCTGCGAGTCCCTCTGGAACTGAAGAAAGCAAAGAACCATAGGGCATCATGATCTTTTATTCCACAAGCAGTTCAGAATCTGTAATGCTGCTTCCATTTGGGAGGTTCCTCTCTTTGCTAGTGTTTCCTTTCAAACCCCTGGGCTGAGCCTTGCCATCCCTAATTCTTCTCAAAGTTGCCACCACATCGGCAAAAAACTCTCACTGTGAAAACCATCAAGTGTGATTGCCTTCATGGATCCTTGGAACAACAGTCTCTGAAACCCAGTATATCAAATGGAGACACATAATTGAGTCCCAAGTAGTTTGACTAAAGCGTCATCGCACAAAGTTGTTTCTGCCCAGTTTCGAGCTGGGGACCTTTCGCGTGTGAAGCGAACGTGATAACCACTACACTACAGAAACTGACATGCCAGAAAGCACCTCTGCTTGACCCACAAATACATGTTGGGTCCCATTTGTTTTTTCTCATTAGAGGAGCCACATCCAAATGTTAGGAATTTGTTACATAGAGTTCTTTGTGAAAACTGAAGTATAGCTTACTGTCCCAAATCTCTCACAAAGAGAAGCATCAACCTACAAAGGATACCTCGGTCTTCTGTTCCACAAGCAGTTGAGAATCTCTAGTGCTGCTTCCATTTGGAAGGTTCCTCTCTTTGCTTGTGTCTCCTTTCAGACCCCTGGGATGAGCCTTGCATGACCTTGGCTTGAGCTTGAGTGTGACAGACAAAGCAGTGACAGACTGAGAGATAATGGAAAGGTTGCCATCCCTAATTTTTCTCAAAGTTGCCACCGCATCTGCAAAATCACACTCACTGTGAACAACAGCAATGGTGAATGGAGATGCTATGAGTCAAAAAACATGGTCTGCCAGGACATTCTGACCTCACTGTGTTGAAAAATAAGTGAAACATAGGAAGTTGTTTCTGCCCAGTTTCGAGCTGGGGACCTTTCGCGTGTTAAGCGAACGTGATAACCACTACACTACAGAAACAGACGTAGCATGGAACCCCTTGGCCTGACACTGGAAAATATCCATTATCAACGAGTCTCATAAGTGTATTTCTGAGAGGAGCCAAATCCAATTGATAAGAATTTGCTACAAGGAGTCCTTTGAGATTTCAGAAGAGAGATTCAAAACTGGACTGAAGTCGCAGATAAAGTAAAGGCTCAATGTTCACTGTGACCAAGTGGCTCAATCAATGTTGAGGTACACGCCTTACGTGCAAGCTGTCAACCAGCAAATAACATCAGTTGGGGTCAATCTGACGGTGGGAATATGTGACCCATTCTCAAAGAGAGCAGGCAGATTGTGTGTGGTAGTTATAAAATTGTTGTCATCCGGGTACCACTGTTACTACATTAATGGTTGAAGGCAGTTGTTATGGCCTACTCTTGAAGGCTGCATACTGGAGCATTACTTCTGATTTGCTCTTTAGTGAAGGTTGAGCAGAAAGCAGAGATGGACTCCTCGTCGGGGAATCGAACCCCGGTCTTCCGCGTGACAGGCGGAGATACTTGCCACTATACTAACGAGGACTGCTGATTCATGACAAACAAAAGGTGGCGCTGTTCTGACTTTTATTACATTGTACTCTTTCTGTTGGGGGGATGATGAAAAATCTTTTGTTGTACTGGCTTTCTACTCCAGAAAACTGGATTTTGAAAAGGACTGAGGACATACATTGGCAACTTTGTGTTCCCTCAATTTGCAAATTTTTCATATATGCTCAGAGTGTACCGCACATATGAATGCTGATCCCAACTGGGTCTTAATAGCCTAAATGGCATGGGCTGAGCCAGGTCGTCCACTTGACCTTTATCCCAGGCAATGTCCTCCAGCTTTGTCTTTGGGATCATAACATATGACCTGGTCAGATAGGATATGTTGAAAAACCCCTACAGAATGTGATGCTTCTGCCAGGGTCTCTCTGCCCTTGTACTGGACTGCCCTCCGGGTCCCTCTTGAGGACACTGCCTCACTTGTGGAATAGAACTTATCAAACCTAAGTTTCTATCACAAGGAGCTGCGAGTCCCTCTGGAACTGAAGAAAGCAAAGAACCATAGGGCATCATGATCTTTTATTCCACAAGCAGTTCAGAATCTGTAATGCTGCTTCCATTTGGGAGGTTCCTCTCTTTGCTAGTGTTTCCTTTCAAACCCCTGGGCTGAGCCTTGCCATCCCTAATTCTTCTCAAAGTTGCCACCACATCGGCAAAAAACTCTCACTGTGAAAACCATCAAGTGTGATTGTCTTTATGGATCCTTGGAACAACAGTCTCTGAAACCCAGTATATCAAATGGAGACACATAATTGAGTCCCAAGTAGTTTGACTAAAGCGTCATCGCACAAAGTTGTTTCTGCCCGGTTTCGAGCTGTGGACCTTTCGCGTGTGAAGCGAACGTGATAACCACTACACTACAGAAACTGACATACCAGAAAGCACCTCTGCTTGACCCACAAATACATGTTGGGTCCCATTTGTTTTTTCTCATTAGAGGAGCCACATCCAAATGTTAGGAATTTGTTACATAGAGTTCTTTGTGAAAACTGAAGTATAGCTTACTGTCCCAAATCTCTCACAAAGAGAAGCATCAACCTACAAAGGATACCTCGGTCTTCTGTTCCACAAGCAGTTGAGAATCTCTAGTGCTGCTTCCATTTGGAAGGTTCCTCTCTTTGCTTGTGTCTCCTTTCAGACCCCTGGGATGAGCCTTGCATGACCTTGGCTTGAGCTTGAGTGTGACAGACAAAGCAGTGACAGACTGAGAGATAATGGAAAGGTTGCCATCCCTAATTTTTCTCAAAGTTGCCACCGCATCTGCAAAATCACACTCACTGTGAACAACAGCAATGGTGAATGGAGATGCTATGAGTCAAAAAACATGGTCTGCCAGGACATTCTGACCTCACTGTGTTGAAAAATAAGTGAAACATAGGAAGTTGTTTCTGCCCAGTTTCGAGCTGGGGACCTTTCGCGTGTTAAGCGAACGTGATAACCACTACACTACAGAAACAGACGTAGCATGGAACCCCTTGGCCTGACACTGGAAAATATCCATTACCAACGAGTCTCATAAGTGTATTTCTGAGAGGAGCCAAATCCAATTGATAAGAATTTGCTACAAGGAGTCCTTTGAGATTTCAGAAGAGAGATTCAAAACTGGACTGAAGTCGCAGATAAAGTAAAGGCTCAATGTTCACTGTGACCAAGTGGCTCAATCAATGTTGAGGTACACGCCTTACGTGCAAGCTGTCAACCAGCAAATAACATCAGTTGGGGTCAATCTGACGGTGGGAATATGTGACCCATTCTCAAAGAGAGCAGGCAGATTGTGTGTGGTAGTTATAAAATTGTTGTCATCCGGGTACCACTGTTACTACATTAATGGTTGAAGGCAGTTGTTATGGCCTAATCTTGAAGGCTGCATACTGGAGCATTACTTCTGATTTGCTCTGTAGTGAAGGTTGAGCAGAAAGCAGAGATGGACTCCTCGTCGGGGAATCGAACCCCGGTCTTCCGCGTGACAGGCGGAGATACTTGCCACTATACTAACGAGGACTGCTGATTCATGACAAACGAAAGGTGGCGCTGTTCTGACTTTTATTACATTGTACTCTTTCTGTTGGGGGGATGATGAAAAATCTTTTGTTGTACTGGCTTTCTACTCCAGAAAACTGGATTTTGAAAAGGACTGAGGACATACATTGGCAACTTTGTGTTCCCTCAATTTGCAAATTTTTCATATATGCTCAGAGTGTACCGCACTTGAGATGAATGCTGATCCCAACTGGGTCTTAATAGCCTAAATGGCATGGGCTGAGCCAGGTCGTCCACTTGACCTTTATCCCAGGCAATGTCCTCCAGCTTTGTCTTTGGGATCATAACATATGACCTGGTCAGATAGGATATGTTGAAAAACCCCTACAGAATGTGATGCTTCTGCCAGGGTCTCTCTGCCCTTGTACTGGACTGCCCTCCGGGTCCCTCTTGAGGACACTGCCTCACTTGTGGAATAGAACTTATCAAACCTAAGTTTCTTTCACAAGGGGCTGCGAGTCCCTCTGGAACTGAAGAAAGCAAAGAACCATAGGGCATCATGATCTTTTATTCCACAAGCAGTTCAGAATCTGTAATGCTGCTTCCATTTGGGAGGTTCCTCTCTTTGCTAGTGTTTCCTTTCAAACCCCTGGGCTGAGCCTTGCCATCCCTAATTCTTCTCAAAGTTGCCACCACATCGGCAAAAAACTCTCACTGTGAAAACCATCAAGTGTGATTGTCTTTATGGATCCTTGGAACAACAGTCTCTGAAACCCAGTATATCAAATGGAGACACATAATTGAGTCCCAAGTAGTTTGACTAAAGCGTCATCGCACAAAGTTGTTTCTGCCCAGTTTCGAGCTGGGGACCTTTCGCGTGTGAAGCGAACGTGATAACCACTACACTACAGAAACTGACATGCCAGAAAGCACCTCTGCTTGACCCACAAATACATGTTGGGTCCCATTTGTTTTTTCTCATTAGAGGAGCCACATCCAAATGTTAGGAATTTGTTACATAGAGTTCTTTGTGAAAACTGAAGTATAGCTTACTGTCCCAAATCTCTCACAAAGAGAAGCATCAACCTACAAAGGATACCTCGGTCTTCTGTTCCACAAGCAGTTGAGAATCTCTAGTGCTGCTTCCATTTGGAAGGTTCCTCTCTTTGCTTGTGTCTCCTTTCAGACCCCTGGGATGAGCCTTGCATGACCTTGGCTTGAGCTTGAGTGTGACAGACAAAGCAGTGACAGACTGAGAGATAATGGAAAGGTTGCCATCCCTAATTTTTCTCAAAGTTGCCACCGCATCTGCAAAATCACACTCACTGTGAACAACAGCAATGGTGAATGGAGATGCTATGAGTCAAAAAACATGGTCTGCCAGGACATTCTGACCTCACTGTGTTGAAAAAAAAGTGAAACATAGGAAGTTGTTTCTGCCCAGTTTCGAGCTGGGGACCTTTCGCGTGTTAAGCGAACGTGATAACCACTACACTACAGAAACAGACGTAGCATGGAACCCCTTGGCCTGACACTGGAAAATATCCATTATCAACGAGTCTCATAAGTGTATTTCTGAGAGGAGCCAAATCCAATTGATAAGAATTTGCTACAAGGAGTCCTTTGAGATTTCAGAAGAGAGATTCAAAACTGGACTGAAGTCGCAGATAAAGTAAAGGCTCAATGTTCACTGTGACCAAGTGGCTCAATCAATGTTGAGGTACACGCCTTACGTGCAAGCTGTCAACCAGCAAATAACATCAGTTGGGGTCAATCTGACGGTGGGAATATGTGACCCATTCTCAAAGAGAGCAGGCAGATTGTGTGTGGTAGTTATAAAATTGTTGTCATCCGGGTACCACTGTTACTACATTAATGGTTGAAGGCAGTTGTTATGGCCTAACTCTTGAAGGCTGCATACTGGAGCATTACTTCTGATTTGCTCTGTAGTGAAGGTTGAGCAGAAAGCAGAGATGGACTCCTCGTCGGGGAATCGAACCCCGGTCTTCCGCGTGACAGGCGGAGATACTTGCCACTATACTAACGAGGACTGCTGATTCATGACAAACGAAAGGTGGCGCTGTTCTGACTTTTATTACATTGTACTCTTTCTGTTGGGGGGATGATGAAAAATCTTTTGTTGTACTGGCTTTCTACTCCAGAAAACTGGATTTTGAAAAGGACTGAGGACATACATTGGCAACTTTGTGTTCCCTCAATTTGCAAATTTTTCATATATGCTCAGAGTGTACCGCACTTGAGATGAATGCTGATCCCAACTGGGTCTTAATAGCCTAAATGGCATGGGCTGAGCCAGGTCGTCCACTTGACCTTTATCCCAGGCAATGTCCTCCAGCTTTGTCTTTGGGATCATAACATATGACCTGGTCAGATAGGATATGTTGAAAAACCCCTACAGAATGTGATGCTTCTGCCAGGGTCTCTCTGCCCTTGTACTGGACTGCCCTCCGGGTCCCTCTTGAGGACACTGCCTCACTTGTGGAATAGAACTTATCAAACCTAAGTTTCTTTCACAAGGGGCTGCGAGTCCCTCTGGAACTGAAGAAAGCAAAGAACCATAGGGCATCATGATCTTTTATTCCACAAGCAGTTCAGAATCTGTAATGCTGCTTCCATTTGGGAGGTTCCTCTCTTTGCTAGTGTTTCCTTTCAAACCCCTGGGCTGAGCCTTGCCATCCCTAATTCTTCTCAAAGTTGCCACCACATCGGCAAAAAACTCTCACTGTGAAAACCATCAAGTGTGATTGCCTTCATGGATCCTTGGAACAACAGTCTCTGAAACCCAGTATATCAAATGGAGACACATAATTGAGTCCCAAGTAGTTTGACTAAAGCGTCATCGCACAAAGTTGTTTCTGCCCAGTTTCGAGCTGGGGACCTTTCGCGTGTGAAGCGAACGTGATAACCACTACACTACAGAAACTGACATGCCAGAAAGCACCTCTGCTTGACCCACAAATACATGTTGGGTCCCATTTGTTTTTTCTCATTAGAGGAGCCACATCCAAATGTTAGGAATTTGTTACATAGAGTTCTTTGTGAAAACTGAAGTATAGCTTACTGTCCCAAATCTCTCACAAAGAGAAGCATCAACCTACAAAGGATACCTCGGTCTTCTGTTCCACAAGCAGTTGAGAATCTCTAGTGCTGCTTCCATTTGGAAGGTTCCTCTCTTTGCTTGTGTCTCCTTTCAGACCCCTGGGATGAGCCTTGCATGACCTTGGCTTGAGCTTGAGTGTGACAGACAAAGCAGTGACAGACTGAGAGATAATGGAAAGGTTGCCATCCCTAATTTTTCTCAAAGTTGCCACCGCATCTGCAAAATCACACTCACTGTGAACAACAGCAATGGTGAATGGAGATGCTATGAGTCAAAAAACATGGTCTGCCAGGACATTCTGACCTCACTGTGTTGAAAAATAAGTGAAACCTAGGAAGTTGTTTCTGCCCAGTTTCGAGCTGGGGACCTTTCGCGTGTTAAGCGAACGTGATAACCACTACACTACAGAAACAGACGTAGCATGGAACCCCTTGGCCTGACACTGGAAAATATCCATTACCAACGAGTCTCATAAGTGTATTTCTGAGAGGAGCCAAATCCAATTGATAAGAATTTGCTAGAAGGAGTCCTTTGAGATTTCAGAAGAGAGATTCAAAACTGGACTGAAGTCGCAGATAAAGTAAAGGCTCAATGTTCACTGTGACCAAGTGGCTCAATCAATGTTGAGGTACACGCCTTACGTGCAAGCTGTCAACCAGCAAATAACATCAGTTGGGGTCAATCTGACGGTGGGAATATGTGACCCATTCTCAAAGAGAGCAGGCAGATTGTGTGTGGTAGTTATAAAATTGTTGTCATCCGGGTACCACTGTTACTACATTAATGGTTGAAGGCAGTTGTTATGGCCTAATCTTGAAGGCTGCATACTGGAGCATTACTTCTGATTTGCTCTGTAGTGAAGGTTGAGCAGAAAGCAGAGATGGACTCCTCGTCGGGGAATCGAACCCCGGTCTTCCGCGTGACAGGCGGAGATACTTGCCACTATACTAACGAGGACTGCTGATTCATGACAAACGAAAGGTGGCGCTTTTCTGACTTTTATTACATTGTACTCTTTCTGTTGGGGGGATGATGAAAAATCTTTTGTTGTACTGGCTTTCTACTCCAGAAAACTGGATTTTGAAAAGGACTGAGGACATACATTGGCAACTTTGTGTTCCCTCAATTTGCAAATTTTTCATATATGCTCAGAGTGTACCGCACTTGAGATGAATGCTGATCCCAACTGGGTCTTAATAGCCTAAATGGCATGGGCTGAGCCAGGTCGTCCACTTGACCTTTATCCCAGGCAATGTCCTCCAGCTTTGTCTTTGGGATCATAACATATGACCTGGTCAGATAGGATATGTTGAAAAACCCCTACAGAATGTGATGCTTCTGCCAGGGTCTCTCTGCCCTTGTACTGGACTGCCGTCCGGGTCCCTCTTGAGGACACTGCCTCACTTGTGGAATAGAACTTATCAAACCTAAGTTTCTTTCACAAGGGGCTGCGAGTCCCTCTGCAAACTGAAGAAAGCAAAGAACCATAGGGCATCATGATCTTTTATTCCACAAGCAGTTCAGAATCTGTAATGCTGCTTCCATTTGGGAGGTTCCTCTCTTTGCTAGTGTTTCCTTTCAAACCCCTGGGCTGAGCCTTGCCATCCCTAATTCTTCTCAAAGTTGCCACCACATCGGCAAAAAACTCTCACTGTGAAAACCATCAAGTGTGATTGCCTTCATGGATCCTTGGAACAACAGTCTCTGAAACCCAGTATATCAAATGGAGACACATAATTGAGTCCCAAGTAGTTTGACTAAAGCGTCATCGCACAAAGTTGTTTCTGCCCAGTTTCGAGCTGGGGACCTTTCGCGTGTGAAGCGAACGTGATAACCACTACACTACAGAAACTGACATGCCAGAAAGCACCTCTGCTTGACCCACAAATACATGTTGGGTCCCATTTGTTTTTTCTCATTAGAGGAGCCACATCCAAATGTTAGGAATTTGTTACATAGAGTTCTTTGTGAAAACTGAAGTATAGCTTACTGTCCCAAATCTCTCACAAAGAGAAGCATCAACCTACAAAGGATACCTCGGTCTTCTGTTCCACAAGCAGTTGAGAATCTCTAGTGCTGCTTCCATTTGGAAGGTTCCTCTCTTTGCTTGTGTCTCCTTTCAGACCCCTGGGATGAGCCTTGCATGACCTTGGCTTGAGCTTGAGTGTGACAGACAAAGCAGTGACAGACTGAGAGATAATGGAAAGGTTGCCATCCCTAATTTTTCTCAAAGTTGCCACCGCATCTGCAAAATCACACTCACTGTGAACAACAGCAATGGTGAATGGAGATGCTATGAGTCAAAAAACATGGTCTGCCAGGACATTCTGACCTCACTGTGTTGAAAAATAAGTGAAACCTAGGAAGTTGTTTCTGCCCAGTTTCGAGCTGGGGACCTTTCGCGTGTTAAGCGAACGTGATAACCACTACACTACAGAAACAGACGTAGCATGGAACCCCTTGGCCTGACACTGGAAAATATCCATTACCAACGAGTCTCATAAGTGTATTTCTGAGAGGAGCCAAATCCAATTGATAAGAATTTGCTAGAAGGAGTCCTTTGAGATTTCAGAAGAGAGATTCAAAACTGGACTGAAGTCGCAGACAAAAGTAAAGGCTCAATGTTCACTGTGACCAAGTGGCTCAATCAATGTTGAGGTACACGCCTTACGTGCAAGCTGTCAACCAGCAAATAACATCAGTTGGGGTCAATCTGACGGTGGGAATATGTGACCCATTCTCAAAGAGAGCAGGCAGATTGTGTGTGGTAGTTATAAAATTGTTGTCATCCGGGTACCACTGTTACTACATTAATGGTTGAAGGCAGTTGTTATGGCCTAATCTTGAAGGCTGCATACTGGAGCATTACTTCTGATTTGCTCTGTAGTGAAGGTTGAGCAGAAAGCAGAGATGGACTCCTCGTCGGGGAATCGAACCCCGGTCTTCCGCGTGACAGGCGGAGATACTTGCCACTATACTAACGAGGACTGCTGATTCATGACAAACGAAAGGTGGCGCTTTTCTGACTTTTATTACATTGTACTCTTTCTGTTGGGGGGATGATGAAAAATCTTTTGTTGTACTGGCTTTCTACTCCAGAAAACTGGATTTTGAAAAGGACTGAGGACATACATTGGCAACTTTGTGTTCCCTCAATTTGCAAATTTTTCATATATGCTCAGAGTGTACCGCACTTGAGATGAATGCTGATCCCAACTGGGTCTTAATAGCCTAAATGGCATGGGCTGAGCCAGGTCGTCCACTTGACCTTTATCCCAGGCAATGTCCTCCAGCTTTGTCTTTGGGATCATAACATATGACCTGGTCAGATAGGATATGTTGAAAAACCCCTACAGAATGTGATGCTTCTGCCAGGGTCTCTCTGCCCTTGTACTGGACTGCCCTCCGGGTCCCTCTTGAGGACACTGCCTCACTTGTGGAATAGAACTTATCAAACCTAAGTTTCTTTCACAAGGGGCTGCGAGTCCCTCTGGAACTGAAGAAAGCAAAGAACCATAGGGCATCATGATCTTTTATTCCACAAGCAGTTCAGAATCTGTAATGCTGCTTCCATTTGGGAGGTTCCTCTCTTTGCTAGTGTTTCCTTTCAAACCCCTGGGCTGAGCCTTGCCATCCCTAATTCTTCTCAAAGTTGCCACCACATCGGCAAAAAACTCTCACTGTGAAAACCATCAAGTGTGATTGCCTTCATGGATCCTTGGAACAACAGTCTCTGAAACCCAGTATATCAAATGGAGACACATAATTGAGTCCCAAGTAGTTTGACTAAAGCGTCATCGCACAAAGTTGTTTCTGCCCAGTTTCGAGCTGGGGACCTTTCGCGTGTGAAGCGAACGTGATAACCACTACACTACAGAAACTGACATGCCAGAAAGCACCTCTGCTTGACCCACAAATACATGTTGGGTCCCATTTGTTTTTTCTCATTAGAGGAGCCACATCCAAATGTTAGGAATTTGTTACATAGAGTTCTTTGTGAAAACTGAAGTATAGCTTACTGTCCCAAATCTCTCACAAAGAGAAGCATCAACCTACAAAGGATACCTCGGTCTTCTGTTCCACAAGCAGTTGAGAATCTCTAGTGCTGCTTCCATTTGGAAGGTTCCTCTCTTTGCTTGTGTCTCCTTTCAGACCCCTGGGATGAGCCTTGCATGACCTTGGCTTGAGCTTGAGTGTGACAGACAAAGCAGTGACAGACTGAGAGATAATGGAAAGGTTGCCATCCCTAATTTTTCTCAAAGTTGCCACCGCATCTGCAAAATCACACTCACTGTGAACAACAGCAATGGTGAATGGAGATGCTATGAGTCAAAAAACATGGTCTGCCAGGACATTCTGACCTCACTGTGTTGAAAAATAAGTGAAACCTAGGAAGTTGTTTCTGCCCAGTTTCGAGCTGGGGACCTTTCGCGTGTTAAGCGAACGTGATAACCACTACACTACAGAAACAGACGTAGCATGGAACCCCTTGGCCTGACACTGGAAAATATCCATTACCAACGAGTCTCATAAGTGTATTTCTGAGAGGAGCCAAATCCAATTGATAAGAATTTGCTAGAAGAAGTCATTTGAGATTTCAGAAGAGAGATTCAAAACTGGACTGAAGTCGCAGACAAAGTAAAGGCTCAATGTTCACTGTGACCAAGTGGCTCAATCAATGTTGAGGTACACGCCTTACGTGCAAGCTGTCAACCAGCAAATAACATCAGTTGGGGTCAATCTGACGGTGGGAATATGTGACCCATTCTCAAAGAGAGCAGGCAGATTGTGTGTGGTAGTTATAAAATTGTTGTCATCCGGGTACCACTGTTACTACATTAATGGTTGAAGGCAGTTGTTATGGCCTAACCTTGAAGGCTGCATACTGGAGCATTACTTCTGATTTGCTCTGTAGTGAAGGTTGAGCAGAAAGCAGAGATGGACTCCTCGTCGGGGAATCGAACCCCGGTCTTCCGCGTGACAGGCGGAGATACTTGCCACTATACTAACGAGGACTGCTGATTCATGACAAACGAAAGGTGGCGCTGTTCTGACTTTTATTACATTGTACTCTTTCTGTTGGGGGGATGATGAAAAATCTTTTGTTGTACTGGCTTTCTACTCCAGAAAACTGGATTTTGAAAAGGACTGAGGACATACATTGGCAACTTTGTGTTCCCTCAATTTGCAAATTTTTCATATATGCTCAGAGTGTACCGCACTTGAGATGAATGCTGATCCCAACTGGGTCTTAATAGCCTAAATGGCATGGGCTGAGCCAGGTCGTCCACTTGACCTTTATCCCAGGCAATGTCCTCCAGCTTTGTCTTTGGGATCATAACATATGACCTGGTCAGATAGGATATGTTGAAAAACCCCTACAGAATGTGATGCTTCTGCCAGGGTCTCTCTGCCCTTGTACTGGACTGCCCTCCGGGTCCCTCTTGAGGACACTGCCTCACTTGTGGAATAGAACTTATCAAACCTAAGTTTCTTTCACAAGGGGCTGCGAGTCCCTCTGGAACTGAAGAAAGCAAAGAACCATAGGGCATCATGATCTTTTATTCCACAAGCAGTTCAGAATCTGTAATGCTGCTTCCATTTGGGAGGTTCCTCTCTTTGCTAGTGTTTCCTTTCAAACCCCTGGGCTGAGCCTTGCCATCCCTAATTCTTCTCAAAGTTGCCACCACATCGGCAAAAAACTCTCACTGTGAAAACCATCAAGTGTGATTGCCTTCATGGATCCTTGGAACAACAGTCTCTGAAACCCAGTATATCAAATGGAGACACATAATTGAGTCCCAAGTAGTTTGACTAAAGCGTCATCGCACAAAGTTGTTT